>NW_022103905.1:10031321-10038080 GCF_000313985.2 Echinops telfairi
CAGTCAGCTTCATTTGGCCACACGTGCAGCTTTTAAATCACAGAAAAGTGTCTGCGCCTTCCTTGCACTAATCCCCCTGCCACCGAGGGATGCCCACTCACAGCTTCCATACAAGACAGAGGACCAATGCTCCTGAGGGTTTCCAAGAGTTCCCTCGGGCTGCATATCTGTATGGGATTATATGCCAATGAAACGGCAGACACAAAACAAACACTCCTACGAGCAATCTCATGTGCAACCCGTGCACTGCCTCTCCCTGGAAATCTGTTAAAACCCCAAACTACTAAGCATTATTTCAGCTGCTTTCTCAATACTTCAGATTCATTTCCTTTTCCCAGAAAGGATAAATAATGTCCACCAGTGGCAGGGCTAAAGTTACAAACATCAAGGATTTAGATAAACTTCCGTCTCTGACTCACAGACCCTGTTCTCTTAAAATGACCATCTCTTTTTTTTCTCGGCAAAAACACTCTTGCTGGAAGTGTTAAGAAAGGACCTGGCTTAGTAGGCCTTTGGAGGCAGGAGAGAAGACCCTGGTAATAAAACCAGACAGGAAGTGAATGAGGGTAAGGCGGGTGGGTAAGGACAGACAAATAAACTCTGCCAATAAAGGGCTACCTCAGTTGTTTTTAGGAGCTCTGGTAGTGTAGTGGAAGACGCCTTGAGCTGCTAAGTACAAGGTCAGCAGTTCGAAACCTCTTGCTGCCCTGTGGAAGACTTTCTAAAGATGCATGACATTCTCAGGAACCTACCCTCTGTCCTAAGAGGGTCGCTGTGAGTCAGAATTGAATGGGTGGCCTTGAGTTTGTCAGTTTTGCCGGCTGTTTCTTTCCATGTGTTTCTATGCGGTTCCCTGGATGCCCTTTCAGGGGTCCCAAAGCTGTTCTCCATGGCTGCATGGAGCCAGTCAATTTCCTTCAAGGGCTTGAATCCAACTGGGAGTAGCCAGGATTTCTAAGCAAAAAAAAACAAAACAAAACAAAAACCACAAGAGCTAAATATAGGTCCCCAGGGTTGAGGAAGGAGCCTTCTGGTCTCAGTGGAGATAAACTCAGTGAGGGAAATTCCAGTCCAAGACAAGTTCCAGCTGAGCTGTGAAGGGTAGTTCAACTTGACATAGTTTCACTTTCCCACAACCACTTCCTCTTACAGCGCAAAGATGCGCTCACCTAAACCTGTGTTTAATTCTGTCAAAACCTACTTTGGGTGGAAAGAGAGAAAGAAACACTAAGCACCAAAGGGGAAGTGGCGGCGGGGGAGGCAGCATTTGTCTGTAGGTTGAGAGCTGGCTTTCAATCACACTTTTCAATTAAAGTCTGAAAGCAGAATGCACTACACTCATGCACCCCCTACCTGGCCATCTTTCAGAGCCTGCTCAAGAGAGCTGGAGGAGCCACGTGGAGACCCACGCCACCATTGAGATGTTTCCACTGCCACTGGATCCACAAGACTTTCTACCCACTAGCCTGTGACCTTCATGTATTTAGCATCATTGCATGTGCTGTGTCAGTCTAAAGAGGAATTTATGGACTTGTATCGGACATATGGGCTAATATCGGACTCATGGACTTGATCTGGACTGGGCTGGGATGTTTTCTCCATATAGAATTACTCTTTGATATAAGTTCTCTCTTACACACATAAGAGTGTCTCTGGATTTGTTTCTCTAGTCAACCCAGACTAACACATTATGGACTAACCCTCCAGGGTCTAGTAACTTGGTTCCAGCCTGTCTTTTCTGTGGATCAAGTGCATCCACACGTGGAGACTCATCATGGCTATGCCCTGAAGACAACCTCCCCTGCTGCTCCCATGGGTCAGCGGACAGTGACCTCACCTGAGGTGCACAGAGGGCAGCGTGCACGACCTCGCAGTCCCGGCACCTCACAAAGCAGGCTCTTTAGAAGTTGGTTTTCACCAAAGACAAACTGATGAACCTCATTTATCAGTGACTTAATAAGGTAGCTCCTAGCCAGAAAAGGATGGTGGAAAAGGGTCATAATATTTTTTACATCACCGGTCGAAGTGACACCTGGCCAGGTTCTTCAATCTTTCTATTCCTCTTTTCTGTTGAAGAACAGGAGCCCTCCTGGTGGCATAATGGGCTCCGTTCTAAGCACCAGGTCAGCAGTTTGAACCCACCAGACACTGTGGGAGAAAGATGAGGCTTTCTGCTCTGGTAAAGACCCCAGCCTTGGAAGCCGCAGGGGCAGTTCTACTCTGTCCCAGAGGCTTGCTGAGGCAGAACTGACTCGTGGTAGTAAGGTATTTTTGGCATGGAGCAGGGGTCAGCAAACTTTCCAGATGGAAGAGCCAATCCTGTCCCTCACAACAACTTAAGAATTATGTTAAGAGCCATAAATACATATATTTACCCACAAATGAAATCACCATTATCTGAAAATGAAGCCATTTTCATTTTTAATTTGACTCGCATGTGGCTCCAGAGCCGCAGCTGGCCAACCTCTGAAACAGAGGAGCCTCCTGGGTCCCTGGGCTCATCTCTAGGAGAGAAACTCAAGGTTAACAGGGAACAAACGAGTAGAAAATGCAGACTACACCAACAAAACCTCAACTCTCCTCACTACTGCTTTGATCTAAGCTACCGTCTCTTTTCCTATGTGCTACTCCCAAAGCCCCCACATCCTGTCTGGTGTCCCTGGCCTTAGCACCCGCCCCTGGGCCCTACCGTCTATCCTCACAATAGGAACCAGAGTGGTCCTTTTATCGCATAAATCAGATGTCACACTTCCGTTCAACACCCCACCCACTCCACCCCCAACCCTTCCCAAAGTCCACACCATGGCCTTCCAGACCCTACACGACCAGAGCCACTACAGAACTCCTTTCTTCAGCCAGCTCAGGCCAATCACAGTGCCTGACACACACCAAGCATGCGCCCGTGGCCCCAGGGCCTTTGCATCTCTCCGTGGGCACTGGGTTCCTTCTGCCAGGAACACACTTTCATCAGCTATCTGCTCGGCTCCCTCCTCCATTTCCTCTAGCCACACTGTTTTAAATTAGTTAAGTCTACCAGCCCCATATCCCTTCCCGGCTCTTTTGTCTTCCTTTCGCTGATCACTCTCTAACACATGGCATAGTTTGGTTAGCTGCTTGGTGTCTCCACTGACTGAAAGGGAAAGTGCATGAGGCATGGCTTCTTTATTCATCAGCACTACCACCAGAAAGGTAGGGCTGAAAAAAGAAAGGGGAAATCGGATAAATGATCGAGTTTGTTGTGAAAGCAAGTCTGGCGAAGCGGAGCAGCACTGGGCTGGAGGAAGGTTGCAATTCACCTAGTGGTTCTCAACCTGGGGTTGCGACCCCTTTGGCGGTCAAACGACCTTTTCACAGGGGTCGCCCGATTCATAACAATGGCAACATGACAGTGACGAAATAGCCACGACAATAATGTTATGGTTGGGGGTCACCACAGCATGAGGAGCTGTATGAAAGGGTTGTGGCATTAGGAAGGTTGAGAACCACTGACCTAGTGTTCAGAAAGTGGAGACCTTTAGGCAAAGATGTGAAGGCTACATAATTTTAAGGGCCTAGTAGAAAGTGAAAACATGGGCCCTGGCTCATAAAGTACTTAAAATGTCAAGATGGCCACTCAAAACACAAATCAACAAGCCCCACGCCTCAAACTCACAGCCATCAAGTCACTTCCGATGCACAGCGACCCTCCAGGGGCCAGGAGAATGTCCCTGGGTTTCTGAGAGCGGATGGCCTCATCTTCCTCTGCAGGAGGGAGGGGCTAGTAGGTGGTGCATGCTAGTGCCGCAAACCAAAGGCACTGCGGTCAAGGCCCCAGTGTTTCATCCTAAACTTTTAAAGAGTCTCACTGCCACACCTACTTTCTGGCAAGAAGTCAGAGACAGCAAGGGGCAGTAGCCTTAAGAGGCAAGGAGGAGCTGTTTGGAGTTGGGCAGTACACCAAGAGTAAGAAAGGTTGCCGTACGGTTAACGGAAGGAAATCCCCTTAAAGACTAAGACATGTCAAGAGAAGTGAGCTGTCCTCTGTCCTCCCCCATGCTGGCCTGATGGAGCAACAAAAGACCTCCTCCCTTTACAATGAAAGCTTGTAATCAAAGATTGTTGGAAAAGCGACAGTCGATATATCCAGCTTGTCTAATCAAGGACCCCTGGTGGTTAGTGGTTATGTGTTGGGCACCCGCTAGGCTGTGATCCGCATGGTCAGCTTTCTGGGAGAAAGACAGGGTGTTCTACTCTGGTAAACAGTTAAAGTTTGGGAAACGCACAGGGGTCACTGTGAGTCGGCACGGACTTCGTGGCAGCGAGGGGCTTTGTTGCTTTATGGAAAGAATCAGGAGCGCAGGGCCATGGTGCATTGCAGTACAAACCACCAGCCACTCCGAGGGGCAAAGACGAGTTTTCTACCCCCTGATCGAGTTACAGTCTCGGAACCCATGCCTCCCTGTAGGCTCACTGTGAGTCAGCATCCACAGGAAGCAGGGAGAGAGATTGAAAGAATCAAACTATGAGGGCTTGGTGTATAAACTGCTGATCTTTTGCTGCTCTTGGGATTCTGTCAGACATAACCTCAATGTCATGCCAGTCTGTTTCGTCCCCCTTTCTTACCACATATGCCCAATAAAATGTTATTTCCCTATTAGCACGTTGTGGTCATTTGTCCCCTAGGATGGTTCGA
This sequence comes from Echinops telfairi, assembly GCF_000313985.2. Classification (NCBI taxonomy): domain Eukaryota; kingdom Metazoa; phylum Chordata; class Mammalia; order Afrosoricida; family Tenrecidae; genus Echinops; species Echinops telfairi. Next base: position 10,035,994 of record NW_022103905.1, read on the forward strand.
ACCTCTAACCCCGTGGCTAGCACAGGGCCCTTCCATCAGGAGCCTTGTGCAAATGTGAAGGTCACACACAGTGAAGCCAGTCCAGCACACAGATAACTGGGAATGTCCTAAACAGATCCAACAGCAAGTACAAAGACCCCCAAGGAGGGGCAATGCTTCGAGAACAAACAGGAGACGACGGCTTGTTAAAAATGGAGATCCCTGGAGTCTTTTGGGGGTATTCGGATCCAGGAGATCCAAGGTCAGCCAGGACCCTTTAGTTTTGGGGTACAAGAGACCCAAATCTCATAATTTATTAAGTCTTAAACAGAACAAAGACAAGGCATAGACAAAAACAGATCATCCAGGAGAAGAGACCGTTGCAGGGAGACCCAAGACTGAAACAGGGCAAAAGGAGGACCGAGGAAACTGTCAGAGAAGCTTGGCTGGCAGCCAATCAAGCCATCACGCACACACTGGAACTATGGACGCGGGAATGGGAACATAATTGAGACGTGCATATGATGCCAAACAGAAGAGTTTACAAGTGTCTGCATGCTTAAATTCTGAGCACGCCGGTTTGCAAACGGCCGCGGATGGCAGTGACAGCACAAAGTCCATTGGCAGAGTCCCCACGGAGACCGAGCTTCATTAACCAAGGATGCAGAGCAGTGGTTCTCAACCCTCCTAATGCCGTGACAGTTCCTCATGTGGTGGTGACCCCCCAAGCATAAAATTACTTGCATTGCTACTTCATCACTGTCACTTTGCTACTGTTATCAATCTGGCAACCCCTCTGAAAGAGTCGTGTGACCCCCAAAGGGTCGCAACTCTGGTTGAGAGCCGCTGCTATAGATGATCACGCGCTCAGGCAGAGCGCCTTGAAAAGCAGATGATCTCCACCCCTCTCCAGGCAGCCCAGGGAGGGGCAGGCCTGCTTAGGGGCTTGCTTGGGCATGTCCTTGATGGAGGTCCATACTGGGGGCCATACAGTGGGGTCACTAGCCGGGAGTCATTCCCTATCAGTCTTGCCCCAACTGCCTCAGTGGGAAGGCCTTGGACCAATCGTATCGGCCCTTCTATTAATAATACGCGTGTCCCAGACACAATCCCGGGTTCTGCCTACCTGTGAGGTCTTGATCTGCCACCAATCATGAATTTGCGCCAGTTCCCTTTGTTCCAATGCCATGTTATCTGGCGTCCTGGCTAGATTCCTTGGACACCATTTGAGCTCGTGCTAACGGCCTCCCTCATCCAGATGATGTTATCTGTGTCTTTGTGTTATTATCTTTGTCCCTTTTAAGACTTAATAAATAGTCTCCTTAAATTATATTTGAGATTGGGGTCTCTTTTGTGCCCTGAAATACGAGATAGGAAAAAAAAAAATACGAGATAGGTACAGGACCCTCAGACCAAGGCAGCTGGACATGACTCATGATTATGCTTTCCCAGCACCCCAATGTCCATCAAGGACTTACCCAGGCAAGGCCTTAAGGAAGGCTGCCCCTCCCCAGGCAAGTTAGGGAAGAGGTAGTAATCTACTTTCTAATGCTCTTTGCCCGAGGGCAAGACTGTTAATGGCCAGAAGGAATTCAACATGGCTTTCACTGTTATCTCTAGCCTTTAGCAAACTTAGTGCTCAGAATGTAAGCTCTAGTAGTTTGTCTGCCCCAGGGCAAATGTGAGGATCACCCATCTCTTACAACATCCTAGATGCATCCTGCTGCCAGCCCTTGAGCACCACTTCAGAGACTCCATGTCTAACTTGTTCCCCTATAACCAGAACTGCCAACCAGGTCTCCATCTCCACCCCTTGTCAGAGGAGCTGTTATAGGAGCCACCTTTGTCTAAAAAATAATGGCTTGCTCCAATCTCTACCACTAAGCGATTCAAGTCCTGCCTGGACTTCTGGTTGAGTAGGTGGGGAGCCTGGCTTCCCACAGAATCCCCGCACCTATCAAAACATCTGCAGAGCTGTGCTCTACGCATGCCAGAACTCATGGACCGTGCAAGTCTACTGTCTGCCTGGACTAACTATTAGAATATAAGCTACTTAAGGACAGGGATTATGTCTCTTGATTGTCACACCTTTGAAGTAAGGATTAGAG
>NW_022103905.1:10038473-10040108 GCF_000313985.2 Echinops telfairi
TCACGAGCCCTTGATAATTTATAAATTATTATTTTGTCATATCTTGCCCTGTCCAGCGTCTCCCTTCACCTGCTTCCCTGCCATCCATCCCCCAGGGAGGAGGTCACATACAGTTCCCCGTAATTGGCTCCCAGTCCTTAACTTAAAATGCCTTTTTAAACAAGATTTAAAAGACAGTTTTACAAAAATAAATAAATAAAAGACAGCTCTACATAGCAGGATCTATATTAGAGAAAACATGGATTAGAAGGCATTTAATCAAAGGGGAAGAACTTAATTGAGATTTAAGTAACTGTGAGACCACAGAGGGCCAGAGGTCACTAAGAGATTGCTGTGGGTGGGGACCAATGACATAATCTCTTCTCCAGATGTCGGGGATTCCAAGGTATAGTCACCCTGACTCATGGAGACCAGAGAGAAAAGACTTTTCTTCATCCATCAGCAAAATGCCGAGAGAGTTCTCCCTAAGACTGTTAAACACCAGAAGCAATTAACTAAAGAAAAGCAAGTGCTTTCTCATTGTGTGAATTCAAGCTAGTCCCCATGACAAGTCAATCATACTTGTACAAGATCCTTACACCTCAGGCATCTTCTCCCCTGTACCAGGGAGATTCATTACACCTACGGGCTTATTGCAAAAACAAATTAAGTAAGATCAAGATAGAACAGGACAAATGAAAGGCCTGGGACATGGCAGGTATCCGGCGGAGGGTGGCTATGAGGTTTCCCAAATCCACCTTCCACTGGCTTTGAACCAAACCAGGGACAATGACTGCGTACTATTCTCACCCTTGAAGCTCCAGAGGGCACCGCATGGGGCCACCTCCATCGTGTAAACCTCAGCGGCGACGCCTGCACAAGATCCCTGCTCTCACAAAGTTGAAGTGATGAAGAACCTGATAGGTAAGCACACACCCACTCACATGTGCAAAACAGATCCGTCTCTGTCATGCGGTCTGAAGGGCCGGAAAGAGTTTCGCTTTAAGAGAAAGCTATCGATAAGATCATCTTTCTTCCATTGCTGTCTAGGGTGCCTCAGGAAAGAACATTGACAACTGATACAGGGCGCCAAGGTAAAAAGGCCCTCACACAGCTCAGAGTTCATTATAAGCAATTTTGATGAAGCAATTCGTTCCCTGAGGTTTCCATATTCTTCCCAAACGTGTACTGCAATATATGCCAAAGCCCCACATGCTTATAATGAATCCAGCCCTTTGGCTCACCTGGACCATAGCTCCTGGCTGCAGCCTAGCGACAGGTATCACATCACAATGGCCATTGAGTCCAGGGGTGTCATTTCCCTTCTAAATCAAGCAGCCTGATCGATAGAAGCCAACCCATCCAGCGGGCACACGTGTACCGCTCCTGACTCATCGCTGGGCTTGTTTACGCCGAGCACAAAATGCTCTCTCGACTTCGAGTAAATAAATACACAGCAGTGTCATCAGGCTGCAAACCGGGTACAGTGGCGCCGGTAGTGCCAAAGACCGGGCCTCTCTGCTGCGAGCCTGGGCAGGGCACCTACCTGGGGCGGCAGCTCGGGCCTTGGCAGGCACCCCTCTCCGCGCCCAGGGCGGGGCTTCGGCGACCACTGCCGAGCGCAGAGCGGGTCCCCGAGGCCCGGCGGCCGAGGCC
>NW_022103905.1:10040710-10043054 GCF_000313985.2 Echinops telfairi
CAGTGGGCGGGAGCGCACCTGCAGCGAGAAGAGCAGAGGGCCTTGCTGCCGCCGCCTCCACCCAGCCCTCCGGGGCGCGGGCGTGGGAGCTGGCTCAGGCGCGCCTGGTCCCTGGCTGATCCATCCTCGGGCGTCCCCGGCCCCAGGGGAAACCCTGCGCCTTGCCTCCCTGCGGCTGGGCCCACACAGACCTGGCCTAACCGCACCTAGAACGCAAAGCTGTGTTCTCCCACTTCTATTGATTCCCCTGCTTGCTCGCTCAGACCTTCAAGCTCTCCCAGTACCAAGGATCCCTCCCTCCCCCAACTCCGGTAGCCCGATGACTTAAAAGCCCACGTCACAGAAACCACTGTGACCCACCAACACCTACAGCATCTTCCAGCGCATCTCAAGAGCCTGGCCCAAGGTCTTTCAACCAGGAGTGATAGTGCTGCTAAGGCCCGATGGGTTGGCTCCAACTAACCATCGATGATGCATCATTGGGTTTCACCAGTCTTTGTGCACCGTGGGCACCACGTTTCCTCCCAGACTGCTCTGCCATCAGCCTGACCACTTACAATACACGTTCTAGGATCGTGACTTTAAATTTACTATCAACACTCACCTTTTGTTCTCAGCAGTTTCCATTTGGACACCCTGAAATCATCACTCTCCACATAAGTCAAAACCTACAGCCACCAAGTTAAATCCAACTCAGAGGGGCTCTATGTAAGGTTCCCAAAGCTGCAAATCTTTATGGGAACAGATAACTTCTTGCACGCTGGCTTAATGAGTTTGAACTACCCACCTTGATGTTTAAAGTCCATTGCTGACCGGGCACCGTCACCATGGCTCCTTAACTCCCTGCGGTATTACCATGACATTCACCAATGACTCTGTACTTGGTGCAATTCACCAAAGGCAATGAATGTACTTTTCGTTTAAAACTGTCCCCTCCTGAACACTTTCTCTTAAACAATCTGGCTTCGGGTGGTGTTCTGCAGAGTGGGTGAGCACTTACTAGAACCTAGTGCCCCAGTTTTTACTCCGAAGAGTGCCCACGTGGGCAGGTTAGGAGCGTGGAAGTTTGAAGCAATAGCTGAAGTTTCAACACGTTGCTGTGCTGGACAGAGGCAAAGGAAACACAACGCAGGAGACAATGGCAGGGGTGAGGAAGGAGCGGTTCCCCCACCACACTCACACCTGAAAAAGCCTTCAAGGGTTTCCTGTGGACCACAACATGGATATAAACTTCCACTGATGTTCATCTATTCCTTTTCTTTTTCTCCCTCATGCTCTGGCGGTACCTCTATCTCCTCCTTAGTCTTTAGACACCACATGCACTTGCTAAGCGGAGCCACTTCAACTTGTCTCCTTGTTGCTCCTTGCACATTCGTTACCTGCCAACTGAACTGGCATTTTTCGAGTACCTCATGTACACTTTTTAGCACTAACGGTCCATCTCAGGAGACATACAGTATTCCCATGACATCTTTCTTGATGATTATTCATCTGTCCCCCGTTCCCACCGTCCCAATTATTGTTTCTCCTTCGAACTACCAGAGTTATTTTCCTTTGATTTTTCTCTTCTTCTTCTTTTTTTTTTTTTTCCGTTTTCCAAGAGCAGTTTTAACCTCTCGTTTAGCACCTGCCTTACTGCGGGTTTTTTTTGAGTTATTCATGCACCTGCCTTATCCTTTCTGCCAGATGCATGCTTCTGGGAGTTGTAACTAGTTCTTACTCATCTTTTGAGCTCCCTCGGTGTCTTGAAACATACTTTATCAAAAGGAGGCGTAGGAAGTATCCAATAGTAGTTAAAGATGCTCGAGGCTACCTGAGATTGTCTAACAAGATTGTGCATGAACTCTTGGAAGATATCAAGATTGCCATTCCAAGAACCAAGAGGGAGCCAGAGCCCCCAAAATATAGATGGGTTCTTCATCTATCTCCATAGACTGTTAAGAGGTGTTTATTGTAAAGTGTTCTATGAGCAATTAACTGGGGGAAATTCTGCATCTAACACATGTCCTTTAGGAGGTTCAGGGTGCACAAAATAACAATCAAATTTCTAGAGTTCCTGCAGTAAAGCGGGCCCTTGGAGGTTATTTAATACTGTGTTTCCCAAACTCATTTGACCTTGGAGCTCTATTTTCCTCAGAGTGTCTACAGTTTGAGGAACTGGGGATAAAAAAAGAGATATGGGGGATTAAATGGGAAAGGGACAAACAGAAATAATCAGGAAGGTAGCTTTGAAAATTCAAGAGATGGTGGAGGGAGGGTTAAAAGGGGAGCTGATATGCAGGGCACAAATAGAAAGTATATTAAAATAATGATGGCAATGTATGTACACATATGCTTGATACTA
>NW_022103905.1:10044112-10045080 GCF_000313985.2 Echinops telfairi
GGTACTTTCAATACTTTCTCCTCCAGCACCACAATTCCAATGCATCTATTCTTTGGTTTTCCTTTGTCAGTGTCCAACTTTCACATTGGACATAGGAGGCGATTGAAAATACCCTGGCTTGGGTCAGGAGCACTTTAGTCGTTAACGTAACATCCTTGCTTTTCAGTACTGTAGGATTTCTCAATGCTGTAGCATCAGCCCCACACAATTCTGTCTCTTTTTTGGTGTTATCTTTACTAGAGTTTCTCCAGATCCCCAAAATTAAGCAGCTTGAATGAATACTTACTTTATATTGTATAGTTAAGATTCTTTGTGAGTTGCATTTCCTTAGATACCTGGGATAGTCCCAGAAATCTATCATCCCAGTTGTGGGAAACAGAACTGGGCAGAGAGTATATGCGGACAAACTCTCAACATTCATACATTAAGGAGACTGGAAGGCCAAGGCCCCCGTAGAGGAAACCTTCATGTTCGTGGGTTGGAGATGCGTCCCATTCACACTCTCCTACGTCAAAAGTCCCTCAATGTCCCCCCATAATAATGCCAAATGTAAAGTGCTGTCTGCAAAAACATGGTCACTCACTATACTCTTGAGGGTCAACTACTTGAACCTTATCTGCCTGAAGGTTGTCAGTCATCTAAGGCAATCAGACCCCATTGTCTGTCCCACCCTCTTGTAGGGCCCACTCCCTTCTGATAACGATAATGTATTGTTCCCCTGAAAGAGAGCCCAAAGACACCTATGGCCAAATCAATTCAGACAACTAAGATTCAGAGAACCAAGACAACCAACCATGTCAATTTAGACAACCATCCTGATTCTAAAGTCCACCCATCAGGTTACCTATGTGCCTTCCTGTCACATGTATGTCTCTAGTGGCTCCCCTTACTACTGTGTGTATCCCCTTAGCTCACCGCCCTCCTCTTATGAGAATGCCTATTGTACAACCCCTTCCTGTTACATATGT
>NW_022103905.1:10046522-10047575 GCF_000313985.2 Echinops telfairi
ATCACTAGATAAAAGACCAAGTATAAACTGCAACAGTCCATCAGAAAATATAATCGTATAAAAATAGATACCAATAACACCGAGGCAAAACACTAAGTGCGTGCAAAAGAACAGCAAGGGGAACAGAGCAACAAAGTCCCCAGGAAACACCAAAAATAGACTTGGGAGCAGGGCTTGGCACCACATCAGACTCCACCCAAAAACACTACTAAAGGCCAACATACAATCCTTAAACTAACAACAGGTTTTTCTTTGTTGTGGTGGTGGTGGGTTTTTTGTTGTTGTCATTAGCTGTTTGTTGTTTTGTTCTTTTCTCTTGTTGCTTTGTTTACTCTGCTTGTTTTTGTGCATGTTATTATATCCACAGTTCTGTCTAAATAAGATAGACTGGATGAACAATCTGGAGGAGAAAACAACAGGACCAACGGTTCCAGGGGGACATGGGAGTGAGGGAGGGGAGGGAAGGGAAGTGGTGTTAACAAACCCAGGGGAAAGGGAACAAGTGATCCAAATCGGTGGTGAGGAGAGTGTAGGAGGCCTGGTAGGGCATGATCAAGGGTAATGTAATTGAGAGGAATTACTGAAACCCAAATGAAGGCTGAGCATGATAGTGGGAAAAGAGGAAAGTAAAAGGAAATAGAGGAAAGAACTAGGAAGCAAAGGGTATTTATAGAGGTCTAAATAAAGGCATGTACATATGTAAATATATTTATATATGAGGATGGGGAAATAAATCTATGTACATATATTTATAGGTTTAGTATTAAGGTAGTGGATGAACATTGGGCCCCCACTCAAGTACTCTCTCAATACAAAAATACATTGTTCTATTGAACAATGATGCTCACCTTCCCAACACGATGCTGAAGACAAAGTGGGTGCATAAGCAAATGTGGTGAAGAAAGCTGATGGAGCCCAGCTATCAAGAGATATAGCATCTGGGGTCTTAAAGACTTGAAGGTAAATAAGCGGCCATATAGTTCAAACACAACAAAGCCCACATGGAAGAAGCACACCAGCCTGTGTGATCACAAGGTACCAAAGGGATCAGGT
>NW_022103905.1:10048598-10050176 GCF_000313985.2 Echinops telfairi
AGGGTACTAACCCTCAGAGTCATTAAGACTTCCAATAAAACTAGGAGAATTAAGCCAATGAGATATTGATGCAGAATATGCAAACATAATAAAATAGAAGTAGATTCATACATATGGGGGGACTTAATCTATGACAGAAGTAGAATTATACATTCAATAAATGTTGCTGGCATAAATCAGTTAGGCATAAGGATGAAAAGGATGACATTAGATCCCTACTTTTTGTTATATTCCAGAATTGATTGCAGATTGAATTAAGATGATTGTTAAAAAGTAATCTCCAACACTTTCAGAGCAACATCTTTATAATGTTAGGGTAGAAATAATTTCCTAGGCAAGATACCAGAAATAAAAAGACATACTGTAAATTAATGTCAACATTAAAAACCTCTGTACAGGACTTCCGGGAAGATGGTGACTTCTGGGGAGACATGAGTTTGCTGAGGTAAGCTTTAAAAAAAATGCAAAAGGGGCATAGGGAAAAAGCTACTGTATACAAACTTTCCTGGGGTGAGGACCAGGCAGTATGACAGGGACCAGACCAAATACAGGGATACAAATGGTAGCCAACTAAAAAGGAGTTGGGAAAGGGAAAACAAAAAACAAAACAAAACAAAAACAAATGGGTAGCAGGGGCACAGGGCAATAACCCACCCAAGGGGAGGGTATTGTTTATATCTCCACAGGGAAGAGGGACCAGAGTTCAACCCAGTGCTCCAAGAATGCAATATGCCGGCATGGAAGAGGGAACCAGTGGAGAGGTCAGAGGACGCACTGAATCTGCAGCTCTGGGAGAGGGACATGTCTGATTAGAACGCACAGGAGCAGATGATGGGGGAGGAAGAGAGTGGAGCACATCCTGGCCCACCAGGCCTTGAGGACAATGTTGCCACTCAGAGCAGCCATCCACATGAACTCCCTTGAAATTCCCAAGGAAGCAGCCTTGAATGGGTAACTATGAAATGCCCCAAACGGTGCCAGGTGCTTTCATATGTGCTTTGGATCGTAACCAGTCTTCCAGCTTGAAGCCTATTTTACAGGTGATGAGTTCCGGCTCTGAGAAGCTAAACTGTCCAATCTCACAACTAGTGAAGCCTGCCTGGGTGCGTGGGCCCTCCAGCATCCTCACCGCCATCACTTTCGCTCTACCTGGCGGTAGTGCCAACTTGGCTTACCTCCCTGTGCCCTGGCATTGCACCTGGTACACCTGTTCCCATGCCCCAGCCCTTTTGAAGTCAGTGGCGAACTGCAGCGGACCTGGTCTGGACCTGAGCCCCGCCGTAACCACCCCTCCGGGTAAAGATGCTCACTCACCGGAATGCTGCTCTCCCAACCTTGGAAATCCTTCTCCACCCATGCTATCCGCTATCCGCAGCCTGCGCTTCTGCAGCTCGCCTGCACCGCTCCCCCTTCCCCTCCGCCCCCCCATAAGCGCAGCTTCCTCCCGGGACCAGCAGTTACAGGGTGGCTACGGTATTCCAGGAGAGGGGAAGAGCCGGGGGTGGGGAGCCCCAGAGCGACACGCAGGCGGACAGGGGTCCCGCTCCTGCCCGCAGCCCCGCACCTCCCGAACTACGC
>NW_022103905.1:10052136-10057516 GCF_000313985.2 Echinops telfairi
TTTGCTAGGCTGTCATCTTTCTGGGATTGCCAGGTCTGACTCCTGCTGAACTTCTGGATACCTTTTGATTAGCAGCTGAGCACTTAACCATCGTGCCAACAGGGCACCTGGAGAGTAGTCGACCTAGTGATTGTATTTTTCCATAACCTAAACTCCTCCGAGTGAAGAGCTGTGGTAAGTACATAAAGAGTACGGCAGGGTTCTTTGTGGTTAGTGACAGCCAGCCGCAGTGAATCTAGTGGGAAGCCCCTGGCTCCAAGGTCTCAAGGCTTGAGTCTCATTTGGGTGTGAGCGGGGTTAGGGGAAGTTCCAGTTTTTTTGGTTTACCTTGGCTACCTTCCATCCCTGAGCTCCTACCTCAAAGTACCAGCAAGTCCCGGAGCCTTGCGTGCTCCAGCCCTACTCGTGAATCTGTTAAAGGCATTGCCCTGTTTCATCTGCATGCTGGGACACGCGTTGATTTGGAAGGACATTTGGGGACATTGGTGATGGTTTATTTTATTTGGAGTTGGGGGATGCTGGGGAAAGAACAGAGCCTGCTTTTTTGACAGATTAGAAGGTGTGTGGGGTTTCCCCTCTTATTTCTCTTTATGTGTGAAGCACACCCAACCAGTTATGTTGATTATAGCCTAGGATTGGTTCAGAGAGGCTCATTACAGACATGTGCTGGAGCCACTTCCTGTGCAAGATCCTGCTCTTAAGTATGCCGGTTGGTCAAGGCTTTTGAGAGGGTTAGTGCTTCCAGGGGTTAGTGTTCATTATGGGGAGCACCAAGCGGGGACGGCGGCTGTAAGGTAAGGTAATGGAGTATTTTCTAATTTGTGTGACCACAGAAGCTTCTGGGCAAAGCCCATGAAGGACAGGTGTTGCATGGAACCAGCTTTAAATACTGTCCTTTAGCGCATTTGGAGGTGAAAGGTCAGGATTTAGGAATACATGTGTAGGCAGGGGGCATTTCTGTTTCCCACTACCGACAGACTAGCCGTTTTAGACTCTGGCTTTACTGGATCATAGCAGTTGTATTCCAGTCTACTTTTCCGATGGTAACTCCCAGACAACCGGACCTATTTCTTCCTATAAACTACCCTGCTGAATATTTTGCATATGTGCTTTTGAACCAGTTTCATCTTCCACACACCAGAAAGTCAATTATTCACATGTTTCGGCAGCCTTGTTGGCTGCATAAAGCAAGGTGCTCTGACTCTCCATGGAACATTCCTCCAAGAGCCACCCTGAGCTCCTTGGCCCTGGACCTCTCTTTCAGCAGGACTTTCCTCAAAGATGTGCTTTCATGCTAGCTCTGCTTCGATGTTTTGTGTCTGATGGCTGCCCATCAGTTATCTCTGTCTTGGGTGTTCCCAGGCCTCTTGAATTCCCCTGGTGATGGACGGGTGGGATGGGAAGGAGAAGATCAGCTCTGGGACTGTGGGTGCCAGGAGTTCAGGAAACAGGGCCTGAGGCCAGTCCTGGCAAGCCTGGCTGTGAAGAGCAAGGAGGCAAACTTGGCTAACCCTCTTGGGAAGAAGCAGGATGCCCCTAGGCAGAGTGCTTGTAGGGATTTAGATCGGTGGAATGATGGTTAAGCAAATTCAGACACTGACTGAAAGGTTGGGGATCCCAAACCACCCCCACCCTCACAGGCCTCTGGCTGCTTCCATGGAGATTATAGCTTTGGAACCCCTATGAGGGCAGTCCTGTAGGGTGACCATGCGTTGGAATTGTCTTGAAGACAATGTGTTTGTGGTTGGGAGTCCAGCGAGCCGGGCTGCTCCACAGCCAGTGTGTGTGGGGACAGCATCCTGTGGTGTATGGCTAACAGCTGTCCTGGTCAGGCAGTGCTCATTCCTTCCCAAGTGTGGAATGGCTTGCACGTCATTCTGATGCGAACTTGTGAGTCAAGGTGAATGCAGCACAGCAGCCATAAGTCCTCATGAAGCATAGATCAGAAGCTAACTGGGATACAGATGCCCAAGAGAGAGACAAGATAGGTGAATTGAGGATATGGTACACAGCCAGAAGCCAGGAGGGTAACGAGGATCAATCAAAGGACAAAGAACAAGGAACCCAAGTTGCCAATGAGGACGTTAGAAAGCTAAGTTCCTGAGGGCAGGATAAAGGGATGTGGCTAGAACATGGTGTTAGTCCAGGTTGACTAAAAAAACCAATCCAGAGACACTCAGGTATGTATAAGAAAGAGCTTTATTTGGAAGCTAAACAAGTGGCCATCTAGCTCAGAAGCAACAAAGCCCACATGGAAGAACATATCAGCCTGTGTGATCACGAGGTGTCGAAGGGATCGCTGAAGACAAATGGGTGCATAAGCAAATGTGGCAAAGAAAGCTGATGGTGCCCGGCTATCAAAAAGTATAGCGTCTGGGGTCATAAAGGCTTGAAGGTAATCAAGTGGCCATCAAGCTCAGAAGCAACAAAGCCCACATGGAAGAAGCACACCAGCCTGTGCGATCACGAGGTGTCGAAGGGATCAGGTATAAGGCATCATCAGAACAAAACATCTTACCATAGTGAATGATGGGGGGAGTGCGGAGTGGAGACCCAAAGCCCATTTGTAGGCCACTGGAGATCCCCTTGCAGAGGAGTCTCTGGGAGGAAACGAGCCAATCAGGGTGCGATGTAGCAACGATGAAAAATACAACTTTCCTCTAGTTCCTAAATGCTACCTCCCTGCCCCCACTATCATGATCTGAATTCTACCTTGCAAGTCTGGCTGGACTAGAGGATGTACACGGGTATAGATAGGAACTGGAAACACAGGGAATCCAGGGCGGATGATCCCTACAGGACCAGTGGTGTGAGTGGCGATACTGGGAGGGTAGAGGGAGAGTGGGTTGGAAAGAGGGAACATATTATAAGGAACTATATGTGACCCCCTCCCTGGGAGACGGACAACAGAAAAGTGGGTGAAGGGAGACATCAGACAGGGCAAGATATGACAAAATAATAATTTATAAATTATCAAGGGCTCATGAGGGAGGGGGGAGCGGGGAGGGAGGGGAAAAATGAGGACCTAATGCTGAAGGCTTAAGTGGAGAGGAAATGTCTTGAGAATGATGAGGGCAATGAATGTGCAAATGTGCTTTACACAATTGACGTATGTATGGATTGTGATAGGAGTTGTATGAGCCCCTAATAAAACAATTTAAAAAAAAGAAAGAGCTTTATATAAAAGAGCAATTGTATATTAAGAAAACATCCCAGCCTAGTCCGGATCAAGTCCCTAAGTCTGATATTAGCCTATATGTCCAATACCAGTCTATAAATTCCTCTTCATACTCACACAACACATGCAATGATGCCAAATGCAGGAAGATCACAGGCCAGTGGGTGGAAAGACTTGTGGATCCAGCGGTGGTGGAAGCATCTCAACGCTGGCATGGATCTCCATGTGGCTCCTCCAGCTCCAGGGCTTTGGCTCCATCAGTGTAGCTCCATGTGGCTTGTCAACAGGAGTGTCTCAACAGCAGGAAAAGGAAGGCAGAGAGACTGGGTCTGGCCTCCAGTGAGCTATTTATCTCTGTTGCACCTCCAAATGAGATCACCAAGCTGCAACCTGATTGACAAGGCTAGACTCCACCCCTTTGCCCAAGTTGACAGGAGATTATGTAACTGCCACAAACCTACACACAGTTACCAACAAGGAAGACACCAACAAGTGGGAGGCAAGGAGGTAAGCAGAGGTCAAGAAATAGGAGCTCCTCAGAAAATAGAGAATATGGCCAAACAAGGAACAAGGCAGCATTGAGGTATAGAACTCATCAAGAGTTAGAAACAAGGTTAACAATCTGGGCAGATAGGAAGACTTCCACTTGAAAGAACATCTGCATCCAATCTGGAAGCTTTTTGGCTCTTTCTTGCTAAAGTAGTGTTCTCATGGCGTGATCATCCTTCACCATGATAACTCGCTGTCCTTGGCATACGCTGATCCGGACTCTGACAAGGAAACCAGAAAGAATCCTGCCGCCGCCCTCCTCCCCCCAGGATGTTCCGAGATGAAGAGCAATAGAAAATCTTTTTATTGGGTGCTTAACTGTGTGCTAGGCTTTGTGCTAAGACTAGATCTCACTAAGCTTTAAGCATCATCTGAGCCTTCTGAGCTGAGTACTCTTCTCTGTCCATTGTACAGAAGATAGAAATAACGCTTGGAGAGATGTCCACGTCAAACCAGGACTAGTCAACTCCGAGGCTCAGTCTCGTGGTCTTCTGTGCTCTTCCAAACCTGGGACAAGGAGGGCCGCTAGTGGGCACACTGTTAGAAAAAGAGGTTATTTCAAAATATGTTTTAAGCGCTAACAGCTTTTGTAAGATTGGAAAATTAAGAACAAATAACCTTGGATACAAAGATGCTATCTTCTGCAAATAGTTCAAAGAATCCCACAGGGTCCATCTGGTTGTTTAAAGCACACATACACAGATTTGATTGGACCATCTTCCAATGGGTAGGTTCCCCAAACAGGCAATGTCTCAATGTCTGTTACATCCTTGTATTTTCCCACCAGTTAGAAAGGAATGTAATCAATAGGATCGTTTCATGTATGGTTGGAAGGTGTGTTGACATACTGGTTTTGTTTTAATTTACTGGTTTTGGAGTATGTAGGCTTGGCCCATGTACAAAGTGGCTCTACTAGTTTTAAGTCTAAAAACATTATGAGTTTTTTTATTATGAAGATGTATAAAAAGGAATGAATAATAACCTCTCAATAAATCATCGCTAGTAGAACTGAAGCCCGAATCCCCTTCCTCCAACTGAACTCCCAGTCCCCTCTCAATAAATTTCCCTGGTCAACATACCTTTTCTAGGTAGGTAGTCCTAGGGAATTATAGTATGGTTTTATCCATTTTAAATGGCTTCCACAGTGTTCCACAGTTTTGATTTGCTCTTGTGAAACCCAATCTCTGCTTGGATTGAATTTCATAAATAGGGCTAGTTGCTTTGGTTTGGTTTTGAACTTCTTATTTTGAATTAGGTGGGGACTTGTGTTTCAGATCATCAATTTCATATTCAATTTAAACTACTTATCAAATCACCCAATAGCTTGCCGTGCTCCCCACTTTGTTTTCTCTCCTCTCTCCTGTAGGACACTATCATCCCTTTGACCCAAGTTAACAGTTGTCTACCCTGGAGCCTGTCCCTCCACCTTCCCTCCTTTTCCCTGCCCCCACCCCACCCCCCAGCAACCATCAAAGTCAGTTTCTCATTTTGTATGAAAACCTTTGTTTAGAAATTCCCTTCAGGACAGGAGTTTCATACAACAATTGTCCTTTTCTAACTAATTCTACTCAGCATGATGTTTTCTAAGACCATCTCTGTCCTGGGGCTTATCCCAGTTTTATCATTATTCTTTAGCAATGTGAAGTACAGTGA
>NW_022103905.1:10059123-10074587 GCF_000313985.2 Echinops telfairi
TGTGGATCCTTTGGTCTCATACCCATTCTTTACCCATTCTTCTACTGAAGGCCACGTAGGTGGTTTTCATCTTGTGGCTGTTGTGAACTGTGCTGTGATGCACCTGGTGAGCTTACGGCTGTGCATGCTGTGGCTCCTGCTTCTTTGGGGCAGATACCCAGCTGCTTGGCTTGGGTTTGATGCTGTCTTTGTAAGCAGGACCCTGGGCTGAGCCTTCACCTTGTAGCCGATGTTTCTTTTTCATACCAGGCTTATTCAAATAAGAGAGTGAAAATGAAGTCAAGTTCCTTGTTTTCCTCTCTTGGACTTGCATCTTTGGAGGAGTTGTTATCTGAGGGCCAAAGTCATTCTTCCTTCTGCTCAAGCCATCTCTCCTCCAGAGAGCATGTTCTTAACCTGCCCACCTGGACTCCTGGAAGCCTTACTTGGCCCTTGCTCCAGTGTAGCATGTATGTGGATCTTGTTACCTGTTGAGTGTTTGCCACGGGACAGATACTCCTGCTAGAGCTGCAGCAGTGGTTTGAAAACTCTCCACTTGTTAGTTGCTTCCTAGTGGGGGACCCCCTACTTTGGGCTACCGTCTGCACTTTGGGATCAGAAAGCTGTGACCCCCAGGGTTCTTATTGGCTGACCTTTTTTCTAAAGTAGATCTCCATTTCTTCCTTCCTAGCCTGTCTCAGTCTAAAGGCTTCTCTGAAACCGGGTCATCATTATAGCAACTCTGCAAGCCTCCCCTGACAGGTAGCGCCATCAACAGGGAATCCTACCTGGGTCTGCTGCGTGGGAGACAGGAACTGCTACCACTGAACCATCATTGCCCAATACGAACAATTGGGGAGGGTGAATGTGAACCCTTCAAAGCAACCCTCAAATGTGAACCCTAAGCAGGTCAGTCATGAGCCATAAAAATCCATGATTCGATTTGAAAGCTTTTTTTAGAAAACATTTTATTTTGGAAGTTCTTATTCTTGAAAAATGATAAATATCCTGTAGTGGAGACCATGTGCTATTTTATTTGTTTTTCAAAAATAATAACTACCCCTCTAAATCTTCCAATCAGAATTCTATTCCAAGAAGATGCACAGTTTTGTTTCTCTTCTGGCTTTGAGGCCCCCTGATAAATTGACACAACACATGCAATCCACTTTCGTAGGTACTGTGCCTCAGGAGTATCGCTTTATGGTAAACACTGAGTCATCGTCCGTCTTTCCTGCTAAATCAGGGCAGAGGATGTCATCTGTCCTGTTCACAGTTTCTCTCCCAAGATTATCTGGGAAAATTTACTTTCAAAAGATAATCGTTGAGGGGAGCAGCTATCAAGGAGTTCAAGAAGAAAGAAAATGTTTTGAAACGGACCATGGTAGCAATTGTACAGCACTGCTTGATGGGATCGAACTGTGGAATGTTATGATTTCTGTAAGAGCTTCCAATAAAATGATTTGAAAAGTGTATGGCCGGATCAGTACCAGGCTGGCTTCTAGCAGCAAGTGACCTTAAATCTCCCCCACCCTAGCGGAGCTGACCAGAACTAGCTGAAATAACTAGCATCGAGTGACCTTGAATCCCCCCACACACACCTGCGGAGCTGACCAGAGCTGGCTAATGGCCCGCTTTATTCTTGACCCACCACTCTGCACCCGGCACTGGCATGGCCAGTTTGACTCAGTGCCCACTTTGCTCTCGACCCTCCACTCTACACCCGGCACGGCCCGTTTGGCTCAGTGTCCGCTTTGTTTTCGGCCCGCCGCTCTGCACCCTGCACCGGCAGGGTCCTTTTGGCTCAGTGCCTGCTTTGTTCTCTCCCACTGCTCTGCACCCGGCACAAATATACCCGGAACCAGGAAGACACATTACATTCCAGAAACCCAGACATACCTGTCCATATAAGCACCACCCCTGTAGCCTGGAGTGCGACTCTCCCGGCCCGGACACTGTGGACCATGGGACTTCTCCGAGGCTGGGTTTTTCTCCCTAATAAAGCCTGTTTGTTCTAATTCGACTGATTTGGTTTCTGGCGTCTCTTGACTACCTTACAAAAGAAAAAGAGAAAATTGTTAAGTGAAAATACAAACCTTAACTTGTGATGCCCAGGAATATGAGATGACAGAGTCCCTGCCCTCTGGGAGTTGGTGGTGCAGTGGGAGAGAGAACCATTCATGTAGCATATAGGAAAAGATAACCAGCTCTGTGACGTGCCCAACTAAACCCACTGCCATTGAGTTGACATTGACTCATCACAGCCGTATATAGGAGTTCTGTGGTTGTAAATCCTTATTACAGGCATAATCTTTCTCCCTGAGCGTGGCTGGGGTTTGAACTGCCCAGTGGTGACTTGAGAATGCCACCAGGGCTCCTCAGCTGCACAAATAGAGGGAGCAACTTCTGTGGGCTTAGGGGCTCTCAGGAGGTTCAATGGGAAGAGCACTGGACCAGAGTCCTACATCTCTCTGAGTGTCTTTCCGTCAGCTTTTGTTATACACTTCTTTATTGGATGCCTGGTTTGAGAGGAAAATGAGGCTTTCTACTTCCGTAACGTTACATTCTTTGAAACCCACAGGGACAGTTCTACCCTGTCTTATAGGGCTGCTATGAGTTGGCATCGACTCAGTGGCCGTGAGTGAGAGTCAAAACCTGTGCTCAGAGTCAGGGTTACAACTGTGAATAAAACTGCGGTTAGCAACATAGACGGAGATAAAAGAAGTCACTGTAATAAAATCAAGGCGGGCTGTGTTCCAGGGATATGCCAGGGGTCTGACATGGCCTTTGTGTGGATGTGAGGCGTACAGTGGGGCTGGCAGGTAAGTAGGATAGCAGGCAGCCAGATGAGGCGAGTCAGGAGGCTCTGAGCAGAGAGAGCAGCAGAAGGCATGATCCATGAATTGGAAGAGGTCCAGGAGCCTGGAGCCAGGAAGAGAAGGGAAGTCCAGTATTGGAATGGCTGATGAGGAGGAGAGAGGCCAACCTGAAAATGTGAACTTTATCCTCAAGACTCTAGGAAAGGAGCCCCTAGAAGATTTTAAGTAACTATATCAGAATTGCTTTTTTAAAAGATCACTTGGGTATGGAGAATAGATTTGAAGGGGACAAGGGGAGTGGGGTAGACTCTTGACACAGAGATAAAGCTAGAGGTTATTAGCCATTGATGGATAAGGAAGAAACAAAAGTACAAGGATGGCTACCTGGTTTCCTGGGTAAATTCCTGCTGTCTGGGCATTCGAGAGGAGAGGCAATTTGGAAGGACAGATGATGTTAACAGTCTGGGCATGCTTGAAGCATTTGAGGCAGCCAGGTGGAGACGCTAGTGAGGCCATGGAAGCATCGGCTCTAGCTCTCCAGAAGATGGCGCCGTGGTAGAACGTACAGCTTTCACGTGAGCCAGGGCACCTCCTGCATAGTCACCACTGGACGGCATCCAAACTAAAAGACAGCAAGCAAGGCCTGGAAATCTATTTCCAAGAATCAGCCCCTGAAAGCCCTGATGACGGTAGTCTGGATCCCGTTGTGCTTGGTGTCACCATGAGTCTGAGACCAGCTGGATGGCAGCTGACGAGCCCTCGGAAAGGACGCTGGGGCTGGAGACCGATTTCAGAGTCTTCAGGTCATGCACGATCGTTGAAACTCTGGAGGAAGACGCATTTACGCAGGGAGAGAAGAGAGAAGAGAAAGTCCCAGGACCCTGAGCACTGCCAGTGTTGAAGGCAGATGAAGAAGAATGATCAGAGGTGCCCATCAGGAGTGGTCGGAGAAGTAGGAGAAACATGGTGCTGCAGGGCTGGGTGGTTTGTGTGGTCTGGCATGCTCTGTTTCTGCAGAGCTGGGACGAGAGCCAGGCCTCTGAGCACATTGGATCGGCCAGGAGAAGAGAGTAATATCATTATATCTGTCAAGGTCCCAGTGAGAAACAGGATGTACCGAGAACTCTATAGTGATTTATAGTGATTTTCTCCTGGACCTGATCCCCTCCTTCCTCGCCTTTCTGTTTCCTGCCCATAGGGAAGCCAGAGCCCAAGGGACCCCACTGATGGAGTTTAAATAGACCATCCTCCTGGGGCACGGAATAGGTTGGAAGGTGGGTGTGGCAGGGCAAACAAATCTTGGAAAACAAAAGTGTTTGGGTAAATTCCTTTTGTTGCTATAACAACTCAGCACAAACGCAGAGGGCTTACAGCCACATTTTTTTTCTCTCTCAATGGTTTTGGAGGTTGGAAGTTCTGAAAGGATCTCGCAGCTAAAATCAAGGTGTCTGTCGCAGGGCTGCATTCCTTTCTGGGGGCCCTAGGGAAGGAGCCATTGCCTTGCCTGTTGTAGCTTTTAGAAGCCACCTGCCTTCCTTGGCTCTGGTCCCTTCTTCCACTTCAAAGCCAGCAGCATCACTCTGACCTCAGGTGCTGCCAGCACATCACCTCTGAGGGCTCTTCTGCCTTTGTCTCCATCCTTTCAGGGCCAGGACCTGAGCGAGCGCTGCTAGTGGACCCACCTAGCCCATCCTGGATAATCTTCTCATTGTTGTTTAATCACACCCATAAACTCTCCTTCACCGCAGAAAGTGGCGTAGTCAGAAACTCTGGGTGTCAGGATGCGGACAACCTTTAAGGTCCAGGGCTTTTATTCTGCCTTCCGCACAGGATGATTGGACCATATTGATCAGAGGCACGGACTCCCTTGGAAAGTAACGAGAGAGAAAACCGGAACTGCAGATGAAATCCACTTTACAGGAGGTTTGGAGGCTAGGCAGTCTGAATTGCATTCTGTAGACAAGAGGGAGCCATTATAAATTCTTAACCAGGGAAGCGGCTTGTTAGGAGGGTTAAGAAAGCTGATCCGATCTTGGTGTCCTGGGTGGCTGAGAAGGGAGAGCGCCCTGCAGAAGAGAAACCTTTACGGATGCAATAAGAGTAGCCAGGCGTGAAGGGCAGGGTGTAAGGTAAGGAAGGGATGCAGTCAGAGATGCTGTGCAAGAAGAACTGGCCGGAGTGCTGGCTGCCTGGGCTTGGCCAGAGCAGGAAGGATCTCAGATGGTTCTGAATTTGGGAAGTGGATTAATGGCCTGATCTGGAAACCAAGAGGACATGTCAGTTTCAAAGGAAGATGAGGCGCTGGGGCTTGGTTATGTAACATTGGGATGGGGCTGCCAACAGCATCTGACCTATTCTGTGATACCATCGATTGTAAAGCACACCCTTATTGTATGTACAGGGAAGAAAAAAAGGCCATCGATCATGATATAATGCTTTCTTTAAAACACACATACACATAGTTTTTAGGAAGCATATTAATGAAAGAGCTGTTTAAGACTTGCATATAGAAAATTGGAAATCTTTTAAAATGGCATCACTTTAAAGGGTACAGTTCGGTGAGTTTTGACCTGTGTGTTCCCCTGTGAAGCTGTCATCACAGTCAAGGGGGTACACATTGCACTCCCCCAAAGTTTGACCCTGCCCCTTGGTAAACGCCCCTCCCCACCCACCTATCTGCCGCTCCCTATGCTGCTGACTTGATTGCTTTCATGCAGATTTGTTAGCATGGTATAGAATTGTCGTCACGTGAAAGAACGTAGCGCACACTCTTTTCGGTCTGAGTCCTTCCATGTGGTTTTGTGTATCACAGTTCGTCCTTTTTATTGCCAAGTCGTGTTCTCCTAATGGCCAGTTCCGGTTGTTTTCAGCATGGGGGTCTTACAAATAAAGCTGTTGTGAATCGTTAGATCTTTTTCTCAAGCATCTATCACACTTGGTGACAAATGAGATGAAAGGGGGAAATGTAGGTGCAATAAATTCTTATTCAAGTTCAGAGTATACCTTTTGGAATCACTTTTTGACTCAAGATTATCAGTGTTTGCGCGTGTCCACACAGTACTGGCTCTGTGCCATCAAAAGTGCTACACACACACACACACACACACACACCATGAAAGTGCTTTTAACTGCAAGATCAACCATGTTAAACCACCAGCTGCTCCACAGGAGAAAGATGAGGTGTCCTCCAGTGAAAACTCACAGTCTGGGGGACCCACGGGGCCAGTTCTACCCTGTCCTACCGGAATTGGAGTCGGAATCCACTTGGTGGCAGCGAACCTGGATTTTTTGAAGCCTGACTCTGATTCTGCTGGCTCAGTGGTTAGGCTTTCGATTGTTGGCGGTGAGACTCATGCAGCAGCTCCCTGGGAGGAAGAGCAGGAAGTGTGCTCCTGTAAAGGTCACAGGGCTGGGAAACCCAATGGGGCAGTTCTGCTCTGGCACACTGGGTCACTATGAGTTGAAAGCTGACTCAGAAGCCAAACTGAAAAACCAAACTCTCCTTGAGTCAATTCTGACTCAATAATGACCCCGTTAAAGGGGTTCTGAGGCCGTCAATGTCTGTGGGAGCCGAGAGCTTCAACTTTCGCCCGTGGAGCGACTGGTGGCTTGAACAGCTGGCCTTGCTGTTAGCAGCCCAAGGTTTACCCAGCAGTGCCACCAGGGCTCAAGGGCACACAGCGACAGACACAGTTTCTTCTGGAGCTGGCTTTGGGGGGCGGGCGTTTCGTACTCATCTGAGTCACCACCTTCTTCACTCCCTCGCCGTTGTGATTGGGTTCTTAGATCCTAAAAGATTCTACCTTTGTGCCCAGGATTTTCTTCCCCATCCTTGATCTTCCAGCTGCTGTTCTAAGCTGGTGCTTTTGATGTGTTTGTCGATGCAAGCGATGTCAAGTCCTCCTTGACTGACTCCTGTTGGGTGGTGTAGTGGGGGCGCAGTGGGCTGCAATCTGCATGGTCGGCAGTTTGAAACCACCAGGAGAAAGACGGGCTTTCTGCTCCCGTTTTAAACAGTTGCAGTCTGGGAAACTCGAAATGGCAGTGCTGCCATATCCTATATGGCTGCTGTAAGTTGGCGTGAACTCGATGGCAGTGAGTATGGGTTTGGTTTTACTTGTAAGACCCCCTGCCTCACCCCCGCCTGATACTATAAAGTAAGATGTAGGAAATCCTGGTCCAACAATTCACTGATAGATCAGGGCCTAGTATATTAAGGTCATTGTCCAGTGTCACACAATCATAGAAGCTGGGACCACAACAAAAATCTAGGATCCAGCGGTTTCTCTGACTTTAGTGGGATGGGGTTTTTTAAAAGAAATCTCTGGAGTATATAAGTGAGAACCCACTGCCAGCTAATCAATTCCATTTCATAATGGCCCCATAGGACAGAGCAGAACGATTCCACGGGGTTTCTGGAGCTGTGAGTCTTTACAGGAGCAGACAGACCGCTTCAGCCTTCTCCAAAGGAGGAGCTGATGAGTTCGAATCGCTGACCTCTCAGTTAGCTGCTGGGGGCTTGACCACAGCCCCACCAGGGTGCGAGCGTATAGGAAAAGATACCTGGATAGCCACAAACACTGTGCGCAGTTGAATTAATCAATGGAAGGAAAAAGCATTCTTCGTTCTTAACATTTCCTTTGGTGGATTAAAAAAAAAATCTGTTTAGATCATTTGTGACCCCCTATTTCTGACAGAATAAAGCCCAGGTTCCTTGGCAAAGTGTATCAGAAACGCCCTTCACAGATGTCCTTTCCTTGTCTTGAATTCTTTCTTTTTTCCTTCCTCCATCGATTCTACCCTCTAGCCTCACCAAACTACTCTTTTGCCACCAGCATATCATGTATTTCCTTATCCTTGTACCTTTTCTTATTCTGCCCCCTTTTCCTGGGGTGACCTGCCTCCCCCCATGTCCATGATACTCCTCCTGTAAGGCTCAAATGCAGCCTCTTTTCCACATTTCCCCCACAAACCTCCCCGCCCAACCAAGGATGATTTCCTCCTGTATTTTTAAACCCACCGCATCTATATAGAATTTAGCTATAACAGGTTTCACATAGCATGATTGCTTTTGTGTGTGTGTGATCTCACTAAGCTGTGATCTCCTTAAGGGAGAGGGGCCCGTCTTGCTCATCTTTGCATTCCCATTTTCCAGAATGGTGCCAGGGTTTTAAACTCCCTCCTCATGAGAAACACAACCAAGTCAGTGCACATTACTCTTTCCTGAATGCGGATCTCTGGTTGGAGGAAGGGATGGAGTGAAAATTGCACTTTGGGTGAACATTTAGGAGTCAAGTGGTGGAGGGAGTGAAGGGGGCTGGAGGGAGAATGGGCCGAGGGAAGAAGGGGAAATGAAGATGAGAAGTGAGAAGAGAAAGGGAAGATGGGAGGGTATGATATGTGGCCAGGATTTTAGACTCTTCTTGGCTTAATTGCGCTGGAGTTACTGGACAATGTGTTCTCACATAGCCTTTCCAAACTCTCTTTCCTGAATAACTCCCATTTTGTATTCTTCGCAACACTCCTCACTGAAAAGACACAAGTATGCTTCTTACAACGGCCTTACAAATAGCTCATTGTCCTCTGCTATTTTTTTATGGAAAGCCAGGGAGCCAAGTAGTATGGTGGGAGGGCACTCACTACACTGGGGGATCAGCGCCTGGCACAGTCTCAGCTCTGGGGCCA
Organism: Echinops telfairi; assembly: GCF_000313985.2. Taxonomy (NCBI): domain Eukaryota; kingdom Metazoa; phylum Chordata; class Mammalia; order Afrosoricida; family Tenrecidae; genus Echinops; species Echinops telfairi. Next base: position 10,067,604 of record NW_022103905.1, read on the forward strand.
TTGGCAAGGCACTTAGCCACCTTCGCCTAAGACTTTTCATCTGTGAGACAGAAATGACGTCACCTACACTCTCAGGTTGCTATGCAAATGAAAGTAATATGGGCATACCTCAGCGATACTGTGGGTTCAGTTCCAGACGGCTTCTATAAAATGACTCTCGCAATAAAGTAAGTCACAAATTTGTTTAATTCCCTAGCTCTCTTGGCATGATGGTTATGCTTTGGGCTGCTAGCCACAAGGTCAGCAGTTTGAAACCACCAACTGCTCTGGAGGATAAAGATGAGGCTTTCTACTCCCACAAAGAGTTACAATCTCAGAAACTCAGGGGTGGAGTCTACCCTTTCCTACAGGGTCTCTATGAATCAGAATCGACTCAGTGGCTGTGAGTTTGGGTTTTTTATTTGATCCAAGAAAGAGATACCATGGCGGCTAGCAGAGCCCTGTCTCCTGTTAATAGGGCCTGTTTACAGAAAGGAGCTAACAGAGTGTTTCTTATTCCTAGTCCACTGACGTCTCCAGAAACTGCCCATTTAAATGCCCACAGCCCATGCAGAAGGCAGCACAGAAGCCATGGCACTGCCCTTTCAAAAAGAGCTTGAGAAATACAAGAACATCGATGAGGATGAGCTTCTTGGCAAACTCTCCGAAGAGGAACTCAAACAGCTGGAAAATGTTCTTGATGACCTAGATCCTGAGGTCGGTGACGTGGACTTGGAGCAGGGTGGTGGTTGATAGTACGGGATAAGCTCCGGGCTGGGCCTTAAACAGCTGGGTTCCAGAAACCCAGTGTCTGCACACAGGCGAGTTCTGTGTTCATCCCCCGGTTGGTTCTGGGTCGTTCCCTTTGACAAGTTTGTGGCGCCCTTCAGTAGCCACATCTCTCTCGAACCAATTTCACTAAAGTGGAGCAAATGATTTTCCATCGTCTGAAGACGAGCTGGTTTGACAGGCAACTCTTACCAGGTCTCTTCTGTGAGTCTTCCCCTTTGCTCAGCACCGCAGCCCTGGAGGTAAATTTCTGTCATCCCCATTTTATAACTGAGATACACCGTGAAGGGTAATCTCCATACCACCCCACACTACTAAATGTCAGAGATGGGATTTAAATTTGAATCCCGGTGTACTTCCTGTTTCTTCTGAATGCATGCTGCCGCTGTTGGCTGCCCCTGGGCCGACCTTGGCCAGTCATGGTGGCACTGTGCTCAGCAGGGTCAGACCATTGGGACCCATGGGTTTTCCCCTGGGGAGTTTTCAGCAGTAGATTGCCTGCATTCTGCCACTGAACCATCAGTGCTGTCGTTTTCAAATACATAAAAAACTTTAAATCTTTGGCGATCCTCTAATAGTGGGTAGTTTAGAAAGACTGTAATAATAATTTTAAGTAAATTAGAAGGGGCCTTCTAATGTACTTTATGAGTTCTTGAAAAAAACCAAGTAGGCTTGCTACCTTGCTTAGGTAGCCAGGGCTTTCTCTAGCCCTGATGAGGTGATGCTGAATTAGAAATGGAAGGATTCAATGCAGTGGTTTTACTGCAAATGAAAATGCCACTAAAACGTATTTCTATGATATTCTGATAGAACACACCCCTTCGATTTTTTAATTCAGATTTACTTTAAAAAATACAAGCTTTCTGTTTCTAGCTTTTAAATAGAGGGAAGGACTCTCAAAGCTTAATCAAGCAGGTGAGGATCTCTACCGAAAGGCGCACCCCCCTCCCCCCCAGCTCGGATATTTCCCCAGGAGACCAGACTCAAACTCACTGCCGTCGAGCCTGGTCTGTCTCATGACGACCTTGTAGGACAGGCTAGAACTGCCCTGTGCACTTCCAGAACGGTTAACCCTTCCCCCATCCCCCAAAACTGCTGCTGCAATTACAGGAGTAGAAAGCCTCATCTTTCCCCCGAGGGACAGCTAGTGTCTTCAAACTGCTGACCTTGCGGGTTAGCAGCCCAGTTCAAAACCACTCTTCCACCAGGGTGCCTTTTACCCAGGAGGGGGGTTAGCGTGTCACCATATTGCCAGAGACCCCTGGATGGAACAGCTGTTAAAGCACTGAGCTACAAACCCAAACATTGGTGATTCATAACCACCCAGGGGCCCCACGGAGGAAAGGCCTGGCAATATCTTTCACGAGGTCATAGCCGTTGAAACTCCCTGGGGTTCATGTGTGTGTGTGTGCTGGGCAACACACAGGTTGCCATGAGTCAGGATCAACATCACGGCAACTGGTTACACGTCCCAGGGTCTCCAGATCCCTACCTGGGAGCTCAGCAGTGCCCTCCACACAAGATGTGAGAGCAGGTAGGTTTGCAAGGTCTTCCTGTGTCCCCAGACCTCGCTTCCACAGGTGACCTCAAACAGGTACCTTCTCCCTGCTTCTCCAACATTCGGAGCCTGGAGGGAGAGGAGGCAGGAAAGTTAGACGTGACCTCTGTCTTCTCAGAGCGCACTGCTGCCCGCGGGGCTCCGACAGAAAGACCAGACGCAGAAAGCAGCCACCGGCCCGTTTGACCGCGAGCACCTGCTCATGTACCTGGAGAAGGAGGCTCTGGAACAGAAAGACAGGGAAGACTTCGTGCCCTTCACCGGGGAAAAGAAAGGTAAGGCTCACCGGGGGTAGCATGTCTCGGGGCAAAGGTACTCCTAAATAGGTCTCAGAGAGCGGCGGCGCGGAAGAACTGACTTGGAAATGGAATACCGGACTCGGTATGCCAAAGGACCATAGAAGAACAGATAGGCTTCCTAAGGAATCCTTAGGGTGTGATGATACTCAAATTGGTCCTTGGCTTTCTGTGAAAATCCCAAGGTCTTCCCTTAAGGAATGTTCTAGAAGAGGGTCCCCTAGGCGCTAGCATGCTTCTGCAGCTACGTAGTTCCCCTCCAGGCCTTTTGGCTGGCCCCGTCTGGAAAGGCCCTGGCACCAGACCTCTAACCTTGGACACTGGAGTTAGACATCAGTGCAGGCACCCGTCAGCCACCCACAAGTGACAGAGCACCGTTTTCAGTGCCAAGCCACGCACCACGTGCTAGAATGACACGCAGACAAGGTCTTGCCCGGTACCCTCAGGGGACGCGAGGTTTACTCCAAGAAACACAGACAGAGCAGGGTACGACTGAGGAGCAGGGGGCCACCTCCATCCCGGGACCACGCGCAGACAAGCAACAAGGAACGCTCTCACCCTTAGGTCTTGACCCCAAGTTCCCCTTTGGAGGGAGGCTCCAGACCAGGCGTCCTCAAACTACGGGCCCACGGGCCACAGGCGGCCCGCCGAGGACATTTATCCGGCCCGCCAGGTGTTTTTGCCCCATTTGTTTTTTTACTTCAAAATAAGATCTGTGCAGGGTGCATAGGAATTTGTTCGTGGTTTTTTTTGAAACTGTAGTCCAGCCCACCAATGGGTCTGAGGGACAGTGAACTGGCCCCCTGTTTAAAAAGTTTGAGGACCCCTGCTCCAGACAATGGCGGGAGCAAACAGACACTCATGGGCTTGTTGGAGATCTTTGGCAGCTACAGATCCAGTCAAGCCCCTCTGGTAGCTCCAGACCCTGTGAGATCTAGCCCCACCCAGCTCTCTGACTGTCTCTCCCTCCCTCCTCCGCTAGTCTCAGCCCCGGCGTCTTCCTTCAGTTCCCTGGAAAGGTTGTCTTCCTTCCCTCTCAGGTCCCTGTCACCTGGCCTCTTCCTGCTGGCCCAAGTCCTCATTTCCCCAAGGCTTTGTTCTCATCCGTTAGGCGTCTGCTGGAACGGCATCAGGACTACTTGCCGCTTTTCCTTGGCCTGTCTGTCTGACACAGGCCCCTTCTTTCCATCGCCACACCTACCTGGGGCTGTCTTAGCCCTATGGCAATGCTCACTCTTTTAAAATGGAATTTATTTTAAAATTTTAATTTATTTACTTATTTTTCCTGCGGTTGGTGTGTTTCCCACATTGGGCAGTGACTCCCGCCACACCCCTGGTCCCCCCGTTGGACCGTATATGTCTTGTATCCTGGCAGGGCGGGGACACTCAGTAGTATACATGGGTGTGGGCAGATGCCACCTCTGGGCATCTGTGCTGTGGCCACGGGGAACAGGTGTGTGGCTTCTGTGCTTTCCCAAGTCAGGGTGCTGGTGCCTCCTCCCTCCTCCCCGACATCCCTGTTCATCTCTCCTCGTTCATGCACATTCGACGGATCATTGAGAATGTCATTTTATTCCAAAAGTAAAGATAAATGGTGACAAATTCGCCAAATAACCAAGGATTACCATGGCGATAGGGAACGTGTTTCCATGGCAGCATGGCTATGGGACTGATTTCATTGGGAAAGAAAAAAATAAATCATCATGTCAAATCTCTCCGAAAACTGTGATTAGCATCTAGCATCGGGATAACAACAGAATAATAAGGGGAAGAAAAGCAGTTGTGTCTTGTGCTCAGAGGAGGGGTCCGAAGATCCGGATCCATCTACAGGAGGGCCATGGAGGGCGTCAGGATTCAAGAGCTGTGAGGGTGACACATGGGGTTGATTCGGGGTGAAATCCAGATCCATCTACAGGAGGGCCATGGAGGGAGTCAGGATTCAAGAGCTGGGAGGGTGACACGTGGGGTGGATTGGGGTATACAGTTGCACGGTATGGCTCCGGAGAAGATTGAGAAGCTGCGTGATCGAATACAAAAGAGCAGAGGACTGGCTTTCCCAACAGCAGCGGGAGCCAAGTGAGGAGTCAGCGGTGCCCCTGGAAAGACCAGAGGGAGGGTTGAGGAGCAATGGGAGGTGATCTCGAGTCCTCCAGAGGGGAGACCACATAGCCCACCACGGATGCTCGGTGCCATGAGGCCTAGGTTCCTGGGACCTTGCTCGTCCACTCAGAGCTGGTTCAGGTGGGCCCCAGACAGGAACATCTGCCCATCGTTGCCCTGAATACTGAAAGCTGGTGGGCTCCCTGGCTCTGCACCAGGAAGCAAACCTTAGAAGTCCGATTTTGACTCTAGACCATCATCTGAACCAGGAAAAAATGCTTCCGAGTGCAGATGCAGTGGACATTAAGACTGGCAGGAGAGTCGGTGTCTCAGATTATATATTGGTTGCCTGTTTTGATTTTTTTTTTCTTTTTCCATTTTCTTTCCTCTGGGAGACTCTGTGCTGTGATTTCTAGCATACTTCCTTTCTGTCTGGGAAATGTGGCAGCTGGGTGATGCTGAGCTGGCTGCACAGTGTCCATCAATGGTAAAGATCTGTTGGCCAAGGTGCCCCGGATGGACCACACAGAGTGACCTCCTTCCCATATTTAAGGTCCCCAGCTCCGCCTGCCCCCATTCGCATACCCAGCCCTTTGGACGCTCGGCAAGGTGTCTGGCAATCAGCATCCCCAGTCAGCAGGCAAGTCTGCAGGAAAGATTCGTGAGAGAGTTACTGACTTTGAGCTTGACCCTTTTGTTTCCCATGGGACTGGGATGCTCAGGCTAGCCAAAGAGATCTGGGAAGAGCTTTGGTGCTCCATCTGGTTGAAGCTGGAGCCGGGTGTCTGAGGTGACAATGAGGAGAAGGTTGGTCTTTAGGGCACACCCAAGTTCAAAGATGGAGACCAGTTGTCACATCCAGAAGTAAGAGTAGCACCAAGAGAGAGAAGCCACAAGTCAGAAGGCAGGAGGGACTGGCCGCTGAGGAGGTCTGGGATGCGATGCACGATTCTGGAGTATCCCGGGCCTGCCTTCCTGGGCTGTGGCACAGCTAGAGTGGAGGGTGTGGGCCTACCTGGAAGCAGGTAACGTGCCATCCTTCCGGCATTGCGAGTCATCTGACTAGAAGTTTGGGTCAAGGAAGTAGGGAGGGCATGTTTTCCAAAGTGAGCCGGGGGCCAAACCAATGGATTCTGAGCCAGAGGTGACAGCAGAGCTGTGTGTGCAGGAAGCACGGGACACACCTTGCTGTTCACAAGCCTCCCGTCTCTACAGTAGGCAACCCTGGTTTTGCCTCTGCACATGGGCTTATTGTGGCGTGCTGGGGTGCTGGCTGTGTTCCCGGCACCACTGCAGTCTTAGTGACCTGCGCTCTTTATGTAAAGCATGCTACCGGCCCACAACCCCCATTTACAGGGGAAACTGCAGGGGATCCCCAGTTTGTCCGTCAGGAGCCTTTAGGGCTGCACAAGGGGCCACCCCCAGTGTTTGCAGCGTCCAAGGCAAGAACACAGAGAGAAGCTCACATACCATTTTTTTCTTAAAAATCGAAAAGCCAGCAAACTGCCAGCATGAGTTCTGCCCTACAAACATTCCTTTACAATAACCTGGGGGACCAGGCTCGAATTGAGTGCTCCCGGCCCCTCGCAGACCCACAAAGTAATGCAGGTCTGTGCCATCCTGCCGGGGCCTCGGGCACACACCTGACACCCCAGCTAGATATTGCCGCTTCCTCTGCGGTCCCCCAGCCTGAACGTGCACACCCCAGCAGTGCGATTGCCTTCAGGGGGCCAGATCCAGCTGGGCAGTGAGTGCGCATGCAGACCCTGGAAGCAGGCCCAGGGCCGCTTAGACAGGGGACTCCAGAGTCAGGCTGCTTCTAGGAGGCCGGCACTGTGGGTAGCAATGTCTCTTGGCCCCATGATTCCTCTCTGTGGACTGGAATGGAACCCTGGAAAGTGCAGGCACCCTGGCTTCCCAGGTCAAAGGGCAGTGCTACCAATGGTGAGGAGATAGAAGCCAGGTATTCCTCTTTAGGACTTCCTCCTCCGGAGGCTCTCACAGGGGATTGTTGATGTTGGCAGCACCCCAGCACTGGAGGGCGCCCAGTTGGATACTCAGTGGCCTAAGGGTCCTGACCAGAGCTGCATTCTCTGCTCAGATCACTTAGCCCAGCCGTAAGACAGTTGCACACCCTGTCTTTGTTTCCATCCTTTGATTTAAAGGGAGAGTCTTTATCCCCAAGGAAAAGCCCGTGGAACCTCTCAAAGAAGAAAAAGTGACCCTCGACCCAGAACTGGAAGAAGCTCTGGCCGGCGCCTC
>NW_022103905.1:10074697-10077142 GCF_000313985.2 Echinops telfairi
AGAGTCTTTATCCCCAAGGAAAAGCCCGTGGAACCTCTCAAAGAAGAAAAAGTGACCCTCGACCCAGAACTGGAAGAAGCTCTGGCCGGCGCCTCTGACACAGAGCTCTATGATCTTGCAGGTGAGTCCCGGGCGCTGGGACACGCGCCTGTCTGGCTGCCAGAGGGGCATTCCTACCCATGCCTTTGAGCTTCGCGCTAGCTCTCGGCTCTTATTAAAATGCCCCGTCAACTTTGGCCCGTAAGCCCCATGTGTATCGCCGCAGCACTGCGCCCCGCGGACTTGCAGGAGTTGCTGTCTCCGCAGTAGCTCACCAGCCCTTTCTCCCAAGGTGCCTCTGGGTAGACCGTGAGAGTGTGAAGAGAAGATAAAATGGCAGCGCTGATGCTGGATCAGGAGCTGTTGTCGTCACAGAATCCCCCGCAGCACTTCTTCTTCCCCACCGCTGTCACTCGTGCCTGCTTGATTCATACTTAGCAGTCTGTTCACTGCCGCAGCCATCCTGCAAGAGCAATCTTTAGTCAGTCCAATCTGCTCATGTTTTCCTGGTGGCCCCTAACAATAGCAGCAAATAGTAATCATATTTATCATACAGTATATAATCATATATAATTATGTGAAATTATATAATACATTTCATGTATGAGAGCAACAGATAGTAATATTCATTATATATTGAAATGATTGTACATTTAGATAGAAAAAAACTGAACCAGTACAAAAGGAGATGTATTGAAAGGCAAGCTTACTCACTTAAGCAACCAAGACTTTCTCCTACTCCACATATGTCCTTCAAGAGAGATTCCCTGTGTATCCCAGCGTATTTGCACGTTTGTATTTCCTCCCAGTGGGATGTCAGCTTTGCCCTACTACAAGGATATTGGGTCACCGCAAGGAGAGAGGTGCTTTTAAAAATATTCGTTGGCAAAAAAATTAAAAAACAACAACATTTGTTAGCAAGCATTCTCACATTTTATACAAGGGGGGGGGTTGTCTTTTTAAAAGTCATGGGAAATTTCCGCTATCTTTTAATTCCATTTTCCCATGAACTTCGTGAAGCCCCTCTCATAAGAGGTCTCTTTCTCCCTCCTCCCAAGAGAACAACTCTGCCTTACCCTAGTAGCATACCACCGACTCACCGGTAGTAATCCGCATCCTGAGGCGCTAGGAGAGGTCACCGCAGGCGAGGAAGCACCTGAATTAAGTAGTGTAGATGCGTCACAGTGGCTGTTTGTCTAGGTTTTATAATCCACAGGCCCCACCACCAGCGGGTCAGTTCCAACTCGTGGTGAGTTCATGCACTCCAGAGGTTTCCAGGTGTGGGACCTTCAAGGTGTGGGACCTTCAAGGTGGTCAGGTGTTTCTTCTGAGGCACCTCGGAACCACCACCCTTTCGGTTAAAGCAAGTACTTAACTATCTACACCATCCAGGGATTTGTAGTTACCCTGCAAGGATCCTGTGACTGTCACCGCCCCTTGTTGTCTCATGACTTCTACTGGAAGTAACTCCAGGGCTGGGCTTGAATTCCCAGAAAATTCCTGAGCCATCTGACAGATTCTGCACAGAATCTGCACAGCCCATAGGAACCCACCGACCCCTGATTGCTAAAGAGCAGATATAAGGAGACTTCAAAAAGTTCTTGGAAAATTGGGGTGAAAAGATAATAGACTTTTCTCATGAACTTTTGGGAAAGTTTTATCCCTCCAGGGAGAAAGACAAGCCTTTCCGCTCTCTTAAAGAGTGACAGTCTCAGAAACCCACAGGGCCAGTTCTACCCTGTCCCTAAGGTTGCTGTAAGGCGAAATTGTCTTGACTCAATGGTAGGGAATTTACTTTAGAGCTATTATCCCTGTTTTATAAGGCTGGACGGCCTTCAGTCACTTCCCCGTCACATAACTAGTGTATACAGAGCCAACATTCAAACTCAGCCAGAGTGCTCCCACTCTTTGACCCCACACTTGCTGGCTGGCTGCCTCCATCCCTTCTCCCAATATGTAGATGCAGCAGCACCGAGGAGGATTCTAGAGGCACTCCTTGGCGATTGGTAGACGATTATATAGTCTGTGTTCCTTCACTTATAATTTTGATAGCAAAGGGAAGTCTAGGCACTTACCATTTCTGCCTGCCCAGCATAGGGTGCCTTGCTGTGTACTGTGCTGCCCCCTGGTGCAATTGCCATCTAGTACAAGAGACTGACAATGCCACTGTGCTCCTCTGGCTTCAGGAGCCCTGGTGGTGCAGGATAGTACAGCACTGACAAAACACACAGCTTCCCTCTAGTTCTTTAATGCTTCCTGTCCCCCACTATCATGACCTGAGTTTTACCGTACACATCCGGCTAGACCAGATCGTGTACCCTGGTACAGGTAAGAGCTCTCAACACATGGAATCCAGGATAGATAACCCCCTCAGGACCAATAATGAGAATAGCAATACCTTGAGGG
>NW_022103905.1:10077432-10078930 GCF_000313985.2 Echinops telfairi
TTTTAAAAAAGGAGCCCTGGTGCTGCAGCAATTAGGCACCCAATTGTTAACCACAAGGTCACCCGTTCAAGCCCACCAGCCAGTCCATAAAGAGTCACAGTCTGCCTCTCTATGGAGATGTGCAGCCCAGGAAGCCCTATGGGACCTTTCTGCTCTGTCCTATCAGATACCTGACCTAATGTTTCAATGTCTCTGGCTCCCTTCCTGAGAGGCTCTCAAGAGGGGGAGGACAACTCCTCTTGGCTTGGAGAGATGCCGGGGAGCCTGGCTGGTGATCTCACTGCAATCTGCACGAGGCAGTCCTCTGTACAGTGTCAGATACTAAAATGCCCTTAGACTTGGGCTTGCCCTCTCGTGTGGCAGATGAGAAACCAGAGGAACTGAGTCACTAGGAGATGGAAGCTGTTGGGGGCCAGACAGCATAACACAATGGGCATTGTTCTTCCGACACTAAGTCTCACGGGTGTCAGCATAGACATGTGAGGACTGCTGATGGCCTTAGAAAGGGACTCTTTAAACAAAAAATCACGAACTTTTAAAATACTCTATATCTACTCCACAGTTTGAAAGAGAGGGGAGGGTCTGGAGACTTTGTTTTGATGTGGCATGGGGTTCCTCTCTCTGATGTCACGACCATTTGTTCCTTGTGGGGGTGGGGGCGGGGGTCAGAGTGTGGGAATGCTGACATGCTTCCCTGGTCTCAATGTCCGTGCCGGGTCACATTTGTTTGCTTGCAGCTGTTCTTGGAGTGCACAGTTTACTCAACAACCCCAAGTTCGACGAAGAGACGCCCTGCGCAGAAAGTGGCAAAGCGGCGGTACGAAGTAAGTTGATGGGGAATGTGTGCTCAGGGGTGGCTGCAGAATGGCCTGTCGGCTCGGCCTCCGGGTGAATCCTGCAGGCTTCCAAGGTGGATTTTTGTCAGTTCACCAAGCATCAGTGGGCTCCATCTGGCTGGGTTATGCATGCCAGTCGTTTGTCCGGAGCGCAATCTCTTGGTGGGTCTGTTCACTCAACAGATAAAATTCTAGTAACAAGCTTTCCACGTCGACTCACGGGGCTTTAATGCGTTATGCGGTCTGGTTCTCCACTCTAATGTTTGTGTGTGTGTGTTTGCTTCAATAATGGATGCTTGAAACTGGGATTTGAAAACCCACTTTCCCCAATGAACTTGAAAGCGCACTAACGTGGCCCTGCTGGCACAGGAAGTTCCTGGTCACTGTCTTTGATGGCCACCCTTCCTAGGAATGCAGTCGATTGGATGCTCTCATTCACATAGGCAGCAGTCATCTATTAGATGATGCCTGCTCTGTGTCAGTAAGATTCTAGACTTTACCAAACAAGCCCACTGTCATCGAGTCCACTCCAACTCTTAGTGACCCTATAGGACAGTATACAATTGTCCCATAGGGTTTCCAAAACTGCAGGTCTTGATGGAAGCCGACAGCCTCACGCTTCTGCTGTGGACTGCCTGGTGGATTCAAGCCACGGCCTAATT
>NW_022103905.1:10082453-10083568 GCF_000313985.2 Echinops telfairi
AGGAGTTTTCCATTTCTTTTTAAATTTCCTGTCGGGTTTAATATCACTTATCTCTTCATTGCTATCTAAAGACAACAGTCTAAAGTACCAGTACCTCCTACATTCCCTAGTTCTTTCTCTAATGCGCAGATCGGCTATGAAGATCTTTGGAACATAGCTTCATAATGCTATTCAGAGGGCAGTTTAGGCTGCAGAATGCGTATCCTATTACAAGATCGTTTGGCTGTTTTACCGTTTTGCTAGCTCCTGTGTGCAGTTGACTCATCAGCTCCTATCTCTGGGACTGCACCGAGTTTAAACTGATGCCGCTGCTTGGTCAGTTTCCTTTCATAAAAGTCTCATAAGGGAACTGGCTGATGATGCTTTGGTTCCCCCATCTGTGAGTGTTTTCTCGCCCCTTCTCAGTACAGACTCTTTCCTCTTCATCCGTGTCTCTGAAAGGCTGGCTCCAAAGATGTCTACTGGGTCAAGAACGAGGGCTGTGTTAGCCCTCAGATCCTTGACAGCAAACTTGCTGTTTTTAACTTCAGCAGGCTGTACCCAGAGAGGACGTTGTTATTTCAAGAATTGGGTTCTTGTTTCTCAATTCTCGAATGTTGTCTTGATGATAAATAGCTGAAGTTAAAAATAAATCATAATAATAATACGTAGGCATTTTCAATGTGTGTTGATTCTGTACATTTGCATTGGTGTTATTCAAATAAATCACAGCGCAGGAAACATTTTCATTATAAGATCAGTAAATGATCCCCACATCCCACACCTATACACTTGTGCCCAGTTTTTTGTAACAAGGATTGCCCCCCCACACACACACACACACATACACATGTACACTGCCATTGAGTGGACTCGTAGCAACCTTAGATAGGGTTTCTGAGACTAAGCCTTTACAGGAGTAGACAGCCTCCTTTTCATTCTCTGGAATGGTTGGTGGGTTAGACTCTTTGACTTTTCAGTTATCAGTCTAAAGTTTAGTTGACAATGCCACCAGGGCTCCTTATAACAAGACACAGGTGCAGACTAAAGCTCAGGGAAATGAAGGCTTATTGGTGTGGGGAGTTTAAAGTTTAATTTTATATTTCTAGACAAGTTTGGGAATTGGTTATTTAGAA
>NW_022103905.1:10084046-10085585 GCF_000313985.2 Echinops telfairi
CCCACTTCTCCACCGGGGCTCCCACTGTGAAGTAGAACAGAAAGCAGCAGTAGCATCGAATTGGACGTTGCATGATCGTTAGCAATGATAGCTCAAGTACTAGACGGTCAGTGTGGTGTGGGCACTAACAAATCAGGGTGGACCCAGACCAGGAGGCTGTCCCAGGTTCCGGAAACTCTGCCATGCCAGCCATGAACTTCTTAGGTGTCGGATCATGGGACATCTGAGTGGTCCGGGGGATTGCCCGGGGCACCAGTGGGTAGTGACTGAATGATACAGAGGGAGTATTCACTACATGCTATGGAAATACTTAAGGAAGCCCAGTGGTACAGCAGGTGATGCATTGGGCTGCTAACCACAAAATCAGTGGTTCAAACCCAACAGGTTGCCTGCTCCTGAAAAGATTAATAATCTCGGAGACCCTGGGAGTAGCTCTACTCCCCCCCAGTGGGTCACCGTGGGTTAGAATGGAACAGGCAGCAGTGAGAATGGGCTATGGAACTATTTTTTTTAAAACAGTGTATGGTTAGTGAATATCTAGTCCTAGTTACAGTCTTGAGTTTTATTCCTGGGGGTCATAAGTTAAAGAGGAGATCAAGGATTTGAGACTCACTTAATTGCTTCCATACTCATGAGGTTTCCAGTGATTTTGTCACACGCAATGAAAATGTCCCACCCTTTGTTCTTCATTTAAGAAGCCCTGGTGGCACTGTTGGGTAAGCATTGGTTGCTGACTACAAGGTTGGCAGTTCAAACCCACCAGCCACTCCATCGGGGAAAGATGAGACTCTCTGCTCCTGTAAAGATTTACAGCCGGCGATTTCCCTGACCTAACTTCTTGGGCCGCGGAACCCGCCCGGGAGCTCAAGATGCGCCTGCCCCTTTCTCTGCTCTCCCTTCCCTCCCGGGAGTTCTTTCCCTCAATACAATCTTTCTTAACTTCACATTCCTGGCTAAATTCTATCTCCATTCTGTGCCTCCAGTTTCCACCTCTCAAGAAGTTTGAAACAAAAGAATAATAAAATCATGTTTATGCCTAACAGGACACAACTATAATATATACACTTGAAAATGTGCCAGCCCCATTAAACATATATATATATTTACAGCCTCCAAAACCCTGTATAGGGCTGCTACAAGTCACAGTGGACTTGATGGCCGTGAGAGGGCTGAGGGTGGTGTGTCTGTATCCGTTGAATTTTGTACCTCAGGTGGCACACACTACTAGGTTTTAGATCTGGTTATGTCTCTATTCTTCCCAGACTGTAACATCTGGAAGGAGGACACTGTGTGCCCAGCACAGGGTTTGGCTTCTGATAGGTGTTGAATGACACCAAATTCTGAAAGAGACCAAGAAACATTTACAGGCCTTTCAAAGTCCACGACTCTGCTTCCTCATGTCTGATTTCAATTTAAATGAACCGTTTCCTTTTCTCTGATTAAAGGGTATCGCCAGCCCCGCTGTTAAGTCTGTCAGAAACACGTAGGCCACATTTTGGCATACAGGAGTTTTCCATTTCTTTTTAAATTTCCTGTCGG
>NW_022103905.1:10087096-10090086 GCF_000313985.2 Echinops telfairi
CGTGGGTCTTTAACATGGGATTGAGGAGCCACAGAATGGTCCTTCAACTGCTCGTGTCTTCCCCATCTTAGAACATTCCGATCCCCACCCTGAAGGAGTTTGCCAAGGCGCTGGAGACCAACACTCATGTGAAGAAGTTCAGCCTGGCCGCCACCCGCAGCAACGACCCCGTCGCGATGGTGAGTGAAATATTTAGAAGTACATGAAAATATCAAATGATTTAGAGAAAGTGTTGTTAAATTGTTTTAGCAACACACAGTTTTAGATCTGGTCAATTTCTCTTCTACGCAATTAATGAACTAATGTAGTGATCATGAGACAGAAAAAAACTTGAGAACCCGTCAGGGACCTCAAATGAGTGAGGATTTTATTAACGCTATACTTTTAAAGAGAAAGGAAGATTCACTTATGCATTTAAATACTACCACGGAGTCCGTTCTGACGCATAGCCATCCTGTAGGACCGGGTAGGACTGCCCGGTAGCTGGGGGTTCTGAGAGTAACTCTTTGCTAGAGCAGCAAGCCGCCTCTTTCAGAGCGGCTGACCTTGCGGTTAGCAGCCAACCAGGGAGCCACTACACTACCAGAGATCCTTACACATTGAAATAATTACATTCAAATAATTGAATAAACATTCAGGTTTCGTTTTGCCCTTACTATAAATTTCCTAGCAGTTTTGTATTTACAGCTGTGTTCTTCCCCGCCAGCGAATAATAGCAGGGCTCTGAAACCCTACAGGGACTCTGTATTTAACATAAGAAATGTGAACGTATGCCTTCTTATAGGCTTTGAAGTGGATTAATGTTTCCAAACTACTTTAAACCACAACGTTTTGAAAAACAAATTTTTTTTGACATTTGTTGGCCAGAATATAAAAAAAAATTATCCAATAGCTCTATCCCTTATAGACATTTCATATAATTCAGCTAAATAAGGAAGCCTTTTAACCCAAGCAAGCACTATTGCATTCACCATCACCCCTGTTATCATGTTTTTCCTCCTGTTAATGACTTTTATCCAGCAGTTAGTAAGTCCCAGCACTGAGCTGTGTGCTTGATGTACATCATCGCACCCAATCTTCAGCAATGCTATTTGTACTAACTAGACCTGAGAAAAAGAGCCCTGGTGGCACTGTTGCTTAGGCATCAGGCTGTTAACCACAAGGTCAGTGGTTCAAACCCACCAGCCACTCCCAGGAAGAACAAAGAGGTTGCCCAACACCCTAAAGATTGAGCCTCAGAAACCCTGCATGAGGTTGTCGAGATCAGTCAGAATCAACTCAGTGGCAGTGGGTGAAAGGTGACACAGTGGTTAATCCCTTTGCTGCTAACTGAAAGCTCGCCAGTTCAAACTCATCCCTGTCTCTCTAGGGGAAAAGAAGTGATCATCTCCACAGGGGCTTTGCTGGAGAAAGACCTGGCATTCTGTGCACATAAAGCTTACGATGTAGAAAACCCCGTGGGGCGCTTTTACTCTGTCCCAGGCGTGACTGTGAATCTGAACTGACGTGGCAGCATCCAATAGCAATAGTATTCATATAATGTATTGCTCAATGTCACTTTGACAAAGGAGACAACTCGGGGAGGCTAAGTAACTTGCCTATGATAGCACAGCCAGTGGGGATCCTTTCCCGGGTCTTTCTGGTACCCCAGCCAGGGTGTGCTTAATCATTAAGCTACACTGTATTTACATACCCTGCCTGACTGTCAAACATTTGCTGCAGCAGGTCATTTATCAGCAGTCGGGTGTCAGACTGCGGTTCCACAGCATTGAGTGCTCAGGCCTGAGTCCAACGATAGTAAAAAAAAGGTTGACTTATCGTGTGTCGTTGGAAAGATCTAAAACAGTGTTAAGAGCAGCATGAAACGGGGAGGGAGGGGGGAAATGAGGAGCTGATGGCAGAGTCTTAAGGGGGGAGCAAATGTTTTGAGAATGATGAGGACAATGAATGTACACATGTGCTTTACACAGTGGATGTGTGGATGGATTGTGATAAGAGTTGTATGAGCCCCTAATAAAATGATTTTTTTTTTTAAAGTGGGTTGAAAGTTAAAACTGCCTAGCATAGTTTCTGGCCCTGAGCAGATGTCTGAAAAATACCCTTCAAATGAGAATATTTTCTCCAGCCATCATCACATCATCTAAATTTTCAGCTGAAAGAGAGAGAAGAGAAATCAAAGAGTGGGAGAAGGGTCATTATTGAGGAGGTTGATGAGTAGCTTAAACTGTTGAATATGAAGGTGGTGATCTGAAGTGTAAACCCCCACCTACCAGTAATTTATAATAAAAAAATTCATTTATAGGTTGAAAGCAGTTTTCAATGTGATACTTATCTTTAAATTCTAAAAATAGTAGAACTAGATCAGTTGTAATGTGAAATGAGCAGTGTAAAACTTTGTATCTGGTTTTGAAAATAATGATGGCAACATATGTACAAATGTGCTCGACACAGTGGATGGATGTATAGATTGTGATAAGAGTTATAAGAGCTCCCAATAAAATGATTTTAAAAAAACAAAAAAACTAAACACACACACACAAAATTCTTATCTAGTATGTGAATTTGTATTATCTCTGCCCTTTAGTAGACTTGTTTCCAACAAAGCAAAAACAGCCACAGAACACTCTGTATGTGAAAGAAACAGGGGGACGTATAAAAATCACTCATCATAGTTACTAGATTGTAGAGTAAAATTGGACAGATGGACATAGTTTGTGAACAGTACTGGTAAATAACCTAATTCCCACTCTATGTCAAATAACTAGCTGTGTGGCCTAAATACATCCCAAATATTATAACCTCTTTGAGATGATTTTTAATGGGACAACTATATGTCAAGGGTCCACTGTGTGGCAGGCATGGTGCTAGGAGCTGGGTTTTTTGTTTTTTTTTCATGCATGCCTGGGTTTATTTATTTATTTATTTAAACATTTTATTAGGGGCTCATACAACTGTTATCGCAATCCATACACACATCAATTGTGTAAAGC
>NW_022103905.1:10090403-10093341 GCF_000313985.2 Echinops telfairi
AACATACAATCTACTCTTCAAGGGCCCGATAGTATGTGGTTCCTGTGGGGACAGACCAGGTTTAGGAGGTTAATGAATATTTTCATATAACCTGTAAAGTGCACAAAGCAGGCCTCTTAAAAAGATAGATTTCTACTCTAATTCCTTCTATAACATTGAAAAGATCTCAGAATGAACTCAACGGCAACTGTCAACAACCAAACAAGCCTTTTAAAAAAAATTCATTTTATTGGGAGCTCGTACAACTCTTATCACAATCCACACATACATCCATTGTGTCAAGCACATTTGTACATTCGTTGCCCTCATCATTCTCAAAACATTTGCTTTCTACTTGAGCCCTTGGTATCAGCTCCTCATGCCAACAAACAATCCTTGAACTGACTACAAGCTTTTCTTTCTTGTGTTTTGTTTTGAGTTTTTTTGACATTGGTTTGTTGTTGTTGCTGTTTTGCTGTACATCGCCGCCCGGCCCTGCTCTGTCCTGTTTCCACGCATGTTGTTGTCTCCGCAGGTCTGTCTGGACAGGACAGGCCGGACGAACAATCTCTGCCTTGGCTGGAGAGGTAGGGTTAGGCTGTGTTCCGAAGGATGAGATGTTTGTCACGTAATGCATTAGGGTGGGGTGCGCTCCCTAAACCTCCAGCCGGACTCGGGTCACAGTGTTGACAAGGGCAGGGGAGGATCCCTGGGGCGTGGCCTGCAGCACCTGTGACACTTACTGGCCTCCTTTCTAAGGAGTGTTCTGCAGGCATTCCCTCATCCCTGATAAGTTCCTCCTGGGAGAACACGGCACGTTTGAGGTTCTTTGACAGCACCATGATCCCATGGACATTCTCCCCCATTAGTTGTCTCAGCCCAGCTTGGTGGTCCACGTGGAGAGAGGGGGGAGGAAAGGAGGGCAAGGGAACAAGGGAGAGGGGGCAGAGAGGGGAGTGACCAGGGAGTGAGCAGCAAGGAGGTCAGAGACGGAGCTGGTTTTTATAGCAGCATTTCTCAGGTAAATTAGGCTCTTGTACAGTTTGGGCTTGTAATTATTAATTGATTTGGTATAGTCGCAGAACTCTGTGAAATAGAAGAGCTTCATATATTTGTCCTTTATACACACACACACACACACACACACACACACGGGGTGGGGGGTGTGAGTCTTCAAAAAGATTGAAAAAATTACGTGATCTTTCTATTCCATTTTCCCATGAACTTTTTTGAAGCCCGCTGATATATATATCGATAGAGCATTTTCAAAATAAGGTTTTTGTACTCTTTTTTGAAATCACCCCGCTGGAGATTTTTCACTTCTTCTAATAGTGCTACTTGATGTGTCACACCAACCTCCTCCTACTCATTCCCACTAAGGAGAAGCAGACTCCAAGAATGGAGGGTTCTCAGAAACATTTTCTTGGTCATGGTTGGGCGTGGTGGGTGCCAATTTCATCAGCGTCCTGTCAGAAAGTCTTCGTTTTTAGCTTTGAAGCATGAGAAGAAAGAGTGCTAAGTGGGTCCCCTTTCCACACTTCCGTCCCTCTGCTCTTCCTGCACCCTCGGGCTCTGAGAGCTCCCCAAGACCAGCGAAGGCCAGTGGGTTGATGGCACAGGAGTCCATGTACATATGTCTCCATTGAAGGATGATTCACATTCAATAAGAAAGCATTTCACCTCAACAACATCAATGGAATAAAATGTCAAAAGAAACAATATTTCATGGTGAGATTTGCAGTGTCCACAATTAAATAAGTGCAGCATTGTTTTTTAAATCTTAACCACTTTACTGACATGTAATCCACACATTCCGTATTTGAGACAAATGAAAAGAGTGGTGCCGTCATCACACCATCAACTTTAGATGTTCTTCTTTCTTGTACTCATTGTTATTAGCGCCCCATGCCCCCAACTGCCTCTACTGTAACCCCACGAAGCTATGAACCCCCTGACTGTTTCTGTAGATTTACCTAGCAACAGTACTATTTAAAAACCACGTTTCAGGTGGCTAGAAGCACAAGAGTCACACCTGTGCGGCAGTGTGGTGTATCTGAAAGAGCTTTAGAATTGATGTGGAAGACCTGGGTCTCTATCCTGTGACAGGGTCCGTCAGCGGGACATTCTCTGAGCCTTAGTTTCTTCAGGGGTAATTGTTGGGAAAGCCATTGGTATTGACCTGGAAGCAGTTACTACACCATACACATTTGAGGGATGGTGGCAGTCTTTCAGGCTACGAAGAGCAGAGCCCCTGCGGTGTAAGCCTAGATGGCTTCATATAGTTCAGCCCAGTTGACGAGACTCTTTCTGCGAGCTAAAAATTGGTTGATTATCCCAGGTGATAGAGCGCTCTGACAGTGGTGATGGCTAAATGGCTGTCATGATCATTGAACATCAAAGTTAAAACAAAGAGCTAGCTTCAAGAAGCTTTCCCATTGAAAGTTCAAAACCAGATCCAACCAGGCACTTCCAGGATTCTTGTGAACATAGACAAGTTCTGTGTGTGAAAGACGGCATTATCCTGGAGGGCAACTGGGGCTCAGAGGGCTGAGGAGCTTCACCGGGATCACACAGCATGTGCCCAAGTCTGGATTTAAGCTGAAACCAACTGTGACCGCCTTCAGTTCACCACAACCCCACCACGTCCATACGACCCCCTTTCTAGCAGTGTTACTAGAACATGAACTCACTGAAAGCTAATGAGGAGAAAATAGCCAATTATGTTCAGAATGCTGTTATATTAACAGCAGTGCTGCCAACCAGAAAGACAGACCTTAGACGGGCACTGTCCAATAGCCACATGTGTCATTTAAAAAAAATTTACTGGCCACATTGAGAATGTAAAAAGAAACAAGATAAAATTAGTCATGGATCTTATTTCAACTAGTATAGACGTCGTTTCAAAGCGTAGCCATGATAGATAAATACTGAGATATTAGCATTCCTCTTTTCATATGGA
>NW_022103905.1:10095106-10096557 GCF_000313985.2 Echinops telfairi
GCTGTCAAGTAGATTCTAACATATGTTGATCCTGTATCCTGTAAGACAGGGTGGAACGGCTCCCTAGGGTTTCCCAGGCTATGAATCCTGACAGCAAGCAGGCAGCCTCCTCTTTCGGATTTGAACCACCATGGACTCCTCAGCCAAGACTGTACTCCTTGCCAACAGTCTGATTCGGTGACAGCCCTTCAGGCCAGAGTAGAACTGTTTCCCTGTGCCGTTCCGAGGCTGTTCGTCTCCATGAGGACAGAAAGCTTCGTCTTGCCCCTGTGGAGCGGCTGGTCATTTCGAACTGCTGACGCTGAGGCTTGTACCTAACGGCACTCACCACGCCCCCAAGGTTCGTGACATCAAGGAATTAGCTGACCCAACCTGTCAGGAGTGCCAAGGCTGAGACACCTGGTTCTTGTGCCCTGTCGGTTCCTCCTCTCACTCCTCCTCCTCCTTGCTTCTTCCCTCCCTCTTTTCCTAACAGCAGTTCCAATAGCTGAAATGGCCCTGGTCCCATCTACGGGGAGCAGTTTGTTTTCATTCTTGTCATCGGTGCTTCTCGGACTTTAATTACAGTGGTTGGCAATCCTGGCTGCACATTAGCCACCCGGAGAGGTGGTTTTTCGGTGTGGTTGACCAGACATAGTCTTAGACATCTTGTTGATGATATCCTACTCTAAGTATACGTGTTGATTCTAAGTAATCTAAAAACGTGTTGCCAGCATTGAGTGATGTGGTTGTATGAATAGATAAAGGAGCCCCGGTGACGCTGTGAGTTAGGCCTTGGACTGCCAACCACACAGTCATTGACTCAAACCCACCAGCCACTCCACAGGACCAAGATGAGGCTCTCTGCTCCCATAAGCACACACCGTCTTGAAAACCCCAGGGCACAGTTCTGCTCTGTTTTACAGGGTTCTTCGGAATAGGAAGCAAATCAATGGCAGTGCTTGGGTTTTCAGTTTATAAAGATACAAATCGCTGACCTCTTGGGTTTTACATCCTAAAAGCTAATGCTGGTCAGATTCCTATTCCTTCTCTGGGACCCGGAATTGACTCGATGGCAGGGAGTTTGCTTGGTGTTTCGGTGTGTAGGTAGTATTGTATTTTTTCTTGCTAGACATTTTTAGAACATCTCTTTTCCCTTGAGTTCTGAAATGTCACTTATACTCTCTTGTGAATCTTTTTTATTCTTCTGAGCATTCAGTGGGTTCTATCATCTAAAAGTGTCGCTTCAGCTCTGGGGAAGTTTTGCTATGAATCATTGGATCCATTTTTCCTTTCTGTTGTATCTGCCCTCTCCTTTCTGGAACAGCTGTTAGATGGATGGTAAAGCTGTGTGTGTTTCCTCCACATCGCTAAATACAATCTTTCACATTTCCTATCTTTTGACTTTTTAGTCTATATTCTTGGAAATATCCTCAACTGTATCTTCTAGTTCGCCAGCTTCTTATTTTTTT
>NW_022103905.1:10097582-10099378 GCF_000313985.2 Echinops telfairi
GTGAGTCTGGTTTTTGTTTGGTGGTTACTTACAGTGTCGGGTTTTTAATATTCAGGAATTCTTTCTTGTGCTATTTCTTTCTTCATGGTTGCTGTTATTTAATTCAAAGAGTCTTGATGGTGCTATGCGCTGAGCATTGGGCTGCTAACCACTAGGTCAGTGGTTCAAACCCACCAGCTGCTTCTTGAGAGACAGAGGAGACTGTTTGCTCCCTAAAGATGTTTTGTCTTGGAAACCCCAAGGCGCAGTTCTGTTCTCTCCTATAGGCTCACTGTAAGTCAGAATCGACTTGATGCAGTCAGTTACTATTCATTTTACGTACACAACATAATAAACCCAAAATGTTTTATGGAGACAAAAAGAAATGACATCTTTTGTTTTATTTGGTTGAAAATATGAGGGGTTACCAAAAAAACCCACAAACCCAGAACACAGCTCCACAGAGTGGGGCTTTCGTAGTATGCATTTTTACCACTAGGCGAGCATTGAGCAACTCTCTGAGTTATAGTGCACCCAGTGGCTTCGCCTGGGAAGGTTCTCTGGTTACAGTTAATTTTTTTTTGTAAACGTTTCGCTTGAACCTCATTTTGTGCGATGGCTGATTTAAGAGAACAGCATGTGGCTGTGAAATTTTGTTTCCTGCTCAGGAAAAATGCAGTCGAAACTGTTGTGAGGTTGAACACAGCTTACAAGGGCAATGCTATGGGAAAAGCTCAAGTGTACAAGTGCTTTTCTCATTTCAAAAAAGGTGAGATGTCTTTCAAAAAAGGTGATATGTCAGTTGATGGCAAACCTCGTTCTGGATGTCCGTCAACTTCCCAAACAGACGAAAATGTGCTCACTTGTGCTTGAAGACGGATGACGACGGACCATTGAAGAGATGGGGAAGTTATCTGAACTATCTCGGAGCTCGGTTCAGCAAACTTTAACAGAAGATTTGTGAATGAGAAGGGTGGCTGTGAAATTTGTGCCCTGGCTTCTGACTGACCAGGAAAAAGAGCATCCAGTGGAAACATGCTGTGCTTTGAAAGAACATCTCCAAAGTGACCCAGTTTTTCCAAGGTCATTGCTGTGATGGGACATGGTGCTATTCTTACTACCCTGAAAGCAAACATCAGTCAAGCCAGTGGAAGACTCCATCGCCACCTTGCCCCTCAAAAGCTTGTCAAGTCAAAGATCAAGAGGAGGCTCATTTATTTTTTGATGTGAGGGGGGTAGTGCATTGGGGGTTTGTTTCATCAGGTCAGACTGCTAATCAAGCTTTCTATTTAGGGTTTCTGAAAAGATTGTGTAACAGTGTGTGACAAAAAAGACCTGATTCGTGGCAGATGGGGGAATGGTTTTGCCTCCAGGACAATGCACCTGCTCATGCAGCCATCTCAGTGCAACCAGTTTTTAGCAAAACACAAACAAACCAGCATGCCTCTCTTGCCTCACGCACCTTACTCATCTGACCTCACTCCGTGCAACTTCTTTTTGTTTCTGTGAATGAAGAGGGACATCAAAGGACAGTGATTTGATAACTTAGAATAGCTGAAGAAAAAAAAATGAGGGAAGTGCTGTCAACCATTCAAGCAGATGAGTTTGAGAAATGTTTCCAAGAATGGAGTTCTATTGAAGATAAACAAGCGGCCATCTAGCTGAGAAGCAACAAAGCCCACATGGAAGAAGTACACCAGCCTGCGTGATCACGAGGTGCTGAAGGGGATCAGGCATCAAAGAACAAAAAACTCATATCATTGTGAATGAGGGGGAGTGCAGAGTGGAGACCCAAAGCCCATCTGTAGGCAAGTGGA
>NW_022103905.1:10100895-10105179 GCF_000313985.2 Echinops telfairi
CCTCCCTCCTCTACCCACCCATCCACCCTCAAGAACCCTTGATAATTTATAAATTATTTTTATTTTCATATTTTACATTGTCCGCTGTCTCCCTCCACCCACTTTTCTGTTGTTCATCCCCCTGGTGGGGGGGTTGTATGTCAATCTTTATGATCGGTTCCCCCTTTCTCCCCCTTCTCCCGCCACCCTTGCCCTCCCCTCATGGGATTGCTACTCCATTACTGTTCCTGAGGGGTTTATCTGTCCTGGATTCCATGTGTCAAGAGCTCTTATCTGTACCAGTGTACATGCTCAGGTCTAACTGGATTTGTAAGGTAGAACTGGGGCCATGATAGTATGGGAGAGGAAGCATTAGAGAACTAGAGGAATTTTGTGTTTTGTCTGTGCTATACTGCACCCTGGCTGGCTTGTCCCTTCCTTGTGACCCTAATGTGAGGGATGTCCAATTGTCTACAGATGGGCTTTGGCTCTTCTGATGCCTGAAAACTGATTCCATGGACACCTCATGATCACACAAGCTTGGTGTGATCTTCTTCCATGCGGGCTTTGTTTGCTTCCCTGCTAGATGGCTGCTTATTTACCGTCAAGCCTTTAAGACCCCAGACGCTGTATCTTGTAGTAGCTAGACACCATCAGATTTCTTCACCACATTAGCTTATGTACCCATTTTGTCTTCAGCGATCGTATTGGAAAAGTGAGCATCACAGAATGCCAAGTTATTAGAACAAAGTGTTCTTGCATTGAGGGAGGACTTGAGTAGAGATCTAATGTCTGTCTGCTCCCTTAATAATTCACCTATAAATATATGTACTTAGACCTATATCCTTATAGTTTTATATTAATATTTTTGCATATCTATATGCCTACATTCATGCCTCTATAAATGTCTTTTGCCTCCTAGTTCTTTCCTCTGTTTTCGTCTACTTTCCTCCTGTTCCACTATCATGTTTGACCTTCATTTGGGTGTCTCTGCTTACTCTCCACTACATTGCACTTGATCAACCCCCACCAGGCATTGTATGCTCTGCTCGCCATCGATTTTAGATCTCATTGTTCCCTTGTCCCAGGTTTGTTGGCTCCCCCCTCCTTTTCCTCCACCTCCTCCTCTCTCTGTCTCTGTGGAACCGTCAGTCTTGTTCTTTTCTCCTTGGTATTGTTTATCCTGCCTACCTTACGTAGGTAGACATGAAAAAAATTAAAAACGAATAGCCTATGAATAGCTCTAGGTCTGTCTGCTGACCCTTTTCCAATTGGGTGTGATACAGTGCCAAGCTCTGACCCCACCCAAGCCGGAGTCCGAAATCTATTTTCAGAATTCCTCTGAGACATTGTTGCTTTGCTCCCCTTGCTGCTCTGTTTCACTCTCTTCATGTTATGCCCGGGGAGGGCGGGGGTGTCAGACCAGGCAGGCACAGTTCCCGCACTGTGTCTCTGGTGCTGCCCCCTATAGTGCTGTGGGTCAGTAAGGGGACATCGTGTCTTGTGGTGGGGCTGACCCTACAGTCCTCTCCGTGCACTGGCTGCTCCAAGCGGGAATGTGATCCTCAAAGCTTGGTGGGCCAGGATGCTGTCCTCTCTCTCTTTCTCTCTCTGTTTGCTCCCGAGCACCTGCTGTCTCTCAAGGTATGTCTCTGAGGAGCTGGAGGCTGCCTGAGAGTTCCCTGAAATAGGAGAGCTTCATTCTGGCAGGTGACCACTCCCGGGTGCCCGATGGTGATGTACCCCAATGATTGAGCCATTGAAAACCCAGTAGAGCCCAGTTCTATTCTGAAACACACCGGGGCTCCCTAGGTCAGAATCCCTTCAATGGCAACTAGTTTGGGGTCCTTGTTTGGCACAAGCAGTTTGCACACCTGGCTGCTAACTGAAGGGTCGGAGGTTCCAATCCACCCTGAGGTGTCTCAGAAGAAAGATCTGGTGGTCTGCTTCTGAAAAGTCAGCACCGAACTCCCCGTGGAGCACAGGTCTGCAGGCACACCTGTGTTGGCCATGAGTCAGAGAGGACTCTACAACGGCTGGTTCTGAGGTGTTTGCTGTAAGTGTTTGCTCCGCATCTCTCTCAGCCAACGGCTGGTTCTGAAGTGTTTGCTGTAAGGTGTTTGCTCCGCATCTCTCTCAGGTCCTAGCCCCGCCCGTCCCCCCAGAGCTCTTCCTGGGAGGCATGACGCTCTGCTCACAGTTGGTCTCTCTAGAGGAAGCTGCAGGGAGAGGGGCTGAGCTTTCTGTCTGACTGGGTGATTCTATCCGTTCCTAAGGAGATGCTTTAATGAAATGCTCGAACAGAACTTAACCACGGGCATCTCCTGAAGTAACTTGCTTTGTGTTAATTTCCCCACCAAAATCTTTCTGTTTTCTGTATTTCAGCACCTACTCAAGAGAATCGCACTTTTTGTTTTTGCACTGGTAGAGTTCCCATTTTTAAAAAATTTTAATTATTTTTTATTACAGTGGGAACCTGGGTGGATGAGGGCAAACAGGCAGGGCTTGTGCAATTGGCTGTGTTGAACTGGGCATCTCCAGGGGCTTTGCCACTCTGAGGTGTGGTTTTGTTCCAAGAGTCATCTTCAAGGGATTCTGGCCTACAGCCGACCTGAAATAACATGGCTAAACCGATAGCCCCCAAATGCTAGCCGACAGCCGAGATTTATATCCTTCCATCGTAGAAGGGGGGGGAAATGTTATTTTGAGATTATGTTCTTTCTGTTTCTTTAATATCTTTTCTTTTAAAAAAAGACAACCCTTTAAAAAATATTTCAGCCATGAGAAATTCCTAAGTCATGACTGACAGCTACACTAAATGATTTGTTTATTTCTGATTTAAATTATTACCTTTATTACTCAGAAGCCAAAAACATGATCTTTTTTTTTTTTATTTGAAATTTTTATTTTTGTCAACAAAAATCACTCAGGGGAAGGAGATTTCGTTCTTTCTTTCTTTCTAAACATGATCTTAACTGAGGGTTTAATTGATTCAAAAGGGAATTTAGTGAAGACATTTTTTAGGAGACTCTTCTTGTTACTCCTTTTTCACACAATCAGGCTTTTGCAGAGATGCTGAAAGTAAACAAGACCTTGAAAAGTCTCAATATAGAATCCAATTTTATCACCGGAGCTGGGATCCTGGCCCTGGTGGAGGCACTGAGAGAAAACGCCACCCTGACGGAGGTCAAGATCGACAACCAGGTGAGGGGGCCTGGGGGGCGGGGCATGGCCTCACACTGCGGAGGGGTACTGGATGCCTTAGCTTAGCTTTTCTGTGAGTTATAACTGCTCAGGCCTCCAGGGGGCGTGTGGGAGGGCTGAGTCATCATTAAACATGGCACAGTGGGCAGGCCTGAGGACCTGAGTCTTCAGGCCAGTCAGGCTCCATGGGAGAATGAAGGGAGGTGGTCACCATGGTAGCGGCTCAGCCTAGCCATCATCATCCGGAGTCTCTTAGTGTAGCTCGCAGCCCAGCTTTTGCCTCTTACAAGAACCGTAGCAGGAAGGAGAGCTGGGTGACCTAGTCTCAGACTGCTTATCCCTGGCTGGAGGATGCCGTAGCCAACACACCTGGACTCTTGCTGTTGGTCTGCCCACCGGGTGCCTGTTTAAAGGCATCAGTGGTCTAGAGCATGGTCTGGTATCCAGCACCAAGCATCACCCCTACTGTGGTAAGAATCTTGACTCGGTTCCAGCCAACAGCCAAAGCAAGCAACTGGTCCCTAGAGCTGCCATTCCCTGAAGCTTGCATCAGCCTGTGCTGGATGGAGTTGCCCTGCTGGCTCAGCCAGCTGCCGCCTAAAGACAGGACCGTGGTTATCTGCTGAGATGCTGTGCTTGCGCCTGAGCGCCCATCGGCACAGGAGCGTGGTGGGCCTGAAGATCGAGATGCGGTCGAGTCGGAGAAAGGGTCCTAGAATAGGCTAGACTGTGACTGTTGCCCTGTGGGGTGGTGGGTGGCAGGGTGGGCGAATGACAGTACAGTGCCTGCACTGCGTGCCTGCGGAGCTCATCCAGACAGTCCCTGGCCCCAGCACAGTAAGATCTCTTAAGAACTGACATCCCCCGAGCCCTACCAGGTCCTGACGGCTACCTGGGATGGCGATGCTGCTCTCCTCCTGGGGGGGGACCTGGAGGAGTGGCTGTTTAGTGCAGGCCCTCTGCTCCTGGGCTCCTCCCAGGGCCTCATTGCAGGAAAATCCCACAGGAGACAGGCCCTCCTTCTTGCCCGCCCCCCTCAGAAGGGATGCGTTACCAGAACAGTTGCTCCAGGTACAGAGTTGGGATAGTAGGGCCTCCACC
>NW_022103905.1:10105388-10126340 GCF_000313985.2 Echinops telfairi
GCTCCTCCAAGCTATGCACACTTGTGTGTGTGTCCCACCTGCTAGTAACTAAGAAAGGGGCACCAGGGCGTGGGAGAAGAGGAACACCCGGCAGAGAGAAATAGGGAGTGCAAAGAAGTGCTCGCTCAGGGGAATTTGCTGACTAGGCAAAGTGGAAAACAGCTAATTGGCTCTGAGTAAATATTTCCTAATGGGTCTAAGGTGGGAACGGATGCCTGGCCCAAAGTATATTTATCTTTTTGTGTTGGTTCAGGCCAGCTTGAAACCCCATATCTCAAAAATGTCCACACTCCTCTGTTCCTGACTCCACGCAAGGTGCCACCTAATTAGGGTTGCCAGTAAAATAACCCTTAAAATTGAATTTTACACAAGTGATGAATAGTGTTTAGTATGAAAGATACCCCAGGCAATATTTAGTTTAGGAACTCAATCTCACTGCCACTAATTTAATTCTAACTCCTAGTGACCCTATAGGACAAAGTACAACTGTCTCTGTGGGTTTCCAAGACTGGAACTCTGTTTTTCTTTTTTATTATTAGTTGGGAGTTAATACATAAATCATTCCAAATTTCAGTCACATCAGTAGAATGTTCAGTTGCTACCACACTCAGCTTCCAAACATGCTTTTTCTGCATGAACTTGACATTGTCCCCCTTTTGCCCTCCATCCACTGCTGTACCCCCTTATTCTACTTGCTGCCCCTCTAGGTCAAGGCTGTCGCTCTTTACAGGAGTAGAAAGCCTCGTCTTTCTCCCATGGTGGTTTTGAAATGCTGACCTTGCAGTTAGCAGCCCAATCGTAGCCACTACGCCACCAGGGCTGCTACTTGGGTTAGATTTATACTAAAAAGTTATTTTTTAGTTATCTCAAATGCAAATTTAACTGGGTGAACTTTTCAACTGTCACTTGAATTGAGCCTCCAGTGAATCCCTTCTGATTATTGATCCCGGATGTGAACAGCCTTGCCATCAGACAGAGTGCATTATAAAGTGGATTAATGCAGATGTAATTAGGTTAAAGTTTCACACCTCATCATTTGATCTCCCTTTTGACCCATTAAACATTTTTCTAGTTTTTAGTATTTTTTGCTTTCTTCTTGATTTAGATTTTTCTCTATTATTTTGGTATTGCTGTTCATTTGTTTTATGTTTCTCTGTAATGAAATCTGGATAGGAAAATCTGTAGACACAGTATTGACTAATAGTTCTTCAACCTGCTACATCTGGCAACCAACTAGATCCCCAGTGGATGAGCTGGCATCCTAAGTACTTCGAACAGGCCGTTCTTTTTAATGCACCTGAGGAAGCATGCACCCGGAAGTGGGACGCCTGATCTTGCGCTCCTAAACCTCCCCTCAGTCATCGGTCTACCTCGTCACACTTCCTCCATCATCTAGGAATGCATGTGAGTGGTTTCCCAACTCTCGTCACCCAGTGAGCCTCTGAAATGACTTCTCTTTACTGTGACAAGAAGGATTAAGTTGGTCTCCAACAGGAAAGACTGTTTTCTTTACTCCCAGAATGAGGAAATTGTTGCAGAACTTGCCCTCCACCCAAATTGTACCCACTGGCTCATAGTCTATTGAAAGAAGGCGCCCATATCCTCATCTGCATAATAAATCCCAACCACCAAACCATCCCGTCAGGGCTATCTCATAGCGACCCTATGGGACAGAGAGAAACTGCTCCTTGAGTTTCCTAGACTATTAAATCCTTGTGGGATCAGGCAGCGTCGATTGGAACCACTGATCTTGCTAACAGTCCCATGCCTAAGGCACCCCCACCACCACCACCCCGCCCCCCGCACTTTCATCTGTCTAATGAAGGCTTTGACATCACCACAAACAGTACTTGCCCAGGGTCTGCAGCTGGGGCCAAGTTAGCATCGTAGCACCCGGCAGCTAGACCCAAGCAAGGGCCTGCTGAGGACCCACGGCTGGGGGCGGGCTGCCGTGGCCAGCCCTCAGGTAACTGTGGAGATTTAATCAGGTGCCCCTGTGAGGGGCTCAGTCAGTGAAGCAGATGATAAAGCAGGTGGGTAACTGCCAAGTACATGTGAGTGGGGAGACGTGCTCCCTGGGGAAGAAAAACAAAAGATGTGATTTTAAGAAATGTATGTTTTTCGTGTGCTTCTGGGTTTGTGTTCTTTGTACTCAGTTATTTAACACGAAAAAGAAGATGACCTCTCAGTTACCGTAAACCGTGCTGCCCATTTGTTGTCCACAAAATGTCTCAAATCACAAAAGACACTGCCTGAAAAGAACTCCGTCATGTGATGTGATACGTTATCACGGGTTTTTATATGCCCCACGCCCCATGGAGTTGTCTTCAACGCCAAGATTCTTTACAGAGCCATCAGTATGCTGTCCTCCTCCTCAAAAGAAACCTACCATTCTAGGACTCATATTTTTATACTAGATCCTGTGGACGGTTGTTAGTATTAGGGGAGTGGCCTTGTTCCTGTTTCACTACTTTGCCATCATGCCACCCAGGATTCACTACAAAACCAGAGAAAAGTTCTGAAAATATTACAACAGATGCCTGTATAGATGTTGTTGTTGTTTTGTTGGGTCCTGTCGAGTCGGCTCCGGGCCACAGCGACCCTGTGCCCTGCTGAAGGAGACACCGGCCAGGCCTGCACCGATCTCACAGTGGACCTGAGGTTTGAGCCCACTGTTGCAGCCTCTGTGACGGCCCATCTTGCCAAGGGTCTGCCTCTTCTCGCTGCTCCTCGGCTGTACCAAGAAGCATGGTGTCCTTCTCCAGGGACAACGTGTCCAAATTCCATGAGACAGAGCCTCAGCATCCTTGCTCCTAAGGAGCGTTCTGGCTGCACTGCTTCCAGGACAGGTGTTTGCGCTTTTGGCAGACCGTGGTACTCTCAGTATGCTTCGCCAGCACCACATTCTTCATTCAGTCTTCCTTGCTCTGTGTCCAGCTCTCTATCACGGGAGCACCTGAGTCCTCAGTGCATCTCCCTTGCTCATCGACGCTTTTCAAAGGTCTCGTGCAGCATTTGACTCAAGAGGGTGTACATGTGCGTTTCCCTCTAGTTGCAAAACAGTAACAACTGTCAGAGCGCTAAGATTTAAGCGACTGAGAAACAGCTGCTTAGGGAGAAGGCGCTCCGAATTTTAGGAATATAGGTTTTCAGGTAACTTTTGCCCTGGAAACCATTAATAAGCAAGTTACACAAATCAAAGTTTCCAAACTCTTGAGATTTCAGAGAGGAAGGTGAGGGTTTTCATTATATTATGTCGTCCCTTTTTACCACTGTGACCTTGTGGCCCCAACAAGGTGCACTCGAGGGGGACAGGCCATGGCTTTGACACCCCCCGTGTTAGCACAGATCGCAGACCTGAAGATCCCCCCCCACACACACCCCTGTTCTGGAACCAAACCCACCCCCTGAGATCACCTTTCAGCTAAACAATAGGCAGGCTTATAAAAACACCAGTGAGGACTGTCCTCCCAGAACGATCAACAGTGCAGACCCAAGGGCAACATTTATCCAATAACAGAGCCTAGGGAACAAGGAGGAACAGCAAAGAAGGAAGAATGGAAATCGGGATCATAGGAAGGAAGTTGGGGGCGGTGCTATTCCATGAGGGGCCTGCAGCTAATGTCACCAAGCAAAATGTACATGAATCATTGAATGGACAGCTAGCTAACCTGCTCTGTCAGGTGGCACCTGCGTCACAGCTAGAGCAGCCAAAAAAAAAAAAAAAATCCCATGTCCTAAGGTGTGTCATGTGCTAAAGTTGCTCTTGAAACTCTGAGGTCTGTGCTTCTTACTTGTTTTGCTGCCCCACCCTCCCCTGTACCCATGTCACTGCTAATCTTTACAGTGTGGATACCCCAAATTGTTACTGTCCGACTGGAAATACCACATTTTGCTAGTCTCTTAGAGAGAGACTTGCTCAACAGGTTACTGCGTGGAAAGAGGAGCCAAGGCTTCACTCTTAGAACTTGTCTTCATACACTTTGCTCTTCATCTACTTCTTTTAAAAGTTTGTATTTACTTAGTTTCATCTACCTCATACTTACACCTTCCACAGTTAAAATATGTTATTTAAAAGGAAAGCAACACACAAAAATTGCCCGAAAGAGCAATAGAATCCAGCCCAGAAACAAACTTGAGGGCACGTGTGAATTTTGCACGGAAGTGGGATTTCAAATCAGTAAGGGTGGAATGTGCTGTCGTTTCTGAACAACATTTCTTATATAAAAGTTCTTTCTAGATGAAATAAAGCCTCAACTGATAAAGTACAAAAGTTCAACAGAGTAACAAACAAGGAAGTAGGAGGAACAGCGAGGAGGCTTCCTTAAACAAGGCCTATAATCTGTGTCTTTATTAGTGATCTGTAGTCTTAATTAATGTTCTGTAATTTACCTCTGGGATCTTATATCCATTGAAATGGCTACACGGAAATTCACAGACAGGATTCATGATGACAGGGTTTATTAAGGATGTTAACACGTTGTCATGAACCACCCCCACCCCCGCCCCTGTAGTTGTTAGCCAGGAAATGTTAAAAAGTTTCAGGTCTGCTAATAAATGCCCAAAGGGGCATACCACTCTACTGTAAGCCTTCACTCAAAGACATCCAGGTCAAGCTCTGTGGGTCAGCAAACCCTGCTCCCTGAATTCAGTGCCCAGAGGCACCCCACTCCAGGAAGCCTCAGTCCAAAGGCACTCAGCTCCACTTCCATGGGTCAGCAAGTTCAATTTACCCAAGTAAGTGGCCAGGGGCATCCTGTTCCGAAAGCTGGTCTCCGGCATAAAAGCACTCAGCTATCCTTGCTCTGTGGGTGGGGAAGCCCATTACTCTGCTTCATGCTCTGGCTCAGGCTATAGCTGTCCTGCTTCTCTGATGGTAATGTCCTCTGGATCCAGGAGGGTCACTGTCCAGGGATGTCAGGTCCAAAGGACACGCTCCACTCCTGGCTCTTACTAGTCATGAGATTCCCTCCTCCAGCATCTCAGGAGGCTTCTTTTATGCACAGCAGGATGGCCCTCCAGGAAATCCTGTTTGTAGTTACTATCAGCATCTTCCCCACCTTCTTACCAGACCCATGTAGGGAAAAGCCCTGTGGTGGGCTTCAGACACCGTGCCTGGAAGAGCCACACACCACTGTCCCTGTGAGTGACCACAAAGAAAATAAAAAGGCAAACAAGGACAAAGCCTATATATAAAAAAGTCTAAATCGGTAGTAAGTTAAAAAAGAAACAGACACCACAGCCTGGGAGAAAAATGACCATTTGACCAATTACGTTGTTTTTACAAGTGACTTCGTTACCTTGTGCTGCTCTAACAGAAATACCCTATGGGGATGGCTTTAACAAGCAGGTTTCTCTCCCTCAGCCTGGGAGGCTCCAAGTAGGAGCTCAGGGCACCAGCTCCAGCGAAGCCTTTCTCTCCACTCTGGGGGAAGGTCCTTGTCTCCTCTCAACATCCGTGCAGCCAGCATTCCTCAGAGATTCCCATGTGCCTGAACATCAATCTTCCCCTGAGTTGAGGAGCGTCTTAGCAGAGACCCTGGGTTCAAAGGATGTACTCTGCCCCTGGCTTTTCTTTCTTAGTGGAAGTCAAGTCCCTCATTCTGTCATCCCTTCGTTCTCCGCTCTCGCTCTCTCCTCCTGCTCTTCTCAGATAAAAGAGATGGAGGCCACACCGAGGGAAACTCAGCTCACATCAAGACAGGGCCGTGACCTGAGTAGGCTGCGTTTGTTTCTGGTTAGGCGCTGCTGTTGAGCTGGGTACCACTCACAACAAGTCAGTGATATATCCAGATGTGGGACACGCTTATCCTTGGACCCCGCTGAACTTTGTCCTAGAGGCATAGTTGCAGAAATGTCCCAGGATGCACTGTGTTTACTAGGGAAGTTGGCGGCAGCAGTGTAGTGGGAAGCAGAAGGAAATGTCGTATAAACCCGTAGGGTTTAATAAATTATGCTCTGTAACTACAATGGAATGCTGTTCAGTTGTTTGAAAGGATGAAGTATAGCTCTACGTACCAACATGGAAAGATGCCCTTAATATAATGTTAATGAAAAGTAAAACACATGTTTCAGAACATTCTAGTGTAATCTACTTTGGTTAAAAAAAAAAAGAGTGTATGTATATATATGATTGTACCGATTCATGAATGCAGAGAAAGTGTTTAGAAGACCACAAAGCACATGCATAACTGGTCTCTGGAGAACAGGAATGGAGGCTTCTACCAATTGTATACTTTTTTGTTCGCTTTTTCTAAACAAGTCTGGATATTTGATTTTTTTAATTTTATGAATCTATTACCAAAAATAGACTATGCCCCTTAAATTTAATTTTTAAACTCCTATATTTTCATGCCTCCAGTTAAAAAAAAATGGGGGGCTTAAAAAATTCTTCTCACCAAAATGTTAAGCCTAGACCCATTAGCACGGCCCCACCCCACCCCTGCCCCCGCCCACACTTAGTGTTTAATGATTCCCTTGATCACGGGCACAATTTAAACCACAATGATACCACTTGGGGAATCTGCTAATGAGCCTCCCCTGGGAGAGTCAGCTGTACAGTTGATCATTCTTCATCAGAGAGAAAATTCACTCCCTGGGTTGAGAGCGAAAAGATAGGTTCACTGTTGTAAAGCACTCTTCGTTTAAATCACAGGTACCAGGGTGAATAGGAAACACCAAATGCTGGTTTGGCTCAATTTGTGCCTCCAGAATCACCATCCCTTCATAAATCATTTGCTTAGTTTCTCAGTTGAGGATGCTGGCAGATTCCACTATTTCTCTGCTGGATTGTGCTTCTAGACACAGAGCGGGACTCACATGCGGCTCGATGGGAGATGACAGCTCAGGTGACGTTGTCCCTCTCCATTGGAGTCTTTCCCTGGGTGGCTTTTTGTCCGTTAAGGCGTCATGTATCTTTCCCATGCAATTCACTCTTTCCTCCTTGGTTGTGTGTGTGTGTGTGTGTCTGTGTCCCCACACACCAGAGACAGCAGTTGGGAACAGCTGTGGAAATGGGAATTGCTCAGATGCTGGAGGAGAATTCAAGCATCCTCAAGTTCGGATACCAGTTTACCAAGCAGGGACCGCGAACCAGGGTGGCCGCCGCCATCACCAAGAACAATGACCTGGGTAATGATTCTGCCGTACTTGTGTGCTCGTGGCAGTTAGAAGAGGTGATCACTGTGTCCATCTCAGATAAAACATTTAGCATACCACTGCATTGACCTTGGGTGACGTTTTGCCCTTCATCACAGGTATATTATTACGTGGTCATGGGAACCCTTATGATACTCATGTTAAAGTTTCTCTATTGCATCCTCGCAAAGAAAGAGCTGTGTTCTTTTCCTGGACAGCCCTCGGTTTGACTCAATTGCTTTTATGGATTTGCTTCTCCTTCACTTCCATATTATATATGATCATTGTCTGCCCCCAAGGTAGCAGTAGAGACAGGGAGTCTAGTGCTCTGAGGTTTGACTTCTGAGGGTGTTTTTGCATTTAACATTTAAATTGGGGCACACCTACTGATACATCAGTAATTTACATGAGAGAGCCATGAAACGACCTTGTGGGTGTTAAGTTTAGAGGTCACCACAAAGATTTCTCAATTATCCCTGCTTTCATTTCTCCTCCTGCCTACTCCATGCTGAGCACCAGTGGCATATCTTCTGTTTGATTGAAGTGGGGTGTTGTCCTGGTCAACACAGCACAACAGAATGGGGCAGATTGGCAGGACTTGATCAGGGAACATCCCAGCCACCAGGAGCAGACAGTCCACCAGGCAAGCACTCAGCCAATAGCAGGCCTCAGTCCCCAGTTTGAAGTTAGGGACTGCATGCCAAGCCTTGGACAGGGGCACTGGCAAGAGCGGGGAAGGAGGATTCAAATGAAGGACAAGAAAGAAGCCAGGTGGTGGATCCAGAGAGAGATGGCCAAAGGCTAGCTTGCAGCCCTCTGCCCGGACACACTTAGCCATGGCCTTGAGACAAAGTGTGGTGTGTGGCATCCCAGAGACTGGCCGTGCAAACCTGCAGGGTACAGAGGGGGAGCCCAGGTGGCAGCCCAGGAAACAGGGCTTTGGGAAAGGGTGGGGACAGCAGTCTGAAGGAGCCTTGGAAAAACACATTGTATCTACAGCTGAGCACTATATAGTCCTAAGGAAAGAGGCAACAGCTTCTGACTAATGTCCTGCAGCCCAGACAGGAGCAGGCTGGCTATTGAAAGCAGAGAGGCAGGGCAGGACCACAGACTGGCAATGCCTTCTGGGCAAATCCAAGAAAGTGAAGGGTGACCTCCATCCTATTGCCCTGAAGGAGCTTAAAATGAGCAAGAAGAGAGAGCTTCAGAAACTGGGAAACCCAAAGCTTCGGTTTGGGCAGGTTCTTTGATACTAAGTATCAATTAATCTCTGAGTTTGCTACTTATCTGAGCCTTGCCTTCCTTGGAAGTTGATACTTAGATTATATGTAAAATACATTTAGAAACATTCGTCTTGTTTTTGGAGTGGCCGGATGCAATACTTCCTGGAATTCAAACTGTGTTTCGAATTAAATAGATGGTGATTGTTTCAGCTCAGGGAGCTACACCCAGGTGGTGATTGAGTCGAAAAGCAGTGAGAGAGATTGCCACCAGGAAGAGAACTGACGTTTCAGCCTATTTTACTCCGGACCTTCCTCCAGGGAAGTCGGGGCAGTCTAACACCGATCAACCATAACCTTTGTGGAGATGCAAATTCCAAAAATGATCACTTCCACCAGACATTAGATTTCCTTTTCTCCATCTGTTGTCATGCATACTTGATAACCGTATCCTCTGTTGACAGTATATGTGATTAATGTAATTTTTTTTCATGATTTTTTTATTATTAATACAACCCTCCTTTCTTATGTAGTTCGTAAGAAGCGAGTTGAAGGAGACCGGAGGTAAACTTCCAGCAGAAGAGGTGACGTTTCACCCCGGCAATTGCTCCGTGACCATTTTAAGAAAGAAAGAAGCAAACAAAAATCTCTCCTTCCCCATCGGGACCATTTTATCAAAGGTTGTTATTTCCGTTAACCACACAGCTAATAATGTAATCATTGTTTTTTGTTGTTGTTTTTGTTAGCACAATGTATTTACCGGGGATTTTTCATGCATACAGTTGCTGTGTTCGATGGCGGCACTTCGGGTAACTTGCCCGAGCGGACCCTGGGCAGAGCTTAGTGAGTG
This sequence comes from Echinops telfairi, assembly GCF_000313985.2. Lineage (NCBI taxonomy): Eukaryota > Metazoa > Chordata > Mammalia > Afrosoricida > Tenrecidae > Echinops > Echinops telfairi. The sequence continues at coordinate 10,114,596 of NW_022103905.1, forward strand.
ACAGTGTCTGAGAGTGATTTTAATCCCTTTCATATCAGGTCTTCTTGCTTTAGTACATGAACTTTTCCCCCCCTTTAATCGCTACAAGGAATTTAGTATACAACATATGTGTTTTTAACCATGATTGCGATAGAAGCCTTTCTCTGTTTACACGCACAGCTCTGAGTTAGGTTGTATGCATCCCAAGTATTGTGCTTACCCCAGAAGAACTTAGTATTGCCAATCCCTCCCTGGGAACAATGTGCCCTGGGTTCCAGAAAAAAATCATTAAACTGCACATGCTCTACTAATTGAAGACCAGTAGTGTCGTCCTCACAAAAGCAAGATAGCACTGTGACACTTTAACACAACATTCACAAAGAAGCGTGACAGATGGAGGAGCCCGCCAGTGTTGCTTCACGTCAGACTCTCACAGGTAGCAAAATGAATGACCGTGTCCGGGTCAACACACACTGCAGCTCTAATGGGACTCTCATGGATAACTATTTCCAATGCTGTTTTAACGTTTTCTAGCCATGAGAGAAAACTTCTTCGTGTTTGATAAGAGGGAGGCTTTGGAAAACAGCACATTCTTAAATAAAAACAACAGTAATTGCACCCTCAGCAAGGTTGTCTGGCACACACGATTGCATTATCTCGCACCTTTTTGGAAGCGTTTGCTACTTTCTCTCTAGGGCAGCAAGATCATAGGATGAAATGGACAGTTGTTTTGTCTTTTGAACATGATCCAACCAGACATTAGCAAATCCTTTACGCAGATCTTTCATCTTGAGAACAAAGCCTGGGAAAGTACAACCATGATGATTGCTTTTTCTGCATACTCAGCTTTTATCCTAGCAGCGTGGAAGCCCAATGAAGGAGAGAGATGACTGGTTGCAGCCTTTGTCTCAGGCCTCTGTATCCTTGAGAACTGTCTGTGCCTGAGGCAAGGAGCCCTCGTGGCATAGTGGTTACAAGTTCCTCTGAGATCCGAAAGGTCTGCGGGTCCAATCTGCCAGCTACTCCTTGGGGAAAAGATGGGACTTTTTACTCCTGTCCCGGGGACCCACAGGGGCAGTTCTACCCTGTCCTACAGGGTCACTGAGTCAGCATTGACTACATAGCCATGAGTGCTGGAGGCAGAAACTGGCTCTTTGATGGGAAGGGAAGAAGCTCTGGGTACCGCTTCTTCCCTTCCCATCCGTTCCCTCTGCTTACGAGCCTTGTAATGAGGACACAGCTCATGCTGGTGGCCCCTTGAGCTAAGGAGATTGTCAGCCAAGGCAGAAGGCAGACCCAGAGTTCGTTCAGTGACTGGGTGTTCCTGAGTGATTTGGTAGCAGTGAAACAAGTTAATGGGGAAAAGAATGAGTATAGTATTCAATTTTGCTTCTAAAGCACATGGATTCTGTCTGACCTAAACCAAACACCAAACCCATGGCCAAAGATGGATTCTGACTCATAGTAGCCCTATGGGAGAGAGCAGACCTGCCCCATAGGGCTCTCAAGGTTGTAATCTTAACAGCGGCAGCCTTCCACATCTTTCTCCCTCTGAACAGCTGGTGGTGGGCTCAAAGTGCCAACCTTTGGGTTTGCAGCTGAGCACTTAACCGAAAGGATTGCAGCCATGCAATCCTGAGGAAGCAGTTCTTCTCGGGCACATGTGGGGTTGCCATCATCTGTAATTGACTGGAGGGCTGTAGGTTTGCTTTTATTTTTTAGATTGCTGAGGGGTTTTTTAACCGTTCATCATACCACTGGGTGAAATAAATACACATTTTCTTCTTCTTCTTTTTTTTTTTTGTTTGCATTGTATAAGTTTGGGTCACCATGTTGCCAAATGCCAGAGGAACTTGTCTCTTGGGTCTCTCTTCTCCTGTGCTTTAGGTTTGATGCAGATCTAAGTGCCCCTGCAAGCACGTCTTTTCCCCTTTATTTTCTCTTACTCATTCTATTTTGTGTGTGTGTGTGTCTTCACCATTCATCAGCCTTGGACCTTCTAAAGCATATGTTCCCAAACTTACTTGGCCTGTTTCCCCCTTCACAGGGAAAAAAACAAAAACTTAGCTCTCCCTTGGCAATGAAAAACTTTTGTGCTGTAGCCCATAATCCAGGATAAAGTATAGGTATCTGCTTTTACAGCCCCCTGGACCATTCTAGCACCCTCCCCCCAGCAGGCAGTATCCCCCACATTGAGAAGCACTGTTCTAGATGATTCTTTTTAGCCTTGGGGCTCTAGGGGCTGGAGTTAGAGCTGCTGCTAACAGATTCTGACAGGCAGCAACGACAAAGTATCAGAATTTCAGTCATATTGTTTCTACTATGGATAGTGTTTGAACAAGGTATTGGAACTATCAAAATATAGCGCTGCTTTTCCCTTGTAAAAGAGTTGGGGGTCACATACAAAGTCTATGAAATCAGACATGTATTACTCATCCATTTAACATCATTGCCCACGTTCTGAGAGTATTCGTTCTCATGAATACTCCCATGTTAAAGATGACTGGTAGGCGACAAACTCACATTGTTGCGAGTCTATAAATCATCTAGTTTGTTCATAACTGCATCTCCAACTGCCTGAAGTGTGTAAGTGGAAGCTCGTCCATGATCATCCCTTGCTGTCCATCATATGGTTGTGCATAATGTAATTGTTATATGTTTCTATCTTTTGCCAAATACTATTATCTAGATATTTGGCAACATCTGGACAACTGATTGAAGGGGGCACTCTCCCCCGACTCACCCCTCTTTTCCTTTTTTGAGTCACGCAAGCCCAAGTGACCTTAAGGGTAAGGTCACTCACCCACCTGCGCTTGTGAGGTCATACCCCCAAAGTCCATCCTGGTGTGATTGGAAGATGATCTTTGAGGCAATTCATTTCGGCAATCTAGAAAGTATGTGATTTGTCCAACCCTCCTGCATCTCCCATCAGCCTAAAGCATGTGATGGCAACTGTTCTGTCCTCATGAGCATGATTGAGCCCCTTCCTTGACTCTTCATAGGGCATCATGTAAATAATTGTGTTGAGTTCTGTGTGTGTGTGTGTGTGTGTGTGTGTGTGTTCGCATGCATGCTCGCGTGAGTATCACCAAATATCTCACCAGATATTTGGCTACATCTGGACCACTGATTGAAGGGAGACACTCTCCCCACAGCTCCACTGCCCCTGCCCTTTTCAGAGATGCCGCAGACCTAGCTTAGGTGTTCAGTTACTCTCTGGAGTTTGTGGCTTCTGTCCCCACCCCCCACGTGGCATAGCATGTATGCAAGAGGACTTTCAGGAAATCAGATCTGTCCCAGCACCAGGTGTCTCTGTGGGAGCACTTTCATCCGCTTTGGTGTGAATGAACCCCTCCCTCCCACCTTTGTCGTGTACACTGTATATAAATCTTTCGTACATAGACATTACCAAATACTGAGCAGAGGTATTTGGCTACATCTGAACAACTGATTGAAAGGAGATGCCTTCTCCCAGCCCCATTCCCCGACTCCCTGCAGGCGGGAGATTCTCCTGGTGGGCGAATCCTCAGCCTGGCACCCGCTGCTGCATTCATCACACAGTCCGAGCCCATCAGAAATCATCCCAGTGCCCGAGACCTCCATTTCCTTCCAGGGAAGACTGGCAAACCCGCCCCAAAGAAGAGCCGCTTCTCTCCCAGGGGGAAACCAGGGTGCTCCCTCCCAGTCACAGCCTTGGGAACATTTCAGACACACAAACATAATGCTGACACGAGGGACCGGCATGCTTTCTGTGTAAAGCAGCTCTTGAGGAAGTACAAGCATTGGCAAATAGGAGCGGGCTTCAGAAAGTTCATAGAAAAACGGAGTTCAAAGATCTGGAATTGCTCTCTGAGTTTTGTTGGGTTGTTTGCTTGTTACATCAACTGTCGTGTGTGGGATGGGATGCGGAAACCACAAGCTTTGTGAAGCCCCCCTCATTTTTCCTGCTGTCATAGCTATGGCTTGCTCCACGCTCAGCCCTTTCTCGGCACCAAGCAGGAGACAGCTGGAGAAGAAGAAGGCACATAGCAGGCAGGGGGCGGTGTGTTGTGAAGCCTGGGTTCTGGGGTACGCTACACAGACTCGGTGAGCTGTTTCAGCACTCACATGTTAAGCTTGCTCCTGAGGCTCATTCCCTTTTCCACTGCAGATGCAGTCATAGCTGTCTTCCATGTAAAGAACAGAGGACTGAAAATACATGTCTTTGCCATGTCTTCCAGCAGCGTTTCTTTCTCCACTCCCCTTATAGCTCCGCATCTCATGTATTACTGCCACTCACCACATCTCCATCCCGTCCTCAAAGCTGAGGGGTTGAGATACACAAAGGAAAGGGAGGGGCTTTGAAGTAGCAAGTTGAGCCCACAGGAATAGAAATCATGTGATCCTCCTTCCTGGTAATAAACTAGGGAGAGAAAGTGCCCAGAGCCTCAAGGACACACGTTTCATGCACCCCAAGGCTAGGTCAGATGGGACTTGACGTCGTTGTTTATGAGTTCAGTGGAGTTGAGTGGAGGCCAGGTAGAAGAATGAAAATTATAGGTGTGTACTTACTGGTAGAACTAAAACCTGATCAGGCTTACCTTTGCTAGTCCTGGTGGTGTAGTGGTTATGCATTGGGCTGCTAACCGCAAGGTCAAAAGTTTGAAACCACCAGTCACTCCTTGGGAGAAAGATGTATGGGAATCGTCTTAGGCACAGAGAAGAGTAATCAACTCAGTAGACTTTTCTCTGACAGCCTCCGTGGTGGTCATTAGGAGCACATTGGCTTTTCTAGTTGGTGTGGTGGAAGGGCACCACACGAGCAGCTCTAGAGACAGGGTCTGAATCCCATCCTCAGCACGCAGCGGGTTTATGATCATGGGCCATTCATTAAATTACCTGCCGATTATAAACCTCCTGGAGCGGAGTCAAGAATCCAAGACACTTGGCTCCACCTTTCTTAGCTGGGTGACTTCGGGCAAGTTCAAGTCACAGTCTCGTAAGCCTAAAGTTCTTCGGCGAAACAGTGGGAAGAATGATCTCTTCACTAACTACCTCACAGAGCAGGGACTGTGAGCAAATCGCGGAGGAGAACACTGGTAACTGGAGAGCTCTCCATGACAATGAGAGATCCTTGCTATTCGGGATCCGTGACAGCTTTCTCCTGCCTCTCAACTCTGTTCTTTTCTTTTTGGTGTTTTGTTTTCTTCTGACCAACAATGACATCTTTTCTAGACCAGGGAATTGAAGTGGAGGGCCTGACATGGGGCACCGGGATGGCTTTACTTCCACTAGCTCACTTGGCCAGTGTCCTGGGGAATGGTCAGAATCCGGGGGGTCTACCTCCGGACACCAGCAGGAAGGAAGTCCTGACTAAAATGTGAGGGGGGTGTGTTGTGTGTCTGAGGTGCTGCTGCGATGCTACAGAGGCCTGTCACTGCTGGCGGTGGCGAAGTTAAGACTTGAGATCCTACTAGGTGCCTAAAAGAGAAGACTGACTCAAGGGCTCCAAAACTCTCCATGCCGGCAGCTATAGACCAGGCATAGTTCTGATATGGAGGGGGAAACTGTCCCCTGGCAGGAGACCAGCTCGCCGTCCCCCAGCAGCTGCCTAGTCGTCACCAGCAACCTTAGCCCCAGTCAGTGTTACTTTCTGCTAAGAAGGCATCAACGCTTGCTCACACAGGACTTGCATACTGACTGGAGACAGGGACTTTGTCTCACGAATCTTTGTAGCTCCAGTTAACATCTGATCAGGTGCTTTGTACATAGTGTGTGCTTCCTCTCTGCTGCTTGAGTCAAATTGTCCTCCAACCCCCAACTCCCCCCCTCCCCCCCACACACACCCCACCAAGATTATACTCCATTGCCACCAGGTAAGCTTTGGGAAACCCAAGTATTGGTTTGGTTGCCAGCTTTGCCGTCCTCGGTTGTGTGTGATTCTGGGCAAGACTTGTCTGTTCTGTCTTCATTTCATCTATCAAATGAGGTGAGTAGATGAGTTGCGAAGGTCCTTCCGAGGAGTCCAGGGAATGCAGTGGATTCCATGTTGGGCTGCTAACCACAAGGTCAGCACTTCGAATCCACCAGCAACTCTGCAGGAAAAAAAACCAAAGCATTCTGCTTTCAGAAAGATTTGCAGCCTTGGAAACAAACCCAGAGGGGATGTTCTGCTCTGTCCCGTGGGGTTGTTATGAATCAGAGTCGACTCTGGCAATGGAAGGGAGTAGGTTAAGGCCCTGCCAGGACCCCTGGTGCCACAGTGGTTAATCACTTAGCTGCAAACTGAAAGGCTGCCAGTTCAAACCCGCCAGCCATTCTTTGGGAGAAAAGGCCAGGCCATCTACTCCTGTAGAGAATTTCAGCCCAGAAACACCCCCCCTGGGGAGGCTCCACTTTGGCCTTTAGGGCCCACATAAACCCAAATTGAGTCAATGGCCACAATAGCAACAAGGGTCTTCCCGCTCCAAAACGTGACAATCTGATGATGCTAAAATATGTCCATTGCCTCTGCACCCGGGCGAAGAGGGCCTCGGTTGCTACCTCATTTCCCTCCAGGTGGTCTTGGTCAGAGGAAGAGCTGTGGACATACTGCAGTTCTCTCTCTCTCACTAGCCGTTTTGACTGAGTCTCCAGAATGATGTGTGATGAGCATCGTTTCTGAAAGGATACTTAAAAACATCTGGAAGACACTGAGCACACGACACAGTGTGATTTTCTTGTGAGCTCACATTCCAGATGTGTGTCTGTGTTTCTGAGTACACATTGGTGAGGCAGCCAGAAGGAAGCCAATTTGAACCAGGGTGGGAAATGCCCGACAGATCATCTCCGTTCACAGCACCTAGCTCTTGGGTGAAATGACATGAGTAGAAAATGTACTTTCTGGGGAAATTTTATTTTAGTACGAGGCATGGCCGGTGGCAATCTTTAGTTCAGAATGATATTATTATGACTTACAGTTCTTTGGTTTTTAAGTATGTATATCCCTATAAACATGGAGTATTTCTATTTTAATTAAGCCTTTACCTTAATTATGTTTCATCAATTCAGAGAAAGCAAATAAGTGTTTTCATTGCATTTTTTAGATGTAAAATACTTGCATGCCACTAATCTGTAACCGTACCCATTCAGATGCCTGTGACAGGTGACTTTCTGTATCTGTGGTATTGTGAAGGTAACACGGGAAATATGATTGGAAATTGTTTAAACTCCTATTGGAAATGTTTATTTAATTGTCAGCAACTATTGAAAAATCCTAGTAGTTTCATTATTCATTGTGAGTCTTCAAAAAAAGGTAGATAAGGCATTTATTGGGAATTGGATTTTTTCCCCCCACTTTTCAATGTGATGTTGAACATTGTGTGGAAAGTAAATGTTTGATAAGGCAAACTGTATGGAGTGTAAAATACTTTGCTGATTAACAAGGATCCCAAATAACTCAGTAGGTGCAAATTTTGACCCTTCAGAATTAGCCAGCCAGACCTAACACTAAGGTAAATGTAAACTGCTTTAATTAATCGATCCAGATAGTTTAGCTTTCAAAGTTATAATATATTCGTTTGTGTCTGAAATGAAATTCCCAAATGCAAATGTAAAGACTATTGGAAATGAATAAACTCTCCTTTAAAAATGAAAGTAAAGAGTGGTTTTGTAAGTGATTGGCATCAAATTCTTGTATTAGACCAATATATCTGACCTAGGACTTTACAAAGTGCCCCTGTGATGAGGGAGATGGGAAAAAGTAACTAGACAACCACAACTAACCAGAGAGGGGACAAGAGAACCTCTTATCAGAAGGAAAGTGCACACGTTCAGCTAAACCGGTAGAAGCTGTTGGATAAATGGAGGCAGGCATATGGGTAACACAAGTGGATTAAAGCATTTTCCCTTGAGCTTTCCATTTCAACTTTGGATTTATGTTATGATGGCTTTGTGAGCTAATTGAGAAGCTGTAGTAATAATAATAATAAATAATGAACTCATACTGTGAAGGTTTGGCCCTGGATAGCCAGAAACATCCCCTCTCCTCCACCTGCCTTCAGACCCTGATTTTGATGCTTTACTCGGGTGCATTGTCTCACTTCCAGGTCCGACGGAGTCTACCTAGGGAGCAAGTGGGGGGGTGGGGGTGGTCCATGTCTCATTGTGGTACTTGCTGTGTCCGACCTTGGACAAGGAAGTGTAGTTTAAAGCGTTCAACAGTGTCTCTCTTTCAGTCTGTGAGGTTGCAAGGCAGAGAGGCCACGAGTATGGCTCTGGGGTCAGACTTGTCTCAGTTCAAATCTCACTTCCATGAATCGTGTGAGCTTTTACAAGTGACCCAATCAGAGTGTTGCCATCGGTAAAATAGAATGAATAGGTAAAACACTTAGAATAGTGCCTGGCCTATCGTACATAGAAGCACTTAATTATCATCCAAAAACTCAAACCCATGGGTATTAATCCCAGTAAAATTCTCCATTTTGTGCTGACAGTGCCCAGAATTTAAAGAGTGTTGAATCTGACTCGTTTATTTACTTCCATTTCCACTGTGCCTTCATTCCCTCCTTCACTCCGATAATTGAATAGGAACAATAGGAGTTAGTCTTGCCCCTCCCTGTCACTGAGCACTGTTTCTCAGGGTTTCCCCAGTGTCTCCACCAGTTTGCTTTCTGGGCACCATTTTGGGGGTTTGGGCTTTTAGATCTGTTGTATATTGACTGTGTTTCAGACTACTTGCTTTTTATTTGATCATTTGTCCTTTATCTATGGCCATGAGAAATGGCACTCTAAACCCTAACTACCAGCCCACTGTCCAGTCTCGCCAGTCAGGGAAAATGATGGGATGGCCACACCTCTTCAGAGTGCCCCCTACCCATCACAAGAGCCCGTAGGAGCTGGGTGTGAATATTCTTGAATGAGTCTGGGCTATGCTTTGGACCCAGCCAACTTAAAAAGAGAGATGATATGGGAAAAGCAGGCAGGTGCAGGCCCAAAAGGTGCTGGCTCAGGAACTGAATTTTCCACATTATAGACCACTGGCCCTGGGCAACATTGTAGACAAGTGTATTATCCCTCAGTAGGTTGTGAGCTCTTAGAAATGAAGCACATGTCTCTGAGAGCCAGCAACAGTTCACTTGGAATATGTAATGGGAAGGGATTATCCTGAGAGACAAATTCAGAGAAGACTCTGAATGACAGCAAGATGCTGGGCACAGCCTCCTGGCACCCTGGAGAAACATGGGTGGTGCAACTACCAGTGCAGCTGAAGAGACTTCCGGGGCTGGTTGCAACAGTCATGGTGTGTGTGTTTCTAATATGCATGTAACAAAATGTTGGCCATTTTGACTTTTCACACGTTCATGTCAAGGACAATTATTACTTTTAGTTTGTTTTCAACCATCATCATTATCTGAAAACAGTTCCTGTTTGACCCTTGATAATAAGTAAGTGCTGATTAACAGCATCATTTTAACAAGAAGTTCCTTAATGGCTACCAGAAGGCACTTTCCTTGACATGTTTTGATCAGCAGTTTGTTAGTAATTTGGATGTGGATCCTGGTAAAACACTGAGTCCTTTGACAGATTCAGAAATACCTGGACAGACTGGCTGCATGATCAGCTTGTATATCACAGATAAAATTTATTACAAGTAAGAATAAAGCCCTGGTGATATCGTGGGTTGCCCATTGGGCTGCTAACTGAAAGGTCAGCAGTTCAAACCCACCAACCACTCCAGGGGTGGGGGGGGGATGATTAGGCTTTCTGCTCCCATACAATTTATGGCCTTGAAAACCCAAAGGGGCACTTCGACTCTTGTCTTATATGGTTGCTGTGAGTCAGAACTGACTCAGTGGCAGTGGGTTTGTTTGTTTTTTAAGAACAAAATGTTGTACTTTTAAGCCCCCTCGCCTCTGCCAAAAAATCAATTACAAGGAGAATGAGGGAAAATAGGAATTAGCTGTCACCTGTGTGGAAGACGACTTGGGCCACTTTCGTTAAGTAAAAGCTTATTGTGAATAAAGAATGTGTTTTCACAAAAGCTCACTCTAAAGTAACATTAGACAAACGATCTTGATGTTCAGTCGAAATCTGTGGTTTGGCCTTGGCCTTGAGCCAGCTTTTGGAATGCCGACTTCAATATCATTTTCATCATCCTTGAACTTTGGCATGATTGGTGAGTATGTTTGTAAAGTAGTGCCACCGATGTGGACAAAATTTCCATGTAGATTTATTATTATATAAATATTCATCTCCAGATTTAGGCAAGAATTGTTCATGTAAGCAGAGTATAAAATCTCTGATTTATTGAAATTTTCTGAAAATATAAATATTAATTAGTGGATGAGTAAAATGCGACAATTTTTCATTGTGAAAGCTTTAATTTTATGTTCAAAACCAATTTAAAAACAGTTCAGAGCTGTTCAGGTGATAAATAGGAAAGTAGGCTGACAGTTAATATATAACAGAGGGTACATTCACTAGATGGGAAGAATAGTACAGCAATGCCTCAGTTGTCAAACTCAATTTGTTCCAGCTTTGTGCTCAAACACAGAAAAGTTTGAGAACGACACATTTTTCCCATAAGAAATAATTGGCTCTGAGGCCCTACTTAAAAAATCATTTTTCCAGGCCTTTACCAGATTGTGGAATTCCTCCCTAAAACATCTAAGCACAATAGAGTACATTAAATATAAAATCAATACAGTTAATAAAATTATTTTTCCTTCTGTTTTGTTGTTTAAAAACCCGTGGGTTTTCAGAATGGCGCACGAACATGAGCTTCCGTTTAAAATCCCCACTAGCATGCTCACACAAGTGAGCCTATCTTTCATAGACGTGTGGCCTGGCAATGCCCTTTCTTCCTCTTTAGGCATGAAGGCTCTCTTGGGCATTTTTTCCCAGAAAAGTCTGGTTTCACCCCAGTTACACACTTGCTGGGGATTAAACCCTCAGCCTGCACATATTCAGCCAGTTCAACCATGACTTTTCCGGCCGGCTCTTCATTTACACTTGTCCCTTCTCCATGCCGCACTACCCTGTGGAGGCCTGTTCTCTTTTTGGTAAGTTTTCAAACCAGCTTTGGCTGGCTTTGAACACTTCAGGATGCTCAGCCCTCGCTCCCCAAAGAGTTTTCATTCGATCACGGTGGAGCCTTTTAGCCTTCGGGCTTATCCCTGTCTCGAGTTATTTCTGATTTATCCAGATGAACAGGAACTTTGCAGCCTCTTCAGTGGTCTGGGTTCTTAGTTTTGAGGTTGATGATGTCACGCCTTTCACCTTATTAGCAGCTTTAATCACATTTTTGTGTTTTTTTCCCCCCTCCCCAAAATGTGGATCATGTCGCCTTAGGCATGTTCTATTCGGCAGACACGTGGCGACCCGATGCAGATGTCACAGGGAATTCAACTATCCTGATTCCCATCATTTTCCTCTGACCTTGACCGCTTTCTTGGGAGCCTTGGTTACAATATTTTACACAAGAAAGGTACCCACAAAAAGCACAACTCCAAATGTTTTCACTCACCAACACAACCTCTATCTGCTGTCCGAAAGTGGCCCTTGGGCTGAAGCGTCCCCCGTGGTGTCCGAGGCGAGACTTGATGTGCGGCTTGCTTTCGCCCTTATGGGGTTTTTCAAGTCAGTTTTCCGTTGAACTGTCAAGCAAAGTCGCGGACATGACGCAGAGTTTTCTCTCACTTTGCGGTTCGAGTCATTCGACAACCGTGTGTGTGTGTGTGTGTGTGTGTGTGTGTGTGTGTGTGTCCGTCCTTCTTAAGACAATAACTACTGAGTTAGTTAATTGTG
>NW_022103905.1:10128340-10132615 GCF_000313985.2 Echinops telfairi
TTTTTGTGATGCACATTTTCTTTGCATAAAACTCTCTCTTATACATGAGTTGCTGTGGATTTGTTTCTCCAAAGTACCTAGACTAATACAACTACTTATGACTTTTCTGTAACGCAGGAAAGGGTAAGTAGGGATTGTATCATCAAACTGAGCTCTGTAGGAATCAGTTGGTGTACCTTGCTCGCATTGATAAAATTAAATAGCCATTAAAACCCGTATTGCATTTTCAGTTATTCATTTCACTTAAGAATGTAGTCCTTGTGCCTATACTCAACCTCCGTTGAAATTGATCTAAGACCATCGGAGTGTAGCAACGGGAAAGTCTGGGGCAATGATCATTCCTACACAATAATGTTAAAACTTTGCATGTTGACAATAGGCTCTTTTTTTAAAAAAGATAATTTTATTGGGGGCTCTTACAGCTCTTGTAACCCATTGTGTCAAGCACATTTGTACATATGTTGCCATCATCCTTTCCAAAACAAAAAGATGATGACAACATTTGTACAGATGTGTGTGGCACAATGGATATATGTATGTATGGTGATAAGAGCTGTAAGACCCCCCCCCCCAATAAAAAAACATTTTCTTTCTACTTGAGCCCTTGGTATCAGCTCCTCATTTTTTTCCCTCCCTCCTGGCCTTCCCTCCCTCATGAACCCTTGATAATTTATCAATTATTATTATTTTCATATCTTACACTGACCACTGTCTCCCTTCATCCATGTTTCTGTTGTTTAGCCCCTGATGGGGGGGTGTCAGTAATACATCGATCATTGTGATCAGTTTCCCCTTTCTCCCCCCACCTTTCTCCTACCCTCATGGTATCATTACTCCCATTATTGTTCCTGAGGGGTATATCTGTGACAATAGGTTCTTAATAATGCTATTAAAATAATAATCAAACTTTGGGATAAAATTTCAGATGCATTTACTCTGGAAGTTTATTCTTTGATAGTGATATTTGACATTAACCTTGGCTTCAGCAGAGGGATGATTTTAATTCTCAGCCCTTTGGAATTTGGCAGGAATGAGCATTCAATGACCCTCCCACTGACGCATAATGCGGCATGAACATATGGGGAAAGGCAAAATGAATTCCAGCTGCTGGAATTCAGGAAGCATGTGTGAGGCACAGGCATTAAGGTGGAGAGCAAAACATGAGCTGGCTTCTAAGCAAACGAGTGATAGGGAAGGGGATTTCTCGTCAAAGAGTTTACTTGAATCCCTGCTATAAAGTTACATGTCGCTGGTCATGGCACTTTGTCTTCTCTGATTCTCACTTTCTACTACTTTGACCAACTCCTAGCTCCCAAAATGAAATCCTCCCCTTTTTGCTTTCAAGTTTATGTCTTAAAATTTCCGCAGCTCTCCGATAAAATACATCTTTTACAAGAATGCTTAACCACACCAAGGAAACGATTTCCGGCAGAAACTCTTTGATAACAAGAGAATGGCTGCTGGCATTAATTTGCATGTGATGATTCAGTGTGGCACACTTTATTAATTACTCTGGCTGGAAGCTTGAAGATAACACTAATTAGGGCTTGTGTACATTAAATCAATAGATTTGGCGGTTTACATGATCGTTCACTTTCACTTAAATCAAACCCTAAAAACTAACAAGAAACTTATTCTGCCCCTTATGCGAATGTTTCGTTTAGTGGACTCAAATTTGTTCTCTTTAGTATGTTCAGCACGGATTCTTTTTTATTGGGTGAGAGGGGATCCGAGGCAGAGAGATTCCCTACCACGTGCATCTCGGAGGACTGCTTTTACATGAACAGTAGTCAGTCTGCTCTAGTTAAGTCAATGGTAACAAACACACCCAAACCTCAGTTTACTTCTTGATCATATTACAAGTCAACTCCTGTAATTGGCTGACTCATGTGATTTCTCCTCCTAACTCCCAGGCAGAAAGATCTACCTCTGTTAGACTATATCTCGCTCTCCCTGTAGAGGGTCAAAACATAGCAATAACTCTTCAACCTTCCACACAAAACTTATATATTGTCACTTCTACCCAAGCCCTATTGGCAAAAGCCAAGATTCCTATTTGTCAGTACTTCTTAAGGAGAAGAACATTAAGTGTACCAAGCAAGGGCTTGCAGAAGAATGAATAATCTGCTTTGGTAGAAGTAGAGACAGAGTGTTCCTTAGAAGTGAGGTTGATGAGATTTTATCTCAGGTACTTTGGACATGCTGTCAGGACGGACCGAACCATGGAGAAGGACATCAGTGAATAAGAAAGACCTTTTTCCTTTTTTTTTTTTTTTGGAGGGAGACCTGTGAGAAAGATTGGCACAGGGGCTGCAACAATGAGCTCAAACTTAGCAACTATTGTGCGGGACCTGGGAATGGTTCATTCGGTTGTACACAGGGTCACTCTGAGTCAAAACTAATGATGTCACTTAGCACAATGACAATATATCCCTAGTAGAGTTATTTTGAGGGTTGAATGATTAAATGAGGTGCTAGCATAGCGTTTGATGTATATTGCCAACACCCACTGGAATCAAGTCAGCCCAGACTCCCAGCAAACCTATGGGACAGAGTAGAATTGCTCTGCAAGGTTTCCAAGGTTGTGCATCTCGATGGGAGCAAGCAGCCTCGTCTTTCTCCCATTGAGCAGCTGGTGGGTTCTAACTGCTCATCTTGCCAGTAGCAGCCCAGCTAGTAACCCAGGATGTCACCACGACTTGTTGATATCTATTGACTGCTTAGTAACTATTAATTGAACCTGAATTCTATAGGAAGTTTCTCTTAGCAACTGTTTTCACCATAAATATTCGAGATAGTGGTTTACACTAAGATCCTGTGGACTTTAATGACCACAAATTGAACGCGGATGGTCTTCCAAGAGCATTTGCCATGTAGGAGTTCTTTTGGTGATAGTGGGTTGGTTTTTTTGGTTGTTTGTTTTTTAACAATCCCAAATCATTAGTGATCTGCATTGCTGGGATTAGAGGGTGCCAGTTTCCGATGCATAAAATTCCACGGCGTTTACCGAGGGTGCTCCCTGCTCTGAGGGGAAATAGTAGATGCCAAGGGAGGTTTAAGCATTAGGCAGCTCCCATACTCCGCGTACCTGGAATGTATACCTGCAAGCAGGCACTTCACTGCCCCACCGCGGATGCACAAAGGACAGCTATTGCATAGGCCACCTTCTAGCTCTATCCCCACCCTCTAAGTCGTCCTTTCAGACTACCCATCTGCCCCAGCCTCACCTTCCTGGTTTTCCTTCCGACCCACCTCAGCCCAAGTCCCACTGTGCCGGGAAGAGCCTGAAGTTAAGACGGGAGTATGGGACGGAACCGGAACCGCAGCCGCTGCGGGGAAGTTAAGGCCCAAAGAAACCACTAGGGTTATCACGTCCCTGAGGGGACAGCCGCCTGTTTGAAAGTTTTCCTGAGCCTTTATTTACAAGGGGCCCTGCTGGCACAGTGAGGTAAGCGTGGGGCAGCTAACCAAAAGGCCGGCAGGTGGTACCTAACAGCAGCTCTGCAGGAGGAAGATGAGGCACTCGTCTCCCTAAAGATGGGAAAGCTCAGGAACCCTGGAGAGCACTTGTGCTCTGTCCCGCAGGGTGGCCCTGAGTCGGAGTCAACACATCAGTGGGTTCCTATTTACTTATTTTCCTTTTTTTTTTTAAACAGTTCAATGGGCCCAGAATCCAACTATCACACAATTCAGTGGTGCAATCACATCAAGAAGCGTTGTACAATCATTATATCCGGTTATTTTTCTATCACTCTTTCGTGGCAAGCATAAAAGGTTTGATGGCACCAACAACCAAGTACATACAAACTGTCCGCGAGCAGAGAGCATTGTGTCAAGGTTGGGTGAGGCTTGCTAGCCTCAACCCCTTCCGACACGTCCTGCCCACAAAGAGCCAGGCAGGGTCTGCACCGAGCCTCACCCTTCTCGGTCGGACTACAACTCCCAGGATGCCCCGCGGCCTAGGAGCGCGCGTGCGCGTCGGTGGCGGACGGAGAACCAGCCGCACAGACTGCACGGTGGAGTTGGGGTGCTGCTGGCGGGTGGGTCCGGCAACTCCCTGGGACGCTGGCGGAGGCGGACGGGCGGCGCTGGGAACGAGCTGCGCGGAGCTGCCTGCAGTCCCGCGGGTCGGTGAAGGAGGTCGGTGGCCCCAGAGGGCGCCGCTCAGGTAAGCTCTGCCCGGGGCTTTCCAGGAAGTCCGTTTGCCTGAGCGGGCAGGGAGTCACACCGGCCATGGTGGCTGGAGAGGGAGAGCTTGCCGCCGCCCGCCCGGCC
>NW_022103905.1:10133775-10164515 GCF_000313985.2 Echinops telfairi
GTGTTTGCTCCGCAAGCCTCATACCTGCTTGCTAGCACAAATGGGAAACGGCGCGGGTTCTGTATTTTTGTTTGTGTTTGTTTTGTTTTGTTTGAATGTTTGGTTAAGAATCGCATTTCCAGCTTGCCCTTGGCTTCTCTTCTGGTGTAAGGAACATTGCTGTAAAACTTCTCTTGGGGCCAGGCTTCAACAGGAAATGAGCCCGTGGAGATTTACATTAAGTATGTGCAGTCATCCCGGGTTTGTAACAGTTCTCTGCAAGCTCGTGTTTCTTTTTCGGAGAATCCAACCCATTAATTTGTTAGCGATTACGTCGATTAATACATTGGCTTGTCTAAAGTATATTCGACTTTAAAATGAGCCTTTGCGGTCTCAGTTGTCTGTGCTGGCTCAGACTTCCTTGCTCTAGGCATGTTTTAACCCTATCACTTCTGTAAGAACCCCTAAACATGTTGCTACAATACTTCCAGTCCCTCAAGACATGCCTGTGAGAGGAACAACAAGGGAATTAAATGGTGAGTTCTGGTGAAAGAAAGCACTGGTAATCTCTCGGAGTCCCTACTTTGCCCACCTTTAAAACGAAGTGGTTGAGCCAGAAGACCCCACCATTCCAGCCTACACCACTGATTTAAAACAAAATCCCAGAAGCCCTGGTGGTGAAGGGGGTTGTTGCTAACATCAAGGTCAGCGTCTCAAAACCGTCAGCCGCACTGGGAGGAAGAGGAGACTTCCCGCTCCCGTGAAGATGTAGGGTCTTGGAAACCCACAGGGGAAACCTTATAGGGTCGCTGTGGATCATAAACGACTCCTTGGCAGTGAGTTTGGTTTTGAATTTTAGAACAAAATCCTTATTTTATTAATCCAGAAACTTGTCAGCTTGTGCTAGATATAAAGCTAGATATACTCCTTTGGTCAAATTACTCTGTGATTATTGACTTCAACTGAAATCATATGGGTGCAGGTTAAATCCCATTATAACGATTGGTTCCACTTCACATTGTTCAAACTCTCAACTCTTGGCCCACTTAAATAAGAATCAACGCAACAGAAAGCACCTGGATGGTGTACGGTGGCGTGTCTCCAACTTCACCTAGAACTCACCCCAGGATCTTGTTACAGTGCAGATTCTGATTCCGGAGTTAGGGAATGGGATTCTGCCATCTGCATGTCTTGTAAGTGATGGCCTACTTGTTGCTGTGGACCACGCTTGGAACATTGAGGGCTGGGAGATAACGTTGAAGGGATTTTAAAGATGGTTTACATGACGGTTTAAAGATCCATGCTGATAGCTGTGATATTGGATGCATAGGGATGGCTTTTTCCAACTTGCAATTAAAAAGAAAAATTATCCTATTCATTCTACCGAAAGCAAATCTCTGTACAAACCCTCCCCCATTCTTTCCCTATGTCTTTCTCCTTTCCCGTTCCTTCTTACTCTGCTGTGTTCGCTCAGCTTTCTGCCCTCTCATTATCTGCGACCCTCAGCCGTTTGCCTTCTCATTAATCAGCAAGTAATTCACCCCTTCAACAAGTTTATCCCATCCTGAGTAAAGCAGCCTTAGGCTCATGATGAATACAGACATTTGGTTCTTGGGGGATCTTGCTCTCGATGGGGAGATTGGACATTGGCACCTGTTTATAGAACAGCTGATAGAACCACCTGTAGGGAATAAACACGATGGTATTTTCAGGTACAAGGAACCTGGTGGTTAGGTACTTGTATGGGAACAACAACAACAACAAAGGTCAGTGGTTTGTGTGGCAGTCTGCTTCCTTCTGTTGAGGAATACAGCCTTGGAAATACCACGGGGCAGCTTCCCTCCGTTAGACAGGGTCAGAATGAGTTGGAATCAACTCGATGGCAGTAAGTTTGGGTTTGGTAGGAGTTCAGACAGTGACCTTTTTTGGCTGGGGGTGGGGAACAGAGATAAATGAAGTAATCCTTTTTTCAGTCACTGGTCATCTAGGCTGTATACATTCTTTACTTTTTGAGTGTATGTGACATTAGACTACAGCACGACTTTGTAAATGTATTTTATTTGGAACAGAGTGTGAGCGGGGCACATGGGAATCCATTCCATTTGAGCAATAGCATAGGGAAGGTGCAAAGTCCTGGGATAACAATGTGTGATTTGAGCCCAACAGAGGGAAGCGAGAAGGCGAAAGGAAACAGAGCTTGATAATTGGGAGAACCGATGGGGAAGGGGCTCACTAGGGTTTCTGGTGACAGTTTGAATGACATCCCTGCTCTGGCTACTTAGTAACCAGTACTAACAGCATGGCCTGGAGCGGGGTTTTTAACCGCTGTCTTTTACAAATCCGATGACCATTCTTTGTGCTTTTCAATTGTTCTTAAAATGAAACATGTGCGGATTTCCTCTTGATTAGAATCATTGAGGGAGGGCCCTGTTCTCCAGGCTGGCCGTGCAACAAAAGCAATAGCAACCTCCGTCACCAGCATTCCACGCTGGTTTGATGTTCATGCTTTAAAACCGCAGCATCAAATCAGACCAAAAGGAAGGTGGTAGAAATTCTGTTGGACCTTTAACGCTCTATCGGATACAAATTAAATTTCACATTGCTCTTTGTGAGAAAATAGAAAGATGAACATCTGTTCATTCCTATAAAGAGTTACAGTCTCAGAAACCCACAGGTGTCGTCCTCCTCTGCCCTGTCGGGTCGCTGTGAGTCAGAGTTGTGTTTTTTGAGTGAGATTCGAATATCCATCTATGTGTCTACCCATTCAGCCATTTGAAAAATAAAAACGACCCAAAGTAGTGAATACTTGAAAATGCATGTGTGGTGTTCTCCAAATCCACCTGAAACACAGTCATAAACCTGTCTCCAAGCAGTGGGCTGCTTTGTTTTTGTTTTCTTTAGTTGAGGTAAGGTCAACCTTCTTAGGCACACACCTGCAGTGACAGTTTACCTTGTATCTTGTGGTGGTGTGTGATGTTGAGTGGCTCCTGAGACACTATCTTGACCGCAGTAGCGGATCACTAGGTCTTTTCTCCCACGGAACAGTTGGTGGATTCAGACCTCCCACATTCAAGTTCTCAGCCAGGCGTTTAACTGCTGCACCACCAAGCCACCTCACACACCAAAACAGGATAAAAAGTATCTATCTGCTTTCCTCCCATCCAAACGGTTCTCTAGCCGTTTCCCTAATTCGCCTCTAAAACAACCACTTTCAGACCTCTAGCACCATGGTGTGTTTTACTTAGCCTGGCACTTCATCTGTGGAATTGTACAATCTGCTTTTTTGGAATCTGGACTTAATTTGCTTGATAGAATGCTTTCAGGATCCCCGTGTGTTTTGGGATATATCAGTTGTTCATTTTAATTACAGTAGTATAAAGAACCCTGGTAGTGTGGTGGTTGCTTTGGGCTGCAATCCACATGGTTGGTAGTTAGAACCCATCAGTAGCAATTTGAGAGAAAGACGAGGCTTTCTACTCCCCTAAGCAGTTAGTCTCAGAAAACCCCAGAGGGCCACTGTGAGTTTGGTTTGGTATTCTGGTGTATGAATATACCCCAAGTTGTTGATCGGTTTTATCTTGGTAGGCACTTGGGTTAGCTCCAGGTTTGGGCTGTTATTAATAAAGTTGCTGTGAACATTCTTGTACAGTCTCTTGTGGACATGCTTTTATTTTCCTTGAGTGGAATTACTGAGTCACAGGGTCGATGTTCAAAGAAGCTTCAAGTTTGTGGGGGAAAAATGAATTAAAAGGCCATGGAGTTTTTTCATGAAATTTTTTGAAGCCCCTGTTTGTATTTAACTGTGATAAACTGAAAAAAACAGTTCTCCAAGGTCATTTATATGCATGAGTTCTAATTGGTACATATTTTTTAGTGTCACCAATTTTTAGTGTTGTTTTGTCAGTCGTTTCAGCCATTCTAAAGCATATAAAATGATCCCTAATTGTGGTTTTAATTTGCCTTTTCCTGGTAATTAAAGACACTAAATGATTTTTTGTTAATTGCCTATTACTGCATCCTCTTGTGAAATAACTGTTCGCTTTTTGCCTATTCTTCCCTTCCCCAGTGGATGTTCATTTTGTTGTTATTTGTAGGCGTTCTTTATATATTCTGAGTACAAGACCTTTGTCAGAACCTTGTGTTGGTAACAGTCTGTGACTTAAACCTGTTTTTATTTTCTTGATGTTTCAATGAACAGAAATTCACATGAAGTTCATACTGTCTTTTTGTTTGTTTTTGTGCCCTGCCCAAAAACCTTGTCCTACCTCCAGGTTTGGCAAAGATATATGTGATCTGTGTTTGCTTGTAGACGTTTTATTGTTTTCTATTTAGGAATATGTTCCATCTGTAATGAAATTTTTTTTTGTAGTGGATTTTTGTGTTAGGAAATGAAGTAGGGATTGGGGTTCATTTTTACCCTGTGGGTAGCTAGCCAGTCATTCCAGTAACACAAGTAAAAAAGAAACAAACACACATAAAACCTTTCCTTTCTCCACCGGGTTGACTTGGCACTTGTGTTTTAGTTGTGCTAATGCAGTGTGTTTCTGAAAGCCGGTCTTGTATCTTAAAAAAAAAAAAATCTCTGCTGTGGCCTTTTCAGGGTAGGACTAGACTGATGGCTCCAGGCCTGGGTACCATCTGTTTCCAGATGAAGAGCTGCTAACCATGAATTTGAATTTGAAATGCATCCTCTGTGGGTTGGGTTAATGGAGGCAGCCTCATCTCAGCAGCCTATGGGCTCTGCCCGTAATCCAGGCAAAGTTGGGAAGGAGGGCGACCAAGCCAAGCGCTCTTCTGAGAACTGCAGTAGAGCAAGCCTGTTGAAACCGGAGGGGGCCCAGGTGTAACGGGATACATGCGCGTTGGGCTGCTCACCGAGTTGCCCCAGTAAAGATTTACAGCCTCGGAAACTTGAAGCAGCAGTTCTGTCCTGTCCTGTGGGTCACTGTGAGTTGGGACTGAACGAATGGCAGCAGGTTTTGTTTTGGTTTTTATTGTAATTTAATATTGTTATTTGACTTGGTCAAAATAAATGTAGATATGAGGGGGTTTAAACAAGTTTGGAGACTTTTTTTTTAACTCCCATCTTTCCACGAGCTTGACTCCACCCTGAGTAACCCAGGGGCTTTGGTGTCTGTGTCTCTGCCCCGGACGTCTTTTCATCCTTACTGGCGGATCACTCCTGAGTTGGCTTTGGAACAACTTCTAAGGACCTAGGCTGGCTATTTTTCCTCCCCAGTTTTGTTTTGTTTTTTACACTGATAAAGACAATAAAATGACACCATTGCTTTTAGAGGAACGGCGCCTAACAGTCTCATGACTAATGTAGCCGTTTCAGTCTTTCCCATTTCCTTCAAGGTCTGTCCGTTGACATCCACAGTCATGCGGTTGTAAGCGGAGTGCTCAGAGATCGAGCAGGGCCGAGTGGGTCGCTAGGGGTGAGAACTGACTTGATGGCCGCGGGTTTGGTGTTGGGGTGAGTGTGTGCTGTTGCCAACAGTGGGTCACCCTTGTGCCTAGAAATAATCAGAGATGGAGGGGGAGAGAAAATCCAAGTTTAAAGTGGAGAATCCTGACTCCCAACGCTTCAATACAATAGAGGGAGAACAAGACTGAGGCTTTCAAAGACAGGGTTACCCTTCAATGAAAATCGTACAGGCTGACCTTGTTTCCCGTATACTCTTTACACACACACACACACACACACACACACAACACACGGTCTTCAAAAGGTTCATGGGAAAATGGAATTAAAGAATAATTCTCCTAAGAACTTTCTGAAATCCCCTCGTGTGTGTGTCTGTATTGAAAGATAATTTGTATACCCTAAGATCCACCATTTTTAGGTGTCCGGTTCAATTGCTCTTGGGGTGTCCACAGGGCTGTGGTTGTTCAGCTATCCCCACCATTTTAGAACATTTAGAACGCGCCCCCCCCATCCCCGTAACTCGACTAGCAGCCAACCAGCCAGCCTTAGGCAACCACTCATCTCTTTCCCGTTTTGATGGGCTTGCCTAACATACACCCTCAGGTACACATGCTCAAGCACCCACTCACTGAGGCAGAAACACACATGCACTGAGACAAACCTACAAACTTAGGTCACTGACAGAGATAAATAGGCCATTACAAATCAACAGCTGGGCATGTCTGAGCCCTTATCACTTCACATACATCCGACCCAATTCCTGAAGCGCGTGTGAGAAAATGGGAATACAGTGGTCAGTTGGGAGGAAACCAGGGCTGCGTGGGATAGAGTGAAAGAGACTGCTGAAGCAGTAGCAATTGTTTGGTGCATCTATGCGGTTTCCTATATATAGAAACATGCACATAAATTGTCCTAACCTATTACATAGCAATCTCTTTGAACAGCATATTATTAGTAATAATTATAAAGTAGGGGGTTTCCATATAGGAAACAATAACCAACATAATATTCTTATTTCCTGGGTGTGGTGCTAAGGCATTAACGAGGAGTCGTTAAAATATGTTCCCTTGGTATGCATAGCCAATGAAGAGACAGGTGCTTGCTTCCAATGTGGTACAGGTACTCAAGCAGTCTTTGTTCTGGGACCAGTATGGTGAGATCTGAAACAACCCCGAGATTTATTTCTCCTTCAGGGGACTGTTATTCACACACACTTAAAGAACTATTCTTCCTTTTGCTTTTGTTTCCTCTGTAGTGTGCCCACTGGGATGTGCAACCTGAGCAGGGAGGGAAAGACCCAAAAACTCACTGCCACGGAGTCCATCCTGACCCCTCGTGACTCTGTAGGACAGTAGAGCGGGCCCTTTGGGTTTCTGAGGCTGTACATCATCATGGGAGCAGACGGTCTCATCTTTTGACCTTGTGGTTCGCAGCCCGACATGTAACCTTCTCTATCACCTGGGCTCTCAAGTTTTGATTCTATGACTAAGTACCTGATTATTTCAAAATTAACCCCTCTTCCTGCCCTCCCACTCTCTGATTTTGCCCGGAGGGTCTAGTTTCTTGGAGAACCATATAGACATGGAAGGGTCTGTACAATAAGACCTCCAGTTAGTTGGAACCCTACCCTACCTATTACCTTCCTTTGCCCCATTGTGAGCTCTGCTGGTCAGATCATCTCACCTGATAGGGCACCTAGAGTGAACACCTGGGGGCTGTTTGCTCTCCACTAGAAGCCTCTTCTTGTCACTGCACTTGGCCTCTTAGCCTTCCCTCCTACCTCTGAGGAAACCATCTAGCCCCTTTCCTTCACTCCATTTCCTGCGACCCAAACTGCTGCTGGCCTGTGGATGCCCTGGAAGTCTCTTGAAAGAAGTGTTATTTGAGCCTGAACAATGCAAAAGAATTTGCACATGAAACTAGAAGAGAAAGTTTATTTCAGATGTAATGAAGAGCAAGGCAGGCCGGAGGCCCCAAAGCACCCATCACTTGGCTGTAAATCAGGATGGGAGGTCACTCCTCCCTCTTGACTCTCTCCCACCTCCTCCCTCTCCTTTCCCTCATTTGCCCTTTTTTAAGCCTGAGCTTTGATCTCTTTGCTTATAGACAAGGGGGCTTCCAAAAGTTTGTGGAACAGGGGGTTAAAAGAGAATGGAATTTTCCACGGACGTTGTGAAGCCTCCTCCATCTACTTCTGCCTGCTCTACCTAGCTAAATCTCTCTCCCCCTGACCACCCACCATGGGCTCTGGACTTCCCTAGCACTAATTGCCAGTACCATCCATCTGGCAGTTAAATGTGTGTGTGTGTGTGTGAGTGTGTGTGTGCGCGCACGCGCGCGTGTTTCTTCCAAATAGTATCTTAGTCAAAGTCCTTTTGTCTCAAGGAACACAAACCCACTGAAGCTGGTTTATTGGAAGGTATGTGCCAGCACCCAGCTTGCAGTGGGGTGTTCTGTTGGGGCTGACATGAGCTGCAGCCTTGCCTGTGGTTTGCCAGTTTTGCTTCTGGGGAAGAAGTGGTGACCACGGGGCTTCTCCCTGGACAGTCATCCCAACACAGGCATACTCTGGGACTGGAGGTCAGGAGGCGTGGGGCCCTGTCTTCCTTTGGTATCTGCTCTGCATCCAGTACACCTCACCCAGCCCCAAAGTCGGTGTGTCTCTTAGCTCTTAAGAGTTTTCATTGGTATGACTTTCTGACCACGTGACCATCAGAGTTCACTTTTAGGCCTGGAAGGCAATACTTTTATTTTTTAAAGGCAATACTTTTAATATCTAAAATAAATTACTAAGATTTATTTGATAATGACAAAATTTAACATTGCTTTTTGAAATTTGTTCTTCAGTTCAGAAAAAAAAGGAGCACAAGATGTTGATAATCCATTAAATCCACTTAAGTTTGATATTGATCTTTTACTGACTCAGCCTCCAGCCCAACAAAAACAAACCTGTTGCCATCGAATTGATTCTGACTCATAGCAGTCCAACTCGGGCTCCCAGGTTGTACATCTTCATGGTGAGACCAGGTACTTCTTAGCATTGAACTTAGAGCTGAGTACCCTCTGATTCTTTTGCTTTACATTTATCTAGTACCTACCACCTTACTGGCACTACATGAGCTGCTGTTACTAATATAAAAATAAATCTCTGCCCTCAAAATGCTCACAGTCTATGGGGAAGGTAGATAATTGTACAACTGAATTGTATGGTGAGATAAATGTTGATAGAAGTATGTGAAAAATGTTGACTTATATTATTTTTGTATGTGTATATATGTATAATACTCTATGGATTATATGTATGTATTACATATGTATACATAATACCCTCACTCAGTCTCTACCGTTAATTGCCTGTATTGTGTGCAACAGAGAGCAGAATGGAGGCAGTCTTCAGGCTGTGAATCAGATCTGTTCCTAAGTGTGACTTAAGTTAAATTTGTAGCAAAATCTTAAGAGGTGCCAGGTGCATACTGTTCTTACTTAGTGCATGGCAAAGAACCCCGGTGGTGCTGTGGTTAAGTACTTGCTAACCTGGAGGTCAGGTTGTGCAGACCCACCTGCTGCTCCGGCAGTCTGCGTTCATGAAGGGTAGAGCCTTGGAAACCTATGGGGCAGCGCTCTCTCCTGTAGGTCGCTGAGTCAGCATTGGCTAACAGGCATTGGCAACCTTTGGGTTTGGGGGTCATGCAGGAAAACACTTGAAGCGTTTACCATGCTTTAAGAGCTGCCTGTGCAGCTAATGAAGGTGATTGCGATGGAGAATTTGTTGGAAGTAGTGAAGGCAGTTTTATCTAACTTTGAGGGCATGTTTGAGTGGTCAGTAAATCAGATGTTTGTAACCCAGAGATGTCCTGAGTTGTAATATCTTACTTGACGTGAACTGATGTGGCAGTGTTAGCTAACATTTGTGAATATTTGGTCTATTTCAGACATGGTACGAACTGATCTAGAAGTATCGATTCATTTAATCCTTATATTAGTCCCATAAAAGAGGTAGTGTTATTCTTGTTTTACAGGAAAAAAACAGAGGGACTAAACATTTTGCTTTGCCCCAAATCACAAAGCTAGTAAGAAATGGAAACGTTTCCTAGAAGTTATTCTAAATGTCATTCTTTGTGAAATGTGCAGTGTAGTCTCTTGTGGTCTTTTTAAATGGAGTCCTATGTTTGGGGACTCGTAGAATGTAGGATTCATTGCGTGTATCCGTTACTGTCGACTGGATAACTAAGTAGTCCTACATCAATTTCATTTTCCTTCTCTCTTCCCTTTATCTGTGGCTTCTTGGTATCAGTTAATTTACTTCTGGTATTTGTGGTAACATAGAACTAAGAATATGGTAGAAATGGAGTATTTTAAAGGGACATGAGTTTTAGGATGAGGTAAAACCTTACATCTACAACTAAGCACTGTACCTGTCCTTGGTCAGACTCTTCACCCTTTCTGAGCCTGTTTCTTCCTGTGTGAAATGTGGCCAGTAATAGTTCACAGCATCATTGGGAGGAGGTGTACGTGGTAAAATGCCTGGCATCCAGCAGCAATGACAATTGATTTTTCCTTTTGCCTTCTTGATGATTGTAGAGGACATGATCCCTTTGTTAGTTTGAGAAACTCCAATCTCCACAACCCGGGCTCCCTTTCCTGCACCAACTGAAGTAGCTCTCTACTTCTCTGCGGCTCTCTCCCTCTCTCTCCTTTGCTATCAAAGGGAAAATGTCCTTCAGGCCCCCTTTAAAGGCATATGCCAAATGACCTTATGATTTGGGGGCCAGTCAACGGAACTTCCTGGTCAGGAGCAATGGCTTCTATGGCTTCCCTGTTTCCAGCCTGGCTGCTCTTTTCCAACTGTCCTCCGCCTGAACTAGTAACTCGGTGTTTTCTTTCTACCATACTTCCTCCCATTTCTGTATTCCCACACGGTTCTCGCTAACCGTGGTGTCATTGTTAGCGGTTGCATATAGTTTGGTTTTAATTGTATGCACGTAGTTAATAGACTTTATGTTTTGGAGCATTTCTAGATTTACAGAAAAATGGCACAGAAACTGAAGGGCACCTCCATCTCCCCACCCCTCAGCCTCCCCCTGCCCCACCCCCCACATACTCTTCCTCCTATTAATGACACCTTGCATTCATTGGTGCGTTTGCTACAGTTGATGAACCAATATCGATACATTGTTACTAGTCAAAGCCCATAGTTGACATTAGGGTCGCTTTTATGTTGTGCAGTTCAGTGGGCTTTGATAGTCTGTTGCCCTGTGCAGTGCTGGTCACAGGATGATGGGGTAGGTTCGAAAGGGTTGTTGAAGAAAATTGCACATCCCATTGTAGGAAACACGTGAGGCAAATTTAATAACATGTATTTAATTTTACACTTATTCCCGTGATTTAATAATATGGAAATTCATATTTTAATAAAAGATTCCTAATTTATTATGAAAATCAATTGGAAATCTGTAGAAATTTACTTTATTTGAAAAGTTTTCAGGAAAACATCAATATCATCCATACCACTTTATTATTATTTTTTTTTTTTACAGTACATACTCAACAGCTTTGGCACAGGTCTAACTCAACTATTTACTTTTTCATTGTTTACCCTGTCTGTCCTGGTGTTTCAAGTCCCCGTCCTGAGCTATTTCATTTTAGTTTGTTCTTGTACTCATCTGGCGTGATTCCGCTTTCAGTTTTTGGACACATGCTGTATTCCTCTTGGCCGTTTTGAGCATAAGTTAGTGTTTGGGTTCCTTACAGTCATCGGTCACAGAGAAGACCTGAGTTCACCGAGCCCAGAGGTAAAGTGAATGGGTCTCACTCCTTGCCCGCTTCTCCCCTGTGGGCCGTGGCAGTGAGGGGCTGAGACAGAGTTTGTGCTCAGTGGGGAGAGGCTGTGTGTCATAGAGATGTGGAAGTCAGGTGTAGGGCAGGTGCCCTGTTTGGGCTGGCCTGCTTCTAGTCCTGAAAGCTGAGAAGTAAAGTGGCTGCTCGAAGCCACCGAGCCCGTAAGTGCCTTTTACTGACCCTTGCGCAGTGCTGGGAGCCCAGTGCTAGCCCTTTGCTCCCAGAGCATTATGGTATTCCCTATAGGTTTGTTTGTTTTTCCTTCCTGGTCTCTGTGGTGATGACTGGATTCTGTTAGATATTTAAGTGTGTTAGAGTTCATTATATCTTAATGAAGGGCTCTACTCAGGCAATGTAGCAAAGATAAGGAGTTTGAGCATATAATCTAATGAAAATTAAAACTTTTCTTTTTATTACTGAAGATTTTCTTGTGAAAGCTAAAAAACTTACTACTAGCTTATCCCCATTACAACTCAACCAGACCCACCATCCCTTACATATAAATGAGAAGAAGAAAAAATAGAATTGTATGAGAAACAACAGATTTTATATGAAAGAAGAGAGATTGTTGATTCAATAACAAAATCCAATATGGAAGGATTAAAAAAACTTAATAGAATGAGACTGGATAGGAGGATACTTTTTATTTTAGACATTTACTTACTGGTTGAAATTTTTGGACAAAGCAGTACATCATTTTATAATTAATCGGCACAAAACAAGTAGCAGTGGTGACTACATTTTGGTTTTACATATTATTTTATCATTCATGAAGAGACTCTTCATTTAAAAAAATATTTCCTCTGACAGATTCCACATCTTGTGGACTTATTTTGACAGTTTAGTTGTGGCAATCCCTTAGAGCACTTTCTCCTATGTTTTAGCGAAACCTTACCTTTTTAAAAATCTCTAGAAAGCTGGGGTACTTTTTTTACAGAATGCTTTTGTGCCATATTCAGCGTTAATCAGCGGATCTTCTGATTAATGACAATCATGAACACCTTCGTCTAAGCCAGTGGTTCTCAACCTTCCTAATGCCAGGACCCTTTAATACAGTTCCTCATGTTGTGGTGACCTCCCAACCATAAAATTATTTTCGTTGCTACTTCTTAAGTGTAATTTTGCTACTGTTATGAATTGGGCGACCCCTGTGAAAGGGTTGTTCGACCCCCAAAGGACTCGCAACCCGCAGGTTGAGAAGTGCTGATCTAAGCTCTTGGTGTTGAGACTAATTGATTTCTGCCAGCACAGTTTCCTCACTGGGAAAGGGGGTGGGGGGGATGTTTGTTTGCATACGTGCATTTTCAGTTGAACATGCATGTGCCTCTCACTCTTCATTGTAACACAATTGTTGATAGTAGAATAGATCATTGCTAGAAGATCGCGTTCACACCCTTAAGTGTGAAATGGGGTGAAGACATGCTAGAAAGAGAGACAGTGCCATGATGGTGTCTTTTCACCACACCTTCACCGCACCGCTTGGGCCATACACTTAGGATGAAAAGTGGCAGGAGGGGGCGTCCATGGGGACAGTCGGAGTCACTTCTGCTGTTTAACCAACTTTACCAGAAACCACTTTTGTGATTGGAGAGACAGCAACGACATATCAAAAGAAACGCTTTACATATCAGCTTTTAAAAATATTTAGTATAGGAACTTGAAGACCATCAGGAAAGGACTGAGAGCAGAATGAGTCCTTCAGACGCAGAGTACCTGTGCTGAGAACCTCTTAGACCCAGGAGGAGATCGATGCCACAAAGCGGAGAGATCTCCAGACGTTGGCGGAGACAAGGACCTTCTTGAGAGCTGACAGAGAAAGTGTTACCCTAGAGGGCCAGCATCCTGGAATTGGACTTCTACTCTCCTAAGCTGTGAGAGAATAAACTCATTTGCTGAAGCCAAAAAAATATTAAGTTGGTGGCTACATTTAACATTTATTTTATGATGGAGTATTATAGTCTCTGTGCCTGGTTATTTCTCTTTGATCCTTGTCATCTCTTAAATTCTGGTTTGAGAAAACGTTCATCGAGGGGGAAACAACAAGATCTGCACAAATTTTTTTTTTTCAAATTCTCTTTCCTTCATGTATCCTGCACCCCTTTTCCAGCACCACCCCCCACCCCAGGACAGTACATTCAGTGTGGGAGGCACTAAGTAATACATAAATATATATTGATTTCATGATGAGGAAGTTGGAAAGGAGAATGTTTCTGAAAGTTTATTTTCCGTGAGAACATGAAGCCAAAAATCTGGCCCAAAGCCCAGGGAATTCAGAAGGGATAACACTGAAGAAAGATGTTACAGCGAACTTTCTGTTCACTGCATAAAACTCAACTTACTCTCAGCATGACTTCTGTAGGTCTAGCCTCATTTATTTTAGGGTCTTGTCTATAGTGCAGTGCTTACTAACTCGGTGGATTAAGAAAATTCTTGCAAGAGGAAGAATGAGTCATCGTGATACTTCCCTTTGGGGGAGAGAGAGAAGAAAGAAAACCCCAAGCTTAGTCTCTCCATTCTGCACTTGGACTAGATCCTGCTTTTTGAGTGATGGTTGAACCCTGATAAGCTTCCCCAACAAGCTGCCTCGTATCATATTTGGTTTTGCCCACAGTATGTTGGTGGAAGATTCTTCGGGTTAGCCAAAAGGGATTAAAGAGCTCTACACCCGCCTTATTCCAGAGACTTCCTCATATGATGTCATTTCTATTTTAAGGTGTAGTATGTTTTTTTTTAATTTCCAGCAACTTCTAGAAAAGCTTCAGTATTTCCTAATCTACACAATCTATTAAACAAACAAACTGAGAAAGAGGACTGGAAAAACGTTTGGTTCTGAGAAACTGGGTATTCTGAGAGTTATCATGTACTCATCGGTGGTGATCACACAGCCCCACCAGAAAGAATAAACAGAGAGGAGGTAGGATAGGGCCAGGGCTGGTTTGACTGCGCTGAGCCAAAAAAGGAAGTGGGGTGCGCATGTTGAAAGCCAGGGTGTCTCAGTCAGGTCTCGTTGAAAGGTGGTTTTTGAAGTGGTATGAGTAACCTGTAAAGTATTTTCTTGTGATAGTCATAGAAATGACTTGGCTGCTTTCTGCTCTAAGCTTGCCCTCAGTTACCTGCTTCCAATGGGCTCTCTTCTCTGTCCGGGCGCCAGCACGTTTTCCTGGGCTGCCTTCAGACTGTAGATCCCTTTTCTTTCCTTGTGTACTTTTGAGATCCTCTATAGATCACATTATTAAACAAACAAACAAACCTTCAAAACGGTGTCGTGGTGGTGCCATGAATTAAGCACCAGGCTGGAAACTGCAAGGTCAGTAGTTCAGACTCACCAGTCTGTCCTCAGGAGAAAGAGAAGGCTTTCTGCCCCTGTAAAGATGTAAGGACCCGTCTCCACCACCCTTTATAGGGGTGCAGAGATTGGGAATTGACTCAGGGGCAGGGGGTTGGGTTTGGGTTGACTTAGAGGTTCAGTTTTTAAAGATTCAAGATGGTGTCAGTAGTGATAGCAGGAAAGACAGACTACTTAACTCATACCTGGATTGGTTGGTTTCCATGGAAATTTTATCCAGAATAATTCACCATCGCTTCCCCAGACTTTGCTCCCATATCTGGTTCAACTCTCGTGTCCCAAGAATACCACAAGCATTATTATTCATTGTACTGTCTTTGTGGTTTCTTTGTACATAAAAGTGAACCTTTAAAAAAAAAAGGGTTTAACATTTAATTGAGTTCTAACTTAATGTTACTTTAAAAGCAATACAATTTTATATAATTAAAATAGATTGAGTTACTTTTTTTTAAAGGAAAATATTGTGCATGGTTGCAATGAAGTGAAGGGACTTGTTCTGGCTCTTCTGCCCAGTGACTGAGTGGGAGCATGCGCAGGAGATGTAGAGGACTCCTCACTTGGAGACTGGTTAGTTTTGCCCCTGGGTAATAAGGAGTGGGAGCATGCACAGGAGATGTAGAGGACTCCTCACTTGGAGACTGGTTAGTTTTGCCCCTGGGTAATAAGGTGAGCCGCCTCAGAAACAGGAACAAAGAACCCCATGACCATTAAGAAAGAAGAGCTGCCGGCAGAGTGCACGTAGAGTCCCTGGCTGAAGTGTAGGCAGCAGAACCAGCAGCGGCCAAGACACCCAGGCCAGGAGAAGCGGCTGAGCGCCTTAGGGCATGTGGTAGTTACATAATAATTTGTCAGTTTGAGAGGATTAAAAGTGAGGGTAGAGTCTGGCCTATCAATCAAGTCATAGCCAGTGATGCCTCTGTGTGGGCATGGCCTTCTCCTGGGGATTCTGGGAACTCCTGTCTTCCTCCTTGGAGGCTGGAGGCACTCTTTCTTTTGGTTCACTCCCTGGTAGACATTACCCCTGACAAGGCACATGGTGCTATGGTAGTGCCCTGAGTTGAAGGAACCATGTGGAGACCCCTGCCAGCATTTACACCACCACTGGGCCCACAAGACTTCCCACCCGCAGGCCTGTGATCTTCCTGCATTCGGTGTCACTGCAGGTGTTTCATGAGTCTGAAGAAGACTTTATAGATTGGTATCTGACTTAAGGGCTAATATCGGACGTGTGGACTTGATCTAGACTGGGCTGGGATGTTTTCTTAATGTACAATTACTCTTTACATAAAGCTCTTTCTTATATACATGAGTGTCCATGAATTGGTTTCTCTGGTCTACCTGGACTAACACAGGGCAGGAAGGAGGCTGACTTGCGGAGTGGGGTGCCCTTTGGGCATTTATCAGCACTAAAGGAGCATGGTAACACTTGCCTGAGCAGGACAGAAGCCAAGTGGCCACATGACTGAGGGCTGAGGACCAGAGAGGCACGTGACTTTTGGCATGTCTGAGAAGAGGTGTTGCTGTGGACAAAAGTCTGGTGTCCTTTAGGTTTTCTGCTCCTGACTGGTGATAGCCTGTTAACTTCCCTAATAAACCCCCCAAGTCATGAGTACCCATCTATGAGTTCTGTGTGATTGTTGCAACAGGTCATTGGACCCAACAGAGAAGTCGAATGTTGTGGGAAGGGTGGTTGGTGAAAGTTTTCAGGTAAAGGAAGTTAGAGGCTGGAGACCTGTCTGACCTCTGCCTAGTGGCGATCAGTCTTACGGTGGTGTTGGATTCTCCTTCCCCTTATATAACCAACCACCAGGGTCAGATGGGCCCCACACCATTTCTTCACTAGTGCTTTGGACATGATAGACACTTAGTAAATATTTTGGTTGTAACTAGTGTTATTTAGAATCATAAGCTTATTAAAAAGGTAATGACTTTATGAAATATTTGGAATTCCGGAATCTGTTATATATATTGTCCATGACA
This sequence comes from Echinops telfairi, assembly GCF_000313985.2. NCBI lineage: Eukaryota > Metazoa > Chordata > Mammalia > Afrosoricida > Tenrecidae > Echinops > Echinops telfairi. The sequence goes on from NW_022103905.1 coordinate 10,150,347, forward strand.
GATTCTCATACTCAGTCTCTGTTTTAGCAATCCCAGGAACAAGTAGATCACTTCTCCATCAAAGAGAATATTCCCCAGACCAGCAGGGGTGAAATTCAAGCCCAACATACCAAGGGCATTCAGATGCCTTACAGGTTAAAATGTGTAAGTGGAGAGGATTTATTTTAACATTGGTTCCACAGTCAGAAGCAGATCCAAACAAACAAAAGGAATGTTTAATTTTTTAAAACAAATGAAGCAGATGCTCATGAGATTATTGGACAGTGACCCCATTCTCTGTTCAAAGATAACAGGGTTATTTAGATCGGGGGTGGGGGGGTGGGGGTGGGTTGATCTAGACTGCTGTTAGCTAATATGTATCAACAGTAAAATGCTTTTACTGTAAAATGTTTTTTTCTAAATATCTGTAGCATCCTAAAGTCTGGTGAAACTTCTACTCTGTTCCCATAGTAAAGAGACAAAGCGTACTAGTAAGGGAGAAGGAGCCCTGGTGGCACTATAGGGTGGGCCTTGGGCTACTGGCCACCAGGTTAGCAGTTCAAACCCACCCACTGCTGCTCCACAGGAAAAAGATAAAGCCGTCTGCTCCCGTAAGGATGTACAGGGTCAGAAACCATAGGGGGAGCAGTTACACTCTGTCTGATAGGGTCACTGTGAGCCAGCCAGGACTCAGTGGCAGCGGGTTGAACATTGCTTGTTGGGCAGTCTCTAGCAGAGGAGACTGCTTCTGATGTAAGGTTTGGGGGAAGCATGAAATTTAGGGATTGGCAAACTAGCAGTCTGGAAATGAGTTGGCATCATCGGTAGAAACACTGTTATTGGATGATTGGTTAGCTTGTGCTCAGAGGAGTATGTCTGTCTGCTGCTGATTGGCCAACGTTCAGAAGCGAGGGGCTGGCAAACTGAAGTCAGTCCAGCGGCGAGGCAGTAGCCGTGTAAAGGAAACCAGACCATGGCAACAGCCACACCGACTTTGGGGACGACTCGTACAGAGCTCTTCAGTCTGGCAGACAAGATAGATGCTGTCAGTCAGAGTGTATGAGGTGAGCTCCTGTATGGCACTGGTTCTCAAAGTGTAGCTCCTGGACCAGCAGCAGCAGCAGACCGCTCCGCCTGGGAGCTGGGGGGGCGGGAAAGGCTAGGCTTCCTACTCTGGAGAAGAATTACCCTGTGAGGGGGGTGGGGGGAACACTAGGAGTCGAAATCAACTCACTGGTAGTGAGTGCGGACCCCTGCCCGGACCTTCACCATCAGAAGCTCTGGTCTTAATGTCAACCAATCTGCATTTGGACAAGCCCTCCGGGTAATTCTTTAGCTCTTGGGGACCACTGCTCTATAAATTTACTTAAGGTAAAGAATTAAACAGCCTAAACATGCCTGAATTAATTTTCCCCCTATTTTTCCTTAAGAACTATTTAACTTACATGACCAAATTTACTTACCAACAACGTGTTTTGTTTTTTATTTTATTTTTTATTTTTAAATCATTTTATTGGGTCTCATACAACTCTTATCACAATCCATACATATATCAATTGTGCACAGCAGACTTATACATTCGTTGCCCTCATCATTCTCAAAATTCGCTTTCCGCTTGGGTTCCTGGAATCTGCTCCTCGTTTTCCTTTTTCCCTTAAGGGGTACCCCTCCCTCCCCGCTCCCCACTCCCTCATGAACCCTTAATAATTTACAAATTATTATTTTATCTTACCTTACACTGCCCGCCGTCTCCCTTCACCCACTTTTCTGTTGCCCATGCCCCAGGGAGGAGGTTATATGTAGATCCTTGTGATCGGTTCCCCCTTTCTACCCCCCTTCCCTCCCAGTATCACCACTCTCACCGCTGGTCCTGGGGGAGTTCATCTGTCCTGGATTCCATGTGTTATGTTTTGTTTTTTAAATTTTGGTAGTGTTGGTGGTCGTCTTCATGACTATAAAACCATTTGGCTTAAAAATGATTCCTGTACTCTTGCATAAATTATTTTGTTATTTTTTATGAACCATTTTAATTATGAAGCAATTTTTAAAAAATCATTTTATTGGGGACTCGTACAACTGTTATTACAATCCATACATCCATCCATTGTGTAAACCACATTGAAACAAATAATTTTGAAATATCTTACATATGTGAGTTAGTTAATTGTGCCAGCCTGGCCGATAATCACATGTGGTGCTGGTTGAAAGGCAGAGGGATAAATGGGTGGTGAAGCCTCGCCTTTCTAGTTCTCGGGTCTCTTGTTTTGTGATGGTTGCATCGGGTGCAGCTGCCTTAGCAGTTCCCTGCTTCAGCTTGCAAGATGGATTTCCTACAAGACATCCCCAAGGAGAAGCCGCATGGATCTATCCCGATGCAACCCTGGGTGCTGGAGCAACCGTGTGGAGACCCTTGCCAGTGCTGAGATGCTTACACATTCACGGACTCAGCTTTCCTCCTGCAGTCGGCATCATTGCCTCTGTTTTGTGAGGTGGAGGACTTTGTGGACTGGTGTTGGGTTAATGGGTTAATGTTGGACTTGTGGGCTTGGGCAGCATTGGGTTGGGATGTTTTCGTGATGCACATTTTCTTTGCATAAAACTCTCTCTTATACGTGAGTTGCTGTGGATTTGTTTCTCCAAAGTACCTAGACTAATACAATATGAAACATTATAAGTTAATTTGTTTTATGAAACATATTTTACACTAGTTTGAGAAATTGAAAAAGTTCCTGGGGACACAGTATACACTTAAAATATTTTCCCAGCACACTGGTTTCAGCTCATCAGAGGCCAGACTTTGTCCCAGTAGACAGTTATCAAGTGACAAGCAAGCAAGGAAGCCTGCCTCATCCTCAGGCCAGAAAGAGAAGCAGGCACGGCTTCCAGAACCATCGACCTCCCCTCCCCTCTCCTCCTCTCCCTGAGGAGCTTCTAAGCTGCTGCTTCTGACACCCAATTGGAGCATTATCAGTATACAGATAGTCTTCAGTGAAGGATGAGGGCTGTGAGGGAAAGGACAGTCAAATTAGAGAAACTGAGCCTGTGGTCAGGTGGAAGTGGAACCACCTGACGGAAGAACGTTAGCCCATTGGGAAGTGTTTGAGCAACACTAGCTAGGATACACACCAGCTAGGTGCTGTTTACTGAAGCAGAATGAAGCTGCTGGGAGGTTTGCCATATTCACATAAGTCTTCCTGGCTCTTGGCAAAATTCCCTGATCTGAATGTAAAGGAGAAGCCTTCTCCATTGCCTTGAAAAGAAAAATGGAAAAATGCTAAAGCAGTAAATCCTTTAATTTTAAGTGAAACCATTTAGAAAGGTTTCACTGTAGGCTATACCATAGTGAACTAGTGAGAAAGTGAAAACAGATGGGACAAGAGATTTGTTAAACATGTGCAAGCAGCAAATATTCGTGTCCTGGGTATGTGAAGAGCACCTGTGTATCAATAAGAAAGACAACTCAATGTAAAAGTGGGCAATAGACTGTTCTTTAAGTATCACTATTGCCTAATGAACATAGGAAGGGATGTACAAACCTCATCAGAATTTCAGCAAAATGTAAATTAAAACCACAGTGAAATATAGCAAAACCTGGAAAGTCCTTGATGGAAATTTTTTCACTTTAGCATTTTTCCTTCTAAAACTGAGCCATTCTAAATTCTATGAAGTAGCTGGTTTGATGGATTTGGATTTTTACTTTAGTTTCTTTTTTGTCAACAAAAGACAATGATCCATAAATAGTAATAAAGTGTGGTAAATGATGGCTGATTATATGATTCGTGGAAATAACATTTTATCTAATCAAACAGTGGACCTAAGGGTGAAACTAAGTCCACCTTAGGGTGGCACTGATGTAATTTAAAAAAATTCATTGTTACTTTTTTTCTTCCCCAACAGCATCACTTATACGGAATATAGCAAAAGTGAAGTGACTTTCTACATCGCCAGTGATGGCACTGCCATTCCGGAAGGATTTGGAAAAGTACAAGGACCTGGATGAGGACGAGCTCCTGGGCAACCTGTCTGAGGTTGAACTGAAGCAACTGGAAACGGTTCTCGATGATCTTGACCCCGAGGTAGGCACTTAATAACAAAGAGAACCCAAAGAACTTTCTACAGCCTTCGAAACAAAGTAGCATTTTTCTCAGAACTTTGCCCCGGCACCACCCACTCACATCGGCTCAAGTGAACTTGCTTCTTTGCTTCCTCTCCAGCCGGCCCACCTCTTCCTCGACAAGGCTATTCTAATCTATCTTCTCCAGCATCCTCATTTTCAAACGGCTCCTGAAATTTTCCGTCCTCTAAGAAACTTGTCTCTTTAAGAAACTTGCTGAGAAACATGTTTGTGATAGCATGCAGGAAGTAATTGGCTGTTTTATACATGCCAACCTCTGTGCTTCTTCAGAGCGTCTATTAAGTGCCTACGGAGTGTCCTTCATGGCTTTAGACCTACTCCTTACCTTTCTGATAGATACGTACCAAACTGAACGCTTTCCTGGTCATAGCAGGTTTTCGACAATACTGCTGCCTGCTGTGGTGCAGCCTTGAATGTATGTTTTGATATCGAGAAAGTGAATTTTGTTTGTTATACAAGGTCGAGAGAGAGAGGCTTAATGGTTATGATTGCTTAACCTAAAGGCAGTGGTAACCTGCTAGGCTCCTTTTCTTGACCACATTTCTTTATGCTGGGACTTGGGTTTTTAGTGTCTTAAGGAGCCTCGGTGGTGCTGTGGATTAATCAGTGGGGTACTAACCACATTAGTTCACCACATTGGCAGTTCAAATTCACTGCTCTGAGGGAGGAAAATGATGCTGTTTGCTCCCAGGTAGTTTCTGAACCTCAGTATAAAGTCGCTGAGTTAGAATTGACTTAGTGGCAGTAGATTTTCAGTCGATCCATAAATTTATTATTTATAAGAATTTGTATTATAAAACTGTTTGCTACACATTTATATTTTGCGTGCAGGCATTCGTGCATGAGAGAGAGAGAGAGAGAACGAGAGAACAGTTACGCTCCTGAGCATTACTTTAGCACCTGGCTGCTGTGCCTGTACCTCAGATCAAATTCCTTTTGCATGGCTGCCATCATGAGGACAGGTTCTCAGTATCACAAGACACCCAGGTCTGGAGGATAACTGGGGTGTGTGGGATCATGCTGCAGCAGTCGCTTCTACAAGCCATTCGGCCTGCAACCCTGCTAGAATCAGATGGTTTTTGATTTGGACGGAACTTGAGTTCATCTTGTTGAGTGTTTTCAGATTCTATACTGTCAGCACTTTAGGCAGATACTTCTGCTGTGAAGCGCAGTCCTGTGCGTTGTAAGACATTTAGCACCGCCCCTGGGCTGTATGTCCCACACACCAGTGGCACACCTCTAGCTGTGATAAGCAGGTGTTCCCTAGGGGACAGCCCCTCTGGTTAAGAGCCACTCATTTAGTCCCTTTTTTCTGTCTCACAGATGAGAAACGAATTAGGTGACTTGCCTTAGTTACTACAATTAGGGAAAGTACCAAGACTAGATAGTGACCTTTCTATTAAAGGACCATGAGTCTTTCACTGACTCTTGTGCGGTATGAATATTACAGATGATGCCTGTATTCTCTTGTTTGCAAGTCCCCATTGGGGATGGGACTACATCGCATGTACTTGGGACATGCTAGCAGGAGGGACCAGTCCCTGCAGAAGGTGCTCAGGCCCTGGCCAGTGAAAGAGAAGCAGGGCCGTCGGTGAGATGAACTGGCCTCATGGCTCAGTCTCCATTCAGTGTGTTTCTTCAGTGTGTTTCCTCAGAGCAGCAGTCCCCAAAAGACAGCTGAGGCAAATTCTGTGTTTTCATTTCCACAACTAGGGCTATATTATTAAAACAATTCGACTGCATAGAAGGAATTTGTAATTATTAGTGGCAGCCATTTTAATGAGATTTTTATCTTTATGTTACATCATTATGATTCACTAGGTCACTTGAGAATAAGCTTTTAGTGAAGCTTGATTCATGGATTTATAACTCTAAAACCTGTCAACTTACTTATTTCCTGGTCAAAGACTGTATTTAAACACATCACTTTTAAAGCTGTGTGCCTCCCTTGGGTTGCCAAGGTCAGATGGAATAGTGCACCTCTCTCACCACTACCGGAGCCCTGATGGTAAAGTGGGTTTTCATATCAAGCTACTAACTGCAAGGTCAGCAGTTCAAACCCACCGCAGGAGAAATACGGGACTTCTTGTTCCTGTAAAGATTTACAAACTCAGAAACCCAAAGGGGCAATTCTTCTCTATCCGTCAGAGCCAACTCAGTGGATTTGGTCTATCTTCACTTCCAGAAAATAGCAGTACAGCCAAGCCACACTGATAGCGAAGGAAAGTAAATGTTAGCAATTTGCCTTGGTGAGCATATTTCTTGAAACATATCCTGAAATCTTTACTCACATATTTGGAGAGCGCCTATATGCTATCCAACGTTTAGGGATACAACAGTGAGCAAAAGGAGCATGGTTGTTGAGGAGCGAAGTCAAAGAGCGAGCAGTAAAGAAGGAGGGGCGAGCAGTCCAGGAACGGTGAGCCGTGTGCAGAAAGACCATGTAGAGAAGGCGCTGTATGGCGAGGACTAGAGGGCTGTTGTGCTCTAAGTGCAGAGGGTGGGGCAGTGTGCTGGGAGATGAGGCTAGCGCAGCGGTCCTCAACCTGCGGGTCACAACCCCTTTGGGGGTCGAACCACCTTTTCACAGGGGTCACCTGATTCATAACAGCAGCAAAATGCCAGTGATGAAGTAGCAACGAAAATAATTTTATGGTTGGGGCGTCACCACCACATGAGGAGCTGTGTAAAAGGGTCACGGTATTAGGAAGGTTGAGAACTGCTGGGCTAGACTAAGCTTGTTGGGAGTAGTAGTGATGGGGGTGGGGTTGGGAGGCTAACGTCATAGCTCAGTTGGACTTTATCAGAGCTTTGGGGCCGAAGTGGTGACAATTGAGAGGAAGAAAAGCTAAGCAGATCAATGAAGGTTTTTGGGTTTTGCATTTTATGACGTGAAAATGGATCAGACTTGATTGGGGATGGAGTCTTTCCATGTAGTTCTTTTCTCTGTTTCAAAATTTGAAGGCAGACATCTTGTTTCTTTTCTATATTCCTCTAGACCATTGGTTCTGAACCTTCCTCATGCCGCGACCCTTTCAGACAGTTCATGTGGTGGTGACCCCCAACCATAAAATTGTTTTCATTGCTACTTCATAACTGTAATTTTGCTACTGCTATGAATTGGGTGACCCCGGTGAAAGGGTGGTTCGACCCCCAAGGGGGTCGTGACCCACAGGTTGAGAACAGCTGCTCTAGACAGTTTTGTGTTACAAAATTCTCTGTGCGGGTTTCGCTATGGGCTTTATTTTGTCTTCAAAGGTGGGCCTTTACAAGAAGCACCATTTTTAGTTAAATGAGTGCACAGAGGTAAACCTAGGAAAGCTATTCCTAGATCTTGGCAAATCATCAAGTTGAAGAGCTCTATTTCCTAGTTACAAAATGGTTATTTTCAAAGTAAACTGAGTATTTCCTGTTATCAGTGTCCGTACGAGATCCCCTCTTATTAATGAAAAATTACCGACTGTCTTCTGCCACCATGAAGTTCAACATTACCGCCAACATTGAGAGGGTTGCGTAAGAGGGTTAGCCCTTTTGTGTGACTGCTGCTGGCTGCCTCCTGTTTTCAAAGCAAGCGAATACTCAGGACTACTGGGGAAAGGCAGTTTTTGGTCTTTGGTCATTTGTGGTGGTAATTCATTTTACTTTATAGGAATTAATACCAAACTAGTACCGAACATTGAAAAATGTTCCAAAAGTCTGACTCTTGCAAGATGATACATGATAGTCAGCTCCACCTTTCCCCAACTCCTCCCTTGAGTATATGTCTCACCTTTCCTGATTCTGTAAACCGCTGCGGTATCCCATAGACATCACTAAAGTTCGAGGAAATGCCCCAGATGTGGTGGTGGGATCAGTTCCGTCTGTCGTCCGAAGTCAGGCAGGGGTAAGCCAGATGCTGGGGCCAGTGGATGTACTCCACTCCTGGCTCTTTCCGATGATGAGCTCACACCCCGTGCTTCTCAGTGGACTCATCTTATATGAAGCAGGATGGCATTGCAGGGAATCTTGTTCACACTGACTTCCAGGTGAATCCTATCAGTATCTTGCCTGACCTTCTTACCAGGGAAAGGTCATTTGGTGAGAGTAACATGGTGCAGGGAAAGGTCATTTGGTGAGAGTAACGTGGTGCAGGGAAAGGTCATTTGGTGAGAGTAACATGGTGCAATCAGATTTCACCCAAATGCCATCTGTGTTTTACCCCTGGACTGTATCTCATTTCTACACACACGACCTGGGGCCTTTGGCACAATGTTTCCAGTAGGATTGGCCTCTTACGAATTAGCCAGGTTTCCCCATGCCACTGCAGAAGCAGCTTCTTTCTCCTTCAGTTGTAGCATAGAATTTCTTAATCCATTGTAAATAATATTAACTAAGATACATGGAACAAAGAGTGTGGTCTGATTCCCACCCTCTACTAAAGTCAGAACTCTGCCTCATCCCGTTCCTGTTTATTAGCAGAGAATGCCCTCCACAATGGGACCACAGCCAAAGGTAGATGACCTCCAGAATTTACCTCTTGCTCCTCCTGGACTTTGTGAAAATTCAGAGTAGGGCCTACAGTAGACAACTTAAATTCAGCAAACCTCATCCCCTCTTCCCATTTGCAGTCCATCCCTGCCCTCAAAAAACTGGGTGCCCCCATGAAAACCCAGGGACAGGGCTCTTGCTCTAAATATCTTCGAGTGTCCTGGTCCATAGTAGCTCATTGACAGCGATCGCTGCTGTGTGTATGTGTACAGCCACATGCCTGTAAAAGTTGAATCTTATTACACTACGTCCAAGCATAAATAAGTAAAAATCTCCGTTACCCCATGTATAGTATACATGTTATTTTTATGAGAAAGCCTTTAGAATGAAATATAATTTTAGTCATTTGTTTCAATGTGTATATTTCTTTAAAAGTATATGAAAGGAATATGATGTATCTAGTTATCTAACATTCTATGGTCATAAAATGATTCTGTTTATATGCGTCTGTGCCAGGCAGTTTATTAAAGGTTTTTTAAAAACTATATTTTAATTACCATCTGTGTTAGACAGGGTTCGCTAGAGAGATAAAACCAAATTCCTGATAATATAATATATTTATTTATAAAGATAATTAGATATATAACGAGAAATGAACTGTTAAATCATATACAGATAAATATACAATACAAGAAATAAACAGTTAAATTAGAAAGCACTACAAATGGCTCAGTGCAACTCACGTCCCTGAGAGAAAGTTGAGAGACTAGCAGTCCTTCAAGTCTCTATCTGATGCTAGATCTTCCTCTATTTGTAGAGAGAGCTAGGTTATGTCAGCACAGCAGCCAATCACAAGGCAGGTCACCAATCGCCAGTCCCCAGCTCCAGAGAAGTCTTAAAGGGACCTCAACTTACAGCAACACAGTCCACAGGCTAGGCGTCCCACAGGCTCTGTAGCCTTTAAATTAAAGCACAGAACAAGCAAGGCAGCCGCACACTGGTCCGATGATCACAGAGCGAGAGACAAGAAAGGCAAGGCTCACCAAGCCATCCATCTCTCCGCCCCTCAGTCAATCCCTCCTGCGTTTATCAGCCAGGCTGGCACAATAAACTATCTCACCATCTCAGAAAATGCAAAGACTAAAGGTTGTTTCATAATAATAGAGCGCTTTCTAAAGAAAGTGTTTTAATAGCATGTTTTCTAAAGAAAGTGTTTGCGTGCTGCTTTTAATAATAATTTAAGCAAGTTCGGCCTAATCAAGAAAGTCATCTGTGATTTAGAGCAGATTTACATTGCTTCCTGAAAATCCTATAATGAAGTGTTTCATGGCTGTACATTCTAGCCTGGCATTCTTTTGTGATTCTCTTTCTGTAATTGTTGGTGAACAGAGGTGCTTGGTGTCCTTGGTGGTCGCCGTGACTGATTGGTTCTCTCTGGCAGAATGCCCTTCTGCCCGCAGGGTTCCGGCAGAAGAACCAGACGGCAAAGCCAACCACGGGGCCCTTTGACCGGGAGCACCTCCTGTCCTACCTGGAGAAGGAAGCATTGGAGACCAAGGACAGGGAAGACTATGTGCCTTACACTGGAGAAAAAAAAGGTAAGCAGAGCATTTTGAAGTCATGATTTGAGATCAAGTTCTCGTTTTGTTTTTGATAGGGAAGTCTAGAGAAAAGGTTTTTAAAGATACACCCATGATAGTCTTAGAGATGCTTACTGTTGATGTAAACATTGGCTAGATAGTTTAGACACGTCACTTACATGTTCCCTCAAGTTGGCCAGTAATGGTTTCTAGTCCATTCTATTATATTATACCCTAGGCCCCCAAACTTACTTGACTTCCCACCCCTTTTTCAGAGAGAGAGATAAATCCCAAACAACTCAATGCACCCACATCAAGTTATAAAACTTTGGTGATATAACCTACATGCAGGCTAAAGTGTAGGTATCTGCTTTTGCAGCCTCCCCTGAAACAGTCCCGCGCCCCACAGTGGGCAGTATTGCCCACTCTGTGAAACATTGCATTACACAGTAGTTTTGTTGAACACCCTGCAGTCCTCTAACAACTCTAAAACTGTGTATAGGTAAAATATTTAATTCTCTGCTACAGAACGCAAATGGTACCGAAGTACTACTTACTCCATTCCAGCCCCTGTCTTTACAGTGGACTAGCACAAACCAGCTCAAGCCAAGTTGTGGAAACCTTTTTTAAAAGAATAGCCTACAGCCATCCTTAGTAATTAACAGTTATAATCACTCACACTTCCTACTCATTCAGCTCAGGAAATGTTTCTAGGCCAGGTCCCTCCCATTGCAGTGTTTGGTCTTACCTCTCCTCCCAAGAGATTGACTGCACCTGTGTTTATTAAAATCTTACAGTAACACTCTGCATGGAATAAGTTACCTTTCTTGGGGTTAACAAGAAAATTACTATTAACTCAGACTTCTGTGGTGGTAACTCTTGTCTGACTTTTAGGTCTAGTCAGAAATCAGTGATGACAAGCATGTAACTGAACTGTTGGGCTGCTGACCAGAGAGTGGCCATCCCTGACTACAGAGCACCTAGGAGCCCTGGGGGAGAGGTGGTTATGCATGAGGCTGTGGTCCACAGGGTCAGCAGTCTGAACAGAGTAGCAGCAACTCCGGAGAAAGACTGGGCTTTCTAGTCCCATCAACAGTTAAGAGTCCCAGAAGCCCACTGGGGGTCCTGTGAGTCACCATTGGCTCAAAGGCAGCGAGCTAGAGTTATGGAGTACTGGGGGCAGCCAGGACAGTCCTGAACATCAGCCCTGCCACATGCTATCTGGCACCTGACTCCTTAGTAGCCCAGGCAGGAGCAGACTAGGGCATTGTACTCTCCTCATGAGGCTTTGGGGTTTTATTTGGAAAGGAAAGCCTCCTAAAGCAGTTTAGTTTAGTTTATCTTTTAAAATTTTTTTAACTTTTTTAATCATTTCTTTTTAAAATCATTTTATTGGGGGCTCATACAACTCCTATCACAATCCATCCATCCATCCATTGTGTCAAGTACATTTGTTGCCATCATCATTCTCAAAACATTTTCTTTCTACTTGAAACCTTGGCATCAGCTCCTCATTATTTCCCCTCCCTCCACACCCCTCCCCCCCTATTTTAGTTTATCTTACTGGACACTTTTGTCACGTGGTTAGACTCATAGCTGCAAGGGAAGGTGGAAAATTCAAGGGTCTGTAGTAGAGGCATTTGAATATATTATGCACACGGGTGACATCAGTCTTTACAAAAATTCTGTTACCCCTTGCCCCTCCACTCTCTTTGGTCCCCGCCACTCTCTCATGTCATTTGAGAATCACACCTTAGCTGCTGTTACAATGCCCCTCAGGTGTTTGTGTTAAAAAGGGCTAAAACTGTACCGAGTGGAGAGTCACAAAGATCGGCAAAAGCTTCAGAGCTTTTGTATTTGTCATAAGAAAAAGGTTACCAGTTATATTTTGATCTGTATAATGCACAGCCATCGAGTTGATTGCAACTCATAGTAGCTTATATGGGACAGAATAGAACTGTTCTTGGGGTTTCCTAGGCTGCAAATCTTAACAGGAGTCAAAAGCTTCATCTTCTTCCCATAAAACAGCTGGTGGTTTGAACTACTGGCTGACTGTAGAATCGGCAGCCCAGCAAGTAACCACGCACCACCATGGCTCCTTCTAGGTCATCTTCGCCATCCATACGCAAAACACAGTGTTATAGCTTTACTCCTTTTTGATACAGAAAGAACACCCTTTCCTCATAACAAATCTTGACTGACCTCCACTTACTATGTATGTTTCAGGTAGACTCTAGGGATAATTAAGAAGAATAAAAGTAGAGAAAAGAAAGGAAACTATATGGCAGAGAGACCATGGAATCTGAGGATAAAGGAAGAGAATATAAGAGATAAGAATGAAAGCAGCATTTGCCCTATACTTGACCCAGGAAAATAAGAAAATATGGAACGGAGGACATGATAGAGGCAAACAACAAGGAAATTTCTTAAAAAGTATCAATAAGTAAAAAATGTATCTCAGCTATAGTGTAATAGTGTTGGTTTCCTTATGTATCTTCTCAAAATTGTGAAATTGCCTGCTTTAGGTTTTAGATGTTTAAAAAAGAATGAAAAAAAAATAATTTGGTTCCTTGGTTTGGGGTCAGGGTTTCATGAAAGATCCCAATTAATTGACATAATATCATGTTTAGTGCTTCTGTTCTACCCCCTAATCCACTGAGTAGTTGCTCAGGTCTAAGAAGCTTGCAAATGGTCATCTAAAGGATCAGGCTGGTCTCTATCCAGGAGCAGTAGAGGAAGGAGGGCAGACAGGTACAGGAGAGACATGGAATGGGTGGCTAATTGCCTCCACCCACAACTACTTCCCCTGCCTGGAGTCCAGAGGAACTGCTGCGTGGTGCCTGGCTACACCTGGCACTATCACAGAATGTTTGAATCAAAAATTTCACTGAAGAATCCTAAAAGGGAGTAAAATACAGAAAAAGATTTCAAATACTAGTGGACTTACAACTTTCTGGAGCCATGGAACTGGGTGAACCTTTGCAGATTATATCCCATAACTATTGCCTGAGCTCTTCTTTACACCTTAAACCACATAGATCCCCTGGAGTTTCCTTTAAACCAAAGCATAGTTTTGCATAACAAATGCAGAGTGTCTTATCTTGTAAGGCCTGTTGGGATCAAATTAACAACAGCAGCTCAACAAAATCAGAGCCTTTGTTTAGTGTAGGACAAAGTCTCCCCCAAACACATCTGAGACATGACACCTGTGACGTCCCTTAATTAGAATGAACTCCTCCTCCCCGATGCTGACATGTCCTCTCCGTTTGGCATAAGGTATAATGATGGACAATCACTTTACAAATCATGAAACATAGTTGATAACTTATGTATTAGTAATTAGTGTCCTCGGTCTGATCTTAAAACACTGTACGATGACGTAGAAAGATAAATGTTGACACAGCCTTTTCTTAGTCAGTAGTTGAAATCCTGACATGTACAGTGTCCAGTTTTATTGGGTTTGCCTGTACCTTGGCCACTTGCGTAATTTTACCTCCAGAAATAAGGTGTGCCTTTAAGTGAAAGGATAACGAGTATAATGAATTGTCACTCAGTGTCTGTTTGAGAAAGTATAAGATTGAGTCATCCTTTTAATAATCTGTTTATTTTTTTGCTTTTAACCAAATTGGACATCTAAGAAATTCTAAATAATAATGATTCCCTGGAGTCACCTTTCTGTTCGATAACAGTCTAGCTTTTAAAATAAAGAACACTACCCGTGAGTACTGGATCACCTTTAAGAAGGCATCGGGACAAGCCCAACCAGGCAGCGTTTTCTCTAAAGCCAAGATGACATGGCAAGCAGTCGGGGAAACTAGGTTTCATTTTACTTCTCTGGTCCACTTGGGCTGCGTAGATGCCATCACATGTACCATTAGCCTCCTAAGAAGTCGTGTTTTTCATAGTAAGATGACCAGTCTTCAGCTCTAGTACCTAATGACCATGTTAGCTTCCAGGGCCCGGGAATATTATAATCATGTCACTTTTCCGAGTTATATGCCAAAATCA
>NW_022103905.1:10176823-10177628 GCF_000313985.2 Echinops telfairi
TTTTTCCCTGTGCCCCTTTTGCATTTACCTTTCCGTACAGTCACTCTTTATATAAAGCTCTTTCTTATTTACATATGAGTCTCCCCGGATTTGTCTCTCTAGTCTACCCACACTAACACATGACCTTAAAACAGTTGAAAGACATTTAACTGAGTCACAGACCAAGATAAGGATAAAGTAAATTATCTATCTAGCTATTTCTCATTCCTGAGAATGCGAAAATGTAGGGAAGCTGACAGCATCCCAAATCAAACTTCCTGCCATCCCGTAAATCCATCCCGTAAATTCTGACTCACAGCCACCCTGTGAGCAAACCAGAATGCCCCCGTGGGTTTCGGAGACTGGTCTTTACAGAAGCAGAAGCCCCTCATCCTCCCAGGGAGAGGCTGGTGGGAGAGAGCTGAACTGCTGTCCTGGCAGTTAGCAGCCCATGAGTAACTCACAGTGCCACCAGGGCTTCTGTTGATAATATAGCTAATTAATATTTACAACTGTATTTTTACATACCGTGAACTTTCTTTACTTTTACTTTGATCTTGGGACCACCCCTTCCCATGGCACTTCATCTTTTTCTCCACCCAACAGGTTTGATTTTTTTTCCAAATCATTTTATTGGGGGGCTCGTACAACTCTTATCACAATCCGTACATACATCCATTGTGCCAAGCACATTTGTACATTTGTTGCCATCATCGTTCTCAAAACATTTTCTTTCTACCTGAGCCCTTGGTATCAGCTCCTCATTTTCTCTCCTCCCTCCCTCATGAGCCCTTGATAATTTATAAATAATTATGTAGTCATATCT
>NW_022103905.1:10180056-10180972 GCF_000313985.2 Echinops telfairi
CGGTAGGGCTCCTCCCTTCCTGGCGTGCACATTTAATCTTGTTGGCCTTGGTCCTTGGGGTACAGCCACTTGGGCTTTTGTTTTGTTTTATTTTCCTTCCCCTCCCTGAGATTGGAATGCCCTTCAGTTTCTTTCCCAGGAATCTACACGCCCCACCCTACTTGACTGAAGGTGAATCTCACGAGATTGCCTTCTCATATCCTTTCCAAGTTATTCCTAGGCGCTGTAACTTTTCAGAAAACGATTGTAGCCACATCTTGTTCTACAAGATGCTTCCCTACCCGTGCTTGCAAACATGATTTGTGCGTGCATGCATGATTCCTTGGGGGAAGACAGGCCCGATCCCTTCGTAAGGGTGGGAGCTACGACTAAGATCATTCTTTACATTGTGGTAACTGTCACGTGGCATCTGCACAGAGAGGATGAGGAGTGAGGATTGTCCTGGCAATAAATTGTTAACTGGTTCATAGTATAGCTTACTGATTTTTTATTTTACAGTAACAAGGGCTGGCAGGTTCTCTGCCCCCTCCACCCCCACCCCCTTGGTATAAACACAGGGTTGGGTCAGTGCCATGATCTGAGTTCTTACCGTGGTTCACTCTGTTAGCTGCCATTGTAGTTGGAGTAACCTTGCTGAGCTGTGTGAACAGCCTTATCAATCAGGAGTCGCAGCCCTGCCTGTGTTTGGCCTCGTGTAAGGGTGGGGACAGGGCCGCATTTCTTCCTTGTCAGGGCATTTTTGCTGTGATCTAGGCATTACTTTTAAAACAATACTAAACATGAAAGATTATAATTGCAGCTTCTTAGAAAAGTTTTGTATTTCCTTATGTTAACTAAGGAAGCTAAAGCCATTTAGATAGAATGCTGTCCCGGACAAGTTCCTTATTTCAATCAAATACTAGTCTGTCAAAGTGAC
>NW_022103905.1:10182864-10183917 GCF_000313985.2 Echinops telfairi
AATCGCATGCATGTGAGCGATGAACAGTGGAGAAAGACAGAGAAGAATTGAAATTTGGTGTTGGTGAAGGATATTCAAAGTAACCAGGGTCTGCTAGAAAAACAAGTTTGTCTCAGAGGAAGTAGAGCCAGGATGCTCCTTAGAAGAAAGGATAGCTAACATGATGGAACTATTGAATGACACATATGTTATAACTCCCAATTAAAAATAACTTTTAAAAAGAGAACAGGAAGCCCATCCCACATACTTTGGACATGTTACCAGGAGGGACCGGTGTTTAGAGAAGGACTCATCAGTGGAAAGGAGCAAGACCCTGGTGAGATGGATGGCTTACACCAGGGCTGCCACTCCAGAATCAAGATGATCAGGAAGTGGAATTCGAGTAAGTCTGTTAATAGATGGTTTTGGATAAAAGAAGCATCAGATTTACTGCTTGTTTCTGACTCTGCAAAAGTAAAATAAACCCTATATAATACCTCAAATAAAAACCTAACATTTAATTCATCTTGCAAGACATTGAGGATACAAACTAACCTGGCATTTAAAAAATCATCTCATATTTACGTACAGCTGATTTTGACTGTGAAAGAGAACACCGTGGCTGGCTTACCATGTCTCAGAAAATTGCCTATTTTTCCCCCTTTACATTAGTTATTTTTATCTTTTGCATTTTAGGTTGCAAAATATAAATTTTCGTATCTGCATAAGCACTCCACTCATGACCAGAGTAGGTTCCAAAGGCAGGTCATCATATGAAATTATCTGTGCTACGGGAAATAGAGGATGAGCACGCCAGGTCGCACGTGAAGGAGCATTGCATCATCACCTCACTGCTAAACCACTGAGGACCGCAGCCCAGCCAAGGTCGCAGCCCAGCCAAGGTCGCAGCCCAGCCAAGGTCGCTGCCTGACCCAGAACGTCACAGCAGCACCACCCTCGCCTCGAACCTTAGCGTTTGCTGCTCACTGCCAGATGCACTTCGTTAATGCACAAAACAATTGGGTAATAGATGTTTTACAATTCTCGTAGATGCTAACTGTCAGATAATGAGAG
>NW_022103905.1:10186072-10188329 GCF_000313985.2 Echinops telfairi
CTCCTGTAGTTAGTCTTGGAAACCCACAAAGACAGTTCCACCTATGGGCTTGCTATGAGCCCTACTGGACTCGACAGCAGTGACGTGTGTGTGTTTTTGGCTTGGATGTCCCTATCTCATTTCTTTCTATAGCTAAATTATATCCTTTTAAATGGCTATGACACATTTTGTTTTTTCTGTTCGTAAGTGAATGGACATTTGAGTTTCCACTTTGGGGTTATTGTAAGTAGTGTTTCTATGAACATTTGTGTACATGGGTGAGTGCAAACATACGTCTTTATTTCCCTACAGTGTACTGTGGGAGGAGAATTGCTGAGCCACATGGTGATTCTGTTTATCTATTGGTGACCTGCCAAACTGTGTGTCAAAGTGGTAATGTTCCCATTAGCCGTGTGCGAAGGCTCCAGTGCCCACCCATCCATGCCACGGTTTATTTTTTGTATTGTCCTCGTGGATGAGAAGTGATATCTCATTGAGATTTTGATTTGTATTTCCTAGAGACAACTGTTATCGAGCGTCTCTACTTGTGTTTATATCCATTGTGTATCTTGGAAACAATGTCTTTTCAAATTCTTGGCCCTTTGCGAATTGGGATAATTATCTATATATTCTGGATACAAGCCCCTTTCTGAGGTTTGCTTTTTTACTTTCGTAATGGTCACTTTTAGCCCCAAAATGTTTGTGAATGTAGTCCAGTTTACCTGTTTGGTTTTTTTCTTTTGCTGCGTAGGTTTTTGGGGTCATAGCAAAAAACCATTGTCTAACTCAAGGTCATGAAGATTTACTCCAAGTTTTTTTGCTAAGAGTTGTATAGTTTTAGCCCTTACATTTAGGACTGTGATCCATTTTAAGTTGGTGTCAATGTGTGACGTGAGGCGGGAGTTTGCTTTGATTCTCCTTATGTGGCGATGTAGATGTCCCGGAGGAGCCCTGGTGCGTAGTGGGGCTGCCAGCAGCAGGATGAGGATTTCAACCTCTGTAAAGATGTACAGCCTCAAAAAAAAATAAAAAGATGTGCAGCCTCAGAGACGTTCCACTGCGTCCGGTGGGCTCTGGGAGTTGGAGCAGACGACAGCAGGGAGGTCGAGGTCCCAGCACCGTTCGTTGAGAAGACTGTTCTTTCTCTATTGAGTTGTCTTGGTGCTCTTGTAGAAAACTCAACTGCTCATAAACACAGGTTGTTGGGTGAGGAGAGACAACTCTCCTATTCTATTCTATTCTATTCTATTCTATTCTATTCTATTGATCTGTGTATGTCTATATGGTTTTTCTTACCCCATCACCAAACTGTATTTGTTGCTATAAGTCTGTGGCACATTTTGTAATTTGGAAATAAAAGTCTGCCAACTTCGTTGTCCTTTTGTTTTTTTCTGGAGGTTGGGTTGGCTATTTTGGTCCCTTGCATTCCCATCAGAAGTGCTGGTGGTGCAGTGGGTCCACAATTTGACTCCACTAGTCACTCCTTGGGAGAAAGATCTGGCTTTCTGCTCGCATCGAGATTTACAGCCTTAATAGAGGAAGGGACTAGGAGGCAAAGGGCATTTATAGAGGTCTAAATACAGGCATGTACATATAATTATATATGATGATGGGAAAATAGATCTATGTATGCATATATTTATAGGTATAGTATTAAGGTAACAGATGGATATTGAGTCTCCACTCAAGTACTCCTTCAACACAAGAACATTTTGTTCTATTACACTGGTATTCCATGATGCTCACCTTCCTGACACGATCGCTGAAGACAAATGGGTTCATAAGCAAATGTGGTGAAGAATACTGATGGTTCCCAGCTATCAAAAGATATAGCATCTGAGGTTTTAAACCCTTGAAGATAAACAAGCAGCCATCTATTTGAGAAGCAACAAAGCCCACATGAAAGAAGCACACCAGCCTGTGTGATCACAGGGTGTCAAAGGGATGAGGCATCAGGCATCAAAGAACAAAAAGATCATATCCATGTGAATGAGGGGGAGTATGGAGTGGGGACCCAAAGCCCATCTGTAGGCAACTGGACATCTCCTTATGGAAGATGTTGTGGGGAGGAGATGAACCAGTCGGGGTGCAGTGTAGCAACAGAGAAACATACAACTTTCCTCTAGTTCTTAAATGCTCCCCCCGCCCCCCACTATCATGATCCCAATTTTACCTTACAAATCTGGCTAAACCAGAGGATGTACACTGGTACAGATAAAAGCTGGAAACACAGGGAATCCAGGGCAGATAAACCCATCAGGACCAGTGGTGAGAGTGG
>NW_022103905.1:10188901-10220458 GCF_000313985.2 Echinops telfairi
AGTCCTGCCTAGTGTATCCTTTCTTTATTTGCTTTCTTCACCTTTAGTTTTCGATAACTAGCTTTTACATGTGTGCATTAAAAAGGTAAGTGATTACAGTATGTGAAGAAGCCATATGAGGCGACTCCTTGTTAAAAATGCAA
Source organism: Echinops telfairi (assembly GCF_000313985.2). Lineage (NCBI taxonomy): Eukaryota > Metazoa > Chordata > Mammalia > Afrosoricida > Tenrecidae > Echinops > Echinops telfairi. Next base: position 10,189,045 of record NW_022103905.1, read on the forward strand.
TGGCGTGTAGGCTCACTGCCTCTTCAGCAAGAGTCTCTGAAGAGAGAACTCATTATAAAGGGAGGTGCCAAGAGAGAACGGACTATGTCCGGGCAGCTGTCTGTGTCCTACAAGACTTTCCACAGCCCCTCAGAAACTTGGTTTGTATTGCTTAGTTTTGCTGACAAGATTCATTTGCTTCTTAAAAGAATTAGCAAATGTTTATCTCTAGGGAAAATTAGATATTAATAATGTCTCATGGAATGTGGATGAGGATCACAAAAATAAACTTTGTAGGTTTTTTTTATAATGCTTTAAATTCCACTGGTCCCTAGAATAAGATGCAGTCAGCTGTTTGATAGCTTGTGTAGTTTGGTTTAGTAAGTGAGTACCATAACCCAGCCATTCTTGCACTTGACTGCTATGCATTCAACCCCCTGGAGAGCTTTTTAAAACCCAGATGCAGCACCCCAGGCCAATGACAACAGCTTCTCTGTGGGGGACATCTGTTTTTCTAAAGCTCTCCAGGTGATCCCAACAGGTAGACAAAGACCAGAAACCAGACAGTGGGAAATGCAGAGGTGTCCTTCCCCTGAAATGGCAGTGAAAGCAGGCATGCCACCTGAACGGTGTGTCAGTTTAATTGCAGCATCAACCACTGTGAAAAGCACCATGTGACTCTCAGAATTCAATTATTTGGATTTGCCCTTTTCTGTGAACCAATACTAATAAATTATCCCATCACTAGAACTCTAAAATTTGCTACTAAGAGCAGTTGTACATATTATCACATGGATAGGCATTTGTTTTGGGGGAAAGGTCACTGCTGAAGTGAATTAGCTCTGAAAGCCATGCTTTTTGCTAAGAAGGGCCGGACTAAGAGTCTGAGCCCCTGTGTTCTATCATTCAGTCTGCTTTGTAGATTGGAACCTGGGTGCTTTCATTGTGTTGTATGACTGGAGTCCATTAGACTGGCAGTGGTCACTCAATTATTTATTCAGTGAATTGGGCGGTTATCTGTGTGCTAAGCAAGATGAATGGAACATTGACCATTTCTTTGGAAGCCTCCTTTGGAGTCGTGCCGGCCCTATGGAGAAGGAGAAGTGTACCTGCCGCGAGGAGAGCCCAGATGCGCTGCATCTGGGCCCAGCGCGGTTGGCGTAAACGCCATCGTTGCCTTCCCTTCTCAACAGCCATTCTCAGACCTCTCCTTGCGTCCTGGGAGGGCCTCGCTCTGAAATCTAGATGCCTGTTGTCCTCACCACCGTCTGGTTAGTGAGATCGGAGACCCAGTCTGTTGGCAGTTGACGTGGCAAAGTTGACATTTGAGAAAGTACCCTTCCTCCCTGTCTTTGGACGTCGTGTGTAAGGATGTGGTAGCTGGTGCTACACAGGTCATCTTAGGAGGCCTGAGAACAGGGCCTCCAGGTGATGAGCGTGGCCAGCGAGAGAGACAGGAAGGGTCAGCCTCCTTCCGGTCAGGGTTGCACTACTGAAGCAACTCTGGAACCGTGGACCTCTGGGTAATAGAGCTTCTATTGTTTACAGCCTTGCTGCCTTAAGAGCGGTCGGTAGATCCACGGTACCAGCTTCACCTCAGAGATTGGTTAGACGGGCAGAATTTCAGACTGCACTCCCGACGCACTGACCTAGAACCGATGCGCTCATTAAGTCTCCGGCGACGAGGTGCACAGTACCGCTCGAGACACACTCGTCTAAACCCCTTTTCGTTGGGTTTTGTCCTGTGCTGTTAAAAATCCGAACTAATCCAGGCACAGGTCTGACACGGAGTGCAGGCCAGGCCTGGGGCAGCAAGGATGAAGGCAGTCTTTCAAGGCACAGAAAGCAGAGGGCAAGACTGGACGACGATAGTGCTTTCCACTTACCCAGAACCCTGGCACCAAGTCTGTAAGCCAGGAAGAAGCCGCCCACAGCTTACAGTTCAAAAAGCAGCCAGCTCTGATAGCATTGGTGACTGTATAACCCCACTTGATGGGGATCAAACAACAGGATTGTATGTGAATGGCTAAATAGGATTATGTAAGATAGGGGACACACACACACACACACACACACACACACAACAGGAAAAAAGAATAGGAGTTCCTGGGAGGTACAGTGGGGGAGGGAGGGAGGAAGGGAGGGACAAAGGGGAGCTGATATCAAGGAGTTCAAGAAGAAGGAAAATGTTCTGAAACTGATTGTAGTTGCAATTTACAATACTGCTTGATGTGATTGAATAGTGGAGTGTTATGCCCATCTGTAGGCAACTGGACATCCCCTTACAGAAGGGTCGTGGGGAGGAGACCAGCCAGTCAGGGTGCGATGTAGCAACGATGAAACATACAGCTTTCCTCTACTTCTTTAATGCTTCCTATCATGATCCCAATTCTACCTTACAAATCCGGCTAGACCAGAGGATACACACTGGTACAGATAGGAACTGGAAACACAGGGAATCCAGGACAGATGAACCCCTCAAGACCAGTGGTGAGAGTGGTGATACCAGGAGGGTGGAGGGAAGGTGGGGTAGAAAGGGGGAACCAATTACAAGGTTCTACATATAACCTCCACCCACAACCGAAAAGTGGGTGAAGGGAAACATGGGACAGTGTAAGACATGACAAAATAATAATAATTTATAAATTATCAAGGGTCAGGGAGGGAGGGGGAAGAGGGGGAAATGAGCTGATACCAAGGACTCTAGTAGGAAGAAAATGTTTTGAGAATGATGATGGCGACAAATGAATAAATGTGCTTGCCACAATGGATGGATGGATTGTGATAAGAGTTGTACGAGCCCCCAGTAAAATGATTTGTTTTTAAAGACTTCATAGGATGTTTTGGGGTTAAGGTTCAGGTTTCTTCCATCCTCTGTGGTTCCAGGAAATTTCACAGTCACATTCCATGAGAATGTGAAAATATGTTCTATGTTTTCTCTGTTTTGATCAGGATTCTTTGGTAGACTCTGATCAAAGTATTCAGTACTAATGGCCAGGCACCCTCCCGGTCTGGTCTTAGAAAGGAGAAAGTTGTCTGTGCAGACAAATAGCCACACATCTTCCTCCACTCCTCACGCTCCTGCCTTGGTTGCTACAGACCAGTTGACACCACATGCTGGGCCTTGCATGGCCACTTGCCAGCGTCTCAGGCCCTGGGCACTGTGCAGTGAACAAGAAGATAGAGCAGAAGGAGTAAGGCCAGTACTAGGTCAATTCACAGGGATGTCCCATAAAACCATGGGCCTAATTCCTGATCAGGTCTCTCTCTCTCTCTCTTTTAATTATTTTATAACAATCCATCATTCGGTAGGATAAGCACACTTGTATCTATGTTGCCATCAACATTTCCAAAACAACTTCTTTCTACTTGATAGCTCTTGGTATCAGCTCCTCTTTTTCCTGGCCAGTTCTCGATGGAAAAGAAAATAATGGGCACGTACTTAGACATTTTTGGAATTTCAATTTTCACCTGTCTTGGATAGAAATCAGAGTCAGCTTTGATAGCCCAATCCCAGCTGTGTATGAGGGGCTTCAGAAGTTCACGGACACATCTCATTATCTTTTTATTCTATTGTCCCTCAGTTTCTTCGAAGCCCCCTCTTGTGCACGTATTATTTGGTCAGCTGTGCAGCAGTTATGCCACGGTCCCTTCCTGTTTCTCTCATATTTCAATCTTGTACTGGATTTGTGGCAAGAAACGCACTGATTTTTCACACCATAAAGTCGAGGATTCTACCGTGACCAGTTTCTTCACAGGTGAACCGGTTAGTGTCTGTTGAGGCTTAGAGAAACGGTGCTCGGAAGTTTCAGAACACCGCGCAGGATCTTTAGAAGTTTCTCATAATATATAGACTTGCTTATCATTAGAATTCGAGTTTCTAGAATCTTATTGTTTCTACCATTCCCTACGTGACAGTGGTTCATGTTTATTGCTTTAAAAACAAGGAATTCACAGGTATAGATAAGAGATGGGAGCTCACAACAGAGAGAATCCAGGACCAGGAGTGGGAACAGTGATACCAGAGGAGAAAGGGGGAACCGATCACAATGATCGGCACACCCCTCTCCAGGGAGAAGAACAACAGAAAACATGGGGGAAGGGAGAGAGCGGTCGGTGTGAGATATGAAAATAATAACAATGGACCATCTATCAAGGGGTTGGGGGGGGGCTGATCTCAAGGGCTCAATAGAAAGTAAGTGTCTAGAACAGAATGAGGGCAACATGTACATAGAGGCAAGCAATGTATGGATTGTGACAAGAGTTGTAAGAGTCCCCAATAAAATGATCTTTTAAAAAAAATCTTTCAATTAAAAGAATAATAAGAAATTGAATGGTTTTTTTATTTCTTTAAAGTTTAAAAAATGTTTTCATTGTTAATTTTTCTACTCATATTTCCCCAAAAGAGCCTATTTTTCTTTCCAACTTGTACAACCAAATTAGTTACCCTGAAAACGTTTAAATGCATATAGAAGATGGACCAAAACTACTGACTTCTTCCTTCAGCTCAACTGCACATGGTTGTAATAATTGGCATTCGAAGAGATAAAATGGTAATGAGTTATAATGGCGGCAATAATTTCTTAGTGAGATTAACAACTTGCTTTATTTCACAGGGAAAATATTTATCCCTAAACAGAAGCCTATACAGACTTTTACAGAAGAAAAAGTATCCCTTGATCCAGAATTGGAAGAAGCCTTAACAAGCGCATCCGATACAGAATTGTGCGACCTTGCAGGTACCTCCTCAGACAAAGCGACTCCTGAGAGCGCACGTGTGTGCATCTTGCAGATGTGCCCTCTGCTAACAAAGGGCTTTGGGGCTTTGTTTTTTATATTAAAATAGAAAAGATTGAATGTCTCTACATTGTCCCCATAGTGCCATTGTTCTGCTGCTAGAACGTGTGGCTGTGAAATCTGGGAGTCTGTATAACAATGTTCTATCAGCTAGTGCACAGCTGGGAAAGAGTCTCCAGGCTCGGCCACTGCTCTGTTGTCAGCAGATGCAGACCTGGGTAACTGCCCAACAGTCGCTCCTGAGCCACGCTCGCCACCTTTCCAGCATGGGCTCCGTCCTCCCTTGTTATTTGCATCATTGCTGCTGTCCTGTCTGGGCCAGTGTCCCTCTCCTCCCTGGGCCCTATAGACAAGTAGGAAGCGCCAAGCAGCTTCAGGAACGTGTTTCAGAGCAGCCGTGATGCCCTTAGCGGAGCACCCTGGGAAGGGGCACGTTGAGGTGTGCGTCACAGCCAGAGCGGGCCTGCTCTTCTCCACAGGCCTCTCAATACCTCGGCCTGAGCGGGCCGTGCTGTAGCCTCTGCCGTAGTTGTGCACAGGTGAACAGAAACAAAACCATTGTATTTTTTCTCCAGAGTATGCTGTTTAATCTAATTATGGTAACAGCCCTATTTTTAGTATTCTTCTAGGTGGAATATGAATATAGATAATGATAAGTTTAACAAGTTAAGTTATAAACCTTATGTTCCTTGTGAGAAAGGGGAACAAAAATGGATCATTTCCATTTTCTCTCCTGGCCACCAGGTGGCGCCAAGCATAACTATAAGCTTAGTGTTGGGCTGACTGCCAGCTGTGTGTCTGAATTCAGAAATGGGAATAATGGCACACATTGAGCAGGAGATTGTAAATTATTTGAATCACTTTACATCCCCACCCAACCCCTTTTTCTGTTGTTGTAAAGTCTTTATTTCATCTACTAGGAAGAAAATCTAGAGAATATTAAGTTCATTAATACAAATATTTGGTGTTAAAATCAATTCTTGTGAACAATAAAATGTTTTCTTCTTCTTCTTCTATATTTATAGCCATTCTTGGGATGCACAATTTGATAGCAAACACACAGTTCTGTAATGTAGTGGGAAGTACTAATGGTGTCGACGAAGAACATTTTTCAGGTGAGTATTTAAAATGCTTTCTGAATCTTTATCCTTTATTAGACATGTTGTTTTCTCCAGCTATTGCCTTTACTACGTACATACCAAATATTATGTGTATGTACTTCCAGTTTGATGGTAGTAACATAAACCATTACTGTGGAGTTGATTCCGACTCAGAGACTAGTGGACAGAGTCAGACCGCTCCGAAGGTCTCCAAGGGTGTACAACTTATGGAAACAAGCTGCCTCCTCTTCCCACGGTGGAATATCCGATTGGCTCAAACCACCAGCCTTTTGGCTAGCAGCCAGCGCTAGCCCACGGTACCACCAAGGTTCCTTGTGCTCACGTAAAAAGCCATTAAGAATATGAAATACTTGATCCATAACAATCAGCAGTTGTCATAGAGCTGGGCTCAGTTCACTAAATACTGCAAATGGTAAGTCATGTAGAACTAGTCAAATTTGGGTTTTGTTGCCATTTAAATGATCTGTAATAGAAATCCTAGCAGTGGTGGTTTAAAAGAGCAGAAGTGTCTGAATTCAAACTGGGGGTGCTCCTCTACAAGGAGGTCGAGCACGCTGTGTCAGCACGGGTAGAAAGTCCTCGTCTCCCTGCACCTTCTGCTCAGGGACGAGCATCATGAAGCATGGTGTCTTTCTTCCCCTCTCTGTTTACTCATTTGCTTGTTTAACTTCTTTCATATGTCTCAAAAGAGTGGATTTCAGATATACCTTATACTAATTCTGCTTCATTTACATAATGAAGAATGCCCATCCCCAAATGTGATTATAACTACAGCTACAAAACCCACTGCTGGAGCAGGCAGCCTAATTTTTCTCCAGAGGAGCTGCTGGTGGGTGTGAACCACTGCTCCTGCAGTTAGCAGCCCAGCACTTAGGTTTCACAGCATGGATTTTGTGTGGTGGAGTGGGGGACACACAATTTAATCCATAGCCATTTTATTAACAGTGTTACTTTTTCAAGAAATTCAGATTGGCCAAAAAAAAGAAAAAAAAAACTATTATAAGATCAGAAGACACCACAAGACTCTTCAGCCTCGAAATTTTTTAGTCTGAGGTGTGAAGTAGTAAGCTTTTTGAAAAATGATTGTGCAAAAAAATAAATAAATAAAAATGATTGTGTAAGGCATTTAAAAACTACCAAGGTAATACATGTTTGTGTAACAATTGTAAAGCGTAGAGAAATGTATAAGTCAAACACTAAGTGTCTCTGTTCACAACTGTTTCTCTCTCTACTCACTTCCACTCCTGGCCCTAACTCAACTGTTTGGTATATATCCTGTTAGACATTGTACTATGTTTACGTAAACATGTATGTATGCATGTTATACATATATATAATCTTTAATTTTTCAAATAGTCATACCATTTTTTAACTACCCTTTTCAATAACAGCTTTGACTACTTACTTTGTTTACCATATTCATGTTTTGTGCACAACAACTCACGTGGTTTTTTTTTATTTAATCCTCACAGCGGTTCTGTGAGGTAACTACCATTCTTACCTTTAATTTTCATATAAGGACACTAAGGTTTTTGAATGATTACGTGACTGGTCTCAGTGTTGCATAGCCCAGTATGTCATGTTTCTTGTATATGTTTATAGAGCTCTAACGCATCCAGACATCTGCATAGCATTCCATTGTATGATGCTCTGTAATTTTGCTTTTCCCTTATGTTTTCACATAGAGCCTGTTTTCACAGGTGGTGCGCTGATTGAACCACATTAGGAAGCATGTTAAATCTGGCCATCCCACCTTGAGTGATGTGTCCAAACTCAGTGGGTATAAGTGTTGGCAGCCTGATCCACTGATTACGTTCCCCGACACCTGTCATGGAACGGCTTCAGCAGCCTGCCGACTGAACCATTTACTGCATTAGGGAGCAAGCATCTTTAAATACACACATTGTATGGAATTGGAAGCAAACGCTTCCAATTTTATAAACTAGAATTGAGGAAGAACTAGCTTACCTTTTGATTCCATGAGGCACACTAGACGAGAACCGGACACTTCTAGAGGGAATTTATTGGATGGGTAAGCAATGCTTATTACCTCGAGAAGAGTTTGGCTCTTAAAAGCCACAAGTAGAAGGGAGGGACTGAGCCAGGTAACAATCCACTGAGCACCTTGTCAGTCTTTCCATGTCAGTTAGTCTTCCCTTTGGGGGTGTCAGTTGCCTCTGGGAGAATCTGGAACCCTGGGTATTCTCCACAGAATGCATATGCATGATACTACAGGAGGAGCTTAGGGCTGGACACGCATGCGTCAAGGACTCTGCATCTGATTAAATGGTCCGAGGATTCTGGGTCTTACCGTTTTGAGTAGGTGTTTGGATATGTAAAGAAACTAACTGGTAGGTGGACGTGATGGAGGATAGTAGTTGGAGAATCTCTGTCTCCCTGGCTTTTTCCCTGTCCACTTTCTCGCACTCCCTACTGCTGCGTCCTCTGTGGGAGCCACCTTTTTCTCCTTGTTGGATAGTCCTCTCCAGAAGAGAGAGGGTTAATGAAGACATCTTCCTCTCACCCGCTCCTGTTCTTAAATCCGTACTGCTTTTAATGTGTGCTGCTCTGTGACTCTTACCGCCTTTACACAATTGCCAGTCAAATCTCAGAGAACATGATAAGGTGCTGGTGTTTGTTTTGTGTTTTACCATATTAGACATTATCATGACTATTGCTAAAAATAAGCAGGATCATCAGCTTGTTATAAAATGTATTTTAGTCAAGAAGATGCTTGTAGTGCACCAAGAGTCTGGGGAAATGTTCGTTTGTTAACATTTTTGGAGGCAGACTCCTTGCCAGCACATTAAGTATTGGAATGTGTTTGGTATGTGTCCACAATATGGTTTCATATGAGTACTGTGGGTGCGCTTGGGTGAGCGTTGAGCCCTACTGATCTCCAGGTCTGTGTTTCAAGAGGAGGCTCTCTGCTTCGGTAAAGGTTAACAGCCTTGGAAACTGAAGCACTATATAAGGTTGCTGTGAGTCCGAATTGACGCATGACAATGGTTTCGGTTTTTGGTTTAAATAAGTGTCAGCACATAAAGGCTCTTAAAGGGATTTTTAAATCAATTCTAATAAATGTGTGGTCTGTATCGTGTATGAGGTCCTAAGCATGGTATACCACTATAGTAATGTCAACCAAGGAGACTTGTGCTCTTTCCGTGTGTTACTGTAGATGTGGTAAAGGGTGAAAAGATCCTTCCAGTCTTTGATGAACCACCAAATCCAACCAATGTTGAAGAGAGTTTAAAGAGAATAAAAGAAAATGACGCTCGCCTTGTGGAAGTTAACTTGAATAACATAAAGGTAGGTGTGCTGAGCCAACAATAAAGCTGGTTTATATTGCTTTGAGCCCATTGAGTACAGGATGAGCGCTGGACGGTTTGGATACACCGGTAGTCTGATTCAGCCTCTGTAAAGAAAGGGCCAGGTTCTCTTGGAATGGTAGACTAACACTTTTCTTTTTTTAAACCCACTGCCGTGGACTTGACTCTGACTTATGGTGACCAATAGGGCAAAGTCTATGTATTAGGTAGGTGGGCATAGGGTTCATGAGTTGCTGAAGAATAAGCTCAAGTTGGCTGTTGGGTTTGGCCCTTGTGTATTAGTTCGTTACAGTGTCTCTTGGTTTCTCTAAGCTGGAAGAGGCCATCTGGAATAAAAGGCCCAGGGAGCCACGTGGAGCACAACTCTGTGCTCCCTGAGCCGAGTTCCTGCTTGTGCGTGAGGGAAGAACCGCTCTGAATCCCCTTAGCAGCCTGTGCAGCTCTGTCTCTAAGTCCGTAGTAATGACCGTAACTTGATTAGGCTGCAAGGAATTGAAGGGCTTGGCTATTAAAGGGAGAAATTAGTGTCTAGTAGAACTCATCCTCATCATTCCTCATTAGTTTTAGGACCAAGTATCCGTAATACCGTGTAGCTTCAACTTAGTGACCAAGAACTGAACTGTGTGCTGTCTGCCTCAGGGAGCATGCTCCCTAGAGGCCGGGATCCAACTCCTCTCTCCTTGTAGAAAGTGGATGCTCTTTGACTCATCCAGGATGACTTGTTATAACACTGCCATCATCTTCAAAAGGAGAAGGTGAACATTTCTGTAACCGAGAGAGATGGTGATACGGGCTCTGTTCTGGGTATCAGACAACTTATGCACATGGATCACAGTAGAAAAGTCAAATAGAAATGGAGAAGGCTGAGTGACGCCGTTTCACACGTAGTCTAAAGATCGTGTGCTTATATCATTGTTCAGTATATCAGTACAAACAGCTTGCATTAGTAGGATGAGTTGATTTTCCTGTCAACTAAAATGTAAGCTCTTTTCCATTGTTACTGTCTTTCAAGAATATCCCAATTCCTACCCTGAAAGAGTTTGCCAAGGCTTTGGAAACCAACACCCACGTGAAACATTTCAGCCTTGCAGCCACCCGGAGCAATGACCCTGTTGCTATGGTAAGTATGCCACTGTTGGTGATACTGGCATCCTAACAACGCACCATGCCAAGTTGTCGTTGGGTGCCAGTCCCACCTCGTAGCAACTCTGTGTAAAGCAGAAGGAAACGCCGCCCGGTCCTGCGCCACCCTCACTAGTGTCCTTATGTGTGAGCCGTCATTGCAGCCACTGGGTCCATCCGTCTTGTGCAAGGTTTTCCTCTTTTGCTGCCCCTCGACTTTACCAAGCATGGTGTCCTCCGAGGGCTGGTCTCTCCTGACAACAGGTGCAACGTATGCATGGGCCAAAGTCTCACCATCCTTACCTTTAAAGGAGCATTCTGGCTGTACTTCTTCCGAGACAGATTTGTTTGTCCTTTTGCCATTCCATAGTACTTTCCGTATTCTCTGCCAGCACTGTAATTCAAATGCATCAATTCTTGTTCGGGGTCCCTTATTCAATGACAGACTTTCACATGCCTTTGAAGGGATTAAGAGCATCGTGGATTGGGACAGCTGCACATTAGTACTCAAAGTAACCTCTTTGCTTCTTCACGCTTAAAAGAGGTCACGTGCAGCAGATCTGCTCAACACAGTGCAGCGTTTGATCTCTGGACGGCTGCTTCCCTGGGCATCGCTTGTGGATCCAAGCAAGACAAAATCTTTGACAACTTCAATTTTTTCTCTGTTTATCATGATGTTACTTATTGGTCCAGTAATGATGATTTTGGTCGCCTTTACATTGAGTTACAATCCATTCTGCAGGCTTCAATCCTTGATCCTTCATCAGCAAGTCCTCCTCACTTTCAGCAAGCAAGAGTGTGTCATCTGGATTCTGCAGGCTGTTAGTAAGCCTTCCTCCAATCTTAAATGCAGCATTCATCGTCATATGATCCAGTTTCTTGAATTATTTGCTCAGCACACAAAATTGAATAAGTACGGTGAGAGGATACAACCCTGATTTACAATTCCTGTGATTTTAAATCATGCAGTATTCCCTTGAACTGCCTCTTGAACTATGTCCAAGTTCCCCAGGAGCACAGTTGAGTGCTCTGAAATACCCATTATTCTCAAGGCTGTCCATAGTTTGCTGTAGTCCACACAGTTGAGTGTTTTACTATCGTCAATAAAACACAAATAAATAAACATCTTGTATTTTCCGCTTTCACCCAAGAAGATCCATCAGAAGTCAGCAGTAATATCCTTTGTTCCATGACTTCTTCAGACCGTCTGAATCTCGGACAGCTCGCTGTCAATGTACTGCTGCAACTGTTGTTGGATGATCTTCAGCAAAATTTTACTTCCATGTATTATTAATGATATTGTTTTATAATTTGGGCATTCTGTTGGGTCACTTTTCTTTGAAATGGGTGCAAATATGGATCTCTTTCAATCGACTGGGCAAGTAGGAGTCTTCCAAGTTTCCTAGCCTACTTGAGTGAGCGCTTCCAGTGCTTCATCAGCTGGTTGAAACATTCCATTGGTATCCCATCAATTTTTGATGCCTTGTTTTTGGCTAAAGCTTTTAGTGATGCTTGAATGTCTTCCTTCAGCACCATTGGCTCTTTGTCATATGCTGCCTCCTGCAGTGGTGGGATGTTCACTAGTTCTTGTTGGTACAGTGACTCCGTGTTCTCTGTCTTCTTTGGATACTGCCTGTATCAGTCAGTATTTGGCCCACAGAGTCTTTCACTATTGCAACTTGCATATCTGGTTGTCTTGAGTTCTTCCAGTGGAACATACACTGTGTTCTTCCTTTTTGTTTTTCTAACCCTAGGTCTTTGCGCATTGCATTACCATGTACTTGGTTTTCTTGAGCTCAGCCCTATGAAGTTTTCTGACTTCATCAGATCTTCCATTTGCCTTGGCTAGTCCACGATTAAGAGCAAGTCTCAGTCTCTTCTGAAAGACTCTATTTTGATATTTTCATTCTTTCTGTTTAATGACCTTATGTTGTCTTCATGAGTGTTGCTTTTGATGTCATCCCACGTCTCATCAGGTCTTGTCATTCGTGTTCAATGTATCAAAGCTGGTTTTAGAATTCAGGTAGGAGAAACTCCAGGTCATATTTTTGGCTCCGTGGGTTTGTTTCCGTTTTCTTCAGCTTCAACCTGAGGTTACATATGAGGGATTGATGGTCTGTCCACAGTCGGCCCCTGACTGCACATGGCTGCTGATATCGAGCGTCTCCATCATCTCAACCCACAGGTGTCGTCCATCTGATTTCTGTGTATTTCTGAAGATGTCCACGTGTATAGTCACCATTTGTGTTGAAAAAAGGTATTTGCGATAGCAAGTCGCTGGACTTACAAAATATTATCATGCAGTCTCCAGCTTCATTTCTATCACCAAGCCCATATTTTCTAACTGCTATTCCTTTCTTTCTGCTTCCAACGTTTGCATTCTAATCGCCAGTAATAATCAATGCATAGTGATTGCATGTTCGATCAATTTCAGATGGCAATAGTTGGTAGAATTCTTCAATGTATTCATCACTACCTTGGATGGTGCATAAATTTGAATAACATTTGTATTGGTTGGATCTTGAGTGTAGATAGATATAATCTCACAGACAACATTATACTTCAAGATAAATCTTGAAATCCCCTTTTTGATGATGAATGTAACGCCCTTCCTCTTTTTTAAATCACTATATTAGAAGCTCTTACAGATACTGTAACAATTCATAATTCAATAAGATCAAGCATAATTGTACAGTTGCTGCCACCATCAGTTTCAAAACGTCTTGTTTCTTCTTGAACTCCTTGATATCAATTCCCCTTTATCCCCTCCCTTCCCTGCCTTATCCCCCCCCAACAACCCTTATATATTATTATTGTTATGATTAAATTTTTTTGCTGTATCTTATGTCATCCAATGTATCAGTACACCTGCAATTCTGCTATTCGTTTCCCTTGAGTGGGGTTATACAGTCATCATTGCTAACCCTTTCTTGTAGTTCCCCCCCTTCCCACCCTGACCCCACCTCTCTTCCCACACCCTCAGGGAATCATTACTCCCGATACTGTTTCTATAGGGTTATCTATCTTGGCTTTCATTCATCGAATGATCTTAATTATACAAATGGACCTATGCATTTTTAATAAGGTTAATGAGGTAAAACAAATGCCATAATGGTAAGGAGAGGAAATATTAAAGAACTAGAGGATAGTTATGTATTTCATCAGTGCTGTACTGCACCCTAGTTATATCTACCCTTCTGTGTGGCCCTTCTGTGAGGGATTATCCAATTGTCTTACAAGTGATTGCCCTTCCTCTTGATGGTGTTATTCCTCGCTTAGTAAAGCATATGATTTTCTGATTCAAAATGGCCAATATTAGTCCATTTCAGCTAGCGAATGTCTAGTATATCGATCTCTATGCCTTTCATTTTATGTTCGACACTTGCGGTTTTCCTGGAAGCATACTTTGTACATTCCAGCTGTTTCTTCTCCCTTTGACTCATGCCACATCAGCAGTTGGGGGTCCCTAAGGCTTTGCTCCACAGGCTGTACTCTGTTCACGTCATTATGGCCAACTCTGCTCTGAAGCGGCAGCTCTTCCTCAGCCATGTTTTGAGTGCCTGCTGATCTGAAGGGCTCCTCTTCTGGCGCTGGCGCTGACAGCGTTCCGCGTCATTCTCGAGGGTTTCAGTACCTGACCGTGTTTTGATGCTACCCGGGAGGTCTTCAGCAAGACAGACAGCCTGTTCGTGCTTCATAGTCTGAATACTATGTCATTCAGAACCACCAGCAGCTCCTCGCAAAAAGCCTGGGCTTTCTGCCCCAGTAACTACAGTCTCCGAGGCCCACAGAGGGTTGCTCTGAGTCAGCACTGACTCGATGGCAGTGAGTGAGGTTTTGGTTCATACTGTGTAATTAAATGGGTGCTATGAAATCTTAATTTTGAAATACTTTGTTCAATTTCTAGGCTTTTGCAGATATGCTGAAAGTGAACACAGCTTTGAAGAGTTTAAACGTGGAGTCCAACTTTATCACAGGAGTTGGGATTCTTGCACTACTTGATGCCTTGAAAGATAATGAAACCCTGGCAGAGCTCAAGATTGACAACCAGGTCAGTGCTCTGCAGCAGTCACATTGAGGGAGCGACAGACCCCGCTGCCGCCGCCTTAGGGCTTAGAGACCCAGGGGGCAAGGGGCTGGGGGCTTTCATGGCAAGATAAAGTGCCAAAAGGGGATGGAGACATTGGGGCATCTGGAATGTTTATATATATATATATATATATAGATGTAGACAAAGCCATTTTCTCGAAGTAATTTTAAGAGAATATAGACAACTGGCGATTTTGAACTTGAAGGACTTTTAGACGTGACTCAACCCATCTTAATTTGCAGCTCTTTCATGGCAAGACCCCCGTGGTAGCATGTCACAGTCCCAAACACACAGCAGATGAGTAGCCTAAAGAGGCTGACTGCTGAGGGAAAGCAGGGAAACCCCAGTAGCCAAGGTATCCTGAGGGTGCCAGGCGGGCTTCTGTCCGCCCAGCACTCTGCTGCCAGCCACCAGGATTGTGCTGGCCCACTGCCAGGGGAAGTTTTAAAGTGACCAAGAAACAAGTATTTCAGAAACATTTCCATCTAAAGTGGATTTCAATGAAAATAAAACAACATTTGACTGAAGCTCTTCAGTTATTGGAAAAACATTTAGTGAATGCATCCCTCAATCCTTTGAAGTCAGCAAATTTTATAGCCTGCATAGGTAGGAAGATCACATCTCAAAATTGCATCAGAATGCCACCTAACGGAATTGCTGGGTCATACAGTAACTGCTGCCCTCTTGCAGTGGCTGAACCGTTTACTGTTCCCACCAGCCGTGTGGGAGGGGCCAGTCTATCGCCCCTTAGCCTGCACTGGTCACTGTCTCTCTGTTCTCTAGTACCTAGTGGGTATGGTGCCTTTTCTCATTATAAGCATGTACTGAACGTTTCGAATTTGTGTGTTTTATGTACATTAGGAAGAACTGGGAAATTTTAATGACCAACAGAAGCATCCTGTGGCTGAATGTCTTAGTCTTTCCTTGAAAAGTGGTTTGATCTAATGTACTAATACTTTTTATTTCTAATTATTCCAGAGACAGCAGTTGGGGACAGCTGTGGAGCTGGAAATGGCCAAGATGCTTGAGGAAAATACAAATATCCTGAAATTTGGATATCAGTTTACACAGCAGGGACCTCGAACCAGGGCAGCTAATGCTATAACCAAAAACAATGACTTAGGTAAGATACAGCATCAAATGGAGATCCTGAGCTAGATTATTAGGCTAATGCATTGGGAGAACTTCTTTCACACTTCAGCAGAGAGAAATGATGTAGCTCGTGTTATGAAAATCCACTTGGTCCACTTTATACTACCTAACGTTAGATCTTCTAGTCCTTCCCATACTGACGAAATGAAAAGGGAAGTAAGTGATCATCAGGTGAGTGGGTGACATGACATGGCTTCCTGTGACACGTATTATCCAACTTTAAAATTCTTCTGCAGCAAGCAGACGAACAAAGATTTCCTTTAAAAAGGAATCCTTTTTGTTCTTAGTTCCGTTTGTCCCGGCACTCATAAAACAAAGGTTTCAACGATACAGGGCAACGTTGGCCCCCATCTCTCTCTGCTGCGCCTTTCTCATAGTAGCAGCAGCAGGTCACCATCCACTCGCAGGTGGATTTTTTTTCCCCCCAGCCCCACTTTCTCGTCGTGCCCTTAGATGCGGATGGTAAGCTGAGGACCGCATACTCCTCCACTCTAGTTTCAACAGCTTGACTGTAGGAACTCAGATGATATCGGTAAACAACACTTGAACCTTGTCCAGACTCATTGGGCATCAGGTTTCTTCACCATACAAGGGGACTGCATCCAGTCTTTAGTGCTCTGGTTCTGAAATGCCTTTCCTTCTCTCGTGTTCTTACTCTCAGCTGTTGGTTGAAATAACTCTGCGTTGCTATGCATCTCTCCAGCTGAGCTGCATCACCGTGACCACAGCAGAGAGGTTGTATGTACACATGCGATGTGTCTTTGAACTTGGAGCCTCACACTCGCTAACTCCATAAACACTGGTCTGCACCTTCTTTGTGTTTTGCACTCTGGCTGATAGATGATGTTCATAACCTGTGTTCATATAACAATATATAACATGTGGAGTGGTCTGCCAATAACATCCAAACTTGTCTGCGACCCAGAATGTTCTTTGAAGCCTTCCAACCTAAGGAAGTATTTAAATGTTGCCTTTAAGCTATCTGGTTTTTCATACATTTGTATACACAAGTTGCATTTTTATTTGTGGTCTCCATTTGGTTTTTCCCACAGGATTTCAGTAAACATCTGCCACTTGGCCTGTGGTAAAATGGCTAAAATTAGAGTTGGGGGTGGACTTGATGAAATTGCTCATGAGAACTGGATATTCTCGTGCTCCGGGTTGTGAATGCTTATTTTCCTAGCTGGCACCCAGTCAGCGTTTGGAGAAGTGTTCGTGCATGCCACCGACACCCCCAGCCTCGTCCTGCTGAGGGCCAGCAGACAGACGCTGCTCCGGACAGCAGGAGGGCAGGGCATGCAGGCCTGATGAGGAGGCCCTGTGGACCTGTTGGCTTTTCATTTCACAAAGGGCTTGGCACTGGTTCATTCTGATTGACTCACTGCTGAGAATCTGCCATTCCACTCCAGCTGTATGGAACCCGAGCCTACATTTGAATAAGATTCGTAGGGGACTGTTGGTTCTTATATATACATATACACACACATTGTGTGTGTGTGTGTGTGTGTACAGGGAGCCTTGGGGGCACTATCAGGTAGATGTTAGGCTGTTGCCTGTAAGGTTGGCAGTTCAAGCCTACCAGCAACTCCACAAAAGAATAAAAACCATTAGCTCCCACAAAGATTCACAGCCTCGGAAACCCTATATAGGATCCCCTATGAGTCTACATCCCCTAGATGGCAGTGGCCATATATGTACGTTGAATATACATAGACGTGCGTGTCCATGCGAGTGTAGGTAGCAAGACCCGAAGCTGAGAGCCTTGCACGCTCACTAGTGAGCACAGCCTGGCGGTGGAGGGGCAGCAGTCCGTGGAGAGGTGAGAGGGGGGTTGGGTCCTTAGACATACGCATGCACCTGTCTCTCTCCTTCAGCCGAGCTCAGTCGACTGTCCACATCACTGACGCAGGTGTGTCATTGCAGAAATGGGTTTGCCACACTTCCCGGCGTCCAGTCTGAGATGTTCGTGACTTTGCAGGGTCGTTTTGTCCGAGCCCTGACCCAGTTCTGTAGGAGGCGGGAGAAGGAAGCTTGGGCGGCAGCAGCAAATCCCTTCGCTGTAAACAGAATGACAAAGTGTTTGGGGCATGTTCTTTGGTAGACGGGGAAACCCATGCCAGTGTCTCATCCGAAGAGCATGCGGATGGTCAGTTTTAATACTTTCTCATCCCCACCGAATTGCACGTCCTTTTAATTTGACACAGTCACGTATTTATCTTTTTTAATAAGAAAAATTGGCACAATGACTAAAAGAGAATTAGCCTGTTGCTTAGATTTCTAATGTTGCCTGTTTATAAGCACATATATCAATCTGTGATCTAATGATAATATAGTTCTCCTTTGAAGCCACATGTGAATTATAATGTTCAATCGTGCGGTTTTTGTATGGAATTTAAAAATTTTTATTTTAATGGTCATGTGTCCTAGAAATGGACCTTTCATTTTCTTATAATTTTAACTGGGTTGTTCAGAAACTTGCTTGTTACCAGCAAGTTAAGACAAAACAAACCTCACTGTTGTGGGAGTCAGTGCTGGTTCACAGCACCCCCGTGATTTCCAAGACTGTAACTGTTTCAGCAGTAGAAAGCCCCGTCTTCCTCCTGACTTGCTGCTGGCAGTGTAACTACCGTGCCAGCCACCAGGGCAAGGTAGTCATTGTCAAAACCAACAGATTTCTCATGCTCTTTCTCAACTTTTCCTCATAGTTCGCAAGAGACGAGTTGAAGGAGACCACCAGTAAGCGGCCAGGATGTCATCCCTCCGGGCTCTCGTTGGGGATCACAGATGTCAAGTGTTCCTGGGTGGAAGGGAAAAGACTGGAAATCTCTCTCCCTCTCTTTCTCTTAAAATAAAACCATATGTATCTTTGTTCTAGTTGCTACCAGTTTCAAATAGTCAAGTGTAAAGTAGGTGATCTTCCTCTGTATTTTGAAGTTATTTCCATTCTCTGCTAGAATCCATTTTAGTTTAACTTTTACAGTTGTAAGGGGGGAAGTGTCAGAAGTCGTTTCTGTAGAAGAATGTCAACATTTTGAAGACTGATCCTTTTTAAATCCGAAAGAGATACTGGTGGTACTGAGACTTCTGGTTCCCCTGGTAGGTGTGGGGCGACTACAAGCTTTTATCGATGACCTGGAGACGTTAACATTTTTTTTAACCCTACGTGGACCGGGCAGGGCTGTTCTTTTCCTTGTGTCAGGAGAGCAGAATGCTGCCAGCATCTTGAAGCCGATGGCGTCAGATACAGTCACCTGTAAGAGCAACATCAGGTTCTAGAGCGAGTTCTCCACCCAGCCCTCCACTGTACCAGTCTGGGGCATCACAGCACCTAGGATCGGTCTGTTGTTCTTGTTTAAGCCAGTTCTAACTGGGTCCTTCCGTTCTGCCAGGTTGCGTGCTTTGTTTAGAAGTGCAGGTGTGTTAAGATCATGCCAGTTTTTCACTTTGATAATGTGGGTGCTATTAATTCCTTATGGAAGCTAATAGAAAAAAGTGTCTGAGTAGAAAAGCTATTTTCTTTCCTGAAAAAAAGCCTACAGTCAGTTTTTGGTTTTTGGATTTTTTTAAGTGTAAAAAAAAAAAAGCTACTGTTAAATATAGAAAACAAAGATAATAAACATGATAGGGTTTTCTTAGAAGCTTTGAAAACGGTCATTTAAGTGGATAGTTACTTTGAGTAGATTAGAAACTAATGTGTGTATAAAGTGCTTACTGCTGGATAAACAGTATTTAATCACCACTACAAATTTTCCAACTAGAAAACAAAACAGCTTTCTTTATAAATTGAACTTTTAAGATGTTTCTTTCCCTCTTGTATTTTTTTAAAAATTCATATTGTGTAAAAGTAAATCCTCATACGAAAGTGGTTTTCCTGTTGTTCAGTGTATTGAGGTGAAAAATTCAGCTGGGTGCAGTGGGGGGAAAGTCAGCTGGGGGAGCTGGAGGTACCCCATCAGCAGGAGTAGGACACGTCTCCCCCTCACCTCCGTGTGGCCGTGGGACCAGCGGCCGCAGCCAAGGACAGCTGGGAGGGGAGGAGAAGGAATCTGATGCTGGCCTCAAATACAGGCCCGGCTGGATCGTTACAGAGAGAGGCTTCTTAGAGCATCTGGCAGGTAGGGGAGGATGGTAGTTAATTATTTTAACTTTCTAAAGTTAAATTACCAAACGTCTGCTATTCTAGCTTGGGCTGGACAGTTGATCAACTGAGCAAGGCAGCTTCTTGTACTCTCGGGCAGTAAACCTTAGCGAGCGATGCTTCCCTGCTCAGAAATGTGGCGTGTGTGTTTGGAATCACTATCCAGTGTTTAAAAGGGGCCAAAGATGAACATTTTTGCTGTTAAGTCTTAGTTACAAGCCACCGCTACCCCCCAAGTTATCAAGGCTTTTTCTCTACCTTTCTTTCCCCTCAAATGTACGTTTTGACTTGTACTTGATTTTTGAAATTACACAGGAGCGTTGAAAGTCAGCTGTGGAGCAGGTGTCTGAGAAAGAGCTGATCACTTAGACATTCAACAAGGCTTCCTTGCTTCCTAGCTCATGAAATGGATAATACAGTATGTCTTCTTCTCAGTACTTTTTATTGTATTTTTTTTTAGGTAGGTAGTTTTGTATCGTATTTATGGCAAATATCTTTTTTTCCCCCGTATGAAGAAGTTAAGTGTTATATAACTGATGAAAACATTTCTTCATAAGTAACCGTCAAGATGAACATTGATCCAATTGTAGAAAATCGTTCAAGAATTGTAATTATGTATCCAGAAAGTAGTGTTTACTTTGACCTTTAAAAATCTGGCACCTCTTGACCTAACAGGAACTTTCTGTATTTCTATATTGCTCTGAAATTTTACTGGAGAATACATAGTCTGTTTTTGAAATAGTCTTAATTCTTAAACCAAAGATTTTCTAAGACCTGAAACTTTGTAGTTCAATCAACTTAAACGTTAACTGATTTATCTAAAAGACTGTCCTTTGCATTTTAACTGCTGTTTTTTAAAGGCTTTTTTTAATGACCCGTTTTCTAATATTTTACATTCAAATTTGTCTAAAGTTGTGATTTCCTTTCCAATATGTCTTGATGAAATTGTATGTACTCAAGATCCGATCTTATTGGCTAATAGGGGCTAAATGGATTTTGGTGCTCTGTACTTGTAACTAATGTCTGCTAGAAGTTCTACAGCCAAAGTGAAACACGTCTCCTGAGAGTACCCGTTGTTTAAAAGACCAAATGGACATTTTGTGTTAAGCAAGTCTGCAGATGGTTAGATTCCCAGAGCAGCACCGGCGTGTGCCGCAGTGACAAATTCTTTGAGTGAGAGAGGGCTTGCTCTGTGTGATCAGTGTACTCTGGGAAAGTGGCGTGTAAATAGAACACTGTAAAATGTTTCTCACGAGCCTCGTATCTGATGTGCTTTCATCTGAAAAGAAGATTCTGTGATACAATAAAAGTTATCAAAGAAAAAAATGTGTTGATGAACTGTTAACCTGTCCTTTACATACTGTGCACTGTACGTACCCGTGGCCGCCCCTTTCATCAGAGGAAACACCGTGGGATCTCCTAGTCGCTCTCGTGTGTGGCGCTGTTGACACAGATGCCTCGCTTTTCCCTCCCCGCAGAGCAAGCACTTTCTCTGAAGCCTGTCGTCGCCGCATGCATCCTCTGCAAGTTCAATGCCGGCCGACTTTGCCCCTCAGTAGTAGTCACCTTGAAATACACTGACAGAAAACACGGCGCTGGGGAGCACAGAGCACATGGGTGTCACAGCGAACGCCCAGGCTCCTGTCAGGGAGGGGCAGGAGGTCTGTACAGAGCTGTCCACTCCTTCGGCTCTCACCGATCATTGGTGGCTCTAGATATTTCATCTCGGAGAAAGATGAGACAGGTAAAAACTCCTAGGTATACTCTTCTCCTGGGCTGTCCGTGCTGAGGTCAGATGCTGTTTGTGCGGTACAGTTCTGCCCTTTGAGGTGGCCTCGATAAAAGCTGAGCAGATCGGAGAATTGTCGAAATAAAACAGTAACTTTTCTTCATGTTCAAACTCCAGTCTGATGATGTGAAGGGGCCCACTTTGGGGGTTGCATCGAAAAGACACTGCTGGGTGATCACTT
This sequence comes from Echinops telfairi, assembly GCF_000313985.2. NCBI lineage: Eukaryota > Metazoa > Chordata > Mammalia > Afrosoricida > Tenrecidae > Echinops > Echinops telfairi. The sequence goes on from NW_022103905.1 coordinate 10,210,743, forward strand.
GTACCATTACCAAGCGTGTCCGTCTCCCGAGGTGGCTGAAACAAAGTGGCACCAGCCAAGTGGCTTGAAACAGCAGAGACATAGTCTCATTCAGCGCCAAGGCCAGAACTCTGAATTCCAGGTGTCTGGCAGGGCTGGGCCCAAGGGGAAGGCCCTGCCTTGTCTCTCCCAACTTTAGGCAGCCAGACGTTGTCTTGTGATGATACAACTGCAGTCTGTGCCCCCATCTCCCCTCTGTGTCTCCCTGTATCGCCTCTTGATAAGGACACTAGATACTTTGGGTTAGGACCCACCCACTTCTCCAGTGTGATCTCATGTTAACTACATCTGCTGAGATTTGATTCCCAAATAAACTCACATTCTCCCACGTTCAGGGGAGCTGGGACGTAAACATAAATTTTGGGGGAAACAAATCAACCCATAGCAGTATTTTAGAAAGCTTCTATTAATATGAAGAATTTTACTCAGGTCACCTGCTGTAGTGGCTAGATAAGAACAGATCGGAGCACGAAGACACACTGCCGGCCATGTTTTGTTTACGTGGTCGTAAACACAAAGTTGTCACAGGCTTTTAAGATGCCTTGAGCATGGGTGCCCAAACTTACTTGGCCTACTGTCTCCTTTAACCCCAAAAAAACACCCCAGCAATTCAGATCTTTTGTACCATAACCTAGAGTAAAGTGTAGCTGTCTGCTTTTGCACCCCCCTTTGGGAGACGCAGGTCTAAAGCAACCTGTGAGTTTTGTCTTTGAATAGATGCCCACTCCCAACAAAGATGAGCAGAGGAGAGTTTAGTGTATTACATCGTCAAACTTCAGGCCCACCACAAAGCCAGTAGTCGGAGTGCCCCGTGGGACTTTCAAGGTTGTACATCTCTAAGGAAGCAGTCACGTCTTTGTCTTGGGATACCTGGTGCATTCGAACACAGATCTTTTGGTTAGCAGGCCAATACTCGAGCACCAAAGCTCCGTAACCCATAGACAAGGGCTTTTTGGAAAGCCACACAATGTCTTTAGTTTCTGTGTTCGTCAATAAAGGTCAGTCTTTACATACCTCTTCTACGACTGTTGTTAGGGGCCACAGTCAGTTCCTACGCATAGCAACCTAAGTACAACACCACAAAGTGCTGCCGGTCCTGATCCGTCCTGTCAGTCATTCTGGATTGCGCCCATTGTTCCAACCATTGCGCCAGTCCATCTCCTGAGGGTCTCCCTCTCATTTCCCGAAATCAATGAAATTGTCAACAAAATGCAAAGCTCACTGCCCTGAAGTCGATTCCCACTCATAGCAACCCTGTAGAACAGGGTAGAACCACCCCCGGGGGTTCCCGAGACGGTGAGCTCTTTACGGGAGTAGAAAGCTTCGTCTTTCTCCCTAACCTCTTATAGTTCAATCTAACAATGTCAGTACCAGTCTTGTCTGTCCCTGGAATTGAATCCAGGTGACAAAGGCCAAGAAACAGTGCCCCCGGGTATTCTGGGCCTGGTGGGAGCCAATATTGCTAATATCCAAGGACGATGTATAGTAGGGCCAAGACTTCTCATGTCAGTCACCGCTGTCACCAGAAAGAAAGTCAGTGAACCGTGTAATAGATTGAGGAAACTTCAGATTAGGGTGAATTTAAAATTATCCGAGTTCTCTCACCTTTGGGAAATAAAAGAAATTCCTCTTAAAGCTTGTGACGGTGGACTACCGAGGATGGCTTCTGCGCTTTTCACTCACAGCTGAGGATGCCTGGATATGATCCCCTTTGGAGAGTCAGAAAGGAGCCCTTGTGGCATAACGGCTTAAGCACTGGGCTGCTCACCCAGAGGCTGGCGGTTCAAACCCACCGGCCGCTTTGAGGGAGAAAGAAAAAGTTGTCTGTTCCCACCGAGATCAGTAGATCGCTGGCAGCCCTGCCCTGTCCTACAGCGTGTCTAAAAGTCAGACTCGGCTCTGGGTGAGATGAGCTGCTCTGGGAACTCCCAGCTCCCCAGAGTGGGCTTGGGTCCCGGGACTGACTGTGGAGAGCCAACCCTCGTCGCAGTCGAGTTAAAAATGCTCGGCTCGGAGTCACCCCTGGTCTTGGAGACCCTGAGTGGTGGAATTGGCAGCCACCGGCAAGTGCACAGTCACCAGAGGCGAGTCTATCTGATGTTCAGCATTGCTCCATGGTCTGTCGGGGCGGAGGGCCAGAAATGTGCATCCCCAGATCCAGACAGAACCACTGCCCCAGGAGAGAGAAAGGAAGGGAGGGGGCAGGGCCGCAGAAACTCTCTCAAACCTCAGGCCCAAGTCAACACTTACCCAAACTTCCTGTTCGGGGGACAAAGGAATTTTCTAAAGTCACAGGCTTGCGTTTCAACATTTTTTATTCACAACTCGAATGACACAAAAGCAGCTCAACTCATCAGCCCTCGTGAAAGCAGCGTCCAGATCAAACAACCTATTGCATCGGTTGTTTCTACACAAGCCCTCCTAAATGGGTTAACTCAGGTGACGCTTTGAGGGCTAAGCTTCCCCTGCTCCAAGCCCTGGTATTTTCAGTTGCCTCGTATGCCTCGCGTGGACGCTGGACAATGGACACAGAAGGCAACAAAACTGATGCCTTTGAGCTGGAAAAGAACATTAACTAGGCGATGGACTGCAAGAGCAAACCTGTCTGGAAGAAGTCCGGCCTTGTTAGGAGCGAGGATGCTGAGAGTTGGCCTCACATACTCAGAGACCAGTCCCTGAAGAAGCACATTATGCTTGCTAGGAGAACTATAAAAGAGAAAGACCCAGAATGAAACAGATTGATACAGTGACTGCAACCGTGGGCTCAAACCTAACCCGCTTGGGAGGTGACAGGAGCGGGCAGTGTGGCACTCTGTTAGACACAGGCTCTGAGTGGGAACCGACCAGATGGCACCTGGCGGCAGCAACAAACACAGCCCAGGCCGCCATCGAATTAAGACCAGCGGCTGCCGTCCGCTGCTGTGAAACTGTTGACTGCGATAGACACAGCAAGTGCGCGTTTGTACTTCACTTCTCTTCCCTCTCTGCATCTCCTGATACTCTCTTCTTTCTGGAAGGTTCGCCTTCTGAACAGATACAAGAGGTAAAATGTAAGATTCTATATCGAGCATTTCTGGACATTTTATCTGAAGTGCGGCAGTTCTAAGCTGATAGTGAAGGAGCCTCGCTTCAGCTTGTGGCCCCGGGAAGGGACAGAGTTGGGGGAGAGTTACTTTCCATGTTCCAGCAAGTAGACATGCAACTGATAACCCCATGCGACAGAGCAGAACGTCCCCCTGGGGATTCCGGGCTGTAATCTTTAGGGGAGCACATGGCTAGTTTCTACTTTCGAACCACTAACCTTTCAGTTAGCCAAGCGCTTAACCACTGTGCCAACGAGGAATTAAAAGACAGTGGGGTTTTGCCACAGACATTTTGAATACCCCCACACACACATAAGCGGGCAATGTTTGAAACCATCGACCACTAACGTCACTGCAATGTTTACTCTTATCTGCCTCACCAGCACCCCGAGGGGAGCATCTACGTGCTCAGAGAATGTTGGCTGGTGAGTAGCCCGGCGGCCTCGGCAGTCAGAGGAGTAAGGTGGTGCAGGGAGTACGAGGTGGACTCTGCTAATCCGGCAAGGCCGACAGATTGAGCCCACCAGCTGCTCCTCAGGAGAAGGAGGAGGCTTTCTGCTTCCATAATGGGTTCCATTGTCCGGGCTCTTAAGGCATGCATTCAAACAAGCAGCCATCTACGTCAAGCACCAGCTAAGCCCACATGAAAGAAGCACACCAGCCTGGGTGATCCAAAGATGGCAGTAACAAACTCCAAATGTGATGAAGGGAACAGTATCAGAGCTTAAATTGTGAACACCCCCCCACCACCAAATGTGAACACCCAATCTGTACAAAGCTCTGGGGAGAAATGGGAGCCCCAAATCCATCTGCAGAGTGGCTGGGTCAGGCTTCTGGCGGATCCCCTCTAGTCCCAGGTGAGGGACTTCAACAGCTTCACTAGCAGAAATTATTGTCAACTCGATGATGGGGAGCCGGACCACCGTATACAGTGAACCCTCGCCACTTCGCGCTTCGACTTCCACGGCTTCACTCTATCGCGGTTTTTGCGTAACAGCGCATGCTCTGTCATTACTGCCACTGATTGGCTCATACTGTACACGCTTGATGCCATAAATAATATAATAAATAATAAATGATAATTGTAACGTCCAAAATGTTTTACTGTATTTTCCCTTTTTCGTTTAATAAATTGGGTAATACGAGTGTAATGGTGACTAAAGGGTGTTTTTTCATGTCCTCTATGCTCTAACTACGAAAATATTTGATTTACAAATAAGGAATCCTACTTCGCGGAATTTCATTTATCACGGTAGGGTCTAGAACCAATTAAACCCGATAAACGAGGGTTCACTGTAATACGATACTGGTCGGTTGACCTCTCTTGACCCAACCCGAATGTGCTCTAGTGCTCTATGCTCAAATATTTTTCAGTTGTTCGAGAAAGAAATGTCTTCTCTAGATTTTTAAATATGGTTGGTGTTTTTTTTCTTTCTTACTCTTTATTTTTATCTTTTATGTATTACTGCTTTCTCCTTTCTCTTTCGTTTTATTTTTTGTTGTTTCTGTTAGGTCTCCCAGGTTAGGCAGCACGAAGGAGTGGATGCAGAGAGACAGTAACTGGTGCAATGGTTTATCAGAAAGGAGAGGGAAGCGGGAGGGAAAGGGGACATCAGAGCTGATTGTGATGATGTATCTATAACTCTTTTTAGAAGCAATTTGTGGATTGTTAATATGTGAATATTATATCAAGAAAACTACTAAAACGAAAAAAGAAACCAAACTTGACCTATGGGTACCAGGGGTGAAGGAGGAAGAGTCTTTGCTTAGGGGGCATTCAGTTCATGTTAATGCGGTGGGACAGTTTGGAGAAGGATAACAATTATGGACACAGAGTATCACCAATGGCACTGAATTGTACATGTAGAAGTTGTTGAATTGGTGAATGTTTTGTTGTGTATATTTTTTCCAACATTGAAAAAAATCCATGAACAACTGAGTACCGGGAAAAAGACATGTTCTAAAATTGATTGTGATAAAAATCGTACCACTCTCCTTGATATGGTGGAACTATGGAACTGTCTGAGATGCAGATGAAGTGCCAAGAAAACTTTCTGAAAAAGAAGATGTACGGCCGTGTTAGCCAGCATCGTAAACTCAGTGACGGCAGACGCACAATGCAGTTGATTTCCCTTGTGGCCCAGTTTAAATTTGTCCTAGTTTTAATATTTCCGGCTTTTTTCTCAATTGAGGTTTTTCCCCTCTGGTTTATTTTGTTAATGTTGTTGGTGATTTTTTGGTATGTTTTCCAGTATCGGAAATCCAGGGTAGGTGAGGCTAAAGAGACAGTAAATGGATTGGTGGCTTACTAGGAGCACGAGAGGAGGGGTTGTAGGGAAATAGGGACGTAAACAATGAGAACAAGAGGGAAGAAAATGTTCTAGAACTAATTGTGGTGATGATTATACAACTCTTTTTGATGGACTGAACTGTTTAAGTATAAGACTATTTATAATTTTTCAAAATACTTGAAGGGAAAAAAGAGATTTACAACCTTGGGAACACACAGAAGCAGTTCTCCTTCACTATGAGTGGGAATGACGATGGCAGTAAGATGAGCAATAAATAATATAGTGTCTCCCTTGGATAAAGAACACAAAATGTCTCTGGATCTTTGATCTTATCAGTGGAAAAGTAAGTCATTAGAAGAGTGAAGACGATCAAAAACGCAAGGAAACAATTAGTCCAGAGGACTAATGGAATACTCAGACACCAGCCTCCAGTAGCCTGAGACCACAAGAACTAGATAGTGCCCAGCCACCCTGTGGCCAGTGTGAGCTCCAGGACAGAGTGGGAACACACAGGGAACAAACTCCAAAGCGCGAACAAGACCAGGCTGACAAGTCTGAGGGAGACTCGTCACCCTGAGTCGGATCAACTCGCAGGCAAAGACAGCGGGGGTCAACGGTGCAACCCTGAAATGATGCGATGTTCCTCCCACACGGACTCACCTCGGAGGCCCCCGTGGTGACGGCTTTCAATGGTAGCCAAGCTGCTGGCCTCTTCGCCTCTGCCCTCCTCCTCATCACGATCACTCTCAGCGCCCCCATAGGAGGTACTGGGCCCCGGGAGGCCCTGCTTCTCCCGAGCCGGGGCTGTCTGGGATTCCCCGTGTCTGGATGCCCTCAGACGGTCTTCTTTCTGGGAAGAGACAAACTATAAAATTCAAAAGGAAAAACAAAAACCCTCATTGTCATTGAGTCCATTTGACTCATCTTGACCCTATAGGGCAGGATAAAGCGGCCCCCTGGGGGTGTCAAGGCTGTAAATCTTTATAGGAGAAGAAAGCCTCATCTTTCTCCTGAGGAGCATCTGGTGGGTTTGAACAGACAAAATTGCAGTTACCAGCCCAACACAACCCACTACTCCACCAGCATCCCTAAATAAACTATAAAACAGAAAGCCATGAATTTTATGTCTCTGAGAACCTATTTTTCTACATAAAACAGCAGTGTAGCCCAGTCACCTCACCCATTCCGAATGTCTTCCGAGAACCATTGTCCCCATAGCCCACCTCTGTCACCACAGGGACTGCTGGGCCGCCCTTACATCTTGTGGCCTCGCACATACCACCAACCCAACCCAACCCAAACGGGCCCAGGCAGGTCCTTGGGAGCCACACCCTCCTCTCTGCTGACAAGAGTCCAGGCACAAACCACCACCCGGAGACACCTTCCCCAGGCCTAGCAAGAGCCTGAACTTACTTTCTGGGCCATCGTTTCCAGTCACCCCTGAACCACACACCCCGATCCCCGAGGCTCCACCAAACTACTGTGGTTCCCCAATACTCCTGCCCAGGGCCCCCTGGCTCCTGACCACAGAGGACAGGGAGCCCCACCGGTGAGCCCCTATTCCCTCATAGCTGCTTGGCACTTGCATGTCAGCATTCACCAGGCAGGGACAGTGCCTGACAAGTTAGGGATGTTCCTATCTGGCCAAACTCCATTATAACAGCTATGTCTCAAACACAAACTTATTTAAAGGAGCCCTGGGGGCACTGCCGGATCAGTGTTGGACTAAGGACTGCAAGGTTGGTGGTTCAAAACCACCAGCCAATCGGTGGCAGAAAGACGAGGCTGTCTGCTCCTGTAAAGAGTTACAGCTTTGGAAACCCCTCCTGGGATCGCTGAGTTGGAATCGATTCGATGGCAGCGGGTGGGTTGGGAACATAAACCTATGTGTTGTAAAGTTTCAAAACACGCCTCTATTTCCCTCTGAAACCTGGCCACCTGTGGGGAGAGCCCTCGTTCACCTGTTTGGTCGATCTCACCCGTAACCGCTGGCATTGTATGGTTAATCACATGTTTAGAAGATTAGGCTGGCTCCCTGAGGGCTACAAAGAAATAAAACGGCAGCAGCAATAAACAAGGGGGAATTGGTGTTCCGGAAAGCACGGGGCTCAACCCCGAAACTCTTGGCGGGAGCCTACCTTCATCACGGTCGTGTGCTGGCTCTCCGGATCACAGCTGGCCATTGGTAAGATTCGGATCTTCTTTGACTTCGAACACCGAGCCAGCGGCAGGATCAACTTCCGGTGTGTGGCACTGTCTGTAGAGTGAGGCCTGCCGGGCAATGGGCAAAGACGTCTCGCCCTGGATGGAGATGTGGAGGCAGCCACACCACCCTAACCCAGGGCCGTCCTCCTGCGCCGCCTCGCTCTCTGGCTGGCTGAGACGACCCATAGCCTGAGCCGAGCTGACAGGGATGAAATGGCAGTGGAATGGAAGGGAGGAGAGGCAGAGGGCAAGGTCAAGAGCTGTGACAAGACTGTTTCCAACTGTAGTCGAGAGAGAAGATGTGCAATCTCAGATGTGCAAGGTGGCGGACTACAGGCCAAACCCAACCCAAAGTCAACGCCCTCCAGTGGATTCTGACGCATAACAACTCTATTGGACAGCGTAGACCTGCTCGTTAAGGTTTCTGACACTGAAATCTTTACCAGAGCAGAAAGCGTCATCGCTCTCCCAAGGAGTAGTTGATGGGCTTGAACTGCCAACCTTGTGAGCCCAATGCTTCAACCCATTGCTTGACCAAAGCACCTTCCAGCACAGCAGCCATCAGGTACAAGAGGCGAGCAATAGGAAAGTCCCCCCTTTTGAGAAAAAAATGGGGAGGAAAGTCAAAGCCAGGAGACTGCTGCACTAGGAGGTCCTCGCACTGGCTGGAGAAGGAGCCCAGGCACACTATTGAAGGAAGGCGGATCTGACACGAGCCAGGGTGGTCCTGAGAGACAGACAGACGCTGAGGAGAACAGGGATGTAGAGAGCTGGATGAAGCCGTGCTAGGCAGTCTTACTGCCCCCATGTGATGCATACAGTACAATTAAACACGGGCACGCCATGGAGTATCTTTATTTTTTCCCCAACCATTTATTGTGAATTCGGTGGGAGTTGACATTCCCGATGGCCAATTTGGTATTCAACAGTTTGAACTACAATCAAACACCCCAATAGTTTATCCTACCCCGCCCCCGCCCTTTATTTCTCCTTCACCCAAGTTATTACCTGCCAACCCTCTAATCTACTGCTTCATATTCCCGTCTCCTCGGGATGGCCATCTTTGTTTTGCTTCCCCACTTTTCACAGCGATCTCACACAATATCTGTCCTTTCATGATGGGATCGTTTCTTTCAGCAGTGTCCTCCCGGTCCACTCGGTGCTCCTCGGTTTCGACATTGTTTTTCAGCAATTAGTATTCCACTGTGTGTATGGGCCAACGTTTCTTTACCTATTCTTCTGCTGACAGGCATTTAGATTGTGTCCATCTTCTGGCGGTTGTGAACAGTGCTGCAATGCACACGGGTGTGCATATGTCTGCTCATGCTGTGACACTTACTTCTCTAGGGCGCGTATACAGCCAGCGGAGGGATTGCCGGGTCACAGGGAACTTCTGTTCCCTGTGGTTTGACGCAGCACCACATTGCTTTGCATGGTGGGTGTTCATATTTAAAGTCCCAACAGCAGTGTATGAGGGTTCCAATCTCTCCACAACCTCTCCAGCATTTACCTTGTGGTTTGGTTTGGTTTTGATTAACGTGGCTGCTCTCATTGTCCAGGTAAGGTGGTGTCTCATCGTTGCTTTGCTTCGCATCCCTCGAGGGTTAGCGGTCATGAGTATGTTTGCTGGCCATCCGATGTCATCTTTGCGTACGTGTCCACGTTTGGAATGAACTTGTATGTCACTAAAGACCCCGAGTCCATTTCAATGGTACCTTCCCTCCTTTTTTTTTAGCCACTCAGACTAATATTTAGATCTGCGGAGTAACAAATCTGGAGGAATTGTTTTGTTTTGTTTTGAAGGAAGCATATTCTATATAGTTACACAGCCCATCTCAACAAAGGAAATCAGTAATAATACCCCGTGAGACATCCCATAAATGTGGTTTTCTTTCTTTCTTTTTCCCATCCATCCCTCTGCCCTCCCTCTATAATTTCCTGTTCCTCCTGAGGTAGCTGCCTTACCCAGTTCCCTGCTTCAGCTGGCAAGGCTCACATCCCTGAGGAGAAGCTGCATGGACCTACCCCGATGCAGCCCTGGGTGCTGGAGCAGCCGTGTGGAGACCCCTGCCAGTGCTGAGATGTTTACACATTCACT
>NW_022103905.1:10221673-10230665 GCF_000313985.2 Echinops telfairi
TATATATTAATTACCTTTATAAATAAATATATTATATTATCAAGAATTTGGTTTTATCTCTCTAGAGAACCCTGTCTAACACAGGTATATACCCAGTAGCGAGCCTGCTGGATCATAAAGTACTTTCATCTGCCTGGACGTCACATTCAGTGAATCCTCGGTCCTTGGCCCACTCTTCTGGGTTCTTTGCCTTCTTCTTACTGAGGGTTGCTGCTTTCTACAGAGTGTAGAGATTAGTCCCGGGCCCATGGTGGTGCTGGCAGCACAGGATTGTGGACACAGTTTTCCAACTCTCTGGGCTTTACTTTCACTCTTTTGATGAAGTCTTTGATGGACACGCATCGTACTTTTAGGAGGTCCCGTGCATCTGTTTTGTCATCTACCATGTGCTTCTCTTTGATGTGTGTCTGCACCCTGCAATGGGGCAGACGGGTCCACCTTTAGGGTACCACCTGGAAGGGATCACCAGGCTCTGGATGTCAGGCCTCTGCGTGGCGTTTTGCTTATTAGTTGACTTCATTGAAAGACCATCCCTGTAAAGTAGATGTTCTCATCTCTGACTGATAGGGGAACGAAAACTTAGGGAGGCTGAGATCGTGCCTCCAAACCACACTGAAGTTCAACTACGGAGGTGTCTGTTAACAGCCTTACAAACAGCACCCCTTTACCGAGGTATAAAGTCCATCCCAATTAATGTGGCTGGTCAAGCGTAACAACTCCCAATTTGTTACTGAATTTATAAGGCTGTGCAGCTGTGACCATGAGCTAATTCTAGAACACACACACACACACACACACACACACACCCCGAAAGAAACCTGGGGCCCATTGTGCCAGCTTTGGAAGCCCCCCACTTCTCAGGGAAAGCCAAATGCTAACCAGCAGCCCTATGCTTCCCAGAGGAGATGGGCGGGGGCACAGCGTCTGCATAGGAGCCAGAGAAGGGTGCTCCACAGCCACCATCCCCTCACTGCCCGGTCCATCGGTCAGCGTGGTGCCAGGTTGTAGCAGCCTAAGGGAAGGGGGTAACTAACCGTGGCTGGTCCTAGCCCGGGCCTTTCCCTCTCTCTGCTGCATTTGCACCCAAGCACATCCTAGTCCCTGAGAAGCTTCTAGGACCATTTCGCTACAGGGGGAGGCCATGCAAGAGCCGTCTCAGAAGGCAGGCAACCGGCAGGGAGCGATGTGAGTTAGTCCACTACTGTTGTGGCTTATAGAACTTTCTTAGGTGAGTTTGGACAGTATGAACAGGCTCCCTGAGAAATAGCAACTTGTGGTCAACTTGGAAAAGTAAGATGGGAATCAGACCATGGTCCTTGGTGAGCTGCCTGCCAAGTGACATCTACTAAGAGAGTTAGGCTCTTTGTGGATGGCCTGGTGGCCCTTCCATTATGGGTCCCAACCCGCCGATATGATTAGTTACCTGAAAGTGAGTTTGGATTTAAAGACGGCTTGTCCCTGTAGGCCAGTATCTTCTCTTATAAACAGATGGTTGTAATTGCCCTGCATTGGGGCCTTGTAGACATCAAACACCTCGTTGCCTAAATGCAGAGACAAGCTGGAACGAGAAACCATTCCATGATTAGCATGGATATTTAAAGAGTCCTACCGCTAGCTTCCCTTCTGCCACGTTAGAGTACTTGGCATACTTAAAATAACACGTGACTCAGATTGAATTCATCAGAAAAGATGTTCCAAATAACTAATGACGGGTTAAGCAGTTGACCCGCTAACCAAGGGCCGGTGGTTGGAGCCCCCCCAGCCGCTCCGAGGGAGAAAGATGACGCCATCTACTGACTGGCAGCTTGGGACGCCCCCAGGGGCACAATCACTAGCCACTGGTGGGGGGCGGGGCGGGGGGGGGGCAGGGGTTTCTAGTGGCTATTTCCTTACAAAAATAAACGCAGGGAAATAAATACATAAAATAATACACGCAGGTAGAACACCATGCTCCTTTCAGCCCAGAATATAATTATTTTGTAATTTCCCCAATATCTCCCAATTCATTGGTAAAACAGAAACCTTTTCCCCTCCTTTCAAAATAATAATGTAGGTGGAGCTACCCGTAGTTTCTCCCTTACTACCTAACCCACTGCCATTGCCAAGGCCTAGCAAGCCTCTAGAGCCAGGGGTTCTCAACCTTCCTAAGGCCGCAACCCTTCAATACAGTTCCTCATGTTGTGGTAGCCCCCAACCATAAAATTATTTCCGTTGCTACTTCACCACTGTCATTTTCCTACTGTGATGAATCGGGCCACCCCTGTGAAAGGGTCATTTGAGCCCCAAAGGGGTCACGACCCACAGATTGAGAACCACTGATCTATAGGATTTCTGAGACTATAAATCTTTTCTTTTTTTTTAGATTACAAATCTTTACGGGAGCCAACTGACTCCTCTTTCTCCTGTGGAGTGGCTGGTTTTGAACCACTGAACTTGTGGCTAGCCGTGTCAATAGATGTGATCACATCTTGGTTTCTTACCAGCCTGGGTACACGGCCCCAAACCTATTGCTTCTCTTAGGCTTCTTTAGATCGTGCCAGGGGTCTAGATTTTATCAATCCTTTAAGGAATGCAAAACCCACCCAAATGCCCATGGTAGTTAAGTGAATTCTGACTGATCGCGACCCTGTAGGACAGAGTGGATCACCTCAGAGGATTCCCCAGGCTGTACATCTTTACGGGAGCATCTTCCTCCCTCGAAGCCTTTAGCAGTGACTGCGTAACCACGGCCCCACCGGGGATGCTGAATAAATGTAAGGGGCCTCCCAGAGAAGGTCCCACCGCAAACCGCACACCACGCAGGCCTCGCTCTGGGTCTGCCGCTCGCTCGTCAGAAGCCTGAGCTCGCTCACCTCCCGTCCGACCACTTGACCATCCGAGCATTGCTCTGTCTCACTCGGTTGCCCTGGGCATCTCTGCGCACTCTCCACCGTATGGTATTCTCCACCTGGTCCAAGACACAAAGGCATCAGAGGGCCCCTGGACCCCACGGCCCTTCTGATGTGCCCTCACTCGGTAAGACTGACAAAATGAGCTGCTTTTACCAAGAGCTGCTGGCGGGGTCGGGGGTAAAGGGGACCTGAGGTCAAGGAGTTCAAGAAGGAAGAGAAGGTTTTGAAACTGTGGTAGCAACTGAACAGTGCTGCTTGATGCGACTGAACTGGGGGTGCTATGACATCTGTATTAGCTCCCGAGAAAATGGGAGCTAATTCCCCAAAAATTCTGGGGGGGGAAACAAAACAGGTAGCCACACCGAAGCCCTCAAATGTTGGTCTAAATGATAAGTTCCCAAATTTAGCTAGCCCGCGGCCTCTTTTCCGAAAAGCATTCCTCTGAGCCCCACACGGCAATTAAACACTGGTCCCAGGGTCCATCCTCCAGGATGCAGTGTGGGCATCTGCCTGTGCCGCCCGCCTGGATCACCTCAGCGCTCCCCAGGGGGCGCTAGCGCCCACGTGGGGAAACACTGGCATAAAAACGAACCAGGCATTTTTGTTTACTTCTTTTTGTGGACTCTGGTTCATCACAGAGGAGAAGCTCAATCGGATGTAGGCGGAAGCCCCTGCAGAGCTGAGGCCTCTGGGTCGCAGGGCCACCTGACAGGCTATGAACTCAAGGAAAGAAACTGCCCCCCAAAACTCCTTGTGCCCACTGTGCCCGTTCTAAAGCACTCAGCACACGGTACCTTTTCAAGCAACGGCTGACCCTTAAGGAATGAGAAGCTGAGACGTGTGCTTTGTCCGGTTTTTGAGTTCAAATGTGTCTCCTCATACGGTGGGGCATCCCACGTCACACAAGTCAAATCAGGGGTGAATGACTCAAAAAGTAAGATCCACACGGGCTTACTTGTGCTGACTCCCTAATCCATGGGGAACAGTTTCACGGATTTTTGTCAGCTCCTCTCTCCAAGTCAGGGATTGTAAATTTGAGAAAAGGCTTTATGTATAGGAAGGTGCAGTGGGGGTGGAGAGAGGCAGACACCAGCCACACCGACAAACAAACTCGGTGACGTGGGGGGAAAGGTGGAGCTAGTCACCACAGGTTAGTCAACACAAGTATGGCCGTGCTTGCCTTGCTTCTTGGGTACTAAACTGGCCCTACCAGCGATCCCCTGGCAGACAAGAGCACCATCTCCTGTTAAGAAGAGAACGGCAGTGTTTGCCATCCCAGGCCTTCTAGAAACAGCCTGGAGCCGAGGCCTCTCTTTGTGCATCCTTTGAAGAGCCATCAATAGCCAGAGTGCGTCTCCTGCGGGAAGCTGCTAGGATGCCGGATGCGTCACCATGAAACGAAGAGGCGGTGCCAAATACCTAGCTACATCATTATTTACTCGGAAGCAAGGAGGCCACAATTGTCAAGAGTTTTTCTGTTTACTTCCATCGAGACGTTAACACTGAAAAACAAAAGGCGATTAGAAAAGTGACAATCCTCAGGGAAGCAAAGGCAGGTGCCTTCTCCCCAGAAAAGACCGTTCATTCTGTTCTAAACAGATTGATTGATTGAGCAGGAAACAAAAAAGGCCACTTCTAGAAACACAAGTTTTGAGTTATCACTGCATTTTACTTCCTAAAAGGTAAACAAGGAAAATGAGGGAATGAAGCATGGAATTGATACCTTCAGTTTTAATCTGGCTCGATCTTCCTCATCAAGCATTTTCTCATTTTCAAATTCACCTTCGTAGTGCCGAGGATCGAAAGGCCTACAAATGTTTTTTTAATGTTGTATTAGCCACATTTAGTAATGAACATACGGATATCTTTTCAGGTTTTCCAATGAAAAAAATCATACAAGACGGGACTTCCTGTAAAACCTTTGGAATGTATGCAAATCACCGAGCTTTCGCCACCTTTGTTTATAGAACACATTGCGTTCAAACAAAACCCTAATGTGACTAATACTTGATCATTCAAAATCATCTTTGGCCTGACAAAATATGTCTGATAAGACACAGGTAACTTACACATAATTTTTATTTCTTCTTTTAAGGAAATCAAAGCAAACACCCAAACTCACTGCCCTCGAGTCGGATTCCGACTCACAGTGCAGGAGGGCTCAAGCACTGGATGAACACACCTTGGTCAGTAAGTTTGTCCAAGATGATCATCCTTTCTAGGTTCACAAGGACTCTTGCATTGGGGACTGGCCATTTCCCTAGCAAACTTCCCCACCCTCATTTTCTGAGGTTCAAGAACGCTGCCCTCAGCTTTCACGGGTGGAAAGGACCCGCATCAGCTGCGATGTCTGTTGACTTATAAGAAAAGCCAGCAGGCATTCGTGTGGAAACTTCCCTCACACCAGCCATGCACCGTTTGTCTACTCTAGCACACCCACATTTTTATTTCTGAGTTACATAAGGACAATCTCATCTCAGTCAACAGGAATATTATTTACATTCCACATATTCATTCAGTAGCTTGGAAATGACCGTTGATTGGCCCTCTTACTTGGGTTCCATGCTGAGAAACTTGGGGAGCTTAACGAGATGCAGTTCACTTCCTAAATCAGAGTTGATACTGGGAACCTCGATTTCGATTCTGCTCGCTGAGAGGGGCTTTTCCGCCTGCCGACCCCGAGGCTTTCCACGTGCGCCCTAGGAGAGGAATCCGAGCATGACGAGATATTACTTAAGTGCCAGGGCTTTACTCCTGCCCAGCACAGTGCCTGGTTGGCAGGAAGCAAACTTAAGCACCACGTTTAATAACTAAAGCCCCCCAACCACCCCACCCCCAACCGTCCCCCTGCACAATCTCAACCCCTTGAAAGAAAGAAACCAGCAAAGGAAGCAAGATTTGTTAGCTTGCGATACAGCTTGGCAGAAAATTCTAATTTTTGGACCCACCTACATTTCATAAAGCTCTAACAGATGTATGAAATTACTCTGCCAGGCACCGTCTTGAATAAGAGATGCAAAAATAAAATAAAACACCACCTTTAACACAAACGTTTACAAATTGGGAGTCCTCCCAGTCTGGCCTCAGTCTCATTTTGAATCTTCCTCTGCCTTCTTCTATCCCGGAGTCCCCACCCGGGCTACCAAGTGCCCACCCATCAGAGATTTCAGACCGAGGTTCAGTTATCCGTGTCCTCGCACGGGAGAGATGGGCCCATCAGCCTCTGAACCCGTGTGCTTAGCTTTGACTCCCGGGACCCGTTGAGACGAGTGACTGTACTTACAGCCGGCTGGCCTGGACGAAACGGTTGACCGTCATCACTCCCTGAAGAAATGTCATCTATATCTCCAAACAGATCCATGGTCGCACTGTCACCTTCCGGGTTGGAGGGAAATGCACAGCATTAATTGCTCTAACTAATGTTTCTCCATCTATTTCTAGAGTTCATAGGTCAAATTCCCACCAAACTAACCTCAAACTGACTCTCTGAGCCTGGCTCTCAGAGGAGGCACTGGAGTGTCTGTGGAGAAGGGAGGGGGCAAAGTTGCTATGGCAGCTGCAGGGAGGGGGGGCTGGCCTTCGAGATGGTCCCCATTGTTTTAGGGTTGCTCTAGCACTAAAAGAGGAAAACCTCCCTGAGCCTCAGCTTGGAGCCCTGCTGGCGGAGTGGTTACACATTGGGCTGCAATCCGGAAGGTCGGCAGTTTGCAAGCACCAGCCGCTCAAAGAAGGCGCTTTCTACTCCCATCAGTAGTCACAGTTTGGGAAACTCACAAGGCAGTTCCACCCTGCCCTACAGGGTCACGGTGAGTCAAGATATTGGGGCTTTGTCTCTTGAATCCCTTGCCAAGGGGATGCTAACTCTCAGGAAGTGAGGAAACAAAAACCGTTAATGGAGATGCCTCCTGCCAGAGGCCATGTGAGCGAGCCATTGTGACACCACAAGTCCTCGTGCTGGGTAGCATTTCAGGTCCTTAGCAGTGTCGTGCTGGGTAGCATTTCAGGTCCTTAGCAGTGTCGTTTGAGAGTCAGTATCTAGTCTGGCTCCCCCAAATGTCTGAGTATTTCCTTTCCCCAACCCACAGTCACTATCGTATACACTGGTGGTTTCCTTCAGGAGGGCCTGGGGGGATTGATAGTGTTACTTGTGGTGGTGCTTCCGAACCCTTCCACAAAAGGACTGGACCTCCCCTCGAATCAAGCGACTCCAGG
Source organism: Echinops telfairi (assembly GCF_000313985.2). NCBI lineage: Eukaryota > Metazoa > Chordata > Mammalia > Afrosoricida > Tenrecidae > Echinops > Echinops telfairi. The sequence continues at coordinate 10,228,777 of NW_022103905.1, forward strand.
TCGGGAACAACCCGATGAGTGGACACTGGCTGAGATGGAGTGACTTTCTATTGTGGTAGCTCCACCAACACCACGAACAGCCAGCCCTCAGCAAACATCTCTGTAGGTTCCAGGAGTCTGATTACTCCTGCCCCTCTGCTGCCCCTCTTAGTAAGGTGCCCACCTTGGCTCTGACACAGAGTTCAGCGCTACCACCTGGCCTGTGCTGTTCTGGGACCCCGTCAGGCCCATCTCAATAGCTGCATCTCCCATCATCCTACCTGCCTACAGCCTTTGAAGAATATGGGTCTCTGTTTCCAGGAAACAAACCATCGATGATGAGATTTGGGGACTGGTTTGCCTTTGCAGGCAGATCCCAGCCTTATCAATGGGAAAGAGGATCCGGATCAACTAGAGGGGAGGCGTCCTGGGGGCACAATGGCTTAGCGCTTATCTGCTCATCAGTTTCCACCGGCAATCTGCTCCCATTCAGATGTCAGCCTCACAGGAGACTCCACAGCACACAACCACCACATCCACGAGAGGGAGCAGCTTCGAAAAGTTTGTGGGAAAATTTCAGGATCTTTCACTTCCATTTTTCCATGACCTTTGTGGTATTTCTTAGTGATTTCGTGAAGGGAGTGTCGTCTTGGGGTCTCAGGGGATGTAGCGGGGGCAGAGGGGGGTGGTGTGTGGACCACATATTGTATGTCGTCAACGTTCCTTTTTCTAAGTCTTCAGTCCCTCCTCCACATACCTCCAGGGCAGCCGTGGCATCTCAAGTCCATTAAATGTCGCCTGTTACAGTCCATCACATACGAGTAAGTAAGCTGTGAAAGCCATGTCTAGCTACCTGAGCTAACACATGAAATCCGTAATTTAAGTATATACTGATCCCTGGTAGTGCATAAGACTATAAACACTGGGCTGCTAGACCCAGTCAGCAGCTAAGCCCACCAGCTTCTCTGCCAGAGGAAGATGGGTTATCGATTACCAGAAAGATTTACAGTCTCGGAAACCCTGAGGAGGAATTCCACTCTGCCCTTAAGGGCCACTAAAAATCAGATTTAACTCAACAGCCGTGGATTTTGGGTTTTTTGTATCCATAGCAATAAATTTGGTCCTATACGCCAATAAACAAACAAATAAGATTTAGCCCAAGTTAGTGTTAGTCTTTTGTCTAATATTTTAAAAATCTACTCCCCTACATACATTCCCAGGCTTCTGTCTATAGTAGGATAATTGTGCAATTCTTTTGGTGTATGAGCTAGTTAGTTCTTTCTTAGATTTTGTGCTTGATTTGCTGGGGCTTGATGAGATCTGAGTTATGTATGTCCACTCATAAAACATGTCTCAGAAAAAAAAAACCCAAACGTGTCTCCGACAACATTCATTTCGGTAGGTGAGTCCTGAGAATGGAACTGCCCCAGGTAATGCTAGTACAGTGTTTACAAACAAGAGACAACTACTGTATATACTCGTGTTTAAGCCACGTTTTTCAGCACACTTTTAATGCAGTTTTTGTGGTAAAATTAGATGCCTCAGCTGATATTCGGGTCAGCGTATACTCGAGTATATACGGTACTTTCATGAGACAGTGACAAGCCTCTTTCCCCAGTAAGGGAGGCTCAGAAAGCCTAGGGAATTTGAGTTTTTCAGCCTCATTTCAGTCCAAACAGATTTTCCCCATTCCTAGTAGCTGTCCCCTCAATGCCCTGACTTCCACATGAGATACTTGAGCTGGTGTGGATTCCAGTGATGTTGCAATTCTGCAACAAGGCAACCAATTTTTTTGTTTGACTTTCAGCGACCTCAGTCCTGTGGCTGCAAGATAAAAAGAGATCCTTTTAGGGTTGTCATGAAATGGCACTGGTTTTCTAATAATGGGCTGAACATTTAAAAGACCCAAA
>NW_022103905.1:10231676-10232754 GCF_000313985.2 Echinops telfairi
TTTATAAATTATCAAGGGTTCATGAGGGAGGGGGACCGGGAAGGGAGGGGAAAAATGAGGAGCTGATAACAAGGGCTCAAGTAGAAAGCAAATGTTTTGAGAATGATGATGGCAACAAATGTACAAATCTGCTTGACACAATGGATATGGGTATGGATTGTGATAAGAATTGTACGAGCCCCCAATAAAATGATTAAAATTAAAAAAGAAAAGAAAGGACTCACAGCAAAAAAAAAGAAAGAAAAAGGAGAGGAAGAAAGGTAGAAAAGGCAGGCAGCTACTTCCACCCCCACGACTGAGGGAGGGGAGACGCTGAAATAAGTAACACTTCAAACGTGGAAGCCCCGGAGTGCCTACCTGGGGAAGAGAAGCCGTCCAGTTTGGTGCTGCTGCTGCTGCCTCTCGGGGGACAGCGAGGCCGCCCAAACCACCTGAGCTGCCTGGCAAGGAGCTGCCTTTCTGAGGCGACCTCAGGGCCCCTCACAGGTTCCAGGAAGCCCCAGAAGCTGCACAACAGGAAGGAGTAATCCCTTCCTGGGGCGCAAGGTTGCAGCCTCCCTCTAGCGCCCCCAGCAGGGGTAGCCGACAAGCCAGCCGGAGGGCGGGAGGGCGGGCGGTGTGCAGCCCCGGCGGCCCCAGAAGCCAGGCGCTGCAGGGTGCGTTTGGAACAACAGGGAAACTAGACTACTGGGAACGGAACCACCAGAAGGCAGCTAATGAGGATGTTGATACATTGTAAAAAAAGGTCGCTGAGCAACTTGTGCAGGAATCACCAAACCTGCCGTGCAAAGCACTCGTTGAAAACATGAGACGAGTATGAAAAACAAAGCGGAGCAGAAACCTTTCCCTGTGACGGGCTAGCGCCTGCAGGTTTTTAAATTAGGAAAGTGGCATTGTGATAGGCAGATGTTAGGGCAACGTGGGTGGGTCGGGATTCCCCCACGATGTGATGGCGCGTGGTCAGTCCATCTATGAAGCAGCCAAGCAGCTGTGGGGATAACCTCGTGTTAATCTGACCACAGTCTAGATACGATTGAGGGAGGGTTCATTCAGGGTGTGGTCCGTTAGTATAGATCAG
>NW_022103905.1:10235726-10237262 GCF_000313985.2 Echinops telfairi
CATCAGCAGCTCCGAGGGAGAAAGACTGAGCTTTCTACTTTTGTAAATAATTAAGTCTCAGAAATCCACAGGGACTTGAGTAGTAATGACTTGATGGCAGTGAGTGTGGTTTCCATAAGAATTTGAAGTTCTCTTCCACACATTTCCTTCTTTTGATTAGGGTCCATCCATTGAGTCTTGATCAAAACCTTCTGTAATGGAAGCCGGGCACCATCCATTTCTTATGGTCTCATGATCTTCTGATAGCTAGGTTTTGTGCCAACTTGGCTGGGTGGGTCAGGCTACTCCATGGTTTGTTAGTTAACACCTAGTAATCCCCCATGACTTGACCTAACACAATGGAATCACAGCCAATCAACTGTAAACGTCCATAATGGGATTTAGAGTGGAATGCAACCTTAATCAGGTCAGAACCCTGAAGCAATTAATTGCCTCAAGACATGGCCTGCTTTCAGTAGAAGTGAGTGCTAAGGGAAAGTTTGCTTGCTGTGGCAGTTATACAATTTCATGTCAACTTGATCAAATGAAGGGGTGGAACCTAGTCTGTCTATCAGGTCACAGCCTGATGATCCCTCCTTGTGGGAATGGCCTTCTCATGAGGATTCTAGGAACTTCCTCTTGATTCTGCCATCAGAAGAGGCAGGCCACTTTCTCTGCTACACATTCCTGCTGACAGCCCCATGGAGCCAAAGCCCTGGAGATGCAGTCACTGCCATTGGGTCCACAGGACTTTCCTCCCGATAGCCTATCATCTTCCTGCATTCGGCATCATTGCATGGGCTGTGTGGAGTCTGAAGAGGAATTCATGGACTAATATTGTACAGATGGGCTTGGATCTGGACTCGGCTGTTTTACTGATGCATAATTATTTCTTGATATGACGTTCTCTCACACAAAAGGAATGTGACTGGATTTGTTTCTCTAGTCAACCCAGTTTACCACACTTGTGTTTTGCTAGGTCTGGATCCTGCATTGAACTCATTTACCTCTGGTTCTTTGGACTGGAGCCAACAACTTGCCACATTGCCTGCCGATCCTGGGAGACTTTAGTGGCCTGCCATCTGACCTGCTTCGGAATCCGACAAGATAGCCGAGTCAGAAGATGACTGCAGCTTACTATCTGACTCATGGACTTGTAACCTTTTTGGACTAGGATTTGCCTGTTTCTACAACCCTGAGAGCCATATAAATGCCTATTTTTTCACACATAAAGTTAGAGTTTTGCTTCTCTAAAGAACCCAGACCAAGACAATAATGGAGATAAGAACTAATGAAGGCCATTAAACCCACGGTTCATGTCTTTTCCAACTCCTGGCTACCCTCCCTTCCTCTCCTGTGCAGGCAAACAGAAACCAACTGTGGTTATCTCGGATGGCACCTGTCAACTTCTAAGACACCAGGCGCTATACTACCTGCTCAATTAGGAGGTAGAAAACCCTACAAACACAGGGAAGAGATGGCCGTGTAAAGATGGAGAGATGGGATTTTGTCACGAGCTGCCGAGTCACCAGAAGCTGGAAAGACAAGTCTCTCTCC
>NW_022103905.1:10238429-10240745 GCF_000313985.2 Echinops telfairi
TTGGGGCCCCTCCCTTCCCCAGCGCCCTGGAGAACGGAAGACTCCCCCTGCGGTCACTGAGGGATTCTGAAGATTTTGCTGCTGCAATAATGGCGGACAAACGCCTCCTTTACATGTTTCTCCCTTTAGGTGACTTCAACCCTATGGGAAAAGCGAAGTCAATCAACGACCTAAGGCCTTCTCCATCAGGGACGGTGGCGCACCCCGCTGTGGCTCAGAGGCGTCTCTGGGCTCATGGTGTGGGTGGCCTGTGGGGTGGACAATCAGGAGCGGGAAAGTCAGGATCCGACCCTTTCCTTCTCTTTTCCATCGCAGCCCAGGGCCACACGGGGCAGATGGCGGGGCAATGGCGGGGGTCGGGAGGGCAGAATCTTGGAGGCTAATTCCTGTAGCAGACAGCTAGGAGACTGTTCATAGAAGGCAATGTCAAGCCATGGAGTTTTAGGTTTATAACGGCCCAGCTTAGCTGTTGGGTCACTTAAAGAAGGAAGGGGGAAAAAAGGACAACCCCCCCCACCCCAAGTCCCAGGGCACTTGTCCTTCCCTCCCAGGCCCTGCTTGCCAAGAAGAGAAACAGCACTGCTTGGGTGAGGAAGCCATGCGCCACCAGTTCCACTCGCTGCCACTGCGCCCCGAAGATGCTTCTGCTTAACACAAACACGGCACATTCTGTGCCGAATAATGGAACGGCTTCTGTCCAGCTACCTTCCACAGCACGCCACTTCCAAGAATGGCTGGGAAATGCTACATGTGATTAGCAAGAATCTAAGAAAAGAATCCTGGGGCCCTGGATTCCTGAGAAGACCAAGCAGTTAACATGCAGCTCTAGCCAAGAGGCTGGTGGAGGTTCAAGTATACCGGGAGGCACCTTGAAAGAAAGATCAGGGAGCTGTCTCTGAAAAAACACAATCAGCTACTGAAAACCGAGGGGCACAGTCCGACCCTGCTGCACACGGGGTCACCGTGGGTTGAACTGACTCAGCAGTAACTGGTAAGGGTGAGAAACGAACTCGAGGAAGCAGTTCATGAAAGGCCAAAATCCCAGAAACGCTTTGCCAGAGCAGACAACGGGAGCCCACATCTACCTCCTGCAATACGGCAGGGCAATCCTTCCACCAGCCAGGCCCTGAAAGCAACTAATCTTGCTGAAGTAGAACTAAATCAAAGGGATGACAAGAAAATAAGATTCGCCTGGGAGACGATAATGAAGCGACACTAAGCGCCCTCTAGAGGGGCAGGCAGAGCACCGCTGCCCTCTCTCCTTCGGGACGTGGAGGGCGCTGAAGGGCTGCTCTGCGCAGTCTCAGGCCTCACAGGGGGCGGGGCCAGCAGACAAACGCTCGCTGCTCAGGTCAGCAGGCTAATGGCAGCTCTGCCGCAAATAAAGGCACGAGGACGCCAAGAGGCCGGCTGTTTAGCGTGAGGGTCAACCGGAAATGAGCCCAGCCCACATCCGTCTGACCAGGTGGGCACACGTGGCGTGGACAGAGCCAGGTAACGAATGCATTAGGCTTTGTGTCAGTTTCGATCACTCAACTCTGCCCAAGAGCGGAAAACAGCACAGACGACACTCACAGAAATGAGACACAGGCCACGTGCCGACCCCTGTTCAACCACAGGACAAGTCCCCATCTGAAGCTTAAGAACAAACTGGTGAAGGATTAAAATAAAATGTTTCCCGTGAAAATCGATAAGCACAAATTGGCCCAAACCCACTCCCAGCAAAGAAACCGGCTCCAGGCTGCTGATGCCACAGCATCGAGGGATGGAGGGCAGGAGAGAAAGTCGTTTGGTCACAAATGACTGAGCTGAAGGAAATCTGAAGACGGCCTTTGCTCTTGTGAAGAAAGATGCGCTGTACGGCCAGGAGCCCTTGAAGCAGCAGTGCACCCAAGCAGAGAGGGGTGTCACACGCCAGCTCCTTCCCCAGGGACTACACCAGCCTCTCAGCACCACGCTGGCGGAGCTTGGAACTGCATCTGTAAACACTGTTTTCATGTTGCTTTAAGTTTTATGAGCTCCTCTGTATATGACTTGGTAGGCTAATCTTTGGGTCTGGAAATGCTAAAAAAATTTCCCATATAAATTCATGGTAATTGCTTCTCACTTCATACCATTTCCGTTTACAAAGGCTGCCATCAGGATGTTGTGCTTTCAGAGACCATGGGAAACTTAAGCATCCCATTAATAGGAGGCACCATTAATCAATCAATCATAAAGTTCACTGAGAAATAAAGAGCCATGCATAGAGACAAGAAAAATAATAGGTACTAAGACCAGACAGGTAAAGCTTTCAGAAACTGAAATAATAAAACA
>NW_022103905.1:10242135-10250880 GCF_000313985.2 Echinops telfairi
TAAAGTGAAGGTCTAGAAAAGAATAATAGCAATATGTGTACAAACATACCCGATAAAACTGATGTAGAGTTATAAAAGCCCCCAATAAAATGATCTTTTAATAAAAAAGGTATGCTTTCAAAAAAGGGGAAGTTTGAATTAAGGAAAGGATCTCTAAAAATAAAAAGTGTAATTCTTAAGAGCTCAGTGAAGAAATCGGACACAGCTGAAGAAAGGAGGCATAAACTAGAAGGCGAATAAAGGTGTAACCAATGAATTCCATTCGGAACAACAACAAAATCCCAAATTGGCGAGCCCAGTTAAATTCCAAAGGTGTTCCCACTCCAGGATGGCAGTTAGAGGTTTCATGAGTGCACTCCGCAAAGGGAAAACTAAGCATGGCAAAATTGAAAAAGCAAAACCACAAAGCATTGGCCTTGTCTGGAAGCCGTCGTGAGGGCATTCAGCAAATGAGGACACGGTGGAGAAAAGCTACTAAAACTGAGCACAGGGAGACTGGCACGTGAGCTGCTGGCTCAGTTTGACAGTTCTCCACCCAGCGTCTGTGCCCAGCAAACAGGGCTCTCCCCTCCACTCCTAATCTAGGGATTCAAAACCTCAGTGGGAGACAAGCTAGCTTCAAGTTGAAGAGGCCAAATTCCCGGTGAGGGCTCTAAGAAACTGGGCGCCCCCCTTCCTTCACCCATTCCCAAACTGCAGAACAGAGATTCTACCCAGGTGCGGCATCACGAATCCTGGGCCCCTGATGACTCGCCAGGGCAAAGGCAAACAAAGATGAGCAGAGGCACCTGCCCCACTTGGCACCTACAGCAGTGGCTCAGAGGCTTCGCCCATAGAGTGGGGAGGCAGTCCGTAAGGAAAAGAGCTCCAAAAGTCTTCCAAAAATAACTGACTTTATTTGAAACAGTGTGGGGAAGTTTAAGTCTAAAGTACATTCAAACATAAGTTAAACCTGACCAGATGGCTCACCAAAGAGAATCGAGAGAAGGCAGCGCTAAAAAGCATTCCTGGAGTCAAAAGACTGGCCTGACAACTCCTACTTGAACTTAATGGGCTTAGCCTGCAGAGCAATTTATGTCAAAGGGCACGGTTAAAGATTACACAATTTCTAGTTCTCTAGATGAGCTACGAAGGCCATGAGCCTGTCCATCTACCTGTAGTACCCCACTATGACCTGTGCACCCTGCAGGCTTCTACTCATTCTTCGAAGACCCAGAGAAAAGACCACCTCTGGGCACTGAGGGCCATGAACCAGGCCCTCCTACGACCCTCTCTACATCCCGATTCTGCATGTATCTCACTGTACTTCCTAATTGGGCAGACAGCTAATGCCTGCCAGTTGATGAGCTCCCCTTCATTCATGAGTTGGTGATACCAACTGAGCAGACGGTACCCTAGGATGGGAGAGATGTGATTTTACCTCATCACTGTTGAGCTTCTTGGCCTTGAGTAACCTCTGAGCCTTATCTTCATCTGATCCGTCGTCACTGTCCGAAGAATAGATCCTGGCTCGTTCCTCTGAAAGGGAAGCGAAGAGACTGTGCTGGGCTTTCTAACACGGGACTCTTTACTGCAAGGTCACGCTAAGGAAACGGTTTTTGTTCCCTTTGTAAATTTTCCCAAGAAGAAACTTTAAAAAAAATTTTTTTTGTAAAGATAAATATATTTTAAAAAAACCCTCACTGCTGTCATGTCGAAACAAAGCAGCCTCGTCTTCTCAATGTACAAAAACAGTTCATCTGAGCGCTTTCAAGAGTCAAAAAAAGACAAGCATCACTACGCTTCCAAAGCAGGCAATCAGCTGGAGTCAGTCTTTCAGAAGGAAGACAGTTCATTCCAACATAAACATGGAAGTTAAAAGCAAAGGGTGGTTTTGGGGTCCATTTGTTGCCAGGTGGGCATTTCAGAAGTCAGTGTAGCTAAATGCAACCTACCCTGACACGAAGCTCAGATGAGCCTCTGGGTGGACCAAGCCACACCCTAACCTGCAACCTTCCTTTCCCCACAACCTGGGCTTATTTGACCAGGACACAGACCTGAATGCTGCCAAAGAACTGACCTTTGGCTTTTATCCTCTGATGAACTAACACATACTGCACTCTCAAAGAACATAATTTGGGGGGGCTTCATGTCTTTCCCGTGAGGTCTACTTCCACAATTAATCGTTTTTTCCCCGAAGCAGCCTTGACAAAGGGGAAAAGCTCCCTCTCCGATGGTCCCGTCGCGTGGATTCCGGCTCGTGGTGAGCCCGGTGTACAGAGTAGAACTGCTCCCTCAGGGTTCAAGGTCATGGCCTTCTGGAAGCAAATTGCCAGGCCTCTCTTCTGAGGCACCCATGGGTGGGTTTAGCACTTAACCTGTTTGTGACACACAGCCCCAAAGAAGGAACCGGTAGATTGAGTGTAACAGCTCTCTAAGCAAATGCAGTCTGGGCAAGTGGAGGAGGAGAGTTTTGGAGGACGGTCAGAGAAAGGGAAATTTGGGTGGTCTGATACTTTAAACCGCTTAACGCAAAGGCCACCCTGCACAGTCCCCGAGGTGCGCCTCACAGTGACTCTCAAAGGACCGGAGGTCGAGGCTTCGCCCTTCTTTTCATAGACGAGGCCCGGGGGAGCCAGAGAGGTACACTCACTGGTCCACAGCGGAGGAGCAGGGAGAAGGGACACATGGCTTTCCGCAGCCCGACTTCGTCCTGGCTGTGTGCCAGGCTCAGGGCCAAGGACGCTACGTGCAGCACAGCGTTCGGTCCTCACAGCCTTCCTTGTCATTACTGTTAGGAAAAGGTTGATTCGTTTGCCCCACGAGTTGACAAGTTCGGGAGGCGATGTAACTTGCTGCGAGTGGCCGAGCCGAGGTTAGAGCAGGCAGGGTCAGGCATCGCCCAAGTCTGCTTCCTTCTGGTCTGGGTGGCATCTTGCTGCTGGCTGCGGCTGGGTGGGGGCAACTCTGTGATCATCTCAAGAGCCAGATGATCCTGGAACGAGGACTGCTCTCCTCTCCGCACTTACCAATTATGAGGGGAATTCAAAATTTTCATGGAAAAGTCCCAGTTATTGTTTAATTCCATTTTCCCACAATTTTTTGAAGGTTGTGGTTTTTTGCAAGTGACCCGTTTCCTTTGTAAGAACAAGGACAATAATAGCTCCTGGGCCAGACTCTGAGCCCTGGTGGCCCTGTGGTTAAGCGCTCGGCTGCGGTTTGGCTCCACCAGCTGCCGGCAGGGAAGGCGCGGTGGCAGCAGCCTGTGAAACCCTCTGTGGAGTCCTGCTGTCCTGCTGTGAGTCAGGACTGACTCCATAGCAACAGGAACAGGTTTGGGCCACCACGTGGCATGAAAACCACACCGGGAGCATGTGACGTCCGAATGGTCGCCTGCCAGTTAGCTCCGTACTGCATATGCGTTCACCATGATAGGTATCGACACTTGAGCAAATACAACCACGGAGAGCTATCCAGTGGCCACCCACAGCCAAGATAACTCTCCAGGCCCGCAACCCACTTCTGCCCCAACTCACCTCGAATGCCGCCTTTGTACCGGTTTTTAATGGCGGCCAGGCTGATGGACTCCTCGCCTTCCTCGTCCTCGTCGTAGCGGTCGGGCTCTAGGTAACTGGCGCTCAGCCCCCGCTGGTGCTGCTTCTCCCGCATGCGGCGCTGCTGAGATTCCCGACGGATCGAAGCCCTCAAACGCTCCTCTTCTTTCTGTGAAGAAAGAGATAAAGGAAGGAACTTTAAACCCACACATGGGTCCCCTGGAACCGACTTTTCCATTCTGAATGTCTTCCGAGAACCGTTGTCCCCACAGCCCACTTCTGTCACCACAGGGACTGCTGGGTCGCGCGCCCTTACATCTTGTGGCCTCACACACGCCACCAGCCCAACCCAAACGGGCCCAGGCAGGTCCTTGGGAGCCGCAGTCTCTTCTCTGCTGACAGAGCCCAGACACAAACCACCACCCGGAGACACCTTCCCCAGGCCCAGCAGGAGCCTGAACTCACTTTCTGGACCATCGTTTCTGGTCACCCCTGATCCCCAGGCTCCACCAAACTACCACAGTTCCCCGATACTCCTGCCCAGGGCCCCCGGGCTCCTGACCACAGAAGACAGTGAGCCCCAATCCCCTCACAGCTGCTTGGCACTCGTGAGGCAGGGACAGGATAGAGGGGATCTGGAGTGTCCTGGACTTCTGATAAGAAGACGGCCCTTCATTTGCCCTGCACTGAGGCACACAACTCCATTTCTCCGCAGCGGACTGGTTCTCTCGGGCAGACGGAGGCCGTGCTGAGCACGGAATAGAAATGACTGCCAGTGCGGTGGAGACTGGCCAGCACAGTAGTGGATCCTTGTCTGCTTTTCCACAGAAGGTGGGGAAGCAGCAAACGGGGAGGGGACGGGAGGGGGGTCAAGGGGGGCACTATCAAGATGGTCTAAGGGAGTCTTCCAACAATGGGGAGACTGGATCTGCAGGTCCCTCCGACTTCCCTACAAAGTCAGTCTCCAGAGCGGGGCCACCAGTGCAGGGTGGAATGAGGAGAGAGACGGGCCCTGGAAAAGGCCTTCCTAGGAGTGCGCAAGAAAGACCCGGAGGCAACTGTACTCTCCTAGCCTCACTCAGTTGCACTAAGGAATGTAAACCGAGCTGAAACCACTCCGAGAGGTCACCTGTCATCCAGCAGAAGACTGGCTCATTCAATAAACAAGGGCACCTGTGAGGACTGAGCTCCTTCGAGAGAAATCAACAGCTACCTAGCGACACCGGACAGCAAACCACCCATATTTACCTGAAAGCACAGATGAGAAGGATGGGGGGCAGCTACACAGAAATTATTGAATGGGAATCGAATTTGCTGTGCACACTTTTACCAAAAACACAGTATTGGGGGAAATAAAAGCGAGAGAGAGAAATGTAAACCCACGAAGCAGGCAAGGCACTGGCTGAGATGTAGCAGGGACCCGAGAAGACTGGACTGAGCCCCTCCCTGCATTCTGCGTCTCACAGCAAGCGCTGCGTCACTGGCCGAGGGTCAACGCAGCTCACACTCCCTCACGCAGGGGCAGTGCCACAGAGAGAGCTCCTGCCTCAGTGGCAATGGTTTCAATTTTGAAAACTTTCCCGACAGAATGTTATACACTGACCCATAAACCACACCTACACTTAGCCTTGGGAGTGTCTGTGTGGTGTAAGCAGTTAACTCGCTTGGTTCCTAACTGAAAGGTTGGAAGTTCGAATCTACCCAGAGGCACGTGGGAGGAGAGGCCTGGCAATCTACATGTGGAAAACAGCCATAGAAAACTCTGTGGCTCATGGTGAGGCTGCCCCGAGTCGGGATCGACTGGATGGCCACCGGGTTTTGTTTTTCCAGATGGAGACTCAGTCTTGGTTGGGTTCTGTGTTAGGTACTTTCCCAAACTTCTGGTCTTACTCCTACGAATTCTATTTTAAACGGACTCATGAGCAGTTCCACAACGTGTGCCATCGAGTCCACACTGAACACCGGTGATGACCTCATCTGCAAGCGCCAACTGATGCGGAGCTCAGTGGGGGAGAAGGCGGCCGCGTGCCAGCGCTACCCTCCCCACCGTGCCTCCCACTGTTTGGCAAAGGCTGAGACAATGAATCCAACTCCCTGATTATGTCAGTGAGAGGGAGAGATGACGTGAACAAATATTTTGGGAAATGCTGTTCTTAATATACCACCAATCTCAGGACAAAGCTCAGCACACGTACCTTAATCATCTCCGTGCGCTGGCACTCGGGATCCCGACCAGCCATCGGTAAGATTCTAATCTTCTGTGTTTTGGAACACCGGTCAGCAAGTGACAGGGTCATCTTTCTATGCGTGGCACTGTCTGTGGAGTGAGGTCTGTTGGGAAATGAACAAAAAACGTCTCACCAGGGACCACACACACTCCAGCCAGTCAGAGCAGCTGACAGCGAGGGCCAGCGGCCACTGCCTTTTCACTGCACAGGCACCAGGTGAGCTCCTTCAGCGGCTCACTGAGGGAAAATGGAGGCAGGGCAGCCCGATCACCTTCTAGAAGCAGTGACTGGAGAGGTCCCCAGTATTTGTTGACCACAGGCCAGGCTCTATGCTTTGTACATTATTTCCTTGCCACTATTCCCCAGTGAAGTATTTATTACAGACTGTATTTTACAGGGCAGTGAAGCTACAAGGAGCCTTGATGGCACAATGGTTAAGTACTCAGCTAACTGAAAGGTCGGAGGTTTGAACCCAGCAGTCATTCCTGGGGAAAACGATGGAGCAGTCTGCTTCCAAAAAGATGCACAGCCCTGGAAACTATGGGGCAGTCTGACTTTGTCCTAGAGGGGGCTCTGTGCTGGAATCGACTCGATGACAATGGGTTTGGGTGTCTGTGGCAAAGAAAGACTGAGAGAGCGGTACAGTCACCTAAATGGAAGTGGGTGCATCAGACTCCAAAGCCTATCTCAACAAGAGTCCGAAGCCATTCTATAGACAAGCCTTGCTCAGGAGCAGCGACAGCAAAGCAGGAATGGTCTGGGCGGCTCCTACAGTGTAGAGGAGCGCCCTCACCAGCTGGCCCGGGCATTCCGTTGACCTTGGGGTCACATACCTGCAGTGGGGCTAGAAGCCAAAGCTTCTTCCCATCGGTCACCTCCTCCCCTTTCCTCGGAGGCCTGTACCGAGTCATCGCTGCCCCCAGGATCCACGTGACCACAAAGAAAGGACACACTGACCAGCAGGGACAGGCATTCGAGTCCTCTCGGTAGGCCTCCTCATGGGAAGTAATCGATTCATGGTCTGGTTTATGTAAGTGTCTCTTGTCCGTTTGGTTGGTTCCCTGAGACCCGGTGACTTTTAGCACTCTGGACAAAATAGCCTTTGACCTCTCAGAACTGAGAACCAACCGTGCCGGCAGGGCAGGCGTTTCGAGCATATCCACATTCCAGTGCTTTTACTGTAACAAGCAACCACCGGCAGTCTGTTACCTGAAGGTGAGTTTGGTCTTAAAGACGGCCTGTCCCTGTAGACCAGTGCCTTGTCTTATGAACAGGTGATTGTGGTCGCCTTGCAGGGGAGCTTTGTAAACATCAAACACTTCATTGCCTAAATGCAGCGACATGCTGGAGACAAGAAACGTGTCACAGGTGAAAGTCACATCAGAAAGCTTTCATGCTACTGTTCTCATTTCACTTACAAGGTGACTGGCCTGCTCTGCTCCCCTTACCCAGCATTCGGCAGGGCAGAATGGGGTGAAGAGCTGGCTCCGTAGGACACCGTGTGGCATGATTTACGCAGCCCTTATCTTCCCCGTGAAAGAGGTTTTTCAAAATGTCAACTCAGAGTGAGCAGTGTGCAATGGTGGGAACTAATCATTAAACTGCCAAACTGAGCAGCTGGCGCCAGTGAGGAAGATCACATTTCAGGCCATTTTTAATGTCTCCCACAAGCCTGCAGGACCCCAAGACTTAATTCTTTCTCCGCGGCGGCGTTCTACGCAGCGTTGTTTCACTTCTTCTGAAACTAAGGTCCTACGACAGAACCTGCTCCCTGGGTCTGTGGTGCTCCTCATTCAGAAGCCTGAGCGCGCTCACCTTCCATCTGACCACTTGACGATCCGAGCATTGCTTTCTTTAATCTCGTTTCCTTCCTCATCCCGGCGTATCCTCCATCGGATTGTGTTTTCTACCTGTTTCAAAACACAAGGGCATCAGTTCCACCGACCGCAGGCTCTCTCCTCCTGCAGACACCTATCAAGGAGTAAGCATGGGCGGATGGTGACAGAAAGACAGGGAGCACGGAAACCCTCTTGCTTCAGTCACCTGAAGACGCTGGATATAATAACAACAGGGGAAAAGACGCTTCAGTGAGTTTCTGAGCTCCTACTGCTGCGAGGAGAGGGAGTGGCAGGCCAGCAGATGGTGAGGTTGACGGCGTGCTGGGAAGCTGGGAGACACCGTGAGAGGGAGGAGGGACAACTGAGGACTTGGGGTTACAACACAGTAGAGAAATATGACCAAAGCAGGTCGGACACAGTGCTAAAAAGCCCTATGGAAAACAGGAAAAGAAACCTGGCTAACCAGTCTGGGAGACAGGGCAGCTCCCCACACGAGTAAGGAGAGGGGGGGACACGTGTCCTGTGAGAAGGAAAGCCCTAGGTTTGAGCACGCCGAGTCCAGCTTTATCCTGAGTGCACTGCAGGTGGGGGAACTCCAAGCCGAGCCATCACAGAGTGGCAGCAGCTCACCCAGAGCTCACATGGCACCCACCCGCACCTCAGAGACCAGATTTCACAGGAAAAAGGAGCGCCACTTAGGTGAGCAGTCAAGAAAAAAATTAAAAGCACTCAAGGCCATATCCCATGAGTGACAAGTCAGCAAAGAGAGACCAACTCCCCAAGAACTTGACTCACAGACACATGGGGAGCACCCACCGTTGTAGCCTGTGCTTCTGAGCACTGAAAGCCATGGGGGAGAGACTACAAGGAGAAGGGAAGCACTTACACCAGAGAGGCCTAGCAAGCATCCACAGCGTCGACATGGAAAACACTGTTACCGAAATGAAGAACTCGGTGGGGCTTCGGGCAAAAGATGGCCCGCTAAATGCCAACCACTCACCCCAGCTGCTTCCTGGTAACCCACAGAAAGCAAAGTCAACCCATAGAAAAGGGGCCAGTCGCGGGTATGACGGCCACCGAGAGAAGCCAGCATTCTGAAAACCGCAGGGCTGAGGCCAGGCTTCCCATGGCAGTGTCTCCGCCCCC
>NW_022103905.1:10250980-10253137 GCF_000313985.2 Echinops telfairi
CCTGCCTGCGCTCGCTTACCTGCCACTACTGTCTTGGCAACTGAGGCCTACATGGCTCCCTGCCAACTTTGATCTGTTTCCTCCTTTGTTAATCCTCACTAGCTAGATAAATAACGATAAAGCCAGCTGGTTAAAGAATTCAATAAATGTTCATGAGGCAAATATGATGTCATGTCTGAATGTTGTTTCAAAATTGTCTGGCAGCACTCGGCCACAGACAGACCACTGCGGAGACGGGTGGCGGAGAGGGAGCGGTGCTTGTGCTCATCTTACTCCAACTGGACATGCTTGAAGTTTTTCTTCATAAAAAATTAAAACGAACAATCTGCTGTTACTAGTCCTGTCTTCCCTCTGGCGCCAAGTTAGCACATATGAATATTCAAACACAGATGGGCTTTTAGGAACTGAGCAGCTCGTCTGGAAAATGCTTTCTAGTATGTACGGCGATTCTGATCACAATGAGGCTCGGATAGGGCATGCTGCCTGCGTCAGCGCACTGGGCTGAAAGGCGCATGAAAGTACAGCCAAGACAGGCTGACCCAGAGGCACACAGTGCTCACTGTTCAGAAGAACTCCTTGTTCACTAGTTATCTAGACCACAAATGGACTCTATTCAAAATCTTAAGGAGACTTCAAACTGGCCAGCCTCATCTTTAAACACAGTCACAAAACGAAGGGTTCAGAATCCGTTCCCATCCAACACTCATGTTTTAAAAGGATGCAGCCTGCGCTAAACATCCACATGTCGTACTCGGAAGTGTCGCTGTTTCATAGTGTAGCACAGACCTGAGAAGACACCTCCCAGTGGCCACTACATACATGAAAACGCTCAGGGTCATGAGCCATCCAAAGCCTAAACCCACCCTAGTGCCGGCAAGTCTATTCCCACTCACAGCAACCGTGCACAGTGAGGTGGACCCGCCCCATGCGGCTTCCAAGACCGTGATCTGTACTGCACCCCTGCCATGGCTTTCTCCCACAGAACGGATGGTGACAGAGGAATCTCATCAAGGGTGGAGTTATACAGCCAAGTATTGCCACTGCTGTCAATAAGTTGAACAACTATAAAAACTTGAATTGCCAAAACTTTTCACAGACGTTATTTACAACGACAGAGTAGTTTCCCGGGCAGTCTATGTATAAACACCTTATGGAATTTGGTTCCTTGGTTTGGATATTTAGGGTGTTTCCTGGGGCATCCCACTTAAGTGGCCTGATAAAAGTGTTGAATGCTTCTGTTCTGCCTCCTGGTTTGCTGAGGAGCACAGGGGTCTTAAAAGCTTCCAGGCAGCCATCCAGAGCATAATATTTGGATCTCCGTTCACCTGGAGCAAACACACAGAGAAGGAGACTGGGAAGAGGATGAAGAGATGGAATGTGTGACGAATTGCCTCTGGGAACGCCTGCCTCCTTGGACACGAGACCAGAACTGGAACCACTGCGCCTACTGACCCTTCTGATGTTAGACGCTGGTTTTGGGTGGCAAGAACCCACCTCAGAAACGGCGGAGGACCTCCTCCTGGCTGCAAATCCTGACCCAATCACCTTTGCCTGTGCTTTGAAGCAGCACAAGCCGGCGGCCTACCTGAAGTCACAGTGCAGACAATGAAGGCAGCTGCAGGAGAGGGCGCTGCCCCACCAGCTGGTCCCCAAAGTGACTCCTTGGGGCTTAAGGTGCATTTAGTCACTGAAGCGTAAGAGCTATTTCATACAACAACCTAGTCCTTGGAATGTAACGGTGTTGATAAGTGAGGAGTGGGTATGTGTTTTCGTTCCTAAAATTATTCTGAGGACGTAGACTAGTCATTCGCGGATAGTACAGGGAACTGGGGGAACGAAACCTCATTTCCCAAAGCGCAAGTTAGTTCAGGTTCGATTTTGCAAAAGAAAATAAGAGTAAAGCCTAGAACGTTACCTTTAATTTTAACCTGGTTCTACCTTCTTCATCCAACATTTCCTCATCTTCAAATTCATCTTCATAATACTGAGGGTCAAAAGGTCTGCAAATGTTTTTTAAATAAACCATTAATCATTTGGTAAGGATTATTATTACCGTTATGGAATACTATCTCTATGAATACATACCAATATATTAAAGTGTTTATAATACGAATACTACCAACATAATTTTAATTTAATTTTTTAAAGATTTAAAAA
>NW_022103905.1:10253746-10258450 GCF_000313985.2 Echinops telfairi
TTTTCCCCTTCCCTCTCTGTTCCCCCTCCCAAGATAATTTTTAAATCATAATAAAAATATCTTAATGCTCGACTTCAAGGGAGTATTCAAATTACTGCACTGCCTGTAAATTTGGTATTACTACACACTGCTAAAAATAACGTATAAGGAAACTAAATGTTTACTCAAAATGTTCTTTGTTCTCATAAAGTAAGTCTTTCCAAAGCACGGACCCACATGCTCTAGCCTCCCGCGTCCCTCTGTTTGAGGGAGCCATTCAGCCGCTCCCGGGCATCAGCACTGCCTACTGCTGCTGACCACACTGGTGAGCGGCTAGCCCTACATGCGCCAAAGCCACTAGCTTTTCTCAATCCACGGCGGCTACTGCAGAGGACATCTGCCGTTTCTCTAACAAACTTCCTCACACTCAACCTCGGTTGTTGCACAGTTTCACTAGTCAAAACATCTTGAAAGCCTTAGGATGTCTGCAAATTAATTCACAAGACAGTATCAACCTGCTAAGAGTCTCCCTTAAAAACATTCCATGCGAAAGGGGGAACTGATAGCAATGATTGATGTAGAACACACTCAAGGGGGGAAAATAACAGAAATGAGGGTGAAGGGAGACAGCGGAAGGTATAAGACATGAAAATAATAATTTATAATTTATCAAGGCTTCATAAGGGTGGGAGAATGGGGGAGGGAGGGAAAACAAGAGGAGCTGATACCAAGGGCTCAAGTAGAAAGAAAATGTTTTTAAAATGATGATGGCAACATACGTACAAGGGCACTTGGTATAAGACGATGTATGGATTGTTATAAGAACTATAAGAGCCCCCAATAAAATGAAAAAAAAAATTCCATGCTTTTCTACCACAGGATATGCTTAATTTTTTTCTACAGACACATAAGGAATCTTCCATTCTTTGGTATGATGGATCAACCATGTAAAATAAAATAGCTACATTCCCAGTCAACATGGAGAAAAATGCTTCACTGATCCTTTACCTGGGCTCCACGCTGAGGAAGTTGGGCAGTTTAACGAAATACAAATCATTTCCTAAATCAGTGTTCACTTTGGGGATTTCTACTTCTATTCTGGTCTCGGGAATTGGCTCTTCCTCCTGCTGATCCTGAGGTACTCCATTTTCATCCTGGTAAAGGAATCAGAGCAATCCAGCGTCTGGTGAGATCTTAGAACAGCCTCGCTCCAGCTCCGTCCTTTAGGGACGTCGTGGGCAGAAGCATACTTAGACCGTTACTGCAAGGCGAAGGCAATCCTCAATCCCTACCCTTACCCACCTACTCCCAACAGATTGGTTTGAGTGCATTAATACAAGAAAATCTCTTGTATTGACAAACAGATCTTGCAAATATTAGCAGAAGGTTATCAATCAACCATTCAATATGAGATAACAATTAAAATCAAGGTAGAGCATTAACATAGCACACATTTCTTAGCATGATCAACAACACAACACTTAAGTCAATGGTTCTCAATCCCAGGTCCTCACAGTATAGCCCTCAAAGGCTTGGCCCCAACCTCAGGCCAGGAAGCGACTTCAACTCTCCCTTTCAAGTAAGCCCTAGCTAACCAAAAAAAGATGCCTGTTGATTTTATTTCCAAATTATAATTGTTGTCAACATCTTCTCCTAAGCACAAGTGAAACCCGTAGCCTGACACTTCTACTCAGCCTCTGAATAAGCGGTTCAGTTCATATTACGGTAGTGATTTTACTTACAACAGGCTGTCCTGGAGTGGGTGGCTTATCTTCCCCGTCACTCCCTGAAGAGATATCATCTGCACCTCCAAAGAGATCCATGGTTCCACTATTATCTTCAACAATGATGAAAAGATGAACAGCATTAATTTCTATAATTAAGGTTCTCCAAAGATAATCATTAACCAGGCAGCAGAAACCACAGATAAACAACTGGGTGCCTGGCTTTCAAACGGCTGAGCAGCACGTCTGCGGCAGGGAGAGGGCAGCGCCAGAGAGGGCAAAGCTTCCTAAGCTGCAGCCTTGCTCTTCCGCTTCCTTTTATTTCCCGGGAGCCCACATGTCCTCCTGCAGTGGTAGAGGTCCTCAAAGTGGAGGTGTAAGCACGCCACACAGGCCAATTTTCTGCCTGAGCACCGCAAGGCTCAACGTTATCGCTCCTCCCTGTACTGGCCTTCAGTCTTCCAGGCCACCGTGCTCTGCAAAACTGAGTTGCTCAAGCTGGGTTACCAGGGGGAATGAATAAGGAAGCGAAGAGGATGGTCAAAGAGTAGACTATTTGAAACTGAGATTAAAGAAAGGCTATTGCTATTGGTAATGACATAGTCTAGGGCAGCGGTTCTCAACCTGTGGGTCATGACCCCTTTGGGGGGAGGGGGTGTCAAATGACCCTTTCACAGGGGTCGCCTAAGACCATGGAAAACACTATTTCCAATAGTCGTAGGAACCGAGACACCGCTTCTCTGTCTCTGGGCAGGTCCGCCCACCTGCAGATACACCCACATACGAGTACCTGATGTGAAGGCTGTTACCTATGCTACACAATGGCTCAAGGCAATCATTTCATTTATTTTGAATTAGGAATAATATTTCACAATATATAATTACATGATGTTTTTATGATTAATCACTATGCTTTAATTATGTTCAATTTGCAACAATGAAAATACATCCTGCCTATCTGATATTTACATGATGATTCTTAACAGTAGCAAAATTACAGTTATGAAGTAGCAACGAAAATAATTTTATGGTTGGGGGTCACCACAGCTGAGGAACTGTATGAAAGGGTCGCGGCATTAGGAAGGTTGAGCACCACTGGTCTAGGGTAAGATAAGGAGAGTGAATTAACGAAAGTAGGACAGAAGGCAAAGTCACTGAAAAAGAGGGAAGGAAGTAAAGGTCAAGGTACTGACAAGTTCATCCATGTGATAAAATTACCGAAACTACAACCTTCACCCCCACTCAGCCAACACTGATAGCTTCTTCTTGGCTATTACCATTATCCAACATACTCTATGTGAGCAAGTCACAGGGGGGATTGTGTTCTCCCAAAATATATGCCAGCTTGACCAGGTCATGATTCTCAGGGGGTTGGCAGTTATGCGATGAACTCCATGATGTGACGGCCGGATGTGATACACCAGGCCTGTACTGCTGTAAGAAGCTTCCTGGGACGTGGTCGACAACACTTTTTCTCCTACAAGGGGGCAGAGACAAAGGGGCCTACTACACCTGGAAAAGAGGCACCAGAGGCAGAACTTATCCTTTGGCCCCGGGGCTCCTGCACTGGAAACTACCTAACTCCGGGGAAGGTTGATGCAAGACACATGGAGATCTCAAAGAAACACAAGGTCCACAGATACTGCCAGGAGACAAGGACCTTCCTCCTAAACTGTTAGGCAACAATGAAAAAGCCTTCTAGAACAGTGTTTCCCAGAGTGAGCAAAACCATCCCGTGGAGGGTGCTGGAATGGTCAGGGGAGGAAGTGGTAAAAACAGATACCTATACTTTGTCCTGGATTGTAGGCGACAGAACTCAAGTTGTTATGGCCTGGGGGTGGGGTGGGACTGGGGGCGGGAATGCTGAGTAATTTTTTTTCTGAAAAAGGCGACGGTAGGAATAGTTTGGGAAACTATTCCCGAGAGCTAGAACTGCAAATCTGGCCTAGGCTTTTAAGACTATGAGAAAATACATTTGGCTTGTAGCATACTTCTGTTATAACTGCACAATATAACTAAGGCAGAGAGTAAGCAAAACGTTTTGTGATACTGAAGTATATGCTAATACAGCTATCAAGAAAATCATGGAGTTCCTAGGTGGCACAGATGGCTAAGCACTCCACTACCATCCAAAAGAAAATCAACAACGTGTTGCTACTAGTGCTCCAGTTTATGCGTGTATGAATTTATGCCACAAGAAATGTGTTCAAACACTGCGATTCAGGGATGGCCGCAACAAGTTCTCTCAGTGATACACTTGGTTAGTCTCATCAGGGGACTACGAGAAGGAGGATACTGTGTGTGCCGTGAGCAAAAAACGATTCTGAGGTCCGGGCTAATGTGCTCACATTTTACTCACCGTGTTATGAGTGGCCCTACCTCAGACCGGTTCCTATTACGTGAGTCCTACAAGGAGGGTCTCATGCAGAGAGCAGTACTGGTATAGTCTGTCCAACAGTGGCTGTGAGCGAAATGGAAGAATGAACGCATCTGCCAAGCTGTGAACCGCTCACCGTGGCTCTCAAAGCCAATTTTTTGTAACTCTCAGCAAACAACTGACTCAGTAGGACTATGCAAATGAGGGATGCTTGTCACCCACTGTGTTGACAATGTAAATAGGGGGCACGGCATCCTTGTGGGGCTTTAATCCGTTCATGGCAAAAACTCCCATAATCTCATTTCACTGTTCCATAAGCATTTTGAAGGTCCCTAATACGGTGTGTATAGAGCCCTAAAGTGGGAACTGGTCAGCTTTGCAAACCCGTTAAGACTTAAAATGAGGGCGACGACCTGAGCGGGTTTGCTGGAATCGCGGCGGCGGCGACTGGGGGCTCTGTTCCACTGCAATCATGTCGATTATGTCCTACAATGGCGGGGCCGTCATGGCCATGAAAGGGAAGAACTGTGTGGCCATCGCGGCGGACAGGCGCTTCGGGATTCAGGCCCAGATGGTGACCACAGACTTCCAGAAGATCTTCCCCATGGGAGACCATCTGTACAT
>NW_022103905.1:10258730-10278423 GCF_000313985.2 Echinops telfairi
ACTTTGTGGTCAGTGGCACCTGCGCTGAGCAAATGTACGGGATGTGCGAGTCTCTCTGGGAGCCCAACATGGATCCGGAACACTTATTTGAAACCATCTCCCAAGCCATGCTGAATGCTGTGGACCGGGATGCGGTGTCCGGGATGGGAGTCGTCGTCCACATCATCGAGAAGGACAAAATCACCACCCGGACACTGAAGGCCCGAATGGACTAACTGCACCTCTTCCGAGCCGGGTACCCATTTCTCTCTCCCTTCTGGAAAAGCCCAGCGTCTTGTTTTGTTGTTTTTAATTAAATACGTTTTTCTTTCAAAAAAAAAAAAACGCTTAAAATGAGTCACCGCAGAGAGGTACAGGGACCTTACTACCATCAAGAAAGAATAGCCAGGAGCCGAGTGCAGTCTTTGGGTCCCTCAATCCAAGAGAAACATGGGGACGAGAACTCAAATTCTCTGAAAAGGCTTACTGGGTCAGCTGAGACTAGAGGACTGGCTAAGCCTAATCCCCTGCAATACTTTTTAAACCCTGAACCAAAACTATCCCAGAGCCACCTCTTAGTAAATTAATAGATTGGCAACAAAATAAAGCACCTGTAAGGAAAGCACCCAAAATCATCGGTGTGAGACCAGAAGATGAGTCATTCCTCTAATGCAGTGGTTCTCAGCCTTCCTAATGCTGTGACCCTTTAATACCGTTCCTCATGTTGTGATGACCCCGCCCAACCATAACAATTATTTTTGTTGTTACTTCATAAGTGCAATTTTGCTACTATTATGAAATGTAAACATTTGATATGTAGGATGTATTCTGTTACAAATTAAACATAATTAAAGCATAGTGATTCATCACAAAAATATGTAATTATATATTGTGAAATATTTATTTCTAATTAAAAATAAATGAAATTTTGTCTTGAAGCATGGGTAACAGCCTTAATATAACAACAGTAGCCTACATTGCTGTTTTGCAACAGTATGCGTAAAAGCCAACATTACTGCGAAGGTTGAAACAGCTTCTTTTTCACCAGATCAG
Organism: Echinops telfairi; assembly: GCF_000313985.2. Classification (NCBI taxonomy): domain Eukaryota; kingdom Metazoa; phylum Chordata; class Mammalia; order Afrosoricida; family Tenrecidae; genus Echinops; species Echinops telfairi. The sequence goes on from NW_022103905.1 coordinate 10,259,763, forward strand.
AAATTCTTGTGCTGTCTCAGGAACATCTTCAGCTTTGACTGTGAACGGGTTTCTGGCAATTGAAAATGGGGTGTCAGGTAGATTTGGAAAGTACAATTTCATCTGCAGGCATATGCAAGTGTTCTTTCACAGAAATTATCATCGTAATCCTTTTGTCTGGTTCAATGTCATATTCCTCAAAGAAAGTAAAGGTAGGCAACATGTAAATTTTATTTTCATCCAATTTTTTTTGCCAAAGCTGGTTTCATCTGGAATGATTGACTTTTCAGACAAAACAAGGCATGTTGCATCTGGTCCTTGCAGTGATAAATTTAAACTCATTCAAGACGGCAATGATGTCAACCAAGTAAGCTATTTTCTGCACTTCACTTGTATCACTGAAAAGTGCTTCGAACTGCGGTCTTGCTTTCCGATTTAAAAAAGTTTTGAGTTCATTATGAAGATCAAAAAGACATTTTAAAACCTCTCCTCTCCACAACCATCTCACCTCAGAGTGAAATAGCAGAGCATTATTCAGCGCATCTAACTCGTTGCACAGTTGCGAAAACAGTTGACTATTTAAAGTGCTCACCTTTAAAAAATTAACAAGTTACGTCGCGTCGCTTTTCATTACTTCTTGTAACTCTTGTGGCAGTGTCTTCGTTACTAATATTTGCCGATTATACAGTGAGTTCTGATGACTTTTGATAACTCATTCAATACCAAACGTTGAAATCCAGATAAACATCCTAGCATAGCTGGAGCACCATCTGTGCAAACACCACAAACCTTTTCCCAAGAGATCTTATGCTCTTTCGGAAATGAACCAACTGTGTCAAATACATTACGTGCAGTAGTTCTCAAGAGGTTTGAAAAAAATAAACTCATCTTTGAAGTCACCATCATTAATATACCTCATGTAAACCAGAAACTGTAAACAGTTTGCAACATCTGTAGATTCATCAAGCTGGATGCTAATATTGGAAGTGGAGCAGATTTAATTTCCTGGATTACCCGATCAAGAGTATCAGCAGACATGTCATCTATTCTTCTCCACACAGTGTCGTTAAATACAATTGCACTCAATTTCATAAACAAATTTGTCTCCAGTCACAACTGGAACAATGTCTTTGGCCGCTGGCAACAGCAAATACTAGCAATGGTGTGAGGTGTCAATACTCTGGCGATTCTGAGTGCCACCAAATGTAAGGTGACCAGATTTTAACATTGGTAAAGGGGGACAAAAGCGGGACACCATTGATAAAACTCATACCCTGGCGAAATAGCCACATGGCAGCCGAAAACTGTATACCCTAGCTTGTCGTTCATTCTTTCCAAAAATCGGGACTTTTTTAAAACACCGCAGGACGCGGGAAAATTTGTTAAAAATCAGGGGACTGTCTGGTCACCTTAAACAAATGTGAAGCTTCAACAGCTGCTGTATTTTGTTTGTGGTACTTGCCACCAGTGTCAAGTCTGGCTTTCTTGAGCCCATCTGCTTTGCTTCTAAAATAGTTGGTATCCCTGTCGGCATAGCTCGGATACTTGCTATCAAAATGGCGTTTTAGTTTGTTTGACTTCACAGATTCGGCGGATAGAACTTCACAACAAATAACACATTGAGGTTTCTCAATTCCTGCTGTAATTATTGAGGTAAAACCATACTGTATAAAAATCCTCACTTTATTTTCTTTTCTTAACGCTCTTCTCTACACGATCCATTGTCTTAAGATGGTTTGCTAATGAAAACAATATAATATAAGATGATACATGGCATAGTTCAGTCAAAAAGTTCATTAAGGTTTCCTATGGTTTATCATTCTGTGTTGTTGTTTTTTACACATCTGTGACTATCACAAGGGGGCGGTATTCATATCAACCACAGCTGAATAAAAAAAGACCGATCAGCATCCAGATTAAGTTCCATAGTACAGATTTTTATTTGCAGTAGTTGATTTTACAGAACATGATTTTACGTTTACCCAGTAATTATAATTTATGAAGTGTTGTTTTACCTCCAATACTGCCACTTTCAACACAGTAGCTGCTTTTAACAGAGTAGTTGCTTTCAACACAGCAGCTGCTTTCTACACAGTAGCTGTTCTCTACACGTGTGTGCCTGGTCAGCATAAGTACATTATGGCACCAACCCTGTCACATACACTTGTATTTGTACGGAGTGTATGTGAAGGGGTTGGCACGATGAAGTCATCACACTCGTATGTGGGTGTATCTGCATGTGGGCAGACCTACCTGGAGACAGATAAAGGAGCGGTGTCTCAGTGGTTCCTAAGATCATCAGAAATGTGTTTTCCGATGATCTTAGGCAACCCTTGTGAAAGGGTCGTTCGATCCCCAAACCCACAGGTTGAGAACCCTTGCTTTAAAGCAAAGACTGAAGGGCAGGGGCAGGGAGAGGGAGTACTGGACATGGGGCAACCAGAACCCAGTTAAGAGGAAATGCGGCAACACACTGTGAAAAACATAACAAATGTCATCCAGTGACCTGTATCAAAACACTCAAAACAACCGAATTCACTGGGTCACTTTCACCAAAATCACAACACAATGTATCAGAAAAAGAAAAATCAAAGGAGGTGTTGGGATACCTTTTGGCATCTCGGCATCACTCTCCGCTTCTGAATCAGACGCAATCGCATTCTTGCGTTTCATTCGTAAAACCTCGTCTTCACTGTCACTGCCTCTTCCAGATTCTATAACAGAAAGGGAGACCGTCTGCATGATCACATCTGCACCCCAGCTTAGAACGTGCGTGTCTGTCAATATGTTCTAAAAGCAGCCGCAGGGAGAGACCAACAGTGGTACATACAAATGATGGAGTACCACGCAGTAATAACATGGGCGACCTCATACACGTATCAATCTCAATGCAGTATGCTCCTGGAAATGAGCCAGTCTCACTGGATGTGTGATTCCACTTGTGCGACATTCTCAGAAAGACAAAAAAACAGCAGCAGAACAGATCAGTGGTTGCAGGGTTTAGAGGTGGCGGTGCGACTACAAGCAACTGCAGGAGGGAGGTTTTTTAGTGACAGACTGTTCTGTAGGCGACTGGTGGGGGTTGCACAAAGCTCTACATGTGTTAAAATAACAGAAGTGTATATGCACATACACAAATCTACTTTACTCTTAGGTTAAGTTTAAAAATTAAATTAAAAACCAACATTGGTTTTCTTTAAACAGAAAGACAGTAGAAATGAGAATAGTAGTATTGAAACATGTATGATCGTATTGACAGATGACTTATTACAGAAGAAAAAAACAAGAAGTAAAAATATTGGAAAGGAATATATCACTAAATACATCATAAAACAAATATATCATTAAACACATCAAAATATCTGGGTAGAACAGGACTATTGTAAAATTAGTAAAAGTTAAGCAGGGTAATCAGTTACATATGGCCTTCACTTTATGTTAACCAGCTAGTATTTGCAAGAGTATAATACTAGGAGCCCTGGTGGTGCAGTGATTAAAGTGATCTGATAACCACAAGGTGGGCAGTCCGAGGCCACCAGCCATGGGAGAAAGACGTGCCAGTTCTACTCTGTCCTGCAGGGTCGATAGGAGTTGGAATTGACTGGCGATACCAATGGCTATCAAATATTTACGACTATTAAATATCTTGATAACAATCAATACAAACAATTCAACTCTGAATGGTTATTGAATACTTACTGTCATCCCATATATTACATAGACCTGTATCCATCTCTGGAAATATTCTGACCTCCCTCCTAATACTGCCAGAATGTGGTCTTGAATGATATCATGTGAGCTATGTGTTACAGAGAAAAAGAGTCCTTCCTATTTAAACTCTCTAAGATAGGATAAAAATGTAATTAATATAATCAGTCACCTAAAGAAAATTAAGCAATCCAGATAAAACTTTAGGAAGACTGCCAACCTAATCCAGAGGTCATTGTATAAATAAATGAGATACCTAATCTTCATGTGTCATACTCTCCAGGAAGAATCTATCACCTTCATCAGAATGGCATAAACAGTTACAAAAGGGAGACCCACAAAGCCAAATTTTGGTTGTGCATTTCCGCTAGCCTTCAGGGAATGAGGGCCTTGCCCTCAGCCCATATCCCCCGCGGGCTGGGGTGCAAGTGTCAAGCTATGGCAGCTCAGGAACAATGGCCGGGAGACCACCCAGCCACCTTCTTCATTTCTCGATTCTATGTTCCCCAAGCAACCTTCTGATTACCATAAGTTGGCATCCATTATAGATTTGCCCCTGGAGAAAAGACATTAAGAGGGAAATAACTGATCGCCTTAATTGCAAAAGACACACCTTTTTGCAATTAGATTTTTATACAGGAGATTCTTATGCATTTGATTAGCTGAGTACACACCTTACAACCCAATGGACTCTGGATGAACTAAAGCCAGGTGCCCACACCTCAGTACACTCCAGGGGGACAAAGCAAGCAGTATTGTTCCCTCCCCCTCCCAGACAAATCTAGTCTCACCCGAGGCTCTTTAAACGGTTAGCCCCAAGAATGGAAACGACTCTACTGGCCAGGTACTTTAGCGCCAGCCATGCGTTTAGGACTGGCTTCTTTTACATTAGTTTCCTGGTTATTAACATACGGGCCGAGGAGAGACAGAGGAATACACAGACCAGAAAAACGTGGAGGATGAGAAGCGGTGGCAAGGGAGGCCAGAAAGAAAAACCAGGGTTATGAAGGCCGAAGTGCACTTCTACTAAAACCCATGTCGTTCGTTATTGAGTGGAAAACGACTGTGTGTAAGCTGTCCTAAACACTGTGAAGCATTTCAGTGCTCAGAACGTCCTACCTGACTTATGGTCCTGCTCCTCCTCCTCCTCGTCGGAATGCCTGCGTTCTTCATCCGAGGCCCGTGGTCTTTCGTCATCCGAATTCGGCACTTTGTCCTCGTCAGACACCTGGGGCCGCTCCTCGTCGTCAGAATTCTGTTTCTTGGCGTCGTCGTCGTCGTCGTCCTCATCGGAAGCTGGGGGCTGGTCGTCATCGGAGTTGGCCTTCTCCTCCTCCTCCGAGAGCTGGGGCCGCTCCTCGTCGTCCGTGTTCTGCAGTTTCTCCTCCTCCTCCTCCTCCTCGTCGGAATTCGGCAGCTTGTCGTCATCGGACTCTGGTGCCCTCTCCTCCTCCTCCTCCTCGTCGGAATTCGGCAGCTTGTCGTCATCGGACTGATCGCTTTTATCCTCTCCGTCCCATTTCCCATCGTCCGAGGGAGCTTTCTCGGAACCATCCGCTTCTGAGCGACGGCTCCCTGCGTCGGACCGAGCGCCTTCGTCCTCGTCCTCATTGGGGCCCTCCGAGCCGCTGGGCTGCTCCCCGTCGGAGGGCTCGATGTCCTCCCGCTCGGAATGCTCCGAGGCTTCCGTTCCGTTGTCCGACCTTTCGGAGGCCTGGTCACTCCCGCTGTGGTGAGAGGCGGCCTCGTCCTCGCTGTCGTCCCCAAACAGCTCCTTGTTACTCGGCTTGCCTGAGTCGCCTCTGTCGTCCTGGTCACTCTCGCTGCCAGAGGCGTTGCTGCCAGAGGCAGCATTCTCTTGATCAGAATCAGAGTCGGATCCAGAATCGGAATCTGAGAGAGAAAATGTACATTCGAATTTTTAGCAGAAAAGGGGGAGTAGGGCACTCCCAAAGCTCATCCCAACATAGAGGCCACCACAACAGTGAGTCTGCCCCTGCTTTCTCGGTCCTCCCAGCACTCTAAGCAGAAGCTGCAGCAGCCAGGAAAGGACTGCCTTAGGAAGACAAGCTGAAACTCCGCACTCGGCGCGTTCACACAGCCTACCTCCCACCCCACCTCTAACTTAATAAGCCACAAAGGATCAAGATTATCACCCCTCAGTCACAAAGGACTGTGACTACTATTTGCTTCTGTCAGGTGGCTCTCTGGAGGGCCGGTTTATGGAACTTACCTTTACCCCACTGATGCAGAACTCTTCAGGTGCAAAGGCAACTAGGGGGAGGGAAGGAGGCAATTATAAGAAATACCTACACTCACTCTTCACTTGTTGACATAGTTAGGTTCCAAAATCTGGGTTATTATGTGAAAACTAGTATTATATGAAAGTAGATGATTTTCCCCCATTTTCAGACCACTTGTTTGTCTGCATCTTTTGTTTCAATTTCGCAAATACGATCATAAAATAACAACAGCTGAAACTTACTGATGTTTCAAACTGATGGATCCCGTTTAGCATTCTGAAGGAGGCGGCCCAGAGGACGCCAAACTGGATAAAGCCAGGCTGTGAGGCTGGAGGGGTCACAGCTTCCCCACTTCCCCATTTTACCTTCCTCCTGTGCTAGTTCCCAGCGTCCCTTACAGGACGCTGCCAGGGGGTCACTGACCCCTGCAGGTCCTGCTTTCATGATCCACCCGGCTGTCCTTCGGGCCTGCAAGCCGCTGCAGCTCAAGGCTGGGCACTGAGAGCAAGTGCCCACTGGCTGGGCACTGCCTGTGCATCGCCTGGAGGCTGTGGCTACAGAGCAACAAGCCACCCAGAGACCGTCCTCATGGCAGAGGCAGCTCCACAACATTGCCACCAAGCTTGCTGCCTCTTACTGTACAAAATAGTCAGAGAATAGATTTTCCACTCTTGCTGTAGATGTAAAATGTCGAATAACAAGACAGCTACTAAATACGGATTAGTTGCTAGGGCAATGTACAGCATGGAGGACAAGAAGAGCCTAAAAGGGCTCAGAGGAAAGGCTGGGGAACAAGGTGGTTGAGCCAGAGGCGCTTTCAAAAGTGCCCACATACTCCTGGGACCCTAGAAGGCCACACCTATGCCCACGGACAGCGGGAGTTTTAAGGCATACTACATTCTCACCTCTGGCTCATTCACCTTCAGCATCTGTACCAACTAGGGCAGGATTTGTAAACTGCCTGCAAGCACCAACACTGACATGGATCCAGTCTATAATGGTGCAGAGATTTGAGAGGCACTGAACAAAACTTCTGGGAATTATCGGTTTACCACTAGGCTAAAAGAATTGAGATGTCAGTGGTCACCCACATATGCAATCTATGAATACAGATTTTAAAATATCAGCTCAGAAAAGTTACTAAGCAGGGGCCCGCACCAATCCCAACTACGTGATCAGCCCTCACCTCCGGCAGAAGAATTCACCTCAGAGGACAGCACTGAAGCTACAGCGCAGGGAGAGCGACATGTCTGATCAGAGCACACAGGAGAGGAAGAGAGAGTAGAACACATCCTGGCCCACCAAGCCCTGAAGACAATATTCCTGCTCAGAGCAGCCACTGCAGATACAGGACCATAGGGCCACCTCCACCACAAGATACGACATCCGTCCCTCACTGACGTCCTTCACTGACCCATAGCACTACGGGGTACAACACTGGAGGCACAGTGTGGGAATTGTGCCCGATCTGACCCCACCACACTGAGTCAAAATTCTGAGGGTGTGAAACAGAACAGCAAGGGAACAGAGCAAGGAAGTCCCCAGGAAACACCAAAAATAGACTTTGGGGCCAGGGCGTGGCACCCCATCAACTTGACCGAAAAACACTCCTAAAGGTCAACAAACAGACCTTGAACCATTTACAGACTTTTCTTTTTGTTGTTGTTTGTTTTGCTCTGTCTTGTTTTGGTGCAAATTATCTCTGCATGTCTATCTAGATAAGATAGGGAGAATAAACAATCTGGAGGAGAAAACAACAGGACCTACAGTTCTTGGGGGACATGGGAGAGGCGCAGGTGGGCAAAGGAAGTGGGTGTTAACAAACCCAGGGACAAGGGAACAAGTGATCCAAAATTGATGGCGAGAAGGGTATAGGAGGCCTGGTAGGGCTTTTATAGAAGTCTAAAGACATGTACATATGTAAATATATTTATATAATGATGGGGAAATAGATCTATGTATATACTAGTATATTTATAGGTTTAGTATTAAGGTAGCAGATGGACATTGGGCCTCCACTCAAGTAATCCCTCAATGCAAGAACACTTTGTTCTAATAACCTGGCATTCCATGATGCTCACCTTCCAACACAATCACTGAAGACAAAGCAGGTGCATAAGCAAATGTGGTGAAGAAAGCTGATGGTGCCTGGCTATCAAAAGATATAGTGTCTGGGGTCTTAAAGGCTTGAAGATAAACAAGAAGCCATCTAGCTGAGAAGCAACAAAGCCCATATGGAATAAGCACACCAGCCTGTGTGATCATGAGGCGTCGATAGGATTAGGTATCAGGCATCAAAGAACAAAAAATCATATTATGAATGAGGGGTAATGCGGAGTGGGGACCCAAAGCCCATCTCTAGGCAACTGGACATCCCCTTACAGAAGGGTTGCGGGGAGGAGATGAGCCAGTTAAGGTGCAGTATAGCAACAATGAAACAAGCAACTTATCTCTAGTTCTTTAATGTTTCCTAACCCCCACTATCATGATCCCAATTCTACCTTACAAATCCGACGAGACCAGAACATGTACATGGATACAGATAAGAGCTGGAAACACAGGGATTCCAGGATAGATAAACCCCTCAACACCTATAATGAGAGTAGTGATACCAGGAGGGGAAGGGGAAGGTGAGGGAGAAAGGAAGAACCCATCACAGTGATCTACCTGTAACCTCCTCCCTGGGGGACGGACAACAGAAAAGTGGGTGAAGGGAGACACTGGACAGTGTAAGACATGACAAAAAAATAATAATTTATAAATCATCAAAGGTTCGTGAGAGAGGTGGGGTGGGGAGGCAGGGGAAAAAAATGAGGAGCTGAAACCAAGGACTGAAGTGGAAAGCTAATGTTTTGAGAATGATGAGGGCAACAAACGTGCAAATGTGCTTGACACAATGGATGGATGTATGGATTGTGCTAAGAGTCGTATAAGCCCCTAATAAAATGATTTTAAAATGAAAAAAGGAGTTGTATAAGCCCCAATAAAATTATTTTCAAAAACAAGATTAAAAAAAATTTACTACGCAAACAAGGAATAAAAATTGCAGCAAGAAACCTTAGGAAGGGAAAAGAAAGCAACGTCCATACTTATTAGATTATAATGTTAAAAATGTCCATTTTTCAACAGATTAATTACAATATATGCAAAGAAACAATGTGTGGACTATACTCTGGGGGGAAAAAAAGGTTAATTAATAAAAACTAGTCCTGCAACAGAAAAGTGGGTGAAGGGAGACGTCGGGCAGTGTAAGATATGACAAAATAATAATAATTTGTAAATTATCAAGAGTTCATGGGGGAGGGGGAATCAGGGAGGGAGGGGAAAAAATGAGGAGCTGATACCAAGGGCTCAAGTAGAAAGCAAATGTTTTGAGAATGATGAGGGCAACAATGTACGAATGTGCTTGACACAATGGGTGTATGTATGGATTGTGGTCTAAATAAATAAACAAAAACTAGTGCTAAAGAGGCCCAGATATTGGACTTAGTAACCAAGAACGTTAAAACAGATCTTTTAATGGAGCCCGGGTGTTGTAGTGGTTTGGGCTGCTTAACTGCAGGGCCAGCGGTTCGAAACCAGCTGATCTACAGTTAGTCTCGGAAGCCAAAGGGACAGTTTTACCCTGGCCTACCGGGTCTCCATGAGTCAGAATGGGCTCAGTGACAGTGACTTGGCGTGCTTGGTTTGGTAATGAGTCTGTAACATGTTGGGTCGCTAACCACAGGTCCACAGTCCAAACCCACCAGCTCCCTGGCGGAAGATGAGGAGTGCTGCTTCATCGAGATGTACAGCAGCTTCAGAAATCCACAGGGACCTGCGAGGTCGCTAGGAGTTAGAAGATGAGTACGAATCCATTCGACGGCAGTGGGTTTGGGTTTTCTTTTCTTTTAAACATGTTCAAAGAACCAGTAAACCACAAAGAACTTTTTTAAAAATTGTGCGTATGTCTCTACACAGTGAATATCCTAAAATTTGATTGTGGTGATGATTGCACATCTCTTTTTAATATATCTAAATCACTGAAGTGTATAGTACATGAATTATATGTTAATTAAACTTAAAAGTAACTCAATTTAAACATTTTAATTAAAAAATTTTTCAAAAAGTGAGTATCAATAATGAGCAATTAAACCAAGAAATTAAAATTTTTGGAACTGGTTAAGTATGTTATTGTTAAGTTGATGAAAAGAGAAATTAAAAAAAAAAAAAAAGAAATTCACTGGAGGGATTCAATAGATTTTTTAGCAGGCAAAAGAATCCATGAATTAGTTCTCCATAACTCTGAGAGTCCAGAAAAGTAATAAAACACGCTAGGCATACCAGGAATTGTCTTGTCACATCCATACTACCTTTGGAACTATCAGTAGCTTTCAGCAAGAGCCAGCCCATCTCATTTTGCTAGTTCAACCCATGGTAAGCCTACAGTGTTTGTTCTCATTTTCAAGAAGCTTTATGAACACTACTAATCTCCATAATAGATTGTTCATGCCCCCCCGTCTCCCTTCCCCATAAAAGGATTCTATAATCCGACCCTTATATGACACACTACATTTCCAAGTATTTCCCAGTCCCAAAGACATGCTTGACTACGTGAACTGCTCTGGCCAATGGAATGTGAGTGGCCGTGATGTGTGACATACCTGATCAGAAGCTTTGAAAGCAATTGCATGATTCAGCTTGCACTCAAACACTTCTGTCCTCTGCTACAAGACGAACAGTTTTAGGTAAAAGCTACTTCTTCAGGCTGGATCCCAGAAGGAAAAGAAACAGACACAGCACACTGCTCGCTCCTTATATCATTGGGCACTGCTGTAAGTGACTGACATCTGCAGGGTTTTTGTTACTGTGTAGAGCAGACTAACTAATGCAGCCTTGTCAGGTCCACTACATTCAAAAGCAAGGTATTTACAGAAAAATGGCCTAATGGGAATAAATGGGAAGTGTAACTTTAAATGTTATGAGTTCCTGTTAGAAATTCCTATCAAGTCTAGATTTTATTATAAATGTCTATTCCCAAAATTAACAAGAATGTTGCAGGCAACCTTTGAGTAACTGGAGGATCTTAAGACAAACCCTCATCATCTAAGTGAAGTGAAGAGAAAAATAACTGAGCCATGATATTTGAAAGAAACACACGAGGTTAGGGTGGGATTCTACCCATATTAAGAAACTTGCTAGGTGCAATTTCCTTTTACAACTTCTAGACTCCAGAGAGATACCAGACACGTCTATACTACTTTTAAGGAAAACACGCTAGATTTGGAAGCTAAGAAGCCCATTCTGTAAGGAGTCCCCAGGTAGAATAAACTGTTAAGCACTTGACTATTAGCCAAAAGGTTGGCAGTTTGAATGCACTCAGAGGCCTGTTAGAAGGTGACCTGCCTCTGAAAGATCACAGCCCTGAAAACCCTAGGGTGCAGGTTTACTCTGCACACCCTGGGTAGCAACTAACAACAACCCAGAAACATTCAGCTCCGGATACACATCACTTCCCCAGAAAACGGGAAACTGCAGAATATACCGTATCAAACTATCATTTCTAATCATGCAATTTTTTTAATCATATTAGCATTTGTGTAAGTTTCACCATTATAGTTCAACACCCAGGAACTTAGATTAGTTTACTAGTAACCACCGGAGTAGCGAGATTAAAGAAGTAGATCACCAGGCCTCTTCCCAGGCAACTTTGAAGGATTCAAGCTGTACCACCCCAGGGACTCCAGACTAATAGGGATGAATAAACTAAGCAGTCCCTAATTTACGATGGGGGTCTGTTCCTTTAACTCCCTCTGAAGTCTGTTCTGACGCAAGTCAAATGGATACTTCTTTGCTTCAAAGTTTTCATTATGATTGCTTTTTTTATTATGAGTACCTTTAAAAATCTGATCTTTGTCTTTGGGGCATAGAAACATTTTACATAAACAACTGTGAGGGAACATCTGAGAATGATAGCGTCAGCAAATGACACATGGCAACACTGTATATATATATATACAGTGAACCCTCGCCACTTCGCGCTTCGACATCCGCGGCTTCACTCTATCGCGGTTTTTGCGTAACAGCGCATGCTGTCATTACTGCCACTGATTGGCTCATACTGTACACGCTTGATGCCATAAATAATATAATAAATAATAAATGATAATTGTAACATCCAAAATGTTTTACTGTATTTTCCCTTTTTCGTTTAATAAATTGGGTAATACGAGTGTAATGCTGACTAAAGGGTGTTTTTTCATGTCCTCTATGCTCTAACTACGAAAATTTTGATTTACAAATAAGGAAACCTACTTCGCGGAATTTCGTTTATCACGGTAGGGTCTAGAACCGATTAACCGCGATAAACGAGGGTTCACTGTATATATATTAGAAAAACAAACTGTGCTCTCCTAACTGGAATACTTCCGTGGGAAAGGTACTTATTGAGGGAATGAACAATTTCATGGGTGCGAGTCACAGGGGAGAGGGGCTCACATGGAACGAACGAGGCCTTGAAGGATGAATGCAATATGGACACGAAAACTGGGGTGAAAGACAGACACAACGAAGTGCAAAACGTCATGGAACCCAATCGGTAGGCAGGGCTCTACATCTCCAGGTTCATCCTGACTGGAGCCTCCTAGGTATCCAACCCAGTGAATCTCTCACATTAGAAGTCAAGTCTCTGCTCCTCCACCAGTGCTCAGTTCACTGCATTCTACGAGTTATTAATAGAACTGGAGTTGAAGAAAATGGGGGAGGGGGGCATAACGTATTCTGCGAAGGAAAAAATGTATATGATATATATGGAGAGAGAGAGAAACCTGAGTCTACAGGGTTGGGAAGATATTGTACGTTCATCTTGGGCTTCTTCTCACTTCGATTCATATTTCAAACGCTATAATCCAGTCCCTGGGCTAGAAATGCTTACAGAGCAAGCCTGACCAACCTTCCCACACGCCAGAAAGTCATTTATTTCATCAACAGCGCTCTTTCATCCCTGCTCTCTACACCCAGGGCCCGCGGCTCCTCTAAAGGAGGACCATAGATTCAATAACAAATTCTCAAGTTTGCCCGGGCTCTTAGAAGACGCACTCATTCAGGCCATAACGCTGTGCAGCCCCATCCTGGTACCCTCCTCACCTACCCGCCTCGCACTCCCCATCACCTTCTGTAACCCCGCCCACCCCAACCCCAGACTCCCGGACAACGTCTCCCCGCATCCCCGAGCAGTCGGAGGCGTTGCAGGGGCCGGTGCAAAGGCAGGCAGGGTGGGAGCCGGGGCTCCTGTCCAGACTGCGCCCATCGATCTGCCAGCGCCCCACGGGCACCCCACACCTACGACGACGTTTGTTCCCACCAGCCGGGGGAGGTGGCACCGCCCAGAGCGCAGGGACGCTGGGGCCGGAGGGAGGACGCGCCGCCTCCTGCGGGCGGCGCCAGAGCGTCCGCAGACCCGGAACCGGGCCGGGACCCGCCTAGCGGCGCCGAAGCGCTGCCACGCAGCCGTCTCTCGAGCCCACCTTTGCGCTCCGCATCGCTGTCGGCGTCGCTGCCGAAGAGATCCTCCATATCCGCCATTGCTATGCTCTGCGGCGGCCGCCCGGCTGGGGGCGGCTCGACGCCCGTCTTTACGGCAGCGCGCCGACGAAACGCGGCAGTGTCGCAAAGACTCGCTCGCTGGGAGGCTTTCCCTCGGTGACCTGATTTTCCGACGTCCCACCGTCTACGTCCCCGCGGGTGGACCAACCCCGACCTGCTGTGCCCGAGGAGGATTGGTTAGCCGGCCAGAGAGGGAGTGGCCCCTCTCCATGCCTAGGGGCCCCCACCGGAAGTGGGAGGCCGATAAAGGCTAGAGGGCATGCGCCAACTCAGGCCCCCAGCCCGGGGGTGGGGCTGGGAGTGAAAGGGGGCGGGTAAGGTAGCCCAGGTGGGCGGTACACCTGGGCTTAATTCCGTGTAATTCTCCCTCCCCTCCTCCCCTCAGGCTGCCAGGAGGGTGCCTGTGCTCAGTTTCTTGTAACTCCTGAAACTTATTGATAAAAACCCACTTGAATCACAAACTAGGCTTCGGCGTGAGTTCTTTCCCGTGGGAAGTCCAGGGCCGAGGTCTTTCTCACCCAAGGGATCTAAGAGATTCTCACCCCAGTCGGGTCCTCGCCAGCCTTAAAGGACCTTAGATCGTTATCAACACGCGTCAGGCCCATTGTTTCTAACGGACCGGAGGTTCTCAACGTCCTTGGTCTCTGAGCCCCGTATGTTCTCTTAAATACGGTGTTAGGAATCAAAGCAGGGAGGGACATTAGGGATTAGTACATTTAAAAATAACAAGAATGCTATCAAATAACTTGTATTTCAAATTACAATTTTCTAAAGGAGAAAAATAGAGAATGGCATTGTTTCCCAGTCTTGAAAAAAATCTTTAATGAGTGGTTTAAAAATGACAACGAAACACTTCTGTCAACTTCTACATTCAATCCCAAATGTTTGGGGCCTCGAAGCATGTTCCTTTTAAGTGTTTCGAGTTTAGAGAACAAAAAGAACTCTGAAGGAGCAAGACCTGGGCTGTGAGAAGGGGGAAGTAAGGTGTCCCCAAGAAATTGTTACAAGTTAAACCTTGAGAGCTCCAGGAAGGAGCAGATGCTTTGTTATAATGCTGGGGGAGGGGGGTAGCCTTAGCTTAACTATGGAGATATTTTTTGCAGCCCTGTGGCATAGTGGTTACAAGTTTGACTGCAGTCAGTTCGAAACCCCCAGCTGCTCGCAGAAAGACCCGCATTCTACTCCTGGACAGTTTCAGTCTTGGAAACTCACAGGGACAGTTCTACCCTGTTGTATAAGGGTCGCTATGGGTCCTCAATCGAGTTTGTCAGTGAGTTTGGTATTTGAGTTTGTTATGTAGTTTGCAGAGCTCTTGAAACTTTTTCTTAGTTTCCCTTTCTCAGAAGGGGAGGCCGTGAATTTGGATCCTGGGAATTGGGAATTCTGATAAAGAACAGCAGTGGTCACAACAACTAGCGCCGAAGAGCAGCAAGAATGAGCCACTTCTTCTTTGTGATAGCTGAGTAATATTTCAGTGTATGTGTGTGCCACTTTAAAAATAACTCATTCACGTTTTGAGGGAATGTGGATATTGTGAATAGAGTGACATGCATGCATGTTTGTTTCTACTTTCTATTCCTTTGAAAACATAGCAGGGAGTGGAATTGCTGGATCTCCTGGTGATGTTAGAGGACTATCGGTGGTTTAGTGGTTATGTGCTTGGCTGGTAATCAAAAGTTAGTGGTTCAAACCCACGAGCTGCTCTATGGGCGAAAGATAAAGCATTGTGCAAATGTTTATCTGCAAATGTTTACAGCCTTGAAAACCCTAGCAGGCAGCGCTGCTCTGTCCTACAGGGTCATTATGAGGCAATTCACTTGATGGAAGTGCTTTTAAAAAAAATAATTCTGTGCCCGGCTATCAAAAGATATAGCGTCTGGGATCTTAAAAGCTTGAAGGTAAACAAGCGGCCATCTAGCTCAGAAGCAACAAAGCCCACATGGAACAACATATCAACCTGTGTGATCACGGGGTGTCGAACGGATCACTGAAGACAAATGGGTGCATAAGCAAATGTGGCAAAGAAAGCTGATGGTGCCCGGCTATCAAAAAGTATAGCATCTGGGGTCTTAAAGGCTTGAAGGTAATCAAGCGGCCATCAAGCTCAGAAGCAACAAAGCCCACATGGAAGAAGCACACCAGCCTATGCAACCACGAGGTCTCGAAGGGATCAGGTGTAAGGCATCATCAGAACAAAAAATCTTACCATAGTGAATGATGGGAGGAGTGCGGAGTGGAGATCCAAAGCCCATTAGTAGGCCACTGGAGATCCCCTGGCAGAGGGGTCTCGGGGAGGAGATGAGCCAGTCAGGGTGCGATGTAACAATGATGAGAAATACAACTTTCCTCTAGTTCCTAAATGTTTCCTCCCCGCTCCCACTACCATGACTCGAATTTGATCTTGCAAGTCTGGCTAGACCAGAGGAGGGACACTGGTACAGATAGGAACTGAAAATACAGGGAATCCAGGACGGATGAGCCCTATAGGACCAGTGGTGTGAGTGGCAAAACAGGGAGGGTAAAGGGAGAATAGGTAGGAAAGAGGGAACCGATTACATGGAACTGTGTGTGACCTCCTCCCTGGGGACAGACAACTGAAAAGTGGATGAAGGGAGACGTCGGACAGGGCAAGATATGACAAAATACCCATTTATAAACTATCAAGGGCTCATGCGGGAGGGGGGAGCGGGGAGGGAGGGGAAAAATGAGGACCTAATGTCGGGGGTTTAAATGGAGAGAAAATGTTTTGAGAAACGATGTACAAATGCGCTTTACACAATTGATGTGTGTATGGATTGGGATAACAGTTGTCTGAGCCCCTAATAAAATGTTTTTAAAAAAATACCAAAAAATAAATAAATAAATTAATTAAACAAAAAAACAAAAAATAATAATTCTGTATTTAATTTTTTATGAATTTATACTAATTCGTTAATCAATAATGAAGCAGATACAATGTATTAGGGACACAAAGATGAAGAAGCTGTGCCACCTGCCCTGGCTATTTATACGACCTCATAGTCTAGTGAAGAAAGCTAAATTACAGGAGTGTGTCAATCTAAGGGAGAACATCAAATACCCTGGCTTTTCTTGGTAAAATCTTGCTGGGTTGAATGCCATCTTCTCCGTATAAAAGTGAATTGTTAGCCCCTTAGGAAATTGGGTGGGGGGTGGGGAATAAAAGTAAAGCAAAAAGTAGTGCCGTGAGGTACCACTAAAAAGAGCCCTTTAGGTTGTAAAAGAAAAACAACAAAAACTTCTTCCTAATAAACCCTTACCATTGACTTGTGTCTTTTGAGAAAATCCATCACACTTACCCTTATGGAATCTTAAAACACAGTCATCTTAACCTCCTGACCTCTGCCTTGAGTTTAACTAGCCCAGCAGACCCAAGGAAATCACCATTTTCATCGGACCATTTTTTCCCCAGGCATCTTAATGAGACTGAAACAGGAAGAAAGATGAGACTTTCTACACCCATAAAGAGTTACAGTCTCAGAACCCTGTTCTATAAGGGAAGACTCAAGGGCAGTGAGTTGTTTGTTGTTGTTTTGGGGGCTAGGGGGAGCGGAGGGGATGAGATTAAGACAAGTGTCTTTCTAAGAGAATTTATCTGCAGCAATCCACTGGTAAAAGAAGTAGATTTGTTTGTAATCAACTCATGCATGTAGGAACTGGAACTTTTATTCACCCTGATGGAAGGGGAGGAGCGCTAGTGACATAGTAGTTTATGTGTTGAGCTGCTAGCTACAGTCAGCAGTTTGAACCCACCAGCTGCTCCATGTGAAAAACGTGAGGCTGCCTAAGCCCATCAATTTTTACAGTCCCAGAAACCCAGAGGGGCATTTCTGTTCTGGCCTATAGGGTCACCACTACGAGTCAGAATCAACTCCATGGCACTTTGTTTTGGTTAAAGAGGGTGACGCATCACCTTAAATCTATCTGGAATACTGGAAAAACTACTTTATTGGATTCATTTTCATATATAGTACTATTTCTGGAAAAGACATTGATTAAATCTTAATAAATTGAATTACAATGAAACCTGCTGATTCACCATGCTTATATTCATAACTAGCAGAAATAAAGTGATTTTCCATTTGAGTAGTGCAAAAGAGGTAACATCTCATTCTTGGGTGTTTGTTTTTATTTTTGCTATACTTTATGCTGATCATTGCTCTGCTCAATGCCTAGATTACACATAGATTACACATGGTTATATTTGAGTGAAATAAATCGCCATCATTTTCCAGTATTGCTCGCTGGAGGCGCCACTAAGGTAACCTTGACTGAAGTCTAAAGCATTAAAAATGAGCTCATCAAAAAAAAAAAAAGAGCTCATCATTGACTCCCAGGGATGGAGAACTTCATCCTGTAGATTTTTTTTTTCTAGTTTACCTTTGAGTCTTAAAATAATCTCATGATTTGCAACCAGGGATAGATCAATTCCAGAGTAACTTGACATTCTTTGGTTCCCGGTTTTTGAGAGGTTTGTTTCTGTTGCCCATGAAGGTTCTGCCTTCATGAGGTGAAGCTCTCCTCCCAAGCAGTGAACTTTGCGCCACCACCCTAGTCCCAAAGAATAGACATTCCCGGAGCTTGGTTACATAACACGGTACAATTAATATATCATGGCAAACATCTTAACAACATAACAAAATGAGTTTTTCTTTTAATGTATAAAATGTAGTATATGCTCACACAAAGGTACAAAGGAGGAATATGTATTTTAACTTTGAGTAACAACAG
This sequence comes from Echinops telfairi, assembly GCF_000313985.2. Taxonomy (NCBI): domain Eukaryota; kingdom Metazoa; phylum Chordata; class Mammalia; order Afrosoricida; family Tenrecidae; genus Echinops; species Echinops telfairi. Next base: position 10,278,026 of record NW_022103905.1, read on the forward strand.
AGGAGACATAATAAGCTTGATTGGACAAAATACATGAGTGAAAATGCACTCCGTTTCCAGTGAACTGCCACTGCACAGGAGGATCACATGGCTGGCTGCTTTGTGAGAGGAGTTGGCCTGTAGAAGGGAACAGGTTGATCTGAACTAAGCAGGCCAAGAGAGAAACCCTGCTGTTTCTCTCAGCTGCGATAAGTAAATAATGACCTGCTCTTTTCTTGGAAGACATGGACTGATCACTCACAGTCAACTTTTATTAGGGTCCTTACCAAACTGGGTCCCTGCCTAAGTGAAGTATGCCAAGCTCAAAAGGACAATTACTACAGAAGTTTGCTGAGGTAAGCTCAAAAAATTCAAAAGGGGCATAGGGAAGAAGCTACCGTATACATACGTCCCTGGGG
>NW_022103905.1:10280976-10282573 GCF_000313985.2 Echinops telfairi
TCCAGATCAAGTCCATAAGTCCGATATTAGCCCATGTGTCCGATACTAATCTATAAATTCCTCTTCAGACTCATGAAACACATGCAATGACACTGAATGCAGGAAGATCACAGGCCACTGGGTGGGAAGACTTGTGGATCCAGTCCCGGTAGAAGCATCTCAGCACTGGTGTGGGTCTCTGCATGGCTCCTCCAGCTCCAGGACTTGGGCTGCATCAGCATAGCTCCGTCAGACTAGTCATCAGTAATGCCTTGCAGGGGGTGTGCATCTGACCTCCAGTGAGCTATTTATCTCCGTGGTGCCTCCAAATGAGGTCATCAAGCCATGACCTGATTGACAGGCTAGGCTCCATCCCTTCACAAGTTGACACCAGATGGGTGTTGCATCCAACCAATGACTTTATAACCGATAGGCTGACCGCAACAGATCACATCATGGGCAATGATCTGACTCCTATATTCCCAAATAACATCATTACATAACTGCCAAAGCCACTGAGAATCAGGTCCAGTCAAACTGACATATGTTTTTAGGCAAACACAATTCAATCCCTTCCAATGAGTTAGGAAAAAGTATTTTAAATCATTTGTAAAAAACAAATCAATAAATGTGTTTCTATTGAGTCAATTCTGAGCGACAGTGGCCCCTGTGTTGCAGAGTAGAAATGGTGGGCTTGCAGAAGCGGATCCCAGGCCATTCTTTTGAGGTACCAGATAGCTAACCTTTCCATGAGTAGTTAAGTGTTTAAACTGCACCACCCAGGACCTCTTGTGTATTTGGTATGAGAGCTTAAATACTGAGCACCCTGTTTAGAGAAGTCTATGATGGCAGTAAAATTCCTAAATCCATTTGTAGAGTCCCCACGTAGATTAGGCCTCCATTGAATTGCTTCTGATCAGTAACAAGGATACAGATTAGCCTGCCCTCAGGAAGTGCATTGGAAAAGAGATTACCTCCTTCCACTCCAGCCAGCCCAGGAAGGAGACTTTTCCTTTAGGGGTTTGCTTCGGTGTGTCCTTGACGGCGATCACCATCCTGGGTACGGTACCAGTGGTCATAGTCATGAGTCATGCCCTCTCAGTCATGTCCTGGACCAATCTGGTAAACTCTTCTTTCTAGCATAACGTATATGTCCCAGTCATGGTCGTGCTCTGGCTTTTGTAGTCTCACCTGTAACTGTGATGTCTTGAACTGCCACCAATCATGAATTTGTGACAGAGTTCTTGGTTCCATGCCTTATTTAAGTAGCGCTTTGATACAATGATGTCTTTGGACGCTGTTATGTCCTCATGCTAACAGCCTCCCTCATCTGGACGATGTGCCTGTGCTTCGGTTCCTTTTAAGACTTAATAAACATTCTCCTAAAACCATCGTGGAGACTGAGATCTCTTTTATACAATATAAAGCTACCATGACAAAAAATAGACTTAAAAAAAAATTACTGCCATCAACTCAATGCCAGCTCATAGAACTGTTCTATGAGATTGTAGTTCTTTTTAAACTTGTTGTATTTTTAATTTTTATACTCTGAAGGTGAGTTTTGGACACTCATTATCCCCTCCCTATAGCCCTCCACAAATTGGGTGCTATAAGATCT
>NW_022103905.1:10283427-10285783 GCF_000313985.2 Echinops telfairi
GGTAGAACTGCCCTGTGAGTTTCCGAGACTGGAACTGTTTACAGGAGTAGAAAGCCCGGTCTTTGTGCCTCCGAGTGGCCAGTGGTTTTGAACAGCTGACCTTTTGCTCACAAGGGGTAACTACTACACCACCAGGATTCCTGGCCATTCATCAAAGATGAAGATAATGTTGACATCAGGCAGTGTGCATTGGAAAGTGGATTACCTCCACTCCTCTCCAGCCTGCCCAGGGAAGACCAGTCTCTCTTAGGGACCTGTCAGGTATTTCCTTGAGGGAGAGATCACCATGCTGGGGACAGTACATGGGGTGCCATGGTCATGAATCTTGTCCTATCAGTCTCTCCCTGGACCCCAGACCAATCTTGTAAGCCCTTCTAGCTAACAATGTCTGTGTCTCAATCACAGCCCTGTCCCTGCGCCTGTAGTCCCACCTGTAACTGTGATGCTTCGATCGTCCAGTAATCATGAATCTGTGACAGTTCCCATGGTCCCAGGCCTATTTAACTGGCATCCCAACTATGAATCCTCAGATGCCATTGTGACCTTGGCCTCACTCATCTGGATGATGTGTCTGTGGCTTTGTGTTGTCTTGGTCCCTTTAAAGACTTAATAACTGTTCTCCTTAAATTATATTTGAGATTGGGGTCCCTTTTCTACTCTAGAGCGGAGTCTACCCTCTGTTCAAAGTATATTTTTTCCTTTTGATTTGTGATCTTGGATCCTATGACCAGAGAAGTCATCAGAACTCTGAAGGATGAATAAAGGTTCGTAGATGAATAAAATGCTGTTATTTCCTAGGTCCCCACAGGAAATGTACACTCCATAGGCTGGGGATCTCTGTTGGCTGGCTCACAGAATCTTGTATTGGAGCGCTGTTTATCCAGAGTTGCAAAAGCTATATGAATGGAAAGCTGATAAGCTCCTGGGAAAGTTTCAGACCATCAAGCCTTAAAAGACAGAAAATAGACATCCCCTAATAAAATGTAGGTTGCTTTCCCCAATCTTTCCCCCAAACCTCTTTCCTCTCACCACTGCCAACATCTAACTCACTTCTCCAGGGGACGGTGTCCATCCCAAGCACTCAGACATAATCGCTTCTTACGCAAATGTGAATTTGGAAAGCGGTTTCACTGTCCTCCCTAGGAAAATCTGCGGTTATGCCGAGGGGGAAAAAGACGAGGAGAATGAGCCAGAAAGTATTCCTGAGGACGGAAGCGAAGTTGGCCCTTCTGAAACCGTTCCTCTTGGATATGGGTTAGGCAGGCGAAGAGCCCGGCTGCACCGCAGTGTTTGGGTCCCTCCGGGACGCTTAGGGGTTACCAGGGAGCGCTGTCCTGGAAAGACCTGCGCAGCAGGGTGGGTGAGGTCAGAGCGCTCAGCCCCAGCCGAGCAGGGACAAACAGCTCCTGGGGGAGGACGCAGACAGGGGGGCGGGGGAAAGTGGGGACCTGCGGGTGCTGGTAGAGAAGCTGAGTCAGAAAAACGGCGATGTGGCAAGGCAAGGCAAGAAAGGCCAACGAGAACTCTGAGTCAGGAGGAGGGGAGAGAGCCAGAGGAAAGCTAGAAAGGAAAAGGCGGAACCATCCAGAAATGCAAATGGAATCTCCTGTCTTAAAAGCATCAAACGAAATCGTACCGAGGTGGGAGCGTGGGGGTGGGGAGGGGGCGTGATGGAAACACAAGTGGGGAAAACACCCCAATTGCATAAGCAATCGACGCAGAAGAAGAAGTTAGGGCATGTGCAGACTCTCTTGCCGGCCAGTATTTTTTACAGATCCCAGGAAACCACGAAGACAGTCCCGGCTCCCACACAAACGTTCGCTTTTCGGTAAAGGGGCTCTGATACAATTCCTTTCCTGGATCTCCTTATTCCACCGGTGGTGTTTTTCAACTCACGTGACAACCCAGCGGACCACAGAGATGACAGCATCTCTGGGTCTGGGTCTGGCGCTCGGTGTATGTGATCTGATCCACAGGGGGACTAGCAAGGGGTGCTACTCAGTGTGCCACGCTTCCAGGTGCCAACAAGTCACGGTGGTGCTAAAATTCTTCACGGTAATATGGCAACAGGCCACCAGATGGCGGTGGTTTGCCCTCCCTTGAGATGGTATGTCCCGGGAGACCGCGGTCAACTGCAAAATGAACACGTAGACATACAACCGCTCCAGGCAGTTTTCCCTTTGCAAGAAACAGCAAAAAAGAAAAGACAAGATTTCAAGAACACGCTCCTTAAATAGTAACCCAAACACTTCTTTTAACATTTCTCTGATTTCTCTGCCTTCTTAACTAAAAGGCAAAAGAAAGCAGTACACTGTTACCAAACTCCGTAAGATGACATTTCCTTCAAAAATACAGT
>NW_022103905.1:10286555-10299136 GCF_000313985.2 Echinops telfairi
TTTGAGCATAAGTAAAAAAAAAAAAAAGCTGCTATAAAATCATAGAAACCTTTATTAAACAAACATATCAAAATAAAAAAGCTATTGTTTCTCCAATGAGAAACTGCTGAAGGTGGTGCTCCATCTCCCTGACCCTTCCCCAGAACTCTCACCTCATTGAGTGGCATCACATCAAATCAGTGCTTGAGCACCCTGCAGGGACTCAGAGTGTGTTCCTTTTCGACATTCTTGAGATGCTTTAGACAAAGAAGTTTAAAGGGGGGATATTGGAGTTATAGGTGAGTGAGGTTAGGTTTGCCAACAAAACACTTGTAGGACAGTCCATGCTATGCTCCAAAAAGGAACAGCTGCAAAGCCATCTGAAAAAACATGCTCGGTGCAACTTTACCAGACTATTTCTTACCAAGGCCGTCCCCAGGTTTCTTCACACTGCAGCAGTGGGGAAAAAGCCAGCAAAGCCCAAGAACCTCTGTCAAGATTACCCTTTGGGTACACACACACACACACACACACACCCCGTTTCCATACTCTTCTGAGTGACTTCTGACCGGAATGTAACTGGCCCAGCAGATCGCCGCAGAAGCCACTGTTTTGACTCAACCTCTTTTTGAGAATTCATACTCCTGAGACTAAGACAAGTATATTATTGAGAAGATTTGTCTGCAAGCCATCCACTGATCACAGAAACAGGTTTAAACATGTTTGTTTGGCATAAACTTCTACATGTATGAACTCGAATGCTAGGAGCAATACTTTTTGCTTATCCTTACATGTATGAGCAAAATGTTCATTGAAACTTCATTTATAATAGCCAGAAATTGGAACCACCCAAAACACCCATCAATGGAGACTCACAAAGATACATCACAATCCAGCCAATTTAGCTAGCTGCATGTGTATTGAAGAGAGGAGCATTTTACATGGTTATGTCACTAAAGCCATGGAAAAATGGAATGTTTTCTATATTTATGCAAACAAATAAATGTGCAGACAATGTTTAGGAGGCTATATATAGTGGGATGCAGACAAACATTTAACAACTAGCTTTTCAGAAACAAAAAGCCCTGATCCAAGCTATCAAATGATTGAATAGAGATGGGGCGATCTGCACACCCTCAGCTTGGATGAGCCAGAGTGAGTAGGTGTCAGTATACCACCTCTTTATCCCTGAGAGGTGATACTATGGGATTATTATGGGTTCTAATGTATCTACTAGGAGAAGGATGGGGCTTTCTACTCCCATAAAGAGTTACAGCCTTGGAAACCCACAGGAGCAGTTCTACCCTAATCTATAGGGACAATACAAGTCATCATTAACTTGATGGCAATAAATAAGTGAATGAATTGATATACTAGGTGCCCTGGAGGCCCAATGAAACCAAAGGTCAATGGTTTGTACCCACCAGTTGCTCCATAGAAGAAACAGGAGGCAGTCTGCAACCCTAGAGCTTCCAGCCTTGGAAACCCTATGGGGCAGGACTTCTCTCCTGGGATTGGTAATTTATATACTTCTGTTTGCATTTTTTAAAAAAAACGAAATCATGTTGCTATTGTAATAAACAAAAAGAACCAAAATACCAATTTGGAGCAATCATCGTCATTTCTTTAAAAGAATCTTTATAGACATAAGAACATGATGAAGGGGACGTCCAGTTGCCTACAGATGGGCTTTAGGGTCCCTACTCTGCACTCCCCCTCATTCACAATGATATGATTTTTTGTTCTTTGATCCCTGATCCCTTCGACACCTCGTGATCACACAGGCTGGTGTGCTTCTTCCATGTGGGCTTTGTTGTTTCTCAGCTAGATGGCCACATGTTATCTTCAAGCCTTTAAGACCTCAGGCACCATGCGTTTTCTTCACCACATTTGCTTATGCACCCGCTTTGTCTTCAGCAGCTGTGTCTGGAAGGTGAGCATCATGGAATGCCAGTTTAATAGAACAAAGTGTTCTTGTGTTGAGGAAGTACTTGAGTAGAGGTCCAATATCCATCTGCTATCTTAATTCTAAACCTATAAATATATGCACATAGATCTATTTCCCCATCGTCATATATAAATATATTTACATATGTACATGCCTGTATTTAGACCTCTATATATGCCCTTTAGCAACTGGATATCCCCTTACAGAAGGGTCGCAGGGAGGAGATGAGCCAGTCAGGGTGCAGTGAGCAACGATGAAACATACTACTTTCCTCTAGTTCTTTTTTTTTTGTTTTTTGTTTTGACAAAAAACAAACAGTGATTTTATTTCAATAATAATCTAAACTACAGCATTTGTTCTAGATCATAGGTCCTTTCCTCTAGTTCTTTAATGCTTCCTCCCTTCCACTATCATGATCCCAATTCTACCTTACAAATCTGACTAGACCAGAGCATGTACACTGGTACAGATAAGAGCTGGAAACAGGGAATCTAGAACAGATAAACCTTTAATACTTTAATTTTGATGAAGGTCAAAATAATTACATAGAGAAAAGTAAAGACTTTTGCAGTAACAACAAAATCAAACCTAAGCTAGGGATTTGGTTACATAGACTAGATGTCCTTATCTTTGAAAACTACAGATGTTTATTTATACTGCAAAAAAAACACAACTTTGTTGATAGGATTAAATTAGGAATCTGGAAATGAGATTATCCTGGATTGTCTTAAATGCACCTGGACCTTAAATGCAATCACACGTCACCTGCATTCTGATAAGAAAGGGGATTTGGCACACCAGTAGAAAAGGAGAACCTAGTATGACCCAAAAGCCAGAGAGTGGAGCAGTAAGGCCACAGACCTAAGACCACTCGCTAAGACCAGAAGCTACAAGAGAGAAGGAACAATGAGTCCTTCCCCCAGAACCTCTGGGGAGAATCCAGCTGTGCCAACCTCTGATTTCAACCAAGTGATACTGATGCTACACTCCTGGACTTCAGAACTGGGAGAGAAAAAATCGATGTTGCTCAATGCTGCTAACTTTGTGGTAATCTGTTACACCAACCATAGGATACTAATATGTAGTAGGAAATTATGTAGTGGAAAGCCTCTTCGTGGTCTCCAACCCTTCTGTCTCCATTCAGTGATTCTAAGGCATGAGATACAACTCACTGCCATCGAGTTGATTCCTACTCTCAGCGACCCTAGAGGACAAAGTAGAATGCCCCCTTTGGATTTCTGAGACATTTAAATCTTCATGGAAGGAGACAGGCTTATCATTCTTCCCTGGAGCAGCTGGTGGATTCAAATCACCAACCTTGTGGGTAGCAGTTCCCTAGGGCTCCCAAGATGATATACAAAGAGAAGCTTCAAGCTATGTAAACTCGAATAACTTGGCTAGAAATACCGACCAAGCCACTAAGGAGACACAGAAGTCTAAGAGCAGTAGGATCCAACATGGGGAAAGATGACCAAAAAAAATCTCCGTTTCTGGATATGGAACACAATAAGATCAGCGCCCGTGCCAGCCTAGGGAAGAGACACACTCTAAAACTAACTTGGTGAGCTCGTTGCTTGCAGATCTGCAGTGTGCTGTTGTGTGAAGAATAATAGCAAAGAATAATCTGTGAGAAAGATACCAGAGTTAGAAATCTCCTTGAATCAGAGTTTATAATCTAATAACTCCCCCTGTGCTGAAGCTTTGAATTGAGGCAAATTATGAAAATGGCCTGGATTTCCAACAATGCCCTACTGAGGACCAGATTAAGAGGATCCTGGCTCTGACCAACACAAAAGAATCAGATCCCCTATGGCAGTTACACAAGTTCTATATGGGAAATGACATATGGGCCCATTTCTCTGCAGGTGGAAACATGATATTCTTCACTATGTAAAGTAATGCACATTTCCCTGAGATCACATTTATGGTTCTATATATGCTGATTTATGACCTAAGAAATTGCCAATAATACATCATTTAAAAAAGTTAGAAGGCTCCCCTCCACTATCATGATCCCAATTCTACCTTACACATCTGGCTAGACCAGAGGATGTACACTGGTAACACAGGGAATCCAGGACAGATGATCCATTCAGGACCAGTGGTGAGAGTGGTGATACCGGAAGGGTGGAGAGAAGGTTGGGTAGAAAGGGGGAACTGATTACTAGGATCTAAATATAACCCCCTCCCTGGGAGATGGACAACAGAAAAGTGGGTGTAGGGAGATGTTGGACAGTGTAAGACATGACAAAATAATAATTTATAAATTATCAAGCATTCATGAGGGAGGGGGGAACAAGGAGGGAGCGGGAAAATGAAGAGCTGATATCAAGGGCTCAAGTAGAAAGCACAGGTTTTGAAAACGATGGTGGCAACAAATGTACAAATGTGCTGGACACAATGGATGTATGCATTGTGATAAGAGTTGCAAAAGCACCCAATAAAATGATTTTTTTTTTTTTAAGTTAGAAGGGTGTGCCATTTGCACAGGATCAAAGCCGAGGTTTCCATTTTGTTCCTGACATTGAAAGTAGATTTTTCTCTCTGTGTATATGACTACAACCCATTGCATCATGCTGGAAAAAAGATAAACGCCTTCACTTTCCAGTGTTGCAAAGTCTTTCTTTTCTGTGAGGTCGCAGATTTTAGTCTCATGACAGAAAAGGTTACTAGGGAATTTAATTATTTTAAAGAGTATGACACAAGAGGAAAGCATGAATATCAATCCTTATTGTGTTTCAATTCAACAAGGCTTTATAGAGCCTCTACTATGTACAAGTATAGGAGGGAAAGAGATGAAGAAGAAATGGTTCCTGTGCCCAGGAGCAAGCTTCCAGACTCTTTAGGAAGGCTAAGTAGAATAGTGTAAGTCAGCAAAAGATACAGGTCACAGAGTTATAGGAAGTCTCCTGAGGCCCACAGGTAAGAGCATCAGCAGAAGTCTGCTTTATGAGTAAGGGTTATGTTGAGTGTACCTTGAAAATATGCTGGGCGTTGACTTTAGGAGATGTCATAGGAGGATAGACCAGACAGAAAAACCAGTGTGAGCAAAGACACAGGTATGTAGGCCAGCTTGGGGCATGTTCACGGTAAAATGAATGATCCATTCTTACTTGAATCTGATAACAGCATGATAAATGAAGAAAAGACAGAAGTTTCACGACAGATTTCATCTTGCTTAGCTGCACAATCAACTTAGCTCATGGAAGCAACAGTCAAGAAATCTATCCATGTGTCAAATTGGGCAAGATCTCTTTAAAGTGTTGACGCAAAGATGTTACCTGGAAGACTAAGGTGCATCATGCCGGAAGAAAGATAAGCACCTTCATCTTCCAGTGTATCCACGGAATTTTGAATCACCTCATATGCATGTGAAAGTTGGACATAGAATAAGGAAGACCGAAGAAGAACCAACGTATTATGAATGATGGTGGCTGGCAAAGACTATTGAAAGTACCTTAGACTCCCTGAAAGCAAGCAGGCCTGTCTTGCAGGAAGTCCACCCAGAACACTCCTTGGAAATGAGGATGGCAACACTGGAAAAATATAAACATATTCTTGGGACATGTTATCAGGAGAGACGAGTCCCTGGAGAAAGACATTATGCTTGGTAAAGTGAAGGGGCAGTAAAAAAGAGCAAGACACAGTGGATGCAACTATGACCTCAGATACAACCATTGTAGGCTCGTGCAGGACAGGGCAATGTTTTGGTCTGTGTGCGTGGGGTTTCTATCAATAGGAACCAACTTAACTGCACATAGTATCAACAACAGCACTTGAATCTGGGGTCTCTCTAGCTTTCGGACTTTTGAAGCTTCCCATTATGAGAAAAAGGCTAGCCGAAAATTAGAGGCAGTGGAGGTTCTTCTATGTAAGCCAAGGAGCACAATTAATAAAGTTCTAAAAAGAGGAAGAAGAATGAAAAGAAATGGAAAGGATTTCAGCAAGATGCCCTTATCCCAAATAAGCATGCCCACATCAATAGGTTATCCTGAGAATCAGACAGGAAAAAAAAATGGTGCAAGAGAGGAATTCTCAGTTGAATACTTGAAGAAAGAATAGCCCCAAATCTAAACATTTTTAAAATGAAAAACATGAATCTACACATTCCAGAAGTTCCACAAACTCCAATGGGACAAAAAAGAATCACAATTATCTATACAGTTGTGGACCATATATATTTTATATATTATATTATATATATTTTTTAACTCAGACATAGCTTAAGGTCTAGCTAACTGCTGAAAGAGAACATCGTGAAAGCAGCAACACAGAGGTGACTGATCACATCCAAAGAATACTCAAAAGAATAGTAGCTTACTTTTTCTCAAAAGCCACGGAGGTCAGAAGGAGAATGGCTAATGTATCCAAAATATTGAAAGAAACAGACATTTAGCTAAGAATTTCATACCCAACAAAACTAACTAACCTTTGAAAAGAAATGAAGGAGAAATCAAACCATTCTCTGATAAATGAAACAAAACATGGACACATTTTTGCAACTCAATGGTTGTGTGCCTGAGGTCATGTTAACCTGCTCTAGCAAAGAGCCTTAGCTGAAGGCAGCTACAATTAAGATTATTAGTGGTCTGAGTTACATTGCTCCAAGGTGCTCTGGAGGCAATGTAAACAGAATGCTGAACTGCAAACCACATGATCCATGGTTTAAGCCCACCAACCTCTTCAAGGGAGAAAAATGAGGCTGTCCGCTCCTGGGAAAATTCACAGCCTTAGAAACACTAAGAGTCAGAACTGACTCCGGCACAATGGGTTTGGTTTGGATTTAATGCCTAATGATATTGAACATCTTTTCAGGTAGTCTAAATCAGAAAAGTTGATCCCTATACATTCTTCTAGGAACCCTGGTGGTGTGTAGTGGTTATGCGTTGGGCTGCGATCTGCATGGTATGCGGTTTGAAGCCACCAGCAGCTCCACAGGGGAGAGACTGGACTTTCTACTCCTATGAACAGTTTCTGTCTTGGAAACCCACAGTGGGTCACTGAGTCAGCATTGACTTGATAGCAGTTATACATTCGTCTAACAATTTTAGTTCTTACATTTGAGTCAAATTTTTATTTTGAGTCATTTTTTGTGTATGATTTGAGGAGGGTCCAATTTTATTCTTTTCCATGTTGATACCTGGTGGCTTCAAAGCCATTTATTGAAGAAGTTATTCAATATGTCCCCCATAGACTTGTCTTAGCACTTGTTGAAAATCAGTTGTTGATAAATGGATGGATTTAGTTCTGGACTCTCAGTGCTATTGCATTGGTCTATGTGCCCCATCTTTATGTCCTTACCACACTGTTTTGATTACTGTAGCTTTATATTAACTTCTGAAATCAGGAAATGTGAGTTTTCCACTTTTGTTCTTTTTTCAAGATTGTTTTGGCTATTTGGGGTCCTTTGCATTTCCACATGGATTTTAGGAACCGTTTGTCAATTTCTACAAGAAAGACTTGTTGCTTTGATAGAGATTGAGTTAGCTCTATAGATACATTGGGGGAGTATTGGCATCTTAATAATATTAATCTTCAATTCATGAACATGGGTATCACTCCATTTATTGAGGCCTTGTTCAATTTCTTTCAATAATGTAGGTTTCAGTGAATAAACCATGCGCTTCAGCTGTTAAACTTCCTCAAAAATATTTTCTCCTTTCCTGTTTCCCTGGGTCTTTTCATCCTTCTTGCCACCAACTGCAAAGGCAATGATGACATTTGACCTCCTTTACAAAGGACCATAGCTATTTTTCATGTTTAAAAAAAATCATTTTATTGGGGGCTCATACAACTCTTATCACAATCCATACATATATCAATTGTGTCGAGTACATTTGTACATTCATTGCCATCATCATTCTCAAAACATTTGCTCTCCACTTAAGCTCCTGGCATCAGCTCATTTCCCCCCTCCCCTTCCCTCCCCCTCCCTCTTGAACCCTTGATAATTTATAAATTATTATTTTGTCATATCTTTCCCTATCCGTCTCCCTTCACCCACTTTTCTGTTGTCCATCCCCCAGGGAGGAGGTCATATGTAGATCCCTGTAATTGGTTCCCCCTTTCCCCCCACCCTCCCTTCACCCTCCCGGTATTGCCACTCTCAGCACTGGTCCTGAAGGGATCAACTGTCCTGGATTCCTTGTGTTTCCAGGTCCTATCTATACCAGTGCACATCCTCTGGTCTACGGGATTTGAGCAGAAGTGGGATCATGATAGTGTGGGCCATTAAAGAACTAGAGAAAAGTTGTATGTTTCATCAGTGCTATACTGCACCCTGACTGGCTCATTTCCTCCCCACAACCCTTCTCTAAGGGGATATCCAGTTGCCTACAGATTGGCTTTGGATCCCCACTCTGCACTCCCCCTCATTCACAATGTTCTTTGATGCCTGATACTTCATCCCTTCGACACCTCATGCTCTCACAGGCTAGTGTGCTTCTTCCATGTGGGATTTGTTGCTTTTGAGCTAGATGGCTGCTTGTTCACCTTATTTTTCATGTTTTTACATGCTATCTACTAACAAGTTTTTATGATTCCTGGTGTGCATAATTGGTATTTTGGGAGGGTACTCCCCAATCCTTATCTAATCGTATGTTCTCACTTGATCAAACACCCACGCATACCCTCCTGTGTCTGCAGTATCTGCTGTAGGTCTTATTCCTTTGGGGTATGATTTCTTCCTCCTTCATCAAGTCTACCAAGCCCCAGCTGGGTGATACTGCAACTTAACCCTACGAGTGGATCCAATGGACAGGAGAGCAGGTGGGGGACGCATCTTGAGGAGTCACATATTTTGTGTTGGAGAGAGGTCTCTGCCTTGTTCTCAAGCAGAGTGAGTGTGCAGCTCTTAGTATGGAAGGGGAGGCTCATTTCTGTGGTGGCAGAGTGTCAAGAAAATGATGGAAATTCAAGATTGCTTGGGGGGCACTGATCCTGTGTGTTGTTCTGTTGTGCAAGGGGTCATTAAGCATTACCAATCTTGCCAACATCTTGATTTAAACCGGAACTGTGAGAGAAGGAATTTTGATTGTTCTAAATCATCCCATTTGTGATAAGTTGTTAAGCATCTCCAGGAAATTAACACACCATCACAATCCACTGTCTTTAAAGTTATTCTTCCCCCTATCCAATTCCCTTAGTACACCAGTCATACTTTCTCTTTCACCTCCACACAATTCCAATATAATTGTGAACATTTCTATAACTGGGCCATCACCATGTCCCAGGGCATGGGTTCCATCTATATCACCAGAAGCATCTTCCTACCAGCTGGCTAGTGGGTGAAATGGCTCCCAACCTCTATCCTATTGCCTTCCTTAGATCTCTCCTGGCTCCAACAGTGGCAACTATGTTTACCAAGAGGCAGGCTTGGAGATAGTGTTTAGAATATTTCTTAGGGAGTGCTCTTAGAATCCACATCTGTGGGTGGGGGCGGAAGGCATTAAAACTGGACACAAGAAGAAGTAGAGCTGAGAGGTAGGCCCCAGAGCTCCAGGCAATCCCAAAGGGATTCTCCAGCAGGAAAGTTAGCCCGTTCATGGACAAACTGGCCAGGCCTTTCTATCATCATCTTATCTCGCTCAGTCATTGCATTGTGGGGCTACCAAGGAAAGGGGCAACTCCTTGGGCAAGGTGGCTCTTGTGCTGAGACAAACAGCTGTCTGTTGACCATTGTCCGCATAGCTAGACAAGTCCTTTCTTGAAGGGGAGGTTAGGATGGATGCAGCTCCATGTCCACCCATGTATGCATGTTGGTAACTTGCTGTCAAACAGTTCAGGTTTTTAAAAAACTCATCATGCGATCTATGTGTGTGATGTTTTTTTCTGTAAGCTTGAGATACTTTCAACAACAAATCTTTCATGAACAGAGACAGACAGCGGTTGTGCCCGAGGAGAAGCCTGAACAAGAAGAGCTGTTTTCTTGATTTTTATAGAGACAAAAGTGTTGACAAGGTGAACACTCACTTGGATGAGAAAAGAAGAGCATTCATTTGGATGAGTCAAGTATAGGCTGTCAGCAGAATTCGTAGGAGATAAGACTGACAGGCAAGTTCAGGCTGCTCCCTTGCTGAGGCAATGTACTTTTATGAACCCGCAGAGCAGAGCAAGAGTGGGAAGACACCTATTACATCACAGTGGGACTGGCTCACTTCTGAGCGGGTGAATTCTGGTCCAGATTATATTTCATAGTGAAGGTTTCCCATCACCCTCTTCCTCTTGTTCCTTTCTTCCCCACGGCCATTGGGTGTAACTTGGAACTGAGGGGTGTGAGTCCTTGCTCAGCTTCCCCTTACTGGGTGAGGATTATTTTTAGGATTGGTTTCTGAGTCATGGAGGGAGGTGGGAGAGACCTGTTCTCAATTCTTCCCTCCTTCATAATCTACTGTAGAGTGAAATCATGTTTCAAATTTGTCTTTCCCCTACTCCTCATGGTTTTTTACCTTTTTCCTTTATTTCCCCCCTTAGAAACCGTATCTACAAGCCTTTCTCAGAGGCTTCTAAAAATGGAAGGAATTTTTCCTGGCTAGAATGGGCTGAGGATGAATATAAGGAGATATTGCTATAAACTGCTTTCATGTTCATGAAATTGGCTGGGTTGTTGGAATCGGAGACGTTATATAGACCCTCTGACTTCCTTCCTCTCTCTTCTCAACTTTACACCAGGTTAGATTTTCCCTTCTGTCTCTCCTAGGCTAGAGTGGAAGGCACTCCTGCTTCCTGTGGTGAGATGCAGGCAGACTCTGGTTTTCACCCACGTGGCAATGTGCTTCTGCATTACTACTTGATCACTTTTCTCTGAGGGATAAATAAGCATCGAAACCGTGAAATTGACCCCTTAAAAAACGCTGTCTGCTGATGGTGCCCGGCTATCAAAAGTTATAGTGTCTGAGGTCTTAAAGGCTTGAAGGTAAACAAATGGCCATGTAACTCAGAAGCAACAAAGCCCACATAGAAGAAGCACACCAGCCTGTGTGTGCTAGTCACCTAATCTGGTGTCAATTTAAGGATTAAGAGTGCAGGGGTGGAGTCTAGGCTGTCAATCTGGAGGTAGCAAATGAGACTTCTGTGTGGGCATGGCCTTCTCCTGAGAATTCTGGGAAATCTGGTACTTCCTCCTTGGAGGCAGAAGACACCTCTCTCTCTGCTACTCCCTCGGAGACATTGCAGAAGACAAGCCACATGGACACAACCAGACCAAGGAAGCTGGGGAAGCCACAGAGAGACCCCTGCCAGCGCTGAGATGCTTACAACGCCACTGGACCCAAAGACTTTCTAACCACTGCTTGTGATCGTCCTGCATTTGGCTTTATTGCATGTATTTCGTGAGTCTGAAGAGGACTTTATAGATTTGTATCGGACATATGGGCTAACACTGGTACAGATAGGAACTGGAAACACAGGGAATCCAGGACAGATAATCCCTTCAGGACCAGTGGTGAGAGTGGCGATACCAGGAGAGTGCAGGGAGGGTGGGGTGGAAAAGGGGAACCGATTATAAGGATCTTACATATAACCTCCTCCCTGGGGATGGACAACAGAAAAGTGGGTGAAGGGAGATGTCGGACAGTGTATGATATGACAAAATAATAATAATTGTAAATTATCAAGGGTTCATGAGGGAGGAGGGAACGGGGAGAGAGGGGGAAATGAGCTGACATCAAGGGCTCAAGCAGAAAGCAAATGTTTTGAGAATGATGAGGGCAACAAATGTACAAATGTGCTTGACACAATGGATGGATGGATTGTGATAAGAGTTGTACAAGCTCCCCATAAAATGATTTTAAAAACCCCAAGCAATCAACCAACCAAATAAACAAACACAAAAAGCGCTTTCTACCAATGTACACATTAAACACTGGGAAAACAACAATAGTAACGGAAGGGAGCAGGGGAAATTTCTATTCTGTTGAATGAATAGTATGCTGGAAGAGAGAACGGGCCTAACTTTGGGACACAAAGTTTGGTTAAACAGATAAGACTCAGGCTGAAGCTATAAATAACATCTCTTCCTCATATAATTCTTTGGCATTTTCAACATATTTTGCGTGCATGATCTCCTGTAATCCTTGTGACAATCCGGCAAGCAAGGGGA
This sequence comes from Echinops telfairi, assembly GCF_000313985.2. NCBI lineage: Eukaryota > Metazoa > Chordata > Mammalia > Afrosoricida > Tenrecidae > Echinops > Echinops telfairi. The sequence goes on from NW_022103905.1 coordinate 10,298,582, forward strand.
GGCAGGTGTTATTTACACTATTTAAAAGATTCGATTCAGTGGCTTGCCTGGAGTGAAACAACCAAGAAGTGGCAGAACTGGGCCTGCCCCCAGGCCTGCTGACTAATGTTGGTGCCAGGATACCAGATGGATGCTTTTGATTTCAGAATGGAGCCCCCAAGGATTATTGCCAGGGGACTTACTTAAAACGTTCACGAACTGTCTGTAAGTGGAATCACACAGAAAAACTACTGGGCCTAACAGCGCCTTCCAGCGCTCCAGGTTAGGAAACACCGGCAGAAGCGTCTAAATAGAAGAAAAGATAAATGACGTGAAGCTATCTGAGTGGATGGAAGGAGGGCAAATGAGCTTCCATTCGGGACTGATTTAGGATAATGCATTTAGGATGGTGGTTAGAAGTACACTGAAAAGAAGATGAGCTTGGAGCCATGTTTTATTCCACAAGAAAACTAGGAGTCATTATGGACGGTTACTTAAAGTCCTGTAACAATAAAACCCTAGGCCTGGTTGCTAGGTGCATAGAAAACAAAATCAAGGCATTAGTTTGCCCTACAC
>NW_022103905.1:10299336-10307815 GCF_000313985.2 Echinops telfairi
AAAAAAGGAAGATCTTTGGAAGGGGCTATTTCCTGATCTTTCTGAAGCTTCTATCACAGAGGGCAACTGTAATGTTAGGAGACCCTTCATTTCAACAAACATTTATGGAGACTGCTGTATTCCGGCGCGAAGGCTGGACACTGGAATTTACAATGGACGAAACCCACACGTTCATAGTCCTTGTCACAGAATCCCGGACGGTGGGCATCACCAGTCAACCCCAGTGCGGCTTCCTTGTGTTCTTCATGGATTGGCGGCTGGTTGACAGAGCGCTCAGACCCCCTCTGGGTTTGGATGGTGTGTGTTGGGCCCTAGGAGCCCTGGTGGGGTAGTGGTTGCGCGTTGGGATTCGGTTTGCGTGGTCTGCAGTTCCATACCACCAGCAGCTCTTTGGAGAAAGACTGGGCTTTCTACTCCTGCTTTCCGTTACAGTCTCAGGAACCCACGGGAGGTCGCTAGGAGTCAGCAGTGACTCAATGGCAGCCAGTGTGGGTTGCTAGAAACCCATCAACCCTGGGGGACCCTGCAAGCCGAGTTCTTCAGCACCAGCTGTTGATGGGCCATGGAAGGTAAGGGGGTTTAGCGGGCCGGCTCTTGCAGGCACCATTTGTGCTCCGGGCACTTCTGAGCCAAGAAGGGACAGACAGGTCAGGCTGATGACTGGGTTGTGTTTCCCAAAGTTGATTTCTCACTCGGCTGTTTGAAACGGAAAACGCATTTTCCCCAGTGAAACTATGTTATGAATACAGTACTGAGAGGTTCTCTCAGGCCAAGTCACAGAAACTGACGTAGCCCTTCGGCAGCTGGCCTATGAGAACGGTGACCTACAACATCCTTCCTACGGGAAAATGTATCTCTGCCACAGCAGCAGCAGGGGAACAAGGGGCTTCCTTCCTCCTCCACTTCCCACCCCTGTGAGTCATGCAGCCTGCTGTTCCCTACCGGATCTGTGAACTGTGACTCCTCCTGCAGGATGAGGGGCTTGGCTTTGGTGCACTCTGAGACTTCCTCCATAGGGGCTGATCCCCCCACCCCTCCACTCCAGCTCTGTGCTTAGTCTCTTAGCTGCTAACCAAAGGGCCATTGGTTTAATTCCATCAGCCAACCCCTGGGAGAAAATGGATGGGAAGAAGGTAGGGGCTTATTTTGCAGTCTCTCTATTGTTACATTCCAGGATGTACCTCCAGGAATCATTGTTTGAGGCCCTGGGGGTATGGTTTGCAGAAGATAAAAACCATACTCCCTTCAAAGCCATTTACTTTGTGGCCTGGCCTCCCCTTCCTGGCTGAGCTTGGTGGAGTCCCAGACTCTTTATCCTCTGACGCTGGCCCTGCATTTGCTTCGCTTCTGCATGAGCCCCGAGTCTTAGGATTTGAATGGTGGCCCACGACCTGGCCTAGAGCAAGCAGTTTCTGTCCCTCTGTGGATGAGGAGGGCTCTTAGACAGACGTCGAAACATTGGAGTTGTGACTTCCATAGCTCCTGCGACACAGAATGATGGCGGAGAAGCAGCATGGCCTGTGGTTGTTGGCAGTTTACGTGGAAGATTCAGAGCACAGGTCTGATGGCCAAGGTGGGGTCCAGCCGGCTGAGGAGAAAGGTGGGTTGGCATCTATCTGTAGCTTACGGAGAAGACAGTTTTCTGGCCTTGGTGCCGATGAAGGTGGTTAAGGAGACGATGATGAAAATAGCAAGCAGTCGGAAGAAGACGACTCAGAGACGGGTGACCCAAAGGCCATCTCCGAGGTAGAGAAGTGAGACCCCCAGGAATTAGAAGCCTCCTTTTCTGAAAGCGTCTGGAACATGTCGCCTGATGAAATCGAGATCCCCCCAGAGCCCTTGGGCAGGTGTTCAAGCCACTTAGAGAACAAGATCCGGAAGCTGTCTGAGCGGAAGGTCGAGACGGATGGACATGAACCCATCACCCAGAGGAAGGAGTTTCAGAACCCCCACAGCTACGAGTAGCTGGTCCAGTATTGCGCAATAGATAAGCTGGGCAGCCACTAGCCTAAGCACGTGTTCGACCCCCACGGCTGGTCTGAGGACTCCTACTAGGAGGCACTGGCCTCCGCCCAAGAACGTGGACACGCACAGCCTGGACAAGGCCAAGAAGGAGCGAGCAAAGCCTGCGTGTCCGCCCGACGGGCGCCAAGAAAGGTGACGCCAGCCGCACCTCGTCCCGCGCATTTGCCCAGAAAAGGAAGAGCAAGCAGGACGCGGCCATCCTCTGGAGGACGTCAGCCCAGCCCACCACCCTGACCCCCGGCTGCACCACCAGTGCCAGCAGCTATGAGACCACCGTCATCCCCACGGTGGACCCTACCGTGAAGAAGGCCAAGCGGTGCCCAGGCCCATCGGGAGATGCTCCTGGACTCACCGAGTGTTGCCCACCGGGTTGGGGGGCAGGGAATGCCATGGTGTGTCGGAACTGGGGCCTGTGTCCACCCCCCACCCCCCCAGAAGAGCCGGAGCTGGCAGTCCAGCTATAGAGAGACTGTATGCACTTGTGCGGGCTTCTCCCTATTACACGTACTGTCTTCTTTAAAAATTAAAAAATAAATACATATCAATAAATATAAAAATATATAATAGACAAAAATGAATAAATATATGATATATGAAGGAGTAACCCCCCAAACTGGATTTTTTTCAAAGCTTTGCATTTAACTTTTTTTTTTTTAACAAAACAGCCTTATCACTGTCAAAGTATGCTCCATGACACTGAGTACATTTGTGAAATCTGTTATTCCATTAAAAAAAAAACACAAATTATTTTATTGGGGGCTCTTCCAGCTCTTATCACAATCCATACATCAATTGTATCAAGCACATTTGTACATATGTTGCCATCCTCATTTTCAAAACATTTTCCTTCTACCTGAGCCCTTGATATCAGCTTCTCTTTTTTTCCCTCCCTCCCCAACCCCGGTGATTCCATTCTTGGAAACATTTTTCAGACTCATCTGTTTGGATGGCTGATAGCACCTCCCTTGTTTTTTTCTTCTTCACCTGTTCTATGTCATCAAATCGCTGTCATGTTCCTCTTCATTAGAGGAAACAAAAAGAAGTCACATGGAGTGAGGTCAGGTGAGCCAGGTGCAAGAGAGGCATGCTGTTTTTTGCCAAAAACTGGCACACTGAGATGGCTGCATGCACGAGCAGGTGCATTGTCATGGTGGCAAGACCAATCTCCCGTCTGCCACAAATCAGGCCTATTTTGTCACACATTGTTACGCTATCTTTTCAGAACCTCTACATAGAAAGCTTGATGGACAGTGTGACCTGGTGGAATGAACTCCAAATGCACTAAGTTGACATTTTCGTCGGGAAATTGATGGATGTCCAGAACAAGGTTTGTCATCAGTTGACATTTTCACCTTTTTTTGAAACAAGAAAACCTCTTCTACACTTGAGTTTTTCCCATAGTGCTGTCCTTGTAAGCTGTGTTCAACATCACAATAGTTTCTGTGGCATTTTTCTGAAGCAGGAAACAAAATTTCACAGCTACGCATTGTCCTCTTAAATTGACCATCACAAAAAAAACTTGAGAGCAAAACTGCTTTCACACAACAAAATTCACTGTGACCAGCGAGAACCTTCCCAGGCAAGGCCACTGGGTGCACTAACTCAGAGTGAGTTGCTTGATGCTTGCCTTGCATGAAAAATGTGTACTACGAATGTTCTGCCCAGTGGAGCTTTTTTGGGGTAGCCCCTCATATATGTAGAACTCACTAAGCATCAAGGATAGCAACTCACTTGGTTTTGGGTTATATATATTTATAGAGAGAGTATATACTATATATATAATAATGGTTTTATATATATATAGCAGCGAAGTGTTAAACCGCAGTGGCATCGTGGTTTTGAGTTGGGCTGTGATCGTCAAGGTCAGAAGTTCAAAGTTACCAGCCATTCTTCTGGAGAAAGATGAGGCTTTCTACTCCCATAGTTACAGCCTCAGAGACCCACTGGGACAGTTCTATAGGTTGCTGTAATCGAGTGGATGGTAGAGGGTTTGGTTGGGGTCAGGGGCAGTGAGGAGAGAGGGAAGAACTAAGCCCTAAGGGGTTCCATGGTGGACTGCTAACATGGTGGGGTTCATGCCCACCAGCTGCCCCTCAGGAGAACGGTAAGACTTTCTACTCCTGTAGAAGTACAGTTTCAGAAACCCACAAGGGGCAGTTCTACCCTGTCCTGTAGGGTTTGGTTTCTTCGGTCTTCTTGTTCTGTTTTGTTTCAGACGGGAGGAGGAATGGTAGTTGATATCATGGATAATCGAGTGATACATAGAGCATGTTTGAAATGTTGGCTATTTGGGATATCTTTAATCTCCATCTCCTTGGGACTAGTCTTTAATTTTCCTGAAAAAAATTGTTTTGTTTTGTTTTGCAACTGCCCACCTAAAAGATTGACCTTTTCGATGAAGACTATAGAGGTGGGTACCAGCCCACTGGGGACGAGGACCTCTTCAGGGCAGGGAGCTCCAGTCATGCCAACTGCCCATGGTAGCAGCTGGCAGAGTATTTGTCATATCCGTTTCTGCCATCGAGTCGGTGCTGAGTCACAGCCACCCTGTAGCACAGAGTAGAACTGCTCCAGGGGCTTTATGAGACCATAACTTTGGACAGCAGTAGAAAGCCTCATCTTTCTCTCTCAGAGCAGCTAAACCGTTTTCAACTGCTGGCCGCCAGTCCAATTCACGACACCACGACACCGCCAGGGCTCCTTGTCTAGGAGAGCAGTCCTTTTTACATTGAAAGCAGAAACAGAAGCTTCAAGATGAACCTTACTACTCCCTTCCCCCCTCCCCTCCCAGCTAGTCCTTTTTGAGACTCCCTGACAGGTGGCCATTGTCTTCTGACTGAATGCATTCAGAGACGTACAGCTCCTCTCACCAGGAAGTCCGGTGCACCGTGGCTCAGTTCCAATATCTAAAACAGGCCTTCCTTACACTGGGGCGCCAAAAGCTGCCTCCGGTCTATAATCCTCCCGGTGGCCTTAGATTTGAACACCGGGCCAAAGCAGGATAAATCTACTCTTCTGCATAACCCTTCACATGTTTCCATCAGCTGGCAGATCTCGATTCTGCAGGGTAAGCAGATCCAATGCCCTCATCTTTTCTTGAGAGAAAGGAGTCCTGGCGGCATAGTGGGTTACGCCTAGGGCTGCTGACTTCGAGGTCAGGAGTTCAAAACCACTAGCACTCCTGGGGAGAAAGATGAGGCTTTCTACTCCTATAAAAAGTTAGAGTCTTGGAAACCCACAGTGGGGTTCTACCCACAGGGTAGGCTGGCTGTGAGTCAGAATTGACGTGATGGCAGTGAATTTCTTCAGAGATCATGTTTCCATCCCCCACCTAGCTCTTTCCTCTTGATGAATTCATTTGTGTGCGTAGCTGTTTTGTGGCACCTCTATTTGAACGCATAAATTCAGACATCCTGAGCTGATTCACACAAGACTAGCAATCCTCAGAACTCGGACACTGTTTTCAATTAACACCATCTATGTTTCGTTAGGTTTTCAGCGGCTGCTATCTGTAACTTACTGTTACATTATCAGGTCAAACCAAGTCTCCCAAATCCTGGCTCTTTTCATGTGATTCTTTTTTTTTTTTTTCCTGAAGGAAAGATATAGTGTATTTATGGAATTCAAGTTTTTAATTTTTAAAAAGTTATTACAACTCATGAAGATGACTTTGAATAATTCTGTCATCTATTATATCACAAGAAGCCTGGGTGATGCAGTGGGCTATGTGTTGGGATGCTAACCACTAGGTCTGCGGTTCAAAGCCACTAACTGCTCCGAGGGACAAAGAGGAGGCTGTCTGCTCCCATAAAGATTTAGCCTCAGAAATCATTAAGGAGCAGTTCTACTCTGTCTATTAGGTTGCTAGGAATCAGAATCGACTCCATGACAGTGTGTTTGATCATATTCCAGTCTCTCTGAGTGTGTGGCAATTTCATTTTTAAAAGTTAAGTATCTTAACTCAAGGCATTGGTAAAAATAGTAGGACGGAATAAAGGGGTAGCTGGGGGTGGGGTGGGCATGGAGGGGGCTGTATTACTTTTCTTGAGAACTCCTTCAAGATTAGTGTCACTCCAATAATTGGCCTATAATCTAAGGCAACATCTATTTTACTCACAAAATTGTCTGGTCTTTCCAAATGGGCAACATCCTAGTTTAGCAATCAGAAAGGAAATGATATTTCTTTTAACTCATACATGCTAGGTTCAATGATTTGTTTTAAAATTTTTCCAGCAATTGGCAGATAGCTTAGTGGCTTATATTATTAAATTCCACTTCTTCATGTCTGAAATAATCATGGTATTTGGCAGTTTCTTTTCATCTAAGCACAGCTGAGGCAATCAGATTAGGAAAAGATAAGGCAAGTAACTTAAAGAGGGACTTTAACATAGGTGGCATGGGGCAGTGGGGTTACTCCCTCAGCCACGCATCCCCCTCGTCCAGCTGACTCTGCTCCAAGAACACCTCTTGTCATGTCATCCCCTCTCCACGTTCTCTACAGTTGCCCCAACAGCCCAAAGTCTGTCTTTTTATGTTGAATCCAGTTTAGAATGGGTTTTGCCACAGAAAGAATTCTGACTGACAGCAGCGGGAGAGGGTGGTTCCTTAAAGGACGTGAGAGCCCTATAACTTGAATAGAAGTCTCAGTGGCATCGTGGATTACCGTTGGGCTGCTAACAGTAAATTCAGCAGTTCGAAACGACTAGCCACTCTGAGAAAAGATGAAGCTTTCTACTCCAGAAAGAGTTAGTCTCGGAAACCCGGAGGGGCAATTCTACCCTGCCCTATGGGGGCGTTATGAGGTGAAAGTACTAGAATAAAGGAGATGAGGATGCAGGGTCTTAAAAACAAGAAAGGTAATGCGTTCTCTGACTTTCTCTGTCTCCAGCTTCTTGCTGCTCCAGTCTACCCTTCTTACTGCTGGCAGAGTTATCTTTCAAAAACATGACAGGCTGCCCTGGACTTATCGTGTATTGGTTTCAATGAACTGCACCAACAACTGTGTTTTCTTTTGTACCTCTTATCATTAGTGATGTGCACTGAGATAGTTTATTGTGCAACCTGGCCGATAAACACATGTGGGGTTAAAGCCTCGCCTTTCAAGTTCTCGGGTCTCTTGCTTTCTGATGGTCAGACCAGGGTACAGCTGCCTTAGCCAGTTCCCTGCTTCGGCTGGCAAGGCTCACTTCCTGCAAGACATCCTTGAAGAGAAGCCGCATGGACCTACCCCGATGCAGCCCTGGGTGCTGGGGAGCAGCCGTGTAGAGACCCCTGCCAGTACTGAGATGCTTACCCACTCACTGACTCGGCTTTCCTCCTGCAGTCGGCATCATAGTGTGTGTGTGTTTTGTGAAATGGAGGACTTCTTTGTGGATTGATGTTGGACATATGGGTTAATGTTGGACTTGTGGGCTTGGGCAGCACTGAGTTGGGATGTTTTCTTGATGTGCACTTACCCTTTATATAAAACTCTCTCTTATACATATGAGTTTCTGTGGATTTGTTTCTTTAAAATACCCATACGAACACATGTGCATAGTGTGGCTGTGTGTAATCTGCTGATGTTATCATTTTCAGATGTTCACATAGATATTCAGAGGCAAGGTTTATAAAGATACAACTATTAAAAGGCCATCGTAATGAAAACTAAAGAATAAGAAAAGGTAATTGATGTACGTGTCAGAACCGAAGTCAGCCGAATGGAAGCCCAACAGAGAGGGCCTACCTATAATTCTTTCATCTAATTTCCTCTTCTACTGCTCTTAGACTAAAACTCCAAAGTTTTACCATTGCAATCAAGGCCTTTCCAATCTAGTATTAACTTGTCTCCTTTCCCCCAGGCACCCTGTGAACCTGCCACACCGGACTTCTCCTGTTTTCCAGTGTGTTTGAGTGTTTGTGCTATTTCATCTGGGAATGTCTTTTGCCCGATGGGATCAAGCCTAGCTCAACTGTTTCTTTCATTCCAAACATGCCTGAGGCCCCTGTTGTTGCTGTGCATCTTCAACCCACAGGGACAGTCCTACTTACCCAGTAGTTACGACAGGAACCCCGCAGGTGGGCGGTGAATTTAACAGACAGACGTCTATTCTCTTACAGTTTAGAAGTCTGAACTCAGGACGCCAGCTCTAGGAGAAAGCAGTGAGCTCACAGCTGAGGAGGAAGGCCCTGTCTCCTTTCAGCACCTGTAGGCCCTCGGAGGTCTCCAAGGGTCTTGGGATCTGAGGTAGTTAGTTTATCGTGACAACCTGGCCGATAAACACATGTGGGGTTAATTGAAGGGTGGAGAAATAAATGGCTCGGTGAGCCTCACCTTTCACGTTCTCAGGTCTCTAGCTCTCTGATGGTCGGACCAGGGTGCAGCTGCCTTAGCCAATGCCCTGCTTCAGCTGGCAAGGCTCACTTCCTGCAAAGCATCCTGGAAGGGAAGCCGCATGGACCTACCCCGATGCAG
>NW_022103905.1:10308617-10312712 GCF_000313985.2 Echinops telfairi
TTTTTTCCATATCTTACATTGTCCTCCATCGCCCCTCATTTCCATTATACGTCCCCCTGGGAGGGGGGCTCTAGGTGGATCCTTGTGATCGATTCCTCCTTTTTCCCCTCACCCGCCACTAATCCTCCTGGTATCTCTACTCTCCTTGTTGGCCCTGAGGGGTTTGTCTATCCTGGATTCCCTGTGTTTCGGGCTCTTATCTGTAGCAGTGTGCATGCTCTGGTCTAATCCGATTTGTAAGGTAGAATTGAGGTCATGATAGTGGGGAAGGAAGCATCAAAGAACTAGAGGAAAGTTGTGTGTTTCCTCGGTGCTATACTGCACCCTGACTGGCTCATCTCTTCCCTGTGACTCCTCTGTGAGGGGATGTCCAATTGTGTACAGATGAGCATTGAGTCTCCATGCCACATATTTTTGTGACATAATTCAGTCCATAATAGCCCACTTTTTGGCACCCTAAAGAAACCCTCTATGACAGAGTACAACTGCCCCATAGGGTTTCTTAGGCTGAAAGTTTATGGGAGCTTGTCTCCAGCTCATGTCTCTCTTAGAAAAGCTAATGGGCTTGAACTGCCAACCTTTCAGTTTGCAGCTGAGCATTTAACCGTTGTGCCACCAGGGCTCTTGGTGGTGTCCCTAGTCATCATTTGTTCTATCAGGCTCCAACAAGAGCAGGTCACTCAGGTCTCTGCTCAGGAAGCACTCATCTGACACCACCTTATGGGATTGTGCCATTTCCTCACCGGCATCTCACATCACGACAAAACCAAACCCGTTGCTGTCACATTGATTCCAACTCATGGTCACCCCGTATGTTTCAGAGTAGTGTTTTTGTGCCTAACACCTTTTATTTTTATTATTTACTTAATTATTTATTCATCAAGACTAACTTTTAGGGGCCAACTGTTAGCCAATACTTCTAAGGCATTTCTGGGTGAGTTACAATTTGCATCACCCAAAAAATCTACCCAACAGTGGCTTTCAAAATCTTGACAGTGACTCATAGGAATAAATAGAAATACATTTTGTAGTGAGATCCAAGAGGCCCATTTGGATATGCTTTATCTTTCATCAAGTATAAAGAGCACTTTCTCTAATATTTTTGAAATCAGAATATAGCAATGGAGTCTTACTGGAGAATCACGACAAAATTCCCTTTCTTAAAATACATAAAATAATGGTGTGTCATATTTTAAATGCGTTGAAAAATGGTACTGTCATCATAACCTAGGGTTGCTGTACTAGAGATACCACAGTCGATGACTTTAACAAGCAAATTTATTCTCTCACAATTTAGGAGTCTAGGAGTGTGGATTTAAGGCGCCAGCCCTTGGAAGACAGTTTTCTCTTTTTGCTGGCTGTGGTTGAAGTTCCTTGTTTCTTTTTTTAACCTCAGTTGGCCTCACATTCATTAGAGCATATTCAAGTGTCTGGATATCAATCTTCCCCTGGGTTTAGGAGGTTCTCAGCACAGAGACCCAGGTCCAAAGGTTACCTTCTCTCTCCCTTTATCTCTTGAGAACAGGTGATGCAGGCCACATTACAGAGAAATTCCTCTGAAATGGATCAGGGATGTGTGTGACCTGAGTAAGGGTGGTGCTCCTCAGCCTAATCCTTACAACATATTGATCCTATCAGATCACATCATAGGGAGGATCACATCATTTGCATAGCTGAAAAAGCATTGGGAATCGTGGCCCAGTCAAACTGACGTGTATCTTTGGAGGACACAATTCAATCCATGACAGGCACATAATCAAACGCTTCATGAGAAAATATTTACCCCTATGGGTGAGATTCTCTTATCATTTTACTCTATTTCATGAAGGAAAAAAATGGAAGTAACAGTCCAGCAAAATGATTTCACTATTCTTTGCTCAGGAAGCACTCACCTGACATATAACCTGCAGCTTTAAAAAGTACTGGAAACCAACCATTTACAGCCTCAACAGATGACGGGCTAAATGAATATGACTTATGGGGTCTCTGTGAGTCAGGATCCATTCCATGGCAGGGAAGTGTGTTTTAATGTGTCGGATGACTCACTGATACAGGGTTTGGTTTTGTTTGTTACTCAGAAAAAGATCACTCTACTGGCTTACTAAGCATCAGTTTTACTTGCTTCAACCTGCCCCCCTTACCCTAACCAATAACATACTTAGTCTAACCCCAATCAGGCCCTTATGGAGTGATCTGCCTTAAACCAGATTCTCCAAATCTTTGTAACTATCTTACCCGTGACCTGTATCTTTTGAGAAACTTTATGTAGTGGGCTCCCGTACTTCTGAAAGCAGTAAAGTGAAACTCAGAGGAAAATTGCACTTGTTCACAAGCTTCTTTTGAAGTCCCCTCATACTTGGCTTTGCTTGATTCACAGGTCCTTTTGATGGTCTTTGCTGGAAGTCAGCAGGTGATTTTACATAATCAACTCCTTGAGGGAAGGCAAGAGCCCTGGTGGTGCAGTGGTTAAATGTCTGGCTGCCAACGGAAAGGTCAGCGGTTTGAACCCACCAGCCCTTTTGAGGGAGAAAGAGGTGGTAGTTTGCTTCTATAAAGCTCACATCCTTGGAAACCCTATGGGGAAGTTCTACTCTGTCTTTACAACGTTGCTTGCTATGAGTCTGATGTGACTCAATGGAAATGGGTTGAATTTGGGGGTTTTTTGAGGGGAGGCATCAAAACCAAAAAACCCACATACCTACTGCCAGGTGACTCTGATTCTGAGTGACCCTCCATAGGGTTTCCAAGCCTAATCTTTCTACCTTGTGGCTGGTGGGTTTGAACCAGTCACCTTTTGGTTAGCAGACTCATACTCACCCCATAGTGCCACCAAGGCATAGTGCTTGTTACTTATCCTTTCAGCTCCGATTGCCTTCCCACCAATCAGATATTGGTGAGAGAGAGTAGTTTAGGTAGAGGGAGAGGAAAAGGGAATCCAAGAGGAGCCAGGGGCAGGCAAGACAGGGATGAATCTAGGTCACAGGAACCTAGTGCTGAGAGGCGGAACCTGCAAGTTAGAAATTTTGAAGTTGGAGCAAACTTCCCCTTTCGGTAGGTTTTATCCGCTCTACACCTCCTTCTTCACACCTGCCTGGTCCTCAGACGGCATTATTTTAAATATGAAAAACATATTCAAGTCACCCTCATCCCTTTTACACTTCAAGGTAGGCAGTGATCTTTGAAGTGTGTCTGCCTCACTCTACAAAATCTGGGTAAGGATGAGTAAGGAACTGCAGACGTCTGGTTCTCATCAGGGGAAAACGCTGATCTCAAATGCCTTCTTAAACATAAATACTAGACGATCTGTTGGATTCAATAAACCAGAAGAGATGAAACAAGCTTGCTTCTCAGCCAAGAAATCACCAGTCTACCTTCCCCACAGTGCCTGAACCAGCTGATGTGGGGGCTGATTCTTCCACATGGCAACCCCACGTGCAGGGGGGGGCAAGGGGAGGCGGGGATCTACCCAGTAAGCAAGGTAAGCACGGGCTTACTTGTGCCTATTTGCTAATCTGTAGTGAACAGACTCACATGTTTTTCACCATAAGCATGGGCTTACTTGTGCTTACAGGATCATCACACAATGGCCACACTCTCCACAGGGTGTTCAATGACTGGCTTTTCCAAAGCAGGCTGCCAGTTCTTCTGAGCTGCTTCTGGTTGGATTCCAACCTCGCTCTTCCTCGGTCTGGACTTCAAATTGGCCCACTCTGCCTCTTGGTCTTGCTCACCCTGGTCCCTCCCCTTCATCTCCTCGGGTCCATCAGCTTCTTGCTCGAGCTGACCGGCCACCCGTAGCGTCCGCTCCAGGAAGCCCTTCCACCGGACCGCGGGGGAACAACGAATGACCTTCTCAGTGCTTCGTCTCTAAAGCGTCTGCCTTGAACTTCAGCAGTTACAGCCTTCCAGTCGACCCATCTTGAGGTCCAGCCTTCCCGCTCCGGTCCAGTTCCCGGAAGGAGGACGAAGGTCAATGTCTTTCGGATGGCCCATTGCCTCGCACGTAGTAGGCGCTCAGGAAACGCTCGCAGGGGGCTTGGTCCCTTGGTGCTCCGGGGCGGGGGAGGGGCGCAGAGGGGCCCCGGCAGCTCGGCT
>NW_022103905.1:10313618-10333441 GCF_000313985.2 Echinops telfairi
CCTGCCGGCCGGAGGCTCCAGCGGACTGGGCAGCGGTGCGTAGCGCGCCGCCGGCCGGGCTGGTCTCGGGGCCCGGAGCCCGGAGCCCTTCCTCTCTCCACCCAAGTTTTGAATCGAGCCCTAAGTGACATCCAGAAGCTCGTCCGAGTCCGAATGCCCCACATTCGCCTGCCCCTTTCTGCCGCAGCTCCCCCCGCGCTTTCTGCCGCCCGTGGAGGGGTGCTCGGTGGACGGACCACCTGGAAACTTGCTTGGCGCACTCACAAGGGCCTCCTCGCTTGACTGTATTTTGAGCGTCCCTCGTGAGATGCTCGGAAAAGTCAAGGTGTTTGGCCGCCTTTTGTTCCTCGGCTTCGCCGAGACTCCGCCGATTCAGGTGTTAGGTGGGAGTTTTTTGAAGCAGGATCTTTTTTGATTCCTAATTGCTTTCTTCTTCTTTACCCCTTCGCTCTGCCTTTGGAAAAAGTCCAGTGAACGGAACCGGCGGGGTGGAAATAGAAGCCTACTGTTTCAGAAGCAAAATTCGTGTTCTTTCTTTCATTTGCTAAAAATGCCCTTCTCAGTCTCAGTTTTAGCATGAACTCTCTCACGGGAACAAAAAAATGGACAGGAAATAAGATGGGAGAGCGAACAGCTTCAGAGTTATATTCTGATTGCTGCTGTCTGAGGATTCCCTAAAAGCACCCGTTGGACCTGTGCCCTCTTTTCAACATTGATTATTGAACGTTGGGGAAGTGGGGTGCAAAGAATGACCCGACTGGACAATGAATGTAGGGTCCTGGGGGGGGGGGCGCTTGCTGTGTGGCCAGGAACGTAAACACATTATGTATGTGTGTATATAGCATTTCATTCCCCGTTAGCATTGCCTGGGGAAACTTGTAAAATTGCTTTTTGGTGTCCTGAATTCAGAATGTAACTGGAGTTAATATGCCAACTTTGAGCAGGATATGTTTTCTCACATGGCAGTGCCATTTCCAGTGGCTAACCCTGGAAAATGGAGACTTGTTTTTAGGAACTACCCCGGTACACATGCCATGCTGGATTTCAGGTATTTGCAGTCAAGAATGAAAAAAAGTAGCCCTTCTTGGCTACTTTGTGTGCGTAAAAGAATTTTGAGGAAGGGAAGACTGAAGATCATGGGGATTTGCTGGAGGAAAATCACACATTCTGATGCGAGGTGTCAGCAATGAGTGTGTTGCACTGTTTTACATAAAGTCCTTTACGCATCCTGAGCATTCATAAGCGGAGGTCCGCTGACTCAGGGTGTGATGCTGAAGGGGATGGGATGGGGTCTGGTAGGCGGGAGCTTAGAAGTACTGCAAGTTTTGAGTTGGGTGGTGATGACTCATCCTGCCCAGGGACTGCTACGTGGCCTTTTTTTTTTTTTTTTTAATACACTGTATTTTTTGAAATGATAGGCTAAACTGTCTCTGTCCACATTGTAATTCTCTCATCTTTTTTTCTTTTTAAAAAAATTTCTAAAGGATAGTGGGTTCTCTAGAAAAAGTAATGTTTCTTAAATTTCTTTTAAGAAGCACTTTGTCCACTTGCATGTGTGGATCTTTTTGTTTTGAGTTAGTCTGTGCCCTGCAGGTGGGATGGGGTGCCATTTCTTTCTTTTTTTAAAAATACATTTCTTGAGAGGAAAGATAAACTCAGTTGCTGGTCACTTGCTGAAGTCAAATGTTTACTACCACCCGTTCTTTGGCTACTTGTGGAAGATTTGTTACAGATTATGTACAGAGGACAGATAATACAGGCAGTCCCCAGATTAAGAACAGAGGAATATCCAATAACTCATTCTTTCTGTCTTTCCCTGTAAAGCCTATTATTCAAAATGTGTGGTACATGCAAGGGTTTGTAATAAAAAACTGGGCGATACTTTGTAATGCACATTAAGACATTACAGTATTTTATTACTGAACTGTGTTAAAGATATTTTAGCATATCTGGAAATGTTTCTTTACTGATTCTTATGTATCTAAAGGGTACACTATATACTATAAGACAAATAGGTGAGTAACTGATGTTAGATATGAATTGTACCTGATCGTTACACTTAGATACAAATTCATTTTAAAGACAGATTTAAAGGACTGTGAATTCATCATCTGGGTGCTGTGCCTCTTTTATGGTGTTGCGAGATGTTGACCTTATGCCCTCACTGATTATGTAAAAGCTGTCTTTATAATATCTAGAATTTAGCTGGCTTAAATAAGTGTTGGAAAGGTGCCACTAGATGTTAATATTTAATCAGGTATAGCTCTGAACATTAATGTCTCACTTTGATGGGATTATTAAAACATACCTAGTGCTTTATCATGTGACTTGTGAATTCTGTTTTAATAAAAGTACTTGAAGTAGGTCATTACAGCCACCATTTTTCACCAGTTTCATTTAAGATAGGCTGAGCTGTTTCATAGATGACTTAAGTTCAAATTTGGTAACAAGGTATTTTGGCTGGCTTAAAAGCAGCCAATATTTAGTAGGTTGGCATAAAATATGATTGAGAATGGCAGTTTTAAAGGTGAAGAGGAAAAAAATTCTCATTTCTTCATTTTTTTCTATGTATAATTTTTATATATGCATTTATAATGTATAATATATGTATAATTTTCCCAGAATGATTTTTTTAGCTTTTTGAGGTATTTTCTGTACAGTGAGGTGTATTAGTGTTTTATTAGCATGAACCCAGTCCTCGGAGGATGATGTTTTGCAATATATGGTTTGTAACAGTAGTTTGTAGATTTGTAAACGTTTAGCTCAACTGCACTGAAAATTCTCAAAGCATTCTATCATTCAGTGTTGACAAATACAGGTTGGACAGGTTTTTGATTTTTTTTTAAAGAACTTGTGTGTGATTTAGCATTTATTAACAAAACCAGCCCTCTGAAGCTGTCTCTTTTCTACCAGGTCTTGCCTTATGAAGCGGTGAGTCTCATCACCACTGCTATCTTCTTCCTCGTTTGCACTGCCCACTTGAAACTTGTGTTCCTTTGAACCAATCCCACTGCCGTCAGGTCACGTCTGGCCCGACCCCGTGAGCCTGAGTAGGGTTTCTGAGGCAGTCTGCTTTTACAGGCGCTGAGAGCTGCCTTTTTCTCCCACACAGTGGCTGGTGGGTTAGAACTGTTTACCTTTTGGTTAGCAGTCCAACGGGTAGTGAACACCTATACCACCAGAGCCTTCCTCTGTTGAAATAGGAAGTGCTGGCTGCCCTCTGATACCTCCCCCATCAGCCCGTTTCCTTGGTTGTCATATAGTACTACAGCTTGCAAGTGGTGTGGGGACTTTTGGCAAACTTTATTGTTCAGATCCCTGACTGAGACTTTACAGAAAGAAATAACGTGGCCGCCCCTTAATAGTCATTTCCACCCCCACCCACCCACCCACCCCCTGGGAGCTGCTCCTTCTGTGAGTTGAAGTTTGCAGGTGATGGGGCCCAGTCCTGGCTTGGGCTTGTTTTTTCCTTCTGCATCTTTGGAAAACATAACATGCCTTCTTGTAGAGTTTTAAAATGTTGGCTTTTCATAGATGTCAGCCTTTTAAATCCATTTCTAAAAGTTGTACAAGGAGTATTTTGTTTTACAGCCAATCACATTTTCCGTCTTGCTGTTTCATTTACATCGTGCGTTTCCTCATTGGGAAAAAAGAGGCATCACAAAAAAGTCCTTTGTGAGGGCCCTAGCATTGACTTCAGGGAAGCAAGCGCCTGCCTCTGCGAATGTGCAGCCTGGGCGAGTTTAGTTTTGTCTCACCGTGTTGTTGGCGATCCCATGTGTGCAGAGTAGAGCTGCTTCCTGGGAGTTTTCAAAGCTGTGGTCTTTTGGAGGTGGATTGCAAGGTTTGTCTTCTGAGATGCCTCTGGGTGGCTTTGAACTACTAGCCTTTCACCCAAGCTTGACTCAGCTTTACCATTTGTGCCACCACGGACCTGCGTCCACCCATCAAACTTTCCAATCAGTGTTAGAGGGGAGTTGTGGGACACAACTTGCCCCTGGTGCATCACTTGACAGCTAAGGAAACTGAGGCCCAGGGAAATTTACAGCCTTGGCACTTGAAGTGTGGTTCATGGACCAGCAATATTAGCATCACCTAAATTAAGGAGCCCTGGTGGCTGAGGGTCAGGCATTGGCCTGTTGGCGGAAAGCTCAGCTGTTCAAACCACCTGCCCATGCTCAGGGGAGAGATGGAGTTGTCTACTCCTGTCAAGATTCCCAGCCTCAGAAACTTTATCCAGGCTTGCTGTGAATTGGAATCGGTGGGTTGGAACTTGTTAGACTGGCAGAATCTCAGGCCCCATCTCAGACCTCCTGAGTCACAGTCTGCATTTTAACAGGATTCTCTAGTGTTGCAGATGTACATGCAGAGTGAGAAGCACTGTTAGCCTGTTAATGACTGATTTATTGGAAAACCCAGATCTTCTGATGAGCTCTTTCTTCTGGCCTTCCTGGAAAAGTCAAGTCAAACATTGAGGATCTAAGTAGCACTGCCCAGTAGAGCTTTAAAGGGGCCCTGGTGGTACAGTGGCTAAAGTGCTTCACGGTGACCGAGTCAAGCCCACCAGCCATGATACAGAAGAAAGTTGTGGCAGTTTGTTTTAGGGATTTACAGCCCTGGAAACCTGGGGCGTGCAGTGGGACAGCGTCTCATTCTGTCCTATAGGGTTGCTAAGGAGCCCTGGTGACGAAGTGGTTTACGTGCTGGGCTGCTAACCCCAAGGTCACCAGTGTGGAAGCCTCTAGCCTTTGGGAGCCGGTGAAGCTGTTTACTTCCCTTCACTCTGTCTTCCAGGGTCACTCTGAGGCAGACTCTACTCCATGGCAGTTAAGTTCGGTGGTTGGAACAGAACTTTTCTGTGATGACGGAGCTATTCTGTTCTGTGTTGTTCAGCAAGATAACCATTACGTGTGCTAGTGTAACTTGGAACCCAAGTCCTGAGTTAATTTATGTTCAATTAGCTGCATAGCCAGTGGCCCGTATAGGCCAGCTTTGCCCCCCTCACACCTCACCCTCCTCCTCGTGAGCTTGGCAAATGTAATAACAGAAGAGAGACCCCCTTTCATTCTCCCTTCTTTATTTATAAACGGGCAGGGTAGTAGGCTTTGTAGTTTTTCCTTTTAATGTTGAGTAGATTGCTGACTCCAAATTTTTTTTAAAAATCCACATATTTGGATGGGTTCAGGTAATTTTAATAGATTTCATTAAAAATGGGCACTTTTAAATTCAACAGAATAAATGCAGAGAGCTGGGAATACTTTTGCCGTGTCATCAAAACCATTCTCCTCCCACAAGGTGACACTATTTTGAAGGAACATACCCCGACTGTTGAGCGAGTGCACTCGCGCTGCCTCCGAGGGTCTCTGCTGGCGGCGGAGGGCTGGCACAGGCCGACCTCATGCTTTTGATGAGAAAGGGTGCGTCAGCTAGTTTGGCCCGAGCTTTCAAACACCTGGTTACAACCCTACTGCCCTTTCGTTTGCCCCTTGTTCCTAACCCCTTTTTTGTATGGTTTATTAGAGAAAGAGGCATTCTTCTGTGGGTTCTCCAAAGAATGCTCATTTTGGAGACAATTTAATCCTAAGAAAACAACCCGCATTTCCTGTTGCATTTCGCTCTTGCCTGTTCCTTTTCATCTCGTCGTCTTCAGATTGGGGTCATTGTTGAGTAGCCTTCGAGTTGCATGGCCTGAGATGTAATTTCAGAATGAACAATTGGGAGACTTACTCTACTCAGATGTCCAGAGAGCACTTTGGTGGTGGTTCCAAAGCAGTCCCAGCTTATTTCTGATCAACACACCTTTGTTCAATGCAAGAGATCGTCTAAATGGAAAGAAGGTACATTTCCCTGGTGTCTTCATAATGATATTTTCCCTTGGATTAAAAAATTTTTAAATAGCGGTATTTTAAGTTTTCTTTAGTTATTTCTTAGATAGGACCGAATGGAAGCCTTTTGCCTCTGGCCTGGTCCCTCCAGGCTTGTTGGCACTTGCCAGATTGATCTTGGCTGTTTGTCATATTCTTCCAGGTGTAGAAGCATTGAATGGTTCATTATCGCCCACCTTATGCAGTGGAAAGAGGCTAACTTTAGGGGGGTCACACGGCCTGGGTCCTGGCCGGTCCATTTGCTGTTGGTGGGACTTTACTTCTTAGGAGGACATGAGTGCTTTTGTGTGTAAAATGAACTTCTTAGAGTTGTGGTTAGGAGTTAAAAAAAATACCTGGCACAGCATGGCTACTCTAACTCAGAGTCACCTTCCCTCTCTCATGCCTACCGTATGTTTATGGTTAAGTTTCCAACCAGGCTTGAAGAGACAGTTTGGTTTTAAGTCTTGCTGGTGCCCACCAGTCACTGTCACGCCGTGCGTGCCTTGCTGTGCGAATGCCGTGCTACTTGCCGAGGCTCCACTTGTGCTCTGGCTTCCTTCTCTTGACACCTGAACCACTCATCACCTTGCTCGCATCCCGAGTTTTCCATTTCTGTTGGATCATCTTCATTAGGCTACAACTGCTCTGAAGCTGGACTCCAATATGGTGGCCACAGGCGGCTATTTACATAAAAGTGAGCTTACAAACCCAGTTTTTCAGTGTAATTGCCATTTCCAGTTGTCCAGTGATCATGGATGGCGAGTGGCTGTTGGCCAGTTCTGCAGCATCTCCATCACTGCACTGCTGCGAAGTCATTGCTGCTCCAGAGAGGCTCTCTGGTCCGCATTTTCCCTGGTCCGCATTCTCATAACTATTCTCTCCCAAGTGAACTTTTCAGAGTGTTCTGTGGGTGTTCTGTCCATTGCCTTTTACTCTTCAGTTTATTCCAGCCCACCATTGTGCCTCTGAAAGGGCTCTCATCAAGGTTATCGTTGGCTTCCCGGGCTTGCGAGCATTCGCCATAGTTGGCCACTGTCTTTGCATATTACACCTGTTTTTCTTGGCGTGTGAGACTCATTCTTTTTTCCTACTTCACAATTTGCCATTCTTTTTCATAGGTGTAGGCGGTCATAAGTTGGGCTGCTAACTGGAAGGTCCCTTCTCCAAGCCACTTGTAGGGAGAAGGATGAAGCTGTCTCTTCCTGTAAAAATTTACAAACTCAGAAACCAAATGGAGTGGCTCTACCCTATACTTACAGTTAAGAATCTACTTGAAGCATGGGTTTTAGTTGTTGTTTTTGATGCAGCTATAGTAATCAAAGCTGCCTGGTACTAATTTAACAGTTGACAGCTAGATTAATGGCATAGAATTGAAAGTCCAGAAATAGCATAAGTCTTTGGTCAACTGACTTTTGACAAGGATGCTAATATTATAAGGCCAGTCAATGGAGGAAGAAGAGGCCTTCAGTAAGTAATGTTGGGAATGATTGGATTTCTCCATCCGGAACCATGAAACAGGATGCATGTCTCAGCATACACAAAAGCATTCAAAACTGATTCATGACCTAACTGCAAAGTAAAACCATCAAATTCTTAGACGAACAAGCAGGGCAATACTGTCAGGCCTAGCTTTCAACAACAGACTACCCAACACGAAAGAAAAGCAGGGGGAGGGATTCAAAAATAATTTTAAAAACACACCCAATTCTTTTGCTCATCAAAAGACAAAAAAAAGTGAAAGCAGGCTACCCATTGAGAGAATATCTACAGAAAGCACTATCTGACAAGGGTATAACAACCGAAAGATATGTAAAGCTGTGGCAGCCTAACAAAAATATTTATCTAATTGTAAAGTGGGCAAAGGACTTGAATAGACAGTTCTCCAAAGAGGACATTCAAGTGGCCACCAGATGCATGTTGCTCCAGGTCCAGACATGAGATAGATGCAAATCAAAGGCATGAGTGAGATGCCATTTCTTACCCCCCAGGGTGGCTATGGTTAAAAACAAGACAAAATACCTTGCTGATGAGGGTGTGGTGAAATTGAAAACTTTATCCATTGCTGGTGGGAATGTAAATGGTAGAGCCATAGGGTGATTTCTTACAAAACATAAAAACTATCGTATGATCTAGCAATTCCACTTCTTGGTATATGCTCCAAAGTCTTGGAAGCAGACTCAGAAAGAGACTTGTGCACTTGAAACAGTCTTCATTGCAACACTATCCACAGTAACCAGGGGGTGGGACCAACCTACATGCCATCAGCAAATGAGTGAATAGACACACCGTGGCTATATATACATGCATAGGAGTACTGCTCAGCCAGTAGGAGAAATGAAGCCGTAATACATCCTTACAGCATGGATAGGGCTGAGCTAATTAAATAAATCCATCACAGAAGGACAAATATTGTATGACCTCACTTGTATAGGAAAACAAACGAGACCAAAGTTTATTAGTGGTTACTAGGGGTTGGAGGAGGAGCCCTGGTAGCAGAGTGGACTAAGAGACTGCTAACCAGAGGTCAGCAGTTCGAAACCATCTTTTTCTGTGGGTGAAAGATGTTGCTTTCTACTCTCATAAAGAGTTACAGTCTCGGAAACTCACAGGGGCAGGTCTACCCTGTCCTGTAGGGTCACTAAAAGTCAGAACTGACTCTATGGCTCAATGGCAGTGAGTTCGGGTTTGATAACAATGACTGAGCAATTAGTAGAAGGGTGGAGGAGGAGTTCTGAGCTTTAAACTTACAGCTTGACTCTGGGTACAGGTCTAGCAGGGCCATGTAAAGTTATTTCACTTTGGTGGATGGACTAAAATTCACCGTGGAAGGGCCGCGAGGAAGGAGGGAATCATGTCTTAGGCATAGAGAAGAGTAATCAACTCACTAGACTTTTCTCTGACACCTCCGTGGTGGTCATTAGGAGCGCATTGGCTTTTCTAGTTGGTGTGGTGGAAGGGCACCACACGAGCAGCTCTAGAGACAGGGTCTGAATCCCATCCTCAGCACGCAGCGGGTTTATGATCATGGGCCATTCATTAAATTACCTGCTGATTATCAGCGACCTGGGGGATGAGCCCGGGAGCTTCGTCCGTATTGTTGGCAGAGCTGTGTACATGGTAGGCTGAGGTGCTCCTGGGGAGGGTTGCCTGGGAAGGAAAGTAACAGAACTAAGATCTGCAACACTTCTCTCTGCTTCTGGACCCATAGTGGGATTGCCTTTCTCTACTCCCTTGACAGAGGTGTGGCCATTTGACTTGCTTTGGTCTGTGAGCTGTGCCAGGTCGTTTTGGGTTGGAAGCTTGGAACCAGTGAGAGAGCTCCATGTCCTGGTTCCCTTTGGCACCGTGTGTCACGGGTAGGGAAAGTTGCTGCTTCAACAGCACGAGGGCAGCCTTGTTGGACATGTAGCATGAGCAAGACTTCAGACTTTGCTCTAAGTCACTGACGTTTTGCAGTGCTTGTCATCATAGCACTAATGTTTCCTGACTGCTGCAGAATGTATATTGATTGTCCTCTGGTTGGAAAGATGTTGCCACTCTGCGTCTGACCGTGTCTTTGCTCTAGTGTTTCCTCTTGTACTTCAGGTGTGGAGTCTTAGGAATGAGGGCCTGCGCAGGAGGAAGGTAGCAAATGGGTGGAAAGGTGCTATTGTTATGTTCAAGTGTCTGGCCACAAGCTTGTGTTTACTGTTTAGTGCCCATCAGTTTCCGTCTGTCCGTCTCTCTCATTCCAGGCACACCATCAGAAATGCTTTGAAACCAAACCCAGTGGAGTAAGACTTGTTCTCTGCCTTCATAGATCACAAACTGTAGAATTGGAAGGATTTTTAGACATTCTGTGACAACTAGTTTATCTGGTCTGTGTAGGTTTGGTCTTGTAGCATGGACACACCTTATTTTAATGCCATCAAGGAATGAGCAACAAAATGAACATAATAGCATTTTTCAAATAATCGCTTTTTATTTATTTCTTTTTTCTTTTTTTTTTAAATCAATTTATTGGAAATAATCGCTTTTTTAACTAGTTAAAGGCAAATGAAAACCCCTGATGTTCAATGTGCATAGGTACAAAGTGTATTTACGCAAAAGGAGTCAGATAATGTTAGAGCAGAGGTTTGGAGTAGAGAAGGAGTTGTGGTTTGTTTTCAAGTTGAATATTTGTTAGATGCTTATAATCACCTGGTCCTTGTCTAAGTTTGGAAGTGTGATCTCTGTAGCTAAGAGTAAGTTATAGATCCATCCCAGACAAAACCTACTCTGCTTTGATGTTTTAAGAATCCCAGGAGGGAGGGGGAAAAGATGAGCTGATGCCAAGGGCTCAAGTAGAAAGCAAAGAATGAGGATGGCAACAAATGTACAGATGTGCCTGACACACAATGGATGGATGTATGGATTGTGATAAGAGTTGTATGAGCCCCCAATAAAGTGATTACAAAAAAATCCCTTCTCCCCCAGATTCCCAAGGACATTCACTGTTCTTAGTTTGTTCTGCCTCCTTCCCCCTACAGGTCCACATCCTGAAAGGCTTCCTTATCCATTATAGGAGGAAGGGCTCTGTTGAGAATACATGTGAGCAAGCAGCTAAACTGTAACCCTTGGCCTTTTCTGCCCTAGAAATGTACTGGCTTTGATGAGAGCCAGAGACATGATCATAGGGACTGGTGAATGTGTTGTAAGAACACCTGTCTCTGCCAAGGTTAGGAGACAACCCTAGGTGAACATTAGGAGAACCGGGTGAGGCAGTGTGTGGCTAACTGGATCCCAGTTAACTCAGATTATTTACTTGACTCTGGAAAAGAATGCAGTAGGCCAGAGTGGTTGGGGCATGGGGGTCCAGGTGGGGTGGGGTGCTGTCAGGGAGTAAGCAGGCAGGCTGGCAATGAGTAGCAGATGGTGAAAGAAGAAGCCAGAAAAGTAACTTTGTTTAAGACCCTCACCTCCAGTTTGCTTTGCACATCCAGACTTCCTTTCTTAGGCCAAATTATTCGAGGGTAGGAAGGAAAAGAAAAATCTACTTTCTATAGAATGGGGAGATTTGACAGATGAAGGTATTCTGACTTTCCCACATTTTTGTTTGTTTGTTTGTTTGTTTTTTGCTAAGGTGACCAGATTTTAACATTGGTAAAGCGGGACACCATTGATAAAACTCATATCCTGGCGAAATAGCCACATGGCAGCCGAAAACCGTATACCCTAGCTTGTCGTGCATTCTTTCCAAAAATCGGGACTTTTTCAAAACGCCGCGGGACGCGGGAAAAATTGTTCAAAAGCGGGATGCCTGGTCACCTTAGTTTTTTGCCTGTCTTTTGGCACAGGGGCAGGCCAGGAGACTGTGGCTGTCCAGGTGGGTGTAGGAAAACCATCCCCAGCCCTGGAGGCAAAGTGTAAAGCCAGTTTCATTCTTGGAAAGCATCGCCTGGCTTTTATTTCATTCACCAATTGTTAGTAATACAGTATTGATCCAGCTAATTCAAATGTACTAATCCTCTCCAAGCAACACAGAATTAGCACGGTGTGGTTCAGAATGGGTGAACCACATTTATTTGGGGGTAGAGAAATTGGAAAGGGTGATTTTAAGTCAATGTCTGTCTTAGGTTTCACTTTCCTCCCTTGAAGAGTGTAAAAAGTTCTGAAGAAACAGGGATTGCTAGTTCTTGAACTGAGTCTAACGCTTGAACCATGAAGATGATGGAGAAATAGTGTAAGTGGCACATTGGTACCTAAAGGTTATTGACGTGGCTGGATGGTGCTCTGACCAGTCATCTGCTGGCCCAGTTGAGTTGTACCTTCATAGTTCTCAGTTCATGAAAGGTGAAGGTGGTTGGAGAGATCAAGGTTTGCATTGTAAATAAAAGTTCTAAGGACCAAGGTGATCATGGGGAAACCTCTTTTCTCTAAGATCACTAAGAGTAAGCCTGGGAAGCCTCAGCCTTTGAAGGACTGCCACAGAGGCACGGATCCTGATGTTGCTGGTGCTCCCTGTTGTAACAGTGGAGACTCCAGCAGGGCAAGTGAGTCAGCTGACAGCTGTGGTTCATGAGGTTTTCAAGGCTTCTTGACTCTGGAAGCAGACTGCCAGGCCTGTATTCTGAGGTGCTTCTGTAGGTTTGTACCTCCAGCCTTTCCGCTCGTAGTTGAGCATCGTCTGGAGCACTCAGGGGCTCCCGAAGGCAAGCCCAGCCCCGCTGTCATCAAGTTGATTCTGACCTTGTGGGAGCACCTACCTATTCTGTTGACTGACATACTTAGCAAATGAATGTTGAGTGAAGCCCGGCCAAACTGCAAGCCTTTGTAGTACATGCAGTAGAGCCTGACTCTTAGCGAGCCTGTAGGACAGGGTAGAACTGCCCCTGTGGGTGTCGGAGACTGTAACTCTTAAGGTGAGTAAAACCCTTCTCTTACCATATATACTCGTGTATAAGCCAAGTTTTTCCAGCACATTTTTAGTGCACTGTATGTGGTAAAAGTAGGTGCCTCGGCTGATATTGGCGCTGGCTTATACTCGAGTATATACAGTAGTCTTCATCATCTGAGTGCATGAAGAGGCCTCTGCAAGCCCTGAGCACCTTACCTTCCCCTTTTAGGTTTTGCCCACTCACCAGCCCCATGGACCAGCCGTTCAGAGTTCTGGTTGGGGCTGGCATCCTTAGTTGTTCCTGGTTTCTGATGCTTCTACCTGATGTTCTGACCAAACTGTATTGTGGCAGATGTGGAAGGAGGGGCTGAGCTGGACTCTCGTGTCTGCTGCCTGTAACGAATTGGATATTATGTGCTGGTCCCTCTGTTGGGAATGCTTTCCCCCTCCGAGTATCCCGGTGGCCCACACATTTTATTCCTTCTTCCTGTAGAGCTTTGTGCAGTACCACTTGATCAGACAGGTTTTCTCTAACTTCCCTGCTTATTCCAGACTTATCTTACTGCATTTCTTTCCACAGCACTTGTATTCTGACAGCTGCATATCTTGCTTATTTGTTTGCTGGTGTTTCCTGTGAGCTCTGTAGCCAGATACCTGATGTACTTGTAGCTAGTTACATGTTTGTTGAATAAATGATGGTACTACTGCTTTATATGAATAAGAACCATTTGAAATATGTCTGTGGTCTTATATATTATAAATTGATATAGTGTAAATTGCACTTTAGTATTCACCATTCAAATGAATGTAACCTACTTAATCTCTTTTGTGGAATGTTTAGGTTATTTCTACATTCTACATTTAGGCTATTCTACATGACAGAAAACAAAACAAAACAAAACATAACCCCCCACCCCACACTTGGATGTTCCTTTGCAAGTATTTCTCTAGGGAGTATATCTTGCAGAAAAATTGCCAGGTCATAATGTATGTTACCTATGTATCAGTTTACTTATTTATAGCACATTGCTTTTATCATTTAAATTTCCACTAAGATTGTATGAAAGTTTCTGTTTTCCTATGCCCCTCCACAAGCGTTACATAACAAATAAAAAAAGGGCTGTTTTTCCAATCTGAGATGTTAATTTTGTGATGTAATTTGATTTTGTTACCAGTCTAGTTAAACACCTTTTCATAGATTTGTTCACCATTCAAGTTCACTCTTTTATAAATTTAGGAGCTTGCCCTGCAAATTTCTCTCATTCGTACTGGTAAATTTTTATCCGCTGTATATTGGTGAACTGAAAACCAATCTCAAACCCACTTGCCATCAAGTGATTCCAGCTCATAGTTTGACGCTACAAAGGGTTTTTGAGACAGTAAACCTCTATGGGAGCAGCCAGCCACACCTTTCTACCTGGGAGCAGCTGGTCGGTGTGATCTCTGACCATGCCATCAGTAGCCCAATGCTTTCCCATGCGCCACCCAAACCACTCTCCAAACTCGCTGCCGCCCAGTCGCTGCGATGCTGCTCGGCTTCATGGCTGCCCTAGAGGGCAGGGTAGAACTGTCCCTGTGCATTTCCAAGAGGTGACTGTTGACAGGAGTAGAAAGGCCCCGTCTTTCTCCTGCGGAGCAGGCTGGAGGTTTTGAACTGCTGACCTTGTGGATCACAGCCTGGTCATAGATCAGCGCATAACCACTATGCCACCAGGCCCCACCAGGGCACCTTTACTAATATCTAGTAATCAAAACTAGCTACTCATGTTAGAAGTAACTCACATATGTTCATGCATGCTCTAGACCTAACTTTACTACTAGATTCTTTTAGGCTCATTAAATTGTATCTTCCATTAAACACCAACTAATATATATTTTTTAATATACAGAATTCTTAATAGGACACTCCCCCATCTGTTTTTTTTAGAAGTTTTTATGATTAGGATATAATTAACATATCAAATAATGAATAAAATACTTCAGTCATATTAAGAAGGGTTGTTGTACAATTATCACCACAATAATTTTAGAACACTCTCCTTTTTGGGGAACATTTTCTTCTTTCTCATACTCATTGTTGTTAGCCCCTCATCTCCCCCAACCTCCCCAGCCATGTTCTTAGGTAATTATTTATTCAGTTACTGACTGTATATTTACCTATCCTGGATTTTATATACCGAAGAAACATATAAACAAAACAAAACCCTAACACTGACAAAAGAGGAAAGTTTCAATTGAAAAGAAAGCATACAATATTAAAAAGTGGAACAAATTCAAAATGGGTCAAAACGGGGATCAAATGACAAGGTGTTACATTTTAGCCCACCTGTGTCTGCCACAGTCGACTTTACAGTGTTCTCTGTCTGATAGAAAGTCTATTCACTTCTCTAGACTATGGTCAGAGGCTTAATCCTTGCAGGGCCACTGGAAATAGATTTTGGGCTTCCATTGCCCTCTATAGCCTTCTGCAAACTGGGTGTTGAATATTTAAGCTCTGATGCTGTTTCCACCTCCAGATTTGGATTCTGATATATAATCCTTGGATCACACAGTCTGGTGTACTTCTTCCGTGTGGACTTAGGTGACTACTTGTTTTGAAAGACACCGTAAAGACCCCAGGCGTTATTCTTTCTGACAGCCACACTTTCTTCATCACACATTGCTATAGCACTCGTATCTTTAGTAATCTCCTCATGAAGGTGTCGAGTAGGGCCATCTTTATAGGATTTTTTGACAGGTAAAATAGTTCTGCATAAGTCTGCAGGGCAGTTGTTAATTTGTTGAAGAGCATGCTTATTTATTAATTAAGCATGCCTGTCAGTTGGATACCAGTTGAGAAAAAGATGAAGCTGTCTGCGCCCCAAAAGATTGACCATCAGAAACCCTATGGAGGATCACTTTGGGTTGGAGTTCACCTGACGGCTGTCGGTGGGCTAAGTGAAAATAATATGCCAGTAGTAGTTTAGTACTAAAGGCCTAGTTGTTGGCATTCTCCTTTTCTTGTGGTAAATATATATGTAGTAGGTGGTTGGCATTCGTGGCATTTTCTAGTGCACTTCCTGCCGTGCTGACTCTGTTTCTTCTTCTCCCCCCTAGGGCGTATCGGAGTAAGATGGACGGTAGCTTTGATTGTGATTGTGGTGAGCTGGAGCCACCTGATCACTAACAGAAGACATCTGTTAACCAACAGCAGCCAGCTCTTCCTGTGGAAACACACAGCAACAAAGGAAGAAAAGAAGCAAAAACAGAACTCGTGCTCACCAGCACCTTAGAAAGATGCTGCTCAGGACCAGTCCAACACTGAATGTATCTGCACTGTGAGGAGAATGTTCGTAGAAGCCTGTCGTGTGCATATTTATTCACATTTTAGTTAAAGCGTGTAGCACCGTACATCTGAGTGCATAGTATGTCATTTCATTCCGATTGAGTTTCTTGAGTGTTTTCTTTTAAAATGTCTGCAGAGTTGCTGCCCCTTTCTTGAACTATGAGTACTGCAATCTTTTTCATTCTCAGTATGAGTAGAGCCTTTTGAGCTTTAATTCTAAGGGGAACTCAACGGGCCTGGTTGGCATATGCAATGAACATCAAGAAACCATCTTGCTGTGGAAGCAAAATCATTTTTCTTCTCCCCTTTTGTTGAGAGATCTTTCCTTTTGATGCCAGTTCCCTTCCTTGTTTACACACGTTCAACAGCTGGAAAGGAAAAGGCAAGAATAGGGGTTTGAAAATGGCAGAGAAATTTGAAAGTCTCATGAACATTCATGGTTTTGATCTGGGCTCTAGGTACATGGACTTAAAACCATTGGGTTGTGGAGGCAATGGCTTGGTTTTTTGTGCTGTAGACAATGACTGTGACAAAAGAGTAGCCATCAAGAAAATTGTCCTTACTGATCCCCAGAGTGTCAAACATGCTCTGCGTGAAATCAAAATTATTAGAAGATTAGACCATGATAACATTGTGAAAGTGTTTGAAATTCTTGGTCCCAGTGGAAGCCAGTTAACCGATGATGTGGGCTCCCTTACGGAACTGAGCAGTGTGTACATTGTTCAGGAGTACATGGAGACAGACTTGGCGAACGTGCTGGAGCAGGGCCCCTTACTGGAGGAGCATGCCAGGCTTTTCATGTATCAGCTGCTACGGGGGCTCAAGTATATTCACTCTGCAAATGTACTGCACAGAGATCTCAAACCAGCTAATCTTTTCATTAATACTGAAGACTTGGTGCTGAAGATAGGGGACTTTGGCCTTGCACGGATCATGGATCCCCATTATTCCCACAAGGTAAGTGTGAACCAAGTTGAAACAGGCCTTAAAACTGATAGACATTGCCAACTAGATAGGCACTTGTATGTCCTTTGTATATGGTGGCAGGATATTTTTGGTCAGTTGTATTAAACACGGCTAGTTCATAGAGATGTACGCTTTCACAATCTCCTTGTGTTTAAAACTAAAGTGGAATGGATCCTAACTAAATACAAATTCCCAAAGGTGTATGGGTTTAAAAGTGAAATCTCTTTTATCTGGTGGAGATCTAAGTGTGGTCCTACCAGAAGGTAGATTTTTCTCTCTCTGAGTCTGTACTGTTTAGTTGTGCCTTATTTAAGTAAGTAAACCTAATTTAATTTGAAAGATACCCTAGAGGGGCGAGTGTCTGCTAACCACAAAGTCATCAGTTTGAAACCGCGCCCACCCCCCGCGCCCCCCCAGCTGCTCATGGGAAAAAGATGAGGCTTTCAACTCACTTAAAGGTTTACAGCCTTGGAAACCCACGGGAGCAGCTCCCCTCTCTCCTGTAGGTCACAAGAGTCAGAATTCACTCCGTGGCAGTGCCTTCTGAGCTACTTATTTAGTTACTTTTCAGTGTGACATCCAAATCGCTATAAACATGAAATTGGTAGTAAGGGTAGCTAAAAGGAGTCATGGCATGTAAACTGTACACGTGTAGCTGCTTCGCTTGTCGTGAGCCCCGTCAGCTCTGCTGGTCTTCCCATGCTGTTGGTTGAGTTGATTGGACTCATGGGGGCCTCAGTAGTTCGGCTGTACAGTAGTTCTGCTCTGTAGGGCTTTCTTGACTCCAGACTCAACTTGTGCACCCCCCCAATTCATGTTTATTCCCCCAAGTTCATTTTTTGGCAACCTTCGTCTTACTGTATGTTGCCTTCTCTTTGCCTTACTGTAATCTTTAATGAAAGTAGATTACCAGACCACCTCTCCCATGGTTCTACTTGATGTGTTAGGGCCACCAGTCTTAGGTTAGCAGTCAGACCTAAGCCATTCGGATGACCTTAGGGACCACAGCATCAGTCTAAAACAATCAAGCAAACAAGTAAACTGTTGCATTCATATGAATCATCTCACATTGTTTGTCTTAATACTTTAAACATTTTAATATGAGTACTAAAATGGAATGCATGAGTATATCATTTTTTTAAGGGTAACAGTGGCTAGAGTGTAAAAGTATTAAAGTAGATTGGTAGAGAATGAGATAGCCAGTAGAACCAGGCACCTTGGGTTGTCAGTGAGGAGGTTGACATTAGTTTATGAATGTCTAGTACTCGCCCCTCCCCTCTGCCCCTCCCGTTACCTGTTCCTAGCTTCGCTTCTGATGTGTGTTTTGAATGCATGACCCAGAGTTGGCACTAAATTCTTAAGCTTCTTGGTCAGCAGACTTCATGGGACTGTGGTTGTATGTAATGATACAGCCTGGGGAAGGGTTAACTGCATTCAGCCTCCAAAAATGTCTGAGCTTTGAAAACAGGCTTTAGAAACCAATTGTATTGTGGTAGGATTTCGCAATCACTGTATTTTTAGGTAAAGAGTTCGTTAATAAATCAAGTCTTCTGTGCTGTTCTTTTGCAATGTTGAAGTATTTTTTGGTTTCTCTTTTTAGGGTCATCTTTCTGAAGGATTGGTTACTAAATGGTACAGATCTCCACGTCTCTTACTGTCGCCCAATAATTACACTAAAGCCATTGACATGTGGGCTGCAGGCTGCATCTTTGCTGAAATGCTGACTGGGAAAACCCTCTTTGCAGGTTGGAAAGTTAAAAACATGACATGGGGGGAAAAATAAAGTCCCAAATAATTTTCCGTGTCTTTATGAAGTAAGAGCTATATACGATTTAGAACAATGGAATATGAACATGAAAACATAATATCTGACTTTAAAAAAAAAGGTCAGGCTTCATCAGAGAATTACTGATTCTGTCATTTAATACGGTCAGACTCTCCAGTTAAGTCTGCCATCTTCTGTTCATAAACGGGGTTTCCGGTTTAGCGGATTCCCAGTACGTGTGGGTGGTCTGGCTGGGTTGCGTAGTGCTGTCCGGGTTAGTCACTTCCTGGCAGGATTTTTTACTGTGGAAAACCTGACGATCCTCTCTTGACCATTCCTTATCACCCCTGTTGCTCACACTGCCACTTCCTCCTGTCCGACTGCTTATGGCCCTTCAGACGGGGTACATAGAGCTTCCTGCCTCTGGGCTTGGTCAGAGAGATGCAGTTCCCCAGGCCCGATCTCTTGTGGAGCCCCCTGGGTGGGTGCCAGCAATTAGCTTTCAGGTTCACAGCTGATCACAAGCCACTCGCTCCACCCACTCCTGTTTCCTTTCTCTGTGGTGACTCTGGACCCTAAAACAAAGTTTAAATTCTGATGAAGTCCCCTTTGCTTGTGGTGCAGTATCTGAGAAACCATTGCTTCACCCAAGGCCGTTAGTACTTTTTGCTTCCGTGCTTCACACTTATGCCGATGGCCCAGTTTGAGTCGTGTCGGTGTGGTGTGTGGTAGAGGCCTTTCCCCTGTGGGTGGCCAGATCGCCCTGGCACCATGTGTTGGAAAAGATGCTACTGGTTTTTCACACAACTAACTCTCTAGGTTTTTCGCCCAACTGCCTGGGCCCCTTGGAAGGTCATCTTGTAAGCACATATGCTAATTGTTTTTGTATGGAAGCTTTTTTGGTTTTCGAGAAATAATGTACTGGCACTTAGGAAAATACCTCCTGATCGTAGGTTGGCATAGAAATGGAAGGCAAGTGGTGGTTGTTGTTGTTTTTTTTTGAGTGAAAATACGGGTTTTCCCTATTGAATTCTGCCAGCCCCTTGTGATCTCTAGAGGGTTGCTTGAGTCCCCTCTGATGGCAGTGGGTTTCGCTTGGGTTTTAGTCATCTCCTAAAGGACACTCAGCTTTACTCTCCACATTAGAAGTCAGTTGCTAAGCACACCTCGCGCTCAAGGAATTCCACTGTGTCCTCTGAAGGTAGAAATATAAAGAGCTTGTGGACGTGTTACGACGCCACCACCACAGTGAGTCACAGTCGGAGACCAGAGGGCAGAGGGGAGTGTATGTGACTTAGAGTCATTAGATGGTATCCGGCAGTCACATGAAGTGGGGCATTCAGACTTTGTTCAACTGCAGCAGTAGAAAGACTTGAACCGAAGGTAGCATTTTATTTCTTTTCTTTTTTTTTAAAAGCATTTTAATGTTAAATCTATGTAAACTTTAATGAGCAAGAATTGTCTCTGACAACAAGTGATCCAAATTGGTGGGGAGGTGGGTGTGGGAGGCCTGGTAGGGCATGATCAAGGGTAATGTAACAAAGA
>NW_022103905.1:10334718-10354160 GCF_000313985.2 Echinops telfairi
TGTATGGATTGTGATAGAGTTGTATGAGCTCTGTTTCTGAACTGGTGGAAAGATTCAAGTTTTAGTTCTCTTCTTGCTACTAGATAGTTTATTGGTAAAGCAGTAAACCCTTTTTAAAAAGCAGTGGGAAGGGAGATCTAGAGGTGCCAACCTTCCTTAGAGGCCTCATCTGAGGGTAGTGTGAATGGCCAGGGACTAAGCCTTCGTGGGAAGTGTGTGGAGTTTTGCATTTGCAGGAAGTGCCCTAGGCTTTCTTCCCAGCATATTTCTGTCAAGCAGCTAGCTTGTTACTCTGTGGCTGCTCCAGCCAAGCGCAGCCCTTCCACTTGTGCAATGCCTTCTCTTTCCCGACTCTAGTCTTCTGCGCCAGCTTTTCCCACCCTCCTCTTCTTCCTTCCCCCAGTGCTCAGTATTCAGACATGGTGTAATTGTTTCAGTCTTACACAAAATCGAAAATTCCCCCCTTGACCCCACAACCTTCTCTGTTAGTACTATATGAGGGGTACTCAAAAGAAATCCCAGAATTTTTTTCAAAGCTATTATGTATTTACCGCATGTATTCGTGTATAAGCTGGATTTTCCAGCACATTTTAATGCAGTTTTTGTGATAAAATTAGGTATCTCGCTTATATCCGGGTTGGCTTATACTCAAGTATATATGATAATTTTCTTTTACAAAACAACCTTATTACCTTTAGACTACTCTCCATTATGCTTAATACATTTGTCAAATCTATGATTCCATGCTTGGAAACATTTTCCAAACTCATCTGTTTGGATGGCTGACAGCACCTCCTTCGTTTCTTTCTTTACCTCTTCTGCATCATCAAATCACCATCCTTTCATGTCCGTCTGCATTCATGGAAACAAAAAGAAGTTGCATGGAGTGAGGTCAAGTGAGTAAGGTGTGTGGGACAAGAGAGGCATGATGTTTTTTGCCAAAAACAGGCACACAGATGGCTGCGTGAGCAGGTGCATTGTCATGGTGGCAAAACCAGTCCCCATCTGCTGTAAATCAGACCTTTTTTGTCTCACACTGTTACGTAATCTTTTCAGAACTTCTAAATAGAAAGCTTGATTAATAGTCTGACCTGGTGCAATGAACTCCAAATGCACTATCCCCCTCATATCACATTTTTTTGGGGGGAGTACCCCCTCGTATTTTTTGCTCCCCTTTAAAGTAACACTCTTCTTAAGAGACTCTGGATGTTTACATACTCTCTGTATTTCCTCCCACCCCCAGTGTGCATGCAGAAACTGAGGCCCAGGTTGTGCCTGCCAGGGCAGGGTGAGGGCTGTAGAGTCCCAGGGCAGCGGCTGCTGGGGGAGCTGCAGTCAGGTAGTGGGGAAGGTGGTCACGGGGCCCAGCTGCTTCTGGTGGTAGGCCAAGGCTTTCATGGAGATACTGTACTACCACAGGCCCGGAGGCCATCCCCCAGCCACTGGGCTGTGGCTCCGCCAGCCTGTGTCCCCACCATGGCCCCTCATGGAGGTGGGCATGTTTGCAGGAGTCCTGAGGTATGTACCTGAGAGCTGGTTCCCGCAGGAGGAGTAGCACACAGTCAGCCAGGGTCCACAGCAAGACGACGTGAGCTGAGCAAGGTCTCTTGCCTTGTCCTCTGTGATGATGGGAGAGCCCAGCTCCAGGCCTTGGTCTCCTTTCCTTCCCAGCCGTACTTCCTGGGTGCTCTCATTCATTCTCTTTCATTCCTTCATGTCCCACTTGCGTGGGGCAATCCTCAAACTCCTATCTTCAGCCCTGACTCCTCTCCTTCAACTTTCAGACTCCTACGGAACATTGCCCCTTGATTATCTTAACGGGTATCTCAAACGTTACTGAACTTCTGTTGCTCCTCCCTGACGCTCTCCCTGGTCTGTGTTCCTCATCTTGGCACAGGTAAACCAGCTGCTCCATTTTGTAGTTGCTTAGGCCAAGATGTTGGCATTGCCCTTGACTTTCATTGTGCAGAGAGGCTCTTGAGAATATGCCTGGAATCTAACTGCTTGCTCTAACCTTTACCTCTACCACCCGGTACAGTCAGCCATCACATAGCTCCTGTTCTAATGCAGGACCTTTCACCTAGCCTTCCTGCTTCCATATTTGCCTTCTCTGTTCTAGAAGCACATAGCCATCAGCGTTCCACATAAAGCATGATAGCGCCTGCCTTTTCTCTGCCCCAAACTCTAATGGCTTCCCATCCAAGTCAGGGCAAAGGAAACGGATCTCATCTCCTTCTGCTTGGCTCCTGTCTGGTCGATTCCCCAGCCACTGCACACTGGGCCTTTGCATGCATTCCAGCACCTTCCTGAAACCGACTTTCTCCGTGAGAATGTGGAAGGTGTGTTCCGCACTGTCTCTAAATGTCTCCTTCATGTGTAGCTTCTCGGTGAGGCCTTGCCTGGCTGCTCATCCTGTGTTAACTCCAGCCCCAGCACTCCCTAGCATTCGTAGCTTACTCTGTTTTTCTTCACGGCTTGTGTCATCATTTGTCCCCCTTTGACATAGGCTCTCATTTCTCCACTGCTCTGTTCCCCAGTGCCTGGATTAGGACCTTGCTCTCAGTCATTGCTCAAGGAAATCTGAATGTTACATGAATTTTTAGAAATTGGTAGAAAAGTAATTGGAATGGGTTTTTCTCTTTCTTTGTTACCCAGTGATCCTAAAATTTCCCCTCTGACTTATTTAATAGTAGTCCCGGATTGGAAGTGTTCACTGAGCCAGACACATGAGGGTTTTGCAACTCTGGTCCAGCCCTTCCTTTTATTAGTGATGAAATAAATTCCCTGAGATGTCGTGTGTTTCCCCTAAACTTGCGGCCAGTTAGTGAGATAGCCAAAACTAGGCTCCCAGTCAGGGGGCGATGTAGCAACGATGAAAAATACAACTTTCCTCTAGTTCCTAATTGTTTCCTCCCTGCTCCCACTACCATGATATGAATTCTACCTTGCAAGTCTGGCTAGACCAGAGGATGTACACTGGTACAGATAGGAACTGGAAATCCAGGGAATCCAGGGCAGATGAGCCCTACAGGACCAGTGGTGTGAGTGGCGATACTGGGAGGGTAGAGGGAGAATGGGTTGGAAAGAGGGAACCGATTACAAGGAACTATATGTGACCTCCTCCCTGGGGGACGGACAACTGAAAAGTGGGTGAAGGGAGATGTCAGACAGGGCAAGATATGACAAAATAACAATTTATGAATTATCAAGGGCTCATGAGGGTTGGGTAGCGGGGAGGGAGGGGAAATATTAGGATCTAATGCCGGAGGCTTAAGTGGAGAGGAAATGTTTTGAGAATGATGAGGGCAATGAATGTACAGATGCGCTTTACACAATTGATGTATGTATGGATCGTGATGAGTTGTATGAGCCCCTAATAAAATGATTAAAAAAACAACACTAGGCTCCACCCACGTCTCTTAGATCGCAATCCATTTCTCTCTTCACCACTCGCTGATACCATAATAGGGGGCCACACTTCACGAGTTGATTCTTTGTGGAAACAAAAGCAGCTGAAAATAAATTTATGAGGAGTAGGGATAGAAATAGAATGATCTTTTTTAGCAGATTAGTGAGACTTAAGTTAGTGAAACCCACTGACAAGTGATTAATTTAAAACCATACCCCCCTGTGGCCCTTACACTGTACTTAAGTCCACTTCCCATTGTTTTCATGTGTGCTGCCAGATAGGTAAAGATGGAGGGCTTTCTTTTATTCATGTTTTATGTGTTGCTTTTTTGGTCGCAGGTGCACATGAACTTGAACAGATGCAACTGATTCTAGAATCTATTCCTGTTGTCCATGAGGAAGACCGCCAGGAGCTTCTCAGCGTCATTCCAGTTTACATTAGAAACGACATGACTGAGCCACACAAACCTTTAACTCAGCTGCTTCCAGGAATTAGTCGAGAAGGTACTGGGATACAAGAGTAACTCTCACGTTGGTGTCTGTGTGGTGGGTGGGTAAATGCGTGCATGTGTGGAATCTTTTCATCATGTGTTCTTCTCCCAAATAGTCTTGAGCTACTAAAGATATGCCTAAGACCTCAACTCTCACTTCCTCTCTTCTGTGTCCTGGTCCTTAGTTTGGGATCTGTCTCTTTGTTCCTCTGAACCAGTTTACCAGACTCCAGAATACGGACCCCTCCTTCCTGGTTCTAATCTCCTTGACTCTGACCTCCTCTATAGACTGGATGCCTCTGGGTGGACGCCCGGGGCGCGCATATTGAAGCAGGGGCGCTCACCAAATGAGTGGGGTTCTGTGAGGATGTGAAAGCGATTTAGAAGTGAGATGTCATGGGGAAAACAAGGGCTTCAGAGCAAGGGAGAGGGAGTGGGAGGAGCAACAAGCATATGAGTAACTCCACTCATTCACCTGAGCAAAGTAGACTCAGGTGAGGAGGACTTGTAGCTCTGGCTCGTTATCGCAAAGTCTTTTAAAGTAGGAAGACGTAGGCTCGGTGGGCATTGTTAGGTGGAAAATGCTTAGGTTTTTCTTCAACTGCATGATTTGAATGTAGTTTGGGGATTTTCCTCATCTAGGTATGCAGAGTTTCATATTTATCTAGAACATAGTTACAATTTTACCTAGTACACCTCCAGCTGTCAAGGCGATGGGTGTTATAATCCTTGAGTGGGAGGTTTTAGATTGAGAGGGAGGTGCTGCTTGACTCCCACCGATTGCGGGAGACAGAACGTGGAGTCTCTACATAGAAGCAATAAGGGGATACTATCCATTGTGGAAATTGTAAAGTCCGAAAGGGTGACAGATAGTATCATCATGATAGGAACAGAGTGTCTGTTAACACTTTATTTACACAACCGCTGAAGACAAAGCAGATGAATAAGCAAATGTGAAGAAAGCTGATGGTGCCCGGCTATCAAAAGATATAGATAGCGTCTGGGGTCTTAAAAGCTTGAAGGTAAACAAGCAGCCATCTAGCTCAGAAGCAACAAAGCCCACATGGAACAACATATCAGCCTGTGTGATCATGAGGTGTCGAACGGATCACTGAAGACAAATGGGTGCATAAGCAAACGTGGCGAAGAAAGCTGATGGTGCCCGGCTAGCAAGAAGTATAGCATCTGGGGTCTTAAAGGCTTGAAGGTAATCAAGCGGCCATCAAGCTCAGGAGTAACAAAACCCACATGGAAGAAGCACACCAGTCTATGCAACCACGAGGTGTCGAAGGGGTCAGGTATAAGGCATCATCAGAACAAAAAAAATCTTACCATAGTGAATGATGGGGGGAGTGCAGAGTGGAGACCCAAAGCCCATTAGTAGGCCACTGGAGATCCCCTTGCAGAGGGGTTTCAGGGGGCTGGTGGGGAAGATGAGCCAGTCAGGGTGCGATGTAGCAGCAATGAAAAATACAACTTTCCTCTAGTTCCTAAATCTTTGCTCCCCGTTCCCACTATCATGACACAAATTCGACCTTGCAAGTCTGGCTAGACCAGAGGATGTACACTGGTACAGATAGGAACTGGAAATATAGGGAATCCAGGGCGGATGATCCCTACAGGACCAGTGGTGTGAGTGGCGATACAGGGAGGGTAGAGGGAGAGTAGGTAGGAAAGAGGGAACCGATTACAAGGAACTATATGTGACCTCCTCCCTGGGGGACGGACAACAGAAAAGTGGGTGAAGGGAGACATCGGATAGGGCAAGATATGACAAAATAACAATTTATAAATTATCAAGGGTTCATGAGGGGGGTACGGGGAGGGAGGGGAAAAATGAGGACCTAATGCTCGGGGCTTAAGTGGAGAGGAAATGTTTTGAGAATGATGAGGGCAATGAATGTACAAATGTGCTTTACACAATTGATGTGTGCATGGATTGTGATAAGAGTTGTATGAGCCCCTAATAAAGTGATTTAAAAAAACCAAAAACACTTTATTTTCAAATGTGGTAAAGACTTTAAAACTCTGTTTTCATTTACTATCCTGTCTTAGTCAAGTTTCTCCTTTTGTCCCTCAAATGTGGATCGTTGGCCCCCTCAAACTGGGCTTCAGTCAAGAATCACTTTAGAAAGTGGTTGTGATGTCTCTCTCCCTGTGCTTTCTCCCCACTAACGTTACGTTTTGAAGAGAGCAGCCTTATACATGGTCCCAAGGTCTGGATCTGATTTTGTTTTCCCGTCTGGTGTTCATTTGTTCTGTTTTCTCATTTTCTGTAAATGGTAAGTTGACTCTAAAGGCCATGTTGATTTAGATTAGACTTTTTAGTCAAAACCTTTCCTAGGTGAGTAGACAGACGGTGAGCAGGTAGTAAAGGTCAGTCGGTGTGTCTCAGAGTCTGCTGTGAGAACAGACTAAGATTCCCCAGTATGAATCTGAAGTCAGAATCGGAGACTTGGCTCTCTTCAGTGCCATGTCTGTGGTTAGGGAGCAGAGCTAGTAGATGGTGTAGCTGCTCCTGGCATGGGGGTTGTTGGCGGGTCATGAGGAATGGGAGCGTGCAGGTAGTGTAGTGCCAGGGCAACCTTCGGGTTGGTGACGTGGTTCAGGAGCTCTAGGAAGACCTTCCAGACTGAGCTAGTGGGAATAATTAATTGAGTGTATGGCTGTCCCACCAGGGCCCTTAAATGATCAGGTCCAGTATGTGAACCCTGCTGGAGTATGGCTGATGTGAGATAGAAAGAAAGAGCTTATTGACAGGGAGGGAGGGGGAAAAGGACTTTAAATATGTCCTAGGACCCTATGCTTAAATTTAATCTTTATGCCTTCATAGTTATATGTTTCTTATCTGCATTTGATACATGAAACTGAAGTTCAGCAAGAGTAAGAAACTGTTCAGGCCTAGCTAGTCAATCAGTTCAGCAATGGAGTTGCAAAGCTGGGGTTCCCCATCGCTGTTGCACCTGAGTGGATTCCAGCTTGGGTGAACCTACGCTGCGCTGCACAGGAGCACCACGCCGTAGGACTGGCAGGGTTTCAGGCCTGCCTTCCACGCTGTCATCGAGTGATGCAGACCTTTCCGTTAGCAGCTGACTGCAAACAGTGTGCACCACAGTGATTGAAACTGCCGTTATTAGACCATTTGACAAAAATAGCAGCTTCTGGTGCTCACCTGAATGGATCTGATTATAAAATGCCCTTTCCCCCCTTTTTGTTTACAACTGGCAAGAATATGAGATTGGGGTACATTTTAAACTATTTACTCTTTGAGTAAAAACCTTTTTAAAAATCTGTAAACCAGATAAGTTTGTTTTATTTCTCGGGGAAAGCTCAAATGAACCCACCTTTGAATTGTCTAGTCTTTTAAAAAAATACAGGTTGATGGCAATTCTGGTTGTGTAGTGTGAAGTGGAAAGGTCATCCCTTAGCTGATCCGTTAAGGGAATGAGACTAAGGTTGTCCGTCTTCTAAATATTAGCAGTCATTTCTTAGAAAGTCTCGCCTTTCCTTCTGCAGCACTGGGCTTCCTGGAACAAATTTTGACCTTCAGTCCCATGGACCGGTTGACAGCAGAGGAAGCACTCTCCCACCCTTACATGAGCATCTACGCGTTCCCAACGGACGAGCCGATCTCAAGCCACCCCTTCCACATTGAAGATGAAGTCGATGATATTCTGCTAATGGATGAAACGCATAGTCACATTTATAACTGGGAGAGGTACGTGAATCCTGAAAGGGAAATGGTGTTCGTTAAGTTTCCTCTGTCCCATACCGTAATCAGCTCTGTTTTTAATAGTATGTGATAGGGCATTGCAGAAGTCTTAAAACTAAAGTATGGTCCTCTTGGGCTTCTGGTTCAGTTCTTCTTAAGATCTTTGAATAGGCCTGGGGGATTGAAAGGGTTACTAGTTAGAATAAGCACCAACAGGGAAAGTTGAATGAATGCTGCTTAGAAACATTTTCAAAGTCATCAAGGCATGTTTAGCTAATAAAAGTTAAATGTTCTCTATAAATGTGAGGATTTGAAGGTTTGACATCTGAAATGTTCTAAACTATTGCTTTTATTCATGTGAAAATGTTAAGATACCTAGTAAAGGATCGGTCTAGTGCTCGGGTTTCTACTCTGTTTTGAGGGTAGAAATGGCTGTGGTCAAGGAGCCCGGGTGGCACAAGGGCTACCTGTTGGCCAGCAGTTGGCTGCCCCAGCCTCTCCAGTGGGAGAAAGAGGTGGCATGTGTCCACCTCACCTTCTGGCTTTTGCAGGTCTGCCTGTAACCATGGAGAGAGCTCTTTTTCTCTTCGTGGGCTTGAATTCCAGAAGGACTTCTTCTCGGCCCTGTCTGCCTGGTTACCAGTAGAGGGAAAACTTGTCAGATACCCGACTGAGGTTAGAGATCTGCATTTTGTGGCCACACAACGGATTTTCTCCGTGTGGAACTGTTAAGACTTGAACTGCGGACGTGTGAGCCATCCAGATACTTGTTAGCAGCTGTGACTGAGGTAGATGAAAATTAGGATGGAGAGAGAACAAGTGTGCAGTGGCCACTGGTCCTGTAAGAAGGGAGTACTTCAGGGTTTGTCACGATATCACCGTATACACCGAGTTTTCCAGCACATTTTTAATGTGGTTTTTGTCTTAAAATTAGGTGGTGCCTCGATTGATATTCGGGGTGGCTTATATTTGAGTGTGTATGGTATATACTTCATTGACAGTTACCAAATGCTGCCTTTCTGTGTGGCTCTGTATAGTAACCGATCTTACCTTTCACTACATCCGTTTCTGGAAGGCAAGGCAGGCTCACGGCTCACGGCTCACCCAGTGCGTTCCCATACAGGGGCTCCGTGAATTGGATTTGGAAACCATGCTCGTGTATTCATTTCTTTCAGGTGCCATGATTGCCAGTTTTCCGAGCATGACTGGCCCGTCCACAACAACTTTGACATTGATGAAGTCCAGCTCGATCCCAGAGCTCTGTCTGATGTCACCGACGAGGAAGAAGTGCAGGTCGATCCGCGGAAATACCTGGATGGAGATCGTGAAAAGTATCTGGAGGATCCAGCTTTTGATGCCAGTTACTCGGCCGAGTGTTGCTGGCAGGACCCAGACTACCATGAAAACAAATACTGCGACCTGGAGTGCGGCCACACGTGTGACTACAAGACGAGGGCCGCCTCCTACCTGGACAGCTTAGTGTGGCGAGAGAGTGAAGTCAACCACTACTATGAGCCCAAGCTCATCATCGATCTTTCCAACTGGAAAGAGCAAAGCAAAGACAAGTCAGATAAGAGAGGCAAGTCGAAGTGTGAGAGGAACGGACTGGTCAAAGCCCAGATCGCCCTCGAGGAAGCGTCCCAGCAGCTGGCGGAGAAAGAGAGGGAGAAGAGCCAGGGGTTTGATTTCGATTCCTTTATCGCAGGCACTATTCAGCTTAGTTCACAGCATGAGCCTACCGCTGTCGTTGATAAATTAAATGACTTGAATAGCTCAGTGTCCCAACTAGAATTGAAAAGCTTGATATCTAAGTCAGTAAGCCGAGAAAAACAGGAAAAAGGGATGGCAAACTTGGCGCAGTTAGAAGCATTGTACCAGTCTTCTTGGGATAGCCAGTTTGTCAGTGGAGGGGAGGACTGTTTTCTCATTAACCAGTTTTGTTGTGAGGTACGGAAGGATGAGCAGGTAGAGAAGGAGAACACGTACACCAGTTACTTGGACAAGTTCTTTAGCAGGAAAGAAGATGCTGAAATGCTAGACATAGAGCCGGGGGAGGAGGGGAAGCTCGGCGGGAGAGGGCACGAGGAGGGGTTTCTGAACCACAGCGGGGAGCTTCTCTTTAACAAGCAGCTCGAATCCATAGGCATCCCGCAGTTCCACAGTCCAGTGGGGTCCCCACTGAAGTCCATCCAAGCCACACTAACACCGTCTGCAATGAAGTCGTCCCCGCAGATTCCTCATAAGACGTACAGCAGCATTCTGAAACATCTGAACTAAAATGCGCAGCAGACATTTCTCTCTGTATTCTTCATGAAATGCGTTTCGTCTTTTTTTATTACTAGTGTTTTAAGTCTTTTTTCTGACTTGAATCAGACGGTGTTATTTTAGTCAGGATTCCTTAGTTGTTGGTTTTTACAATTCAGACTTCGTTTCTACACGTGAGGTAGTTTTCATTGTAACTGGCACGTCGTTTGCACACACACGAGAACAGGGCAAAGGACGCAGTGCAGGGGAGACAGTGCACTGAAACGAGCGCAGGCTCCTCTCCTGGAGCAGTGCTGCCTGTCTGACAGGAAACAAAATCTTGCCTTGAAACTTACACAGTGAGACTGTACATAGCTGCATGGAAATATCTATTTTTTTTCCTAAGACATTTTTCATTCATGAGTATTTTCAAGTTTTTC
The DNA here is from genome assembly GCF_000313985.2 of Echinops telfairi. Taxonomy (NCBI): domain Eukaryota; kingdom Metazoa; phylum Chordata; class Mammalia; order Afrosoricida; family Tenrecidae; genus Echinops; species Echinops telfairi. Next base: position 10,345,014 of record NW_022103905.1, read on the forward strand.
ATACTGTACACATTTCTTAAAACACATGATACCAGCAGCAACTGAAAACGAATGGCGAATTTGGTACCCATGTGTTATCTACCTCAAGGTAACAAGAGTTTGTGGCGAGACATATACCACCCACAGTGCTTCACAATATGCACTTCTACGTAGCCAGCGTTTATTGTAGTCAGCTCCTCTTATAAATGTTCTGGTATGCATTCTTTATAGTGAAGTGTTAATTCATCACATCTTATTTATTTTAGCAAGCCAGTCTTATGTCCTGTATTTAATTATAGAAAGTTACCTTAGTTGATGAAGTGTATTTGCAAACACACACTCCCTCCACCCAATTCGGCACTCTGCTTTGTTGCCCACCGAGCTGCATCTCTCAGGGCAGCTTGTCCGAAGGTTGTCCACGCACTCACTTTTGCTCAAGTGTTCATTTTAAGTCAAGTGCTCACTGTGTATAGGAATTTGTATTTTGGAGGTGCTTGATCTATCTACAAAGAAAAATTAGGAATTACTTTATTACAAATGCTCCTAGAAGTCTTAATTGTGTTTATTTTTAAACCAAACCAAACCAAACCTGTAATGTTAGACTTGTGTGCATGGAAGTAACTAAGGTACATCATTATTGTAGTTTGAAAGTTGTACATAAGACATATTTTGTTTTTACTGAATGATCTATTTCCCCATCCCAAGGCAAGCATGAATAAAATTAGGTTAAATGTAGCATGTGACATCTTGGTCTCTTAGAAATTTGTTTCATCTATTTTATTTTATGGAATACTGTCTGTATCTTTGGTTATCCTGTTTGAAGAAAAAGGACAAATAAAACATGGCCAGCAAATACGGCTCCTGTTTCACTACTTTGGTCACGAGACCTCTCTGCTGGATTGAAGCCAATGTAAGGGGGATCTCTCTTTAGTTCCACTTTCCAACTTTTTTGAATTGTGGCTGTATTTAATTTTGCTAGGCTGAAAGGCTTAGAAGAAAAAGATTCTTGTCTCCATATAGAAATCCCTTGGCTTGACTTACCTTCACACATTTAAATGGAGTAAGGCCTTGGTCTGCTACTAGTCTGTTCTGTAGAAAGTGTGGGGGCAGCTGTGAACTGCTCCCAGAACCCGGCCTCCCTCCGCAGTGCGCCTTTCCTCCACCTCAGAAACCATCCTCTTCCGGTTTTCATTGTCCTTCATCTAGTCAATTCTTTCCATGTTTTTAGACTTCTCTCTTCTCAAGGAACCATTGATTGGTTTTAAAAAAAAATCTTTTTAAATGCAGGTATTTTCTGGACGAACAAGACCTCTGTTAGACCTTGTGCATTTCAACATCAGGTCTGGTTACCTTGAGAAGGCACGCTCTAAGGTGTAGTGATGAGAGATTGATCTGTGGGGGGAGAGATGTGGGAGGCATTAGAGAGCTGGGCAGGCTGCGCGTGGGGAGGGCATCGTGCATGTGGGAGGCCAGGGAAACACGGGTGGCACTACTTTTGTCAGAACCCTTTCTGCTAAAACAGATTGTTCTGAAAATCCCAAGTCCCTTTGGAATGTGGAAGACTGGACCTGAGAGGCCCAGGACTCCCTACTGGGAAATCTGTAATCGGTGTTTATCTCTTCATTTGGGCAGTTTCATGACTATATGCATCAACGGCCTGACTTTTCTTAGTATGACTTAAGCTTTTTCCATCAAATAAAGAATTAGAATGTAAATCCTTTGACTCCCTACCTGTAAAATAATGCCTGGTCTTGGTGGGCCCAAGCCAGGTATTAAGTTGTAAAATCCAGAAAAAATCTCTCTTCCACTGCCAGAATGTAAATGCTTTCCTCTGCCTATGAAGACAATGTGCTTAAAAAAAGAGAGAGAAAATAATCAGGGCCTGGGGGCATGGTTTGGGCTCTATGAAGGTTTCCTGAGACAAGGAAATACAGGTGACAGGGCAAGGGACACGAACTCTGTTAATGGACAATGAACTGTCAACACCGTGGCATGACCTTTCAATGAACTGTCAACACCGTGGCATGACCTTTTTTTTTTTTTTTCTTTAAAGAACGCGCTTTTTTCCAATGACGCACTCTTGAGTGAGCGTTTCAGCTGTCACACAACTTTCAGACTTTGGGGCAACTTGTGCCATTCAATTGGCCACCGCTCTGACCGAAGGGCCCAGGATCATACTTTGAGGAGAGACTGCTGACGCTTAAGTTGTAGGCTAAGTTTGGACAGAACCAGCCCATCCACTTCCTTTTCTGGTTGCTATTTAAAATGAGTGTTGAAGCCAACAGGAAAAGTGCGTGGGGTGATTTTTAAGAACGCTCTGCACCCCCTTGTTGGGTCAGCTGGCCTACAGTTGATTTGAAGCTCGTAAACACCTGCAGCTGAAATGGAAATCCTCTTTCTTCTCACAGAGACGCTTGCCTGAATTTGGTGGGGTAGTCCCAGGCCTAGTTTTAAAATGTCAGGAGGCGTAATTGTATTTGTAACTTAAATTCTCAACACAACTCTGACCCATCCTACAGGGGTCCTCTACCTTGTTTGCACACAGCCACCTGTTCATCTGGTGGGAGTTACAAATGCTTCGGACGGCTGGAAGAGCCGGGCCATGCAATGTCACGTCACCACAGACTCATGTCCCAAGTGGTGCCCTGTGGTAGCCTTGGCAGGAGGAGGCCCATTTCTTCAGATTCACACATTCAGACAAGTCCTTAGCTAGTGGCAGCATGTACTGACACCTGGGATAGCTTTTCTAGAAACCTGAGAGGCAGAAAATGATGGTGGGTGACCTATGTCCCGAACAGGTCACTAAACAGGTTACAAGTGACATCTAGGTGGTTTCAAACTTGCACGCCTACAAACCCCTTGGCCATGAGGATTCTTCCAAACGGGTGAGAGTCAATATCTAGAAGCAGAATTGGTGGGTCACTGAGAATGTGTCAAGGCTGAGATGTGTACTCTCCCAATTGGCCCCCATGCACACTCCCACCCCAGTGCATGCGAGTTCCTGCTGATGCACAGCCTCCCAAGCGAGAAGCCAAGTCTTTCCCACCTAGTCATCTTACCAACTTGCTGTGGTTGGCTTACTTTCCAGGAGAAATCCAGACGGTCTGATTCCCAACAATTGCAGGCAGGCAGGCGTGGCTCCGCCTGACGGATCCTTATGCAGTCACTGATGATGAGGGAGCCTTGTGTACGTAGTTCCTCTTGCTCACTGTAGCTTGGGAGCAGGTTAAATCTCAAGACTGGGCCAGCAGCGACGTCATTTATGGTGCAGTCCACGTCTGAAGAGGGAGAGTATGATGCAGCAAATGATGCTTTCAAAATGAAACCCAGTATGCCATCGCTTTTGATTCTAGGTTAGAAACCTATGCAGCGTGACACCATATACAGCTAATGTCCTAAGTGTCCCTTTTCCCATAGGCTGTGTTGTTGGGTGCCGTGGAGCTGGCCCTAACTCAGCAACCCTCTAGGACAGGACGACACACTAGCCCGTCGGCACCGTCCTCACAATTGCTCTTTGGGAGCTCCTGGGAGCAGCAACTGCGAGACATACTATCCCTTGGAGGGTCTTGCTCTGTTTTGCTAACCTGATTGGGTTGCTGTGAGTCAGAATGGGCTCGATGGCAGGATGTCTTTTCCAAGAACTGCCCTCTCCAGAGTACGTGAGACCAAGTCTTGCCCCCCTCGCTGCTAAGGAGCCTTCCGGCTGTACTTCTTCCAGGATGTCGTTGTTCTGCATAGGACTTCCAATATTCTTTGCCAGCATCATAATTCAAATGCACAGTTAATTTGTGGGCTGGTTGTCAAGTTCATAGATGAAACCGTTCAGTCCATTCCTAATCGGAGCCCTGTCTGCTCCAATCTACTTTTGAAATCAGAACCAATCCAGCTCCATCCTGGTATGGCTCTCCCATGCATAGGATAGCACAACAGCCCTGTGCCCGTTCAGACTAGGTTTGCTCAGCATTCACATCTAGAATCGCTCATGAAAAGCATGAGGGTAGAGCAGAAAGTGGACTGAACAGGAAGTGAGAGATGGGAATTCTAGACCCAGTTTTACCATCAAGTTTCACTTAGCTCGATGAGCTCATATTCTTTATCCAAATGGGACATATTTCTTGAGTGTCACCAAACAGTCTACGAGGGACTTCTGAGCAGAACAGTGCCTTGTCCAGTTCTAACCAAATAGTTACCATGACAAACCCTTGGCGCCGTATGCATGGCTTACAGATCTTATTTCTACAATCCCTATATTGAAGGGGAGGCATGAATGTCCTGTACACCGATTGAGAATGACATTGTGTGCCCAGTACACTTGGTCAGGTGCCTGGTGGAAGAAAAGGCAAGCGTGTGGGAAGCCCAGGGTTGTTTACCTGAGCAGTGAGCCTACCTGTGGCTCGTGTCCTCCTAGGGCCTGGCTGGTAAGTGATCTTTGTGAGCTCTCCCACATCTGCTATGTAACCGCATCCCAGAGCTGGGAGGGGAGCTGCATCTTCCATATTAGAGCATTGTCAGTTACAGAGCAGGGGCCTGCTGATCAAATTCCACCGAACCCATGCCTGTGTATCTCCCATGCCCTTGTATAAGGCAGCGGCGGCAGCGCCGTTCCACACCTAGCTAAGGAGAATATTGACCTCCTATCCTGTTTGCCAGCATCTACAATGTCTTAGCTACTTGTAGGAACACACACTCATACACACACACAACACACACGTTCATCTGCACCACCTGGCAGGCAACGTGAAAGTAGGGCAGAAGCCAGGTAAGCTAGTGTGGCAGCAGTTGGGTGAGCGAAGCTGCTGGTGCTAGATCGGAGATGCTGCTCCAGGATTTCCTGGTTCAAACTCCAGCCCAAGCCTGTTGCTTCATGCTCAGCTTAAACCACTACCTTGGATCATGTCTGTACACTTGGACTCTGCTTTTACCTGTGCTCGCCACACCCACACCCACACCCACACCCACACCCACCTGGTGTGAACCTCTGAGCTGACTTCAGCTGCCTGTTGAGACATTGAACCTTTCACTATTGCACAGTGCTTAAGCACACACGTTTCAGCGTCAGACCTGAACTAAGCTTAAAAGTGCGTTCTGCTTGCTGGCCCCATGGCCTTGTGCAGGTTATTCAACCTCTGTTTCCTCATTGTAAAATAGAGCAAAACTTGCCTGACTCACATGGCTGTTGTAAGGGCTAACTGAGGCGCTGTACACAAAGCCTCTTAGCGAAATACTGCCATGGCGTCAACGCTGACTCAGAGCCTGTGGGTTTCTGAGCCTGTCTGTTTACAGGAGTAGAAAGCCCAGTCTTTCTCCCGAGGAGGAGCTGCTGGTGGTCTTGATCTGCCAACCGTGTGGATCACAGCCCAACTCAGAACCACTACACCACCAGGGCTATACCAGCTACTGAATGTATTAGTATTGCTGTGGTCCTGTTTGAATTGCCCTCGTCTCTCCCAAGTCTGACTGAAACTCTGAACTCTGACCTTGACTTTGCTGTAGTACAAGATCCATTCCTAAATGTGCCTTTAAATGGAATTTGGAGATAAGTTGGAGCAGATGCATACATTCTTATTTAGACTTAGTTTAGAGCAAGAAAGGCAGTGTTTTGAACCGGTTCACTCCAGTTCAACTGCCTGCTGATAATTTGCCTTTCCACCCTAATCATACTGAATCAGAATCGACAGTTTAACAAGATCCCCACGTGATTTTTATAGATTCCCCAGAGGGGATCTATACAGATTCTGATTCAGTATATCTGGGGGTGAAAATACAAATTCTCAGCAGGGAGTCCAACTGGAATAAATCCGTTCCAAGACCCGAAAAAGCCTAAGCCTTTCTCAAGGGTTCAAAGCTGCACACAAGGCAGGTAAAAGGTGATCGGCATGAAGTTATGTGTGGAGAGTCGCAGTTGGTTTGGCCAGTTTTCAAAGCGAGGGCAAATTGATATCCTATTAAAGGGCAAGTACACATTGTCCAGCATTCAGACACTGGTAACCCGAGGACTGGCCGGTATGCTATTCTCTGTGTAGGTACCTCAACTTCTGGCCTTGACCTACAGGTGACTTTCGCTCTAGCCATAAAAACAAAACAAACAAAGCAAAGCAAAGCAAATCTCATGGCCTTCAAGTTGATGCTGACTCATAGAGACCCCGAAGGGGAGGGTACAGCTGCCCCTGTGACTTTCTGAGATTGTAATTCTTTATGGGAGTAGAAAGCTCTGTCTTTCTCCCTCAAAGAGGCTGGTGGTTTCAAACTGCTGACCTAGCAGTTAGCAGCCCAACGTGTAACCAACAGGGCTCCTGCCTTACCACCCACAAGCTCCACCCAATCCATGACCCTGTCTTCTGATTGCTCCTCTTGCCTGAACCACTTCAGCATGGGCAGCTCTCAGACCCTTAAAGACTAGACTGTTTGCTGTGAGTAATCTGCATTGCTTTTTATTCTAGAATGCAAGCCTTCATTTGGAAAACTAGAGACTTGGACTCATTTTATACTCCTTTCTCTAAAAACCCTCATCCATCCAACCGTGAATTTTGACTTTTGTGAATCTTGACAATTTCTTTTTTTTTTTGACAATTTCTTGGAGATTGAGTCTGACTCACATCAATCCCATAGGACAGAGTAGGGTTTCTAAGATGATGGATCTTCACAGGACCAGAGAGCCTCATCTTTCTCCTGCAGAGCAATTGGTGGGTTTGAACCACTAAACGTAAGGTTAGCATTTCAACTTAACGCACTGTACCATGAGATCTTCTTTGGCAAACTGCTACTTATTAAAAATGCAAATGATTTCCCTGTTCAGGTTAAGTCAATGTCTTGACCCAGGCCTACAAGGTACTCAAGAGCCCTGCTGGTGCAAGGGGTACGTGTTAGGCTGCTAACCAAAAAGTCAGCAGTTCAAAACCACCAGCTGCTCCAGGGGAGGAAGATGAGGCTTTATGCTCCTACAAAGATCCACAGCCTTAGAAACCCACAGAGCCAGGCTACTCTGTCCTGTGGCTTACCAGGTACCTCCTGGCCTCCCCTTCAGGCTTCCCTCCACGACTCTCTGGAGCACCCACAGCTGCAGCCACGCTTGCGCACACCTCCCGGAAGTGCCCACTCTCCTCTTCCCCTGGCAAGCTGCCCAGAGAGCTACATTCACTCTCCCTTGCTTGTTAGATGCCGGGCCTTGCATATAACATAACACGCATCCCCTCGCTCCCTACGCTTCTGCCTGCTCTGTATTTTCCCACAGTGCTTCCACCACGACCACGGGAGATCTTTTCCTGTGCCCTGCTTCTCTTCCTGCACCTAGGATGCAAGCTCTTTGAAGCAAGTATTTTATCTGTCTTGCTTTCCGTGGCAGCCCCAGTCCCCCCCCCCAGGGTTTGGCACATTGTAAACACCTGCTATTGGTTGAGCGAATGAAGGCTTGGAGGGAAAGAATAGAGCGGCTGCTCTCTAAATTCCTGCCGATTCCATGGAGCTCGGAGCGGTGAGGCCCTGTAGACTGTCTAGAGTAGGCTTATCAGTGTTGGGTGAAATTAGGATAGCAACAGGTCTCCATCTGTCTGTGGTTTGCAGGCAGGAGGTCTGTAGCTTTGGGGCTCCTGATGGGTGATCCTCCAGAGCCACCCAGCTCCAAATCACAGCCAGGAGCACGGCTACATGTCCAGGGCAGTGGGGTGCAGCAGGTTTCTATGTCTTGCTCCTGATTCAGCTGTTTGACTGTTCTCCCTGCTGGAGTGACTACGTGTCAGGATGACACAACGTGTTTATGACCCAGTTCAAGCAGCGCAAGGAGGTTTGATTTTTAACAGCAGCTGCCCCTGTTGCTGATCACCGTAACCCTGTCAAACTCGCAGTCCTGGATTATGGGTTTAGTTAGGGATCTTTGATCACAGAACCCATCACGGGCTAACCTTCCCATACACAAAGGGAGATGTATAAGGATTCAATCAAGGGTGACTCACGGAGCCCAAAGACTGGGACTTGGGAAGAACAGAACCAGGTGAGAGGGCACCAGATGCCCAAGGGGGACTGTGCTTCTCCCTTTGTCTTCTCTCCGTACAGACCCAGGGAGCGCCATGCTCGGTACAGGTCGGTGGCCCCCCACTCCCTACCCCCCTTCCTCCCTCTCTTCTGTCTCTCAGGTTTATTGGCATATAATTCACATATCACACAATTCAATAATCCAATCGCATCAAAAAGAGTTGCACAATCATCACCACTATCAATTTCAGTCATTCTTTTTTGATCAATTGCCCTTCCTGGTCAAAATGGCTAGTGGAAGGATAGTCGCTCGCAGCTCCAACTTCATACATAAGCTATTCTCCTCTGTCCACTCACCCCTCTCTTTCTTTCTCTCAGTTCAGTTTCTCTATTGGCCCACCCCTTGTCCAATTGTGACTGGTGACTGGTGGCCAGGAGATGGATTACGCTGAGGAAACGTGGCTGCTAGGAATCAGCCCTTATTGCTGGGGAGTACAGGGCAGGTAAGGTGTCACTGTTATCGGCAGTCCCCAAACCTATGCACCTGCAACACACAGGTTATCCATTTTCTTTTCTCTCTAACCAGCTGTCAACAATTCTGGAGGACCTTGCTTCTCCGACTGGATACAGTACGGTTCTACAGACATTGATTCTACTGGCTTGTCTCTCACTGGGCTCCACAGGACGGTTTATAACTTCATCAATGGAAATCCCTTGAGTTGTAGAGCATTTGATGAATTTTTTTAACAGCATTTCATCATCATGTCAATAAAAAATTCAATCATAGGCACACGTTCCTGAAACAATCGCTGAAGACAAATGGGTACATAAGCAAATGTGGTGAAGAAAGCTGATGGTGCCCGGCTACCAAAAGATACAGCATCTGGGGTCTTAAATGCTTGAAGGTAAACAAGCGGCCATCTAGCTTAGAAGCATCAAAGCCCACATGGAAGAAGCACACAAGCCTGTGTGACCATGAGGTGTAGATAGGACCAGGTATCAGAGTTTAAAGAACAAAAAATCCTATCAGTGGGTGCCCACCTTCCCGATATGATCACTGAAGACAAACGTGTGCCTAAGCAAATGTAGTGAAGAAACTGATGGTGCCCAGCTATCAAAAGATATAGCGGCTGGGGTCTTAAAGTCTTAAAGATAAACAAGTGGCCATCTAGCTCAGAAGCAACAAGGCCCACATGGAAG
>NW_022103905.1:10354762-10356579 GCF_000313985.2 Echinops telfairi
ATGGATGGATTGTGATAAGAATTGTACAAGCCCCCAATAAAATGATTTTTAAAAAAATTCAATCATAATTCAATCATTTAAATCTTGAGATTTGTCGGTAGAAATGATGGACATATACCAAGCCCCCAGGGGTCGAATAACAGAGATGTGGGTGAAGGGAGACAGTGGACAGTGTAAGATATGAAAATAATAATAATATTATATAATTTATCAAGGGTTCACAAGAATGGGAGGGTGTGGGAGGGAAGGAAAAAAGAGGAGCTGATACCAAGGGCTCAAGTAGAAAGAAAATGTTTTCAAAATGATGATGGCAACAAATGTACAAGTGTGCTTGAAACAATGGATCTATGGATTGTTATAAGAGTTGTGAGAGCCCCCAGTAAAATTATTTTTTAAAAAAGAAAAAGAACAACAAAGAAGAGTTGTACCATGGTCACCATATTCAATTCTAGAACATTTCCTCCTTCCTTGTGGTCACTGTTATTCACATAATTATTTTTTTCTCCTTGAGGCCCACTGTACGTCGTGCGCGTTTCTCTATGATGTCAACTAGAACAGATATTATTTCCATCTGAGGGTTGTTGTTGTATGCTTTTGAGCCCAACTCTGACTCCTGGCAGCCCAGCACACAGAGCACCATGCCGCCTGTCTCTGTACCCGTCTCCACTGCGCCTGACTGCTCTCGTGGCTGACTTGCAGAAGTAGATCACCAGTCCTTTCTTCCTACTTCGATTTAGCCTGGAAGTTCTGCTGAAACCTTTTAATCATCATAGCAACGTGCAACCTACCACAGACAGCAGTACAGACTTGGACCCAGATCTCTGAGAGGGAAGGTGAGAATTACACCACTGAGCCACCACTGCTTCGTGTATGAGAGTTAAGGAACCAGAAATAGAGAAGTTAAGGAATGCCAAACCGGTGAGAGCCGGAACTCGACCAGACGGCCGGCCTAGTTTTTCTGAGACGTGCACATTTTCCACCTTTGACAGTGTGCAGCCTTGCCTCCTTTGTAAGTCTCTGTTAGTGGAAAAGAGTGGCATTTTCCTTACCCGACGAGTGTCTATTTTATATAGATTCCAGTTTCTGCAGATTTCATCGCCCAAATTAGAACAGAGTGGAGTCAGGACTCGAACTCAGGCCACTCAGTCCTGGTTGTTGCGGGCTGTCTCTGAGTCTACACAGAATGAACTCATGGGGACCGCGGGCACAACAGGACTGACGCTTTATGACCCAGAGGGTTTACATGGCCTGGTTTTTGGAAGTGGTTTGCCAGACTTCTCTTCCTAATCTCTCTTAATCTGGACGCTCTCCTGGAGCCTGTTCCATCTCAGAGTGACATGCAAGTCCGCACTGACAGAAGGGGTTGCACCTGAGAGTCACTGGCTGGGCTTGGTCTCCCGAGGGGAGGGCAGAATTCTACCCCCAAGCCCCTCATTCGCAGACAGGTGAGCTTTCAATTTTCTTACATGAATCAGTGTTGACCTAGCTGCCTGTTAGGTGTCACACCACTTAATCTACTTCTTTTCTATATTATATTTTAATTACTGACTTAGAATTTTTATTTTAAAATGGGTGTATATCATTTTAAATTTAATTTGTATGTACCAAGTAGCGCTTTGTGATGAATTCTAAGCCTTACAGTTGTGTGTATTTGTTGAATTTCTTGGTCTGAATGTCTTTATACAGTTGTGCACTGTCCTACCTGCTAACTGGCTGGGCCATCTCAGTTCCGCAATCTCTCCTGGAATCCAAGCACCGGAGGCCCAGGATCCTCATCAGTCATTCGCGGCAGCCCTTCATCACTTAGAAAGTGGCCC
>NW_022103905.1:10357362-10358966 GCF_000313985.2 Echinops telfairi
TTTAGAGAGAGGCATTCATCACTGGAAGCCTGGAAAGCTGGAGAGGAATTTTTCAAGGACATCTTCATGCTTATGAACTTAAGGTTTCATCCTGATAAATGTTTCTGTCACCTCTCTGAGCTTCTTTGCTTAGAAGCCCGTTGCCTGCTGCACCTGCATCTCCAGCCCTTCCCTTAGCTGCCCAGCTGTGGGGCAAAAGAAGGCCTGCAGCTATGCTTTCCCTCCTAGCTTCAAAACACAAAGCACTGAAAGCCCGTGGGCGAGGTTTAAAAGCTACAGGTAAGCAATGGGGTGAAAAAAATCACCCGTCATCTCATTACCTAAGTAGAGCCGCTGTTACTGGTTCTGGACTTTGCCACCTCCGTCCTGTCCTCTTCCCTGGCTCAAGGGAATTGCTTAATTTTGTCCATAGTTACAAAGGTGTAAAAATACTTCAGAAACCCTCTCTCGCCCACCTCCCTCCAGTGATCCCAATCTTCACAAGCCCTCTCTGCTCCTAGTTGGTTGTGCCTTTATCCAGAATCTTTTGGTGTGCATATACAAACTTAGAGCCCTGGTAGTGTGGGGGATATGCTTTGCACTACTCACTGCAAGGTTAGCAGTTCGAAACCACCAGTCTCTCTGAGGAAGACACGCAGGACTTTCTCCTCCCATACACAGTTACAGTCTCCAAAACTCACAGGGGCAGCTCTACCCTGACCCATAGGGTCGCTGTAAGTCTGCATCTATAGATGGCAGTGAATTATTTTTATCTACAAACAGATACTCATCTAGTTTCATTTTCAAAATTGGGACCATGTTAAAATACGATTCTACAACGTACTTTTCTTCTCTCGTGATATGTTTCAAGCATCATTTTGACTTTATTTTTCTAAGTGTGATAGTTGGATTTCGCGTCCGCTTGGCTGGACCAGGCTGGACGTGGTTAGGCACTGAGGCCAGGTAATCCCCTATGATGTGACCTAACGTGATGGAATCAACTCCAGGATGGGATCTGCTGTGAGCAGCCAAGCAGTTGTAAGATTAGGGCGGAGTGCATCCCCCTTTATGCAGGGCGTAGCCCTCAGGGGTGCGGCCTAATTCCTATGTAATCGTTGCTGTGGAAAGCTTGCTTACTTATTGTGGGTTCTGGATCCTGCACCTGGCTTGTTGACCTCTGATTCTGATGCTGGGAGCCATCAGTACCTTGCCATCTGACCTTGAAACCTGCGGTGTCCCTGCTGAACCTGTGTTCCTAAGTCCTTGAAGCTACCTGAGCCAGGAGATGCCTCCGGCTTAACGGACACGCAGATTTGAAATCGGACTGGACTTGACTGTTTTGATAACTGTGTGAGCCATTTTCTTGATTAAATTGCTCTCTTTATATACATCCATATACGTGTCATTGCTTTTGTTTCTCTAGAGAACCCAGCCTAACACCTTATGGTAGTGATGGGGTTTCTTTTGGTCAATAAATGTGCAATAAGACATTTACCATGTCAACATTTTTTTTATGTGTATGCTCACTGAGTAGTTCAGCCATCACCACCACCCCTTTTCCTGTGATGGGTTTTAATGGCTGCAGACGATCAGATGGGAGGCTGCGCTGTCATTTGTAGAAGCAG
>NW_022103905.1:10362796-10364246 GCF_000313985.2 Echinops telfairi
TTGCCCTCACCTCTCTTCCCAGAGACTAGTGTTGGCTTGGGTACGGCAGCAGGCCCCCTCCACGGGGTGTGCCTTGTCCACACTTGTTCTGCAGCCCTCCGGCCAGGGCCTGACCCGTTCTTTTCCAGAACGTGCAGGAAAGCAAACCTTGACTGCGGGGGTGGGGTGCACCCAGCTTTCCTCTCATCTGCTAGCGAGAGGCTTGAAAGTCAAATGGGCCGGCAGGGCCAGAGTGGCTGTGTCACTGTGGTCAGCCCCAGACGTTGTCTTTGGTTTCACGGAGGTCAGGTTTGCTCAGACACACGGGCCAGGAGTGCAATTTCTGGCAACCCGTCCTTTGGGTCATCAGGTTGCAAAATCCCCAGCGCTCTCCAGGTCAGAGACTTTACAAGGTACCTATCACCTGTGCCTTCTGTACACCTTGACCTCTGCCCCTCCCTCTCTTCACTCCCCCCGCTGCACCCATCTTTCAAGGATTTCATAACAACTCATGCTTCACATCTGCTTCTGCGGTCATTCATAGCCTTTGCCTCTTCTCCCCTCCTCCTCCCAGCAGTGCTGGCTCTCCTCAGTGACCACTAGTCACCAGTGCCGTGTCATCATGGTGTCACGCTCTCCCTCCGTGTCCCTCCTCGCAGGTCAGACTCTACAGAATCTTTAGTAATGTTTCTTACCAGTCTGAATCATAAGATCATCGGTGATAAACATAGTTGTGTAAACTGCTTAAATGCAATATTATTTGGATGACATCTACTCCTCACTTCATGGAGACAAAATTGTCTAACATGTCATCTTTACAATAGTTCTTTAAAAAGTCGACTTAAAAGTTACTTTAAAAAAAAATGACGTACTGGCAATCATGAATGTCAAAGTGTGAGTAACACGGGCCATGACGGGTAAGGTCATGTGTCAGTTTGGCTGGGCCATTAGTCTCTGAGTTTGACACTTAGGTAACGGTGTGATATGGCTGTTCGTGATGATGTGGGCTTCGTGCATCTGATGGAGCCATCTTCCATTTTGGCATAGCGGCGATTTTCACATGCTGACCCGATGGTGTCGCAGAGTGAAGATGGGCACGAGCAACACTCATGTATGACGAAGTCCAGGCCCTATTTGTCAGGTCCCTGAAGAGCCATCACACCGTTGCCGTGTGCGCGCTTAGTGAAGGCATGAAAGCCTTTTTCATTTTTTCCTCTTTTTCTTTAATTACATCTAATTTTCACAAAAGATATTGACACAAGTTCACAAATACGAGTGATCATAATAGGCACACCCCGTGGAGGGGGCCTGCTGCCGTACCCAAGCCAACACTAGTCTCTGGGAAGAGTGGTGAGGGCAACCAACCTGGGCGATCAGGAAAGGCTTCCTGGAGGAGGGGGTCTTGTGTAGCTAGCACCCCAGAAAATATGACAAAATCAGCAACTATAAAAACACCAGCAGTAGAGAAGTA
>NW_022103905.1:10365877-10367215 GCF_000313985.2 Echinops telfairi
AATATTTGATTTACAAATAAGGAATCCTACTTCGCGGAATTTCATTTATCACGGTAGGGTCTAGAACCGATTAACCGCGATAAACGAGGGTTCACTGTATAGGGTTTCTGGGGCTTTGTGCATCTTCATGGGCATCGAGAGCCTCATTTTTCTTCAGATTGGAAGAGGTGGCAAATTTAAAAAGGGTGGGGGGATAAAAGTCATCACAATCCCACCTTCCCTGTTGACATTCTGGTATACTTTTCTTCTAGTCTTTTTTCCCCTATGAACAAAAATATATTATGTATAGAGTCTACATAAGGCTCTATGCATACTATAGAAATGAACATACAGATTTAGCAATTGAGGTCATACGGGTGCTTTTTCAGTTCTGCAGTTATCAATCAGTAGTACTAAAACCTAAAGCCTTCAGTCTTTAGGGCAAATGCCAGGTTCAGACCTGTAACCTGAATTCCCCTATGCCTACCCCTCACATTTCCCGCATTCTCATTCTACTTTTGTAGATGATTTAGGATTGTAAAAGATTCTCATTTAAAAAATAGAAACACACAATCAATAAAAATGCATACTCTTATCTGGCTGTGTCATGATTATTTAGGAAGAAAGCTACTGCTGAAAGCCAGCAAGTGGAAGGCCATGGAGCCCAATGGTCTGATCCCGTTATACATGGGGTCACGTGTGCTGGGCCAACTCAACAACAGCCATCCACAACAGCATGATTGATTGCCCCATTGCCCCTTTGTCGGTCACGCAGGGCTGTCTGAGGGGGACAGGGCACCACAGCACAGAAGCTGCAGATGGGAGCGATGGACCAGTTCTATCCTTGGAGGAAGCCAGTCCCTCGTCTGAAAAAGGAATGGCTGTGCTGTTGGCCCTCTGAAATCCCTACAGCACTGGACGACAGGTGGTGGCTCAAACTGACCCAGGTGCCCAGTCAGGAGGGCTTTGGACACCCTACGGAGCAGTTTTACTCCATCGTCCATCAGGACCAACTCTGCCCCATGAACAGTATCAAGAAGGCGCCTGCTAAGGAGGGTGATGAGATTGATAAGTCTTATTCTTTGGGCAGCTCTGGGGACAGACGCAAGGAACAGAAGTGAAACCATACTTTCGAGCTCTGGGTCAGTCCGAGCATGGCCTGAGTATCAGAGGGGTCCGGGTGGCGGCGAAGCCAAGAGAGCCAACAAAATGTCACTGTGCCCGGGGCTGGGATCGCTAAAGGAATGGATGAACAGAAGGCAGGTTGCAAGTTCTAGCCACCAATCCACACAAACATTGCCCTACAGGTGGCACAGGAATATGTAATGAAGGCATTTACTTAACAAATTAAGTGGCCTC
>NW_022103905.1:10369079-10370622 GCF_000313985.2 Echinops telfairi
AACTGGCTAAGGCAGCTGCACCCTGGTCCGACCATCAGAAAGCAAGAGACCCAAGAACTAGGGAGGTGAGGTTCACTGAGCCATTTATCCCTCTGCACTTCAATTAACCGCACATGTGTTTATCGGCAAGGCTGGCATAATAAACTACCTCAATCCACCCCTTGCCAACCTGGCACCTGCACATAATTCTTTAGCTTCATGATTGCAATTAAGTAACACCTACACCTTAATCTTATAATCCTATGAATATGTTCCCCCACCTATGAAAGTTTGTAAGCCAATCACTTCATGTCTTTATCCCCCCAATTTTGAGTATCCAATTTATACACTGCCCACTTACATCAACGCAGTTCTCTAAGAAGACAATAATTTTTTTCGACACGAAGAGTCTTCATTCCAGTTGGAACCTTGTGAAGTCTGCATCCATAAGCAAAGTCAAATCCGGACAGGCCATCTATAAAGTCAGCACAATAGACACCAGTTCACAGGCTCAAAAATCTCCAGCTGGTCGGGTTCTGGTCAACTCAATGTGGGCTGCCTCACTCAGCCTCCACAGGGTGCCCATTGGTCACCTTGCCTTAGACCATGGGCTCTCGCCAATATTCAACAAGCCTAGCCCCCTCAAGCTAGGTCATGAACCTTAGACCAGTCAACCCGCTCTCGTCTTCTCCTTTTTCCTGTAAACCAAGTCCACAGGTGTCAGAGGCCAAACTCAACCAGTCTTTTTATTGCTGCATTTCTCCCACTTCCACTCAACAAGTAGATCCAGGTGGTCACCTAGCAAGCATTTTGGCCTGTTCTCAGGCTCCCTGTAACATTCAGTCCTAGAGAGGAGGCTTCTTCCTGGTTCTAGATTTTTTCCAGCTTTTGACAGTGTAAGGCAGCCATGACTCCATGACAGGCCGAGCCTCTTAAAATAGGCCCAAGTTCCATTTTTCCAGCTTTAAGTTTTGTTTCTCTAACAAAGTCACCCTCTCCCCCGAAATGACGCCGACCACACCTGGAAAGGCCCGAGTGATCACAATAACGCTGACCGCACCTGGAAAGTTCTGAGTGACCACAACTGGAAGGTCCTGAGAGGGGAGCCAGTCAACCAAAAAGACCTACCCAACCAATTGTCTCCAGATGAAGTCATTGAACTATAGGAGGGTGAGGGGGAAATAGTCTCACCCGGTTTATGTAACCTATAAAAAGTATAAAAACTTGCCTTGTGCCCCAGGCCGGGGGCTTCGTCTCGGAGGTGGCCACTGCGTTGGTGCTCTGGGACTTGGGCTCTAGCTCGAGCTAGTCCATAAACTCCTTTGTTGTTTGTAGCCTCGGTGATTCTGCCTCTCTGTTCCCGGGCCGAGGGAAAGCCGGCAGTAACAACAAAGACTACTGGTTCCTAAGTACTCCAAAGCACTGGGTGGGGCAAACCCATCTAAAGATCAAATTTTAATGGCTGAAGTCAAGTGGGCTTAATAAACTAACTACCTCAGGAAGGGACAGACAGGTCAGGCTGATGACTGGGTTGTGTTCCCCGAAGTTGATTTCTCACTCGGCT
>NW_022103905.1:10379519-10384571 GCF_000313985.2 Echinops telfairi
ATATATATATATCAATAAATATAAAAATAAATAAATGTATATTATATACGAGGAGACAGTTCCCCCAAACCAGATTTTTTTAAAAGCTAGGCACTTATTTATTTATTTTTACAAAACAGCCTATCACCTTCAAAGTATTCTCCTCACACTTAGTACATTTGTGAAATCTATTATTCCATTGTTCAAAATAAATCATTTTATTGGGGGTCTCTTACAGCTTTTATAACAACCCGTTGTATCTGCACATTTGTACATATGTTACCATCCTCATTTTCAAAACATTTTCCTTCTACTTGAGGCCCTGGTATCAGCTCCTCTTTTTTCCCTCCTTCCCCACCCCCTATGATTCCATTCTTGGAACTATTTTTCAAACTCATCTGTCTGGGTGGCTGACAGCACCTCCCTTGTGTCTTTCTTCACCTCTGCTACATCGTCAGATCACTGTCCTTTCATGTCCCTCGTCACCTGTGGAAACAAAAAGAAGTCACAGAGAGAGGTAAGGTGCGTGAGGCAAGAGAGGCATGCTGTTTTTTGCCAAAAACTGGCCCACTGAGATGGCTGTGTAAGCAGGGACATTGTCATGGTATCAAAGTCAGTCCCTCAACTGCCGAAAATCAGGCCTGTTTTGTCGCACACTGTTACGCTATCTTTTCAGAACCTCTAAATAGAAAGCCTGATGGACAGTGTGACCTGGTGGAATGAACTCCAAATGCACTGAGTTGACATTTTTGTCCGTTTGGGAAGTTGATGGACGTCCACAACAAGGCTTGTCATGAATGGATATTTCACTGCTTTTGAAATGAGAAAGGCACTTGTACACTTGAGTTTTTCCTATAGCGCTGTCCTTGTCAGCTGTGTTGAACATCACAACAGTTTCTGGGGCATTTTTCCCAAGCAGGAAACAAAATTTCATAGCCGCACACTGTTCTCTTACATTGGCCATGACCAAAAATGCGGTTTGAGTGAAACTGCTTTTACGAAAAAATTCACTATAACCAGAGAGAACCTTCCCAGGCAATGCCACTAGGTGCACTAACTCAGAGTGAGTTGCATGATGCTCACCTAGTGGGGGAAATGTGCATAGTGCAATTTTGGGTTTTTTGGGGTACCCCCGCATATAGTATGCATATATCATTATGTAGACGCTATACATATTATATTTATGTTTATAGGGGAAAAAAGGCTAGAAGAAAAACACACCCAAATGTCTACAGTGAAGGTGGGAGTGGTGATTTTTATTTTGCCTTAAAAAAAAATTGCCACCATTTCTAATTGGAAGAAAGATGAGGCTGTTGATGCCCATGATGATTTATATTGAGTCACTATGAGTTGGCATCTACTGGGTGGCAAGGGGTGGGGTGAGAATAGGGTCCCACTATGAGTCAGCTGGCTCAATGGCAATGGGTTTTACGTTTTCCAAGTTTCCAGGGATGAACGATTGCACGTAACCCATCCCAGCCTCAGGGAAGACATGAGCTAAAGGGTGGAGCAAGAAGTAGGAGCAGAGAGGAGGTGGGGGGGAAATCCTCATTGCCATCCAATCGATGCTGATATAGTGACCCTATAGGACAGAGGAGAAGTGCCCCAAGGGGTTTCTGAGACTGTAACTCTTCCCAGAAAGCCTCATCTCTCTCCCAAGGAGCAGCTGGGGGGTTGCAGCCTACTTTGTGCCCACTGTGGCACCGGGGGTCCTTGTGGGAGTTGGGGAAAGACAGTGGTCTGCTAGGCGGACTCATTTGTGGCCTTGGGAACCCCAGGACTGGCCACTGCTCAGTCATGCTGACTATGTTGGGGACCTTATTGTCCTAGAGGCATCATTGGCCAGTGGGCTGAGAGGATGCTTGACCAGCTTCCATAGAAGGTCAGAATGTGAGCCCTGCTCTTTCGGAGGCAAGGGCAAGGGGCCAAGTTTCAAGAGTTCTGTCTGTCAGCTAGCTTAATAGGAAACAATCAAGTTGGATCCAGGCCTGACGTCCTATGAAGGTAAGTTTCAACTAGATCAGGATTTCGTGCCAAACACACAAGGACCAATCAGAGGAAACCCAGGCCAACTGCAGGTCTGTAACCGTAACCTGGACGTGAGAAACACTCTCTCAACATCACCCAAAACCCAGAAGCAGGATAGGAAATGCATGATACCTTTAATTGCATTATGAAAAGCCGAAAGCAAAAACACTTACTTGGGGAGGGGGAAGCATACAAAAAGTAAAAAGGCAAAAGATAAACTAAGAGATGTTTGCAGCGTATTGTACCGATAAATGATGTCTGCTGCTGGCAGTTTGGGTGCGTGGCTTTGAGCATGGATTCACGGAGGCCCAGGGGACAGAGGACACTGTAGGGCAGCGGTTCTCAACCTGTGGGTTGGGACCCCTGTGGGGGTCGAGCGACCCTTTCACAGGGGTCGCCGGATTCATAACAGTCGCAAAATGACAGTGATGAAATAGTAACAAAAATAAGTTTATGGTTGGAGGGCACCACACGAGGCACCGGATGGAAGGGTGGCAGCGTTAGGAAGGTTGCGAACCATCACACACGCACAGTGTAAGGTGTTCTTGGCTGCGATGTGGAAGGAAGCAGGTTGCCTGGTGCTTCTTGCTCAGAGCCTTGGGTGGGGAGGGGGGGTGGGTTCAGCCGTCAACCTTTCCGTGAGCAGCGGAGCGCTTCCTCGTGGTGCCACCAGGGCTGCGGAACGCTTCTAAAAACAGAGAAGAAACACTCCAATCCTGGAGAAAAAGCCATGAGCAGGACAAGAATGGCCCCTCCCCGAAGGCAGAGACGTGGATCCCCACTCCTGTGAGAGATCCAGTTACCATGGCGCTGAGCGCTCCTTTCTCAACCACTAAACTGGTTCAGGACCTTAGAAGCACGGCGCTGCGTTTACTGCTTAGGCTGTGGGGAAACTCACTCATATTGCAAAACGACAAAATCCCCGTGGGACTGAATGTGGCAATGCTCAGATGCAGCACAGTTACGTACGCAGTGCATCCTTTGACCCAGCGAAGTCATTGCTAAGAGTTTATGAGAAAGATCCACTGAAAAAAACACCCCCCACCCCACCCCCACCCCCCAAATCCAGCATTGAGCTCAGGTCTTGGTTCCCAACTAGTACATTTGAGGGCAAGTTTAATAAAAATGCTACAAAATCACAAAAATCTTTATGAAACAAAAATAGCAAAAGGTGAATTCTGTTTCTCCACATAGCCTCCATGGAGGTCTATGTTTCTGAAGGTGGAGTTTCCATCTCTGGTCTCAAGGATTTCTACACTCTATTTATAAACCATGATGCTTCTGTTGGCTTCGTCCAGGGACTCAAACCTTGTTTCTTTTAAAGCTTCTTTGAGTTTTGGGAACAAAAACAAGTCTGAAGGATCCGGATGAGGCCTACCGGGTGGATGGGGCAAGTTTTCCCAAGGACATTCTCAAGGGACAGCCCTTATGTATACCTTAAAGAAGGAACTAGGACATTGTCACAATGGGAAAAAAGAAATCCCACGGCACCATTTGGCTGGCCTCTTTCTCACCAGTTCAGTTTTCGATTGTCTTAAAACTTCCTAAGCTCCAGGGATCATCCTGTGTCCTCTGAGAGAAGCTGCGTCAAGAAGACCCTTTGGGGTACCCCCCATCCCCCACCCAGGCCCCCAGCCACCAGTAGATCCCCTTAGAAGCCGCTGTTTTGATTGGACCATTGGGGCAGGCAAGTGTGTTACTGAGAACCTGTCGGCGGTCGTCCACTGATCACAGACACGTGTTTAAAGGCAGTTCGTTTGGCATAAACCCATGAATGTAGGATCCGGAACCCCCGGTTGCAATACTTTGGGGCTCTCCTTTGTGTTTCTCAACACCAGTGTCCACTACTGCAGCCTTCTGTCTGCCCTGGTGTCTAGCCTGGCTCTCAGGAGTTTGAGTGGCCCAGTGGTTAGGGTGGGGCTGCAGATGCTAGGCCTGTAGTTCAAAACCGCCAGCCGTCCCGTGGGAGAAAGACGAGGCTCTCTGCTCCTGTAAAGAGTTAATGGTCTCAGAAACCTACAAGGGCAGGTCTACCCTGTCCTACAAGGTTGCTATGAGTCAGCATTGACTTGATGGCAGTGAGGGTTTTCGCCCATGTCCACTGCTGGCCTTTTGTGTCTGGTGTCTGCTTCTAGCACAGTTGTCCTCATGTTCCACCCTAGGGTGGCCCCTACTGCAATATCAGGCCCCCACAGGGACTGGGGGATGCTGCAGAGGCAATGCAGGAGGCAGGGATGAAGACTTCCGGGAGCACAACACATGACCATGAATTCCATGTTGGATCAAACGAGCTCCTGCCTGGCCGGCCCACCTGGAGGAAAAGAACCTCCACGTCTGCTTCCAAGAACAGCTCAAGTCTCAAGGACATGTCCGCCACCTAAATTCCAGCCACCACATGGGGAGCCCTCTAGTGATGCCACCCACCAAGCTCTGGGTGCCCCAACCAGTCCCCAGTCCTGCCTCCCTAGAGTCTAGCTCAAGTGTCTTCTCAATGGCTGGCCTGCAGGTCCCCTCGGGAGTCTGCCTCTCTAGGACCCCCTCTTCATGCTCCACTTGCTCTGTCCCCTCACCATGCTTAGGACCCCTGGTGGTGTAGTGGTTACCAGTTGGGTTGTGATCCGCATGATTCCAAACCACCAGCAGCTCCTCTGGAGAAAGACTGGGCGTTCCACTCCTGTCAGCAGTGAAGGTCTCAGAAACCCACAAGGGGTCGCTATGAGTCTGCATGGACCCCATAGTGGAAACTGGCTGACTTGCCCAACTCCTGAGCATCCCCACTCCATCCAGGCCAAGTGTCCGTGGGTCTAACAACGACAACAACAACACTAAGGGAAATGACCATTTCCAGTCCAGGGCAGCAAAAGTGAGTCAGTCTAATCCTGAGATAGCGGCTCACAGCAAGGAAGCTATGGGGAGCCCATGCTCATGACAAAGCACCCAGAGACAGGCATGAAGGAGTCAAGCTTTGCTTACATGAGGTGAGGAGCTAGAGCGTGCAGCGGCCCTCAAACTATGGCCCGCGGGCCACATGCGGCCCGCCGAGGA
>NW_022103905.1:10384778-10391648 GCF_000313985.2 Echinops telfairi
TAGGTTATAATTGTTGGAGCCTGCTGATGGGTGCATCAGGGTACACCATCTTATTGTTTCTAAATTAGCATGTTAACAAATTTCCATAATAAAAATCTTAAAAGAAAAAAAATCCTCCCTAAGACAAGGAAAGATAGGTGTCTGTACCAATTCAATTCTCTCCAGCAGGAGTGTGGAGTCGTAATTATAATTTCAAATGACCACATGGAGTTAGCAGTGTCATACATTATGCATAGGTTCTATTATTTGAAATATATTTTTAGGACAAATTGCTATATTGTCTGGGAGTTTGAGGCAGGTGAGTATAAAAAGGACTGAGTTTAAAAAAAATGCAGAGACCCAATTTACATAGGGAATAAGGAGTTGCAAACTCTACTTCCAACAGATAAAGAACTAAGAGTGAATCCAGTTCACACAAAAGGCAATAATTCCAGAGAAACCAGTGAGGCAATCCCAGGCACCTTCCTGCTCCCTGAGTTTCTCTGGTCGAATCAAGCACCCTGGGTACCCAGAGGGTCAATTCTGTGAGTCAGAGGCACCGTGGTGGCGTAGTAGGTTACTCATTGGGCTGCTAACCTCAAGGTCAGAAGTTCGAACCCCCTGATGCTACTCAGGAAAAAGATGAGGCTTTCTGCTTCCATCAAGATTTACAGTCTTGAAAAACCACAGAGCAGTTCTCCTCTAGCCTATCCGAGCAAGCCGTGGCTCCTCCCTGCCCCAAAGGGCCTGCTTGAAGCAACGATGTGGGGTGCACTGAGCGACCCCACATGAAGAGAGGAGTCTGGGTCTCTTAGTGAAGCCATGGTGGCGGAATAGTTAACGGCGCTGGGCTGTTAACCAAAAGGTTAGCAGTTCTCACCCACCAGCTGCTCTCTGGTGATCTGTGCTCTGACTGTCTGGGAAACCCACAGGGGAAGTTCTACTCTACCCTAGGGTTTCTATGAGTCAGAATGGTCTCAGTGGCCGTGCGTTTATTCTGACTGGCGGAGGGCCCCACTCAGCTCCAGTGTGACTCACATAATGAACTGGCGACATTGTCAACGGCCTGCGGTCTCTTTCACAGGGGCTGGGGGTTGGGACTTAGGTGTCTACAACACAGGGTGGCCGAGGCTTTCGGTTTGAGGGTCTGTTTTCATTTCTCCAGTGCCCACCCAGAGGCTGGGTGGCTCGCAAGCGGCCTGTCTCTAAAGGGTTCTCCCAAACAGCCCAAAAGGTGGGTGTGCGGGGCTGTAGCTCAGCTCCCCGGTGCCCTCTCCGCAGTCTCTAGAGGAGTGGATCGCCAGCGCGGTCACCCTCGGAGCCACTGGGTGCCTCAAACCATCAACCTTTCCATGAGCAGCCACCAGGCCGCCCCCAAGGGTCTAGGTAGTCCCAGGTATCCTGAGGTCAATTCCTCCCTTGAAGGCCGCTTATACTTACTGGAAAGCAGTGTCAAAACATAGTTACGGCGAAGTCTGTGGTCAGAACTGTCAAACCACACAAGGGCCCACTTCTCCATCCGGCAGCTGATTTCCGAGAAGTAGCCCTCTCCATCGTAATCGCAATCGTTGGTCTGCCTCCAGGGGGGAGGCGCCGGTTTCTAAAGGTGCACCCAGGACACAGAAACCCTGAGAGGGTGGGGTGGGGTGGCATGATGGCCCAAGCCCCCTAGCTGACCCTGTCTGACTTTTCAGCAGAAACCCAATTTCTTAGCCAAGGTGAGCCCTTTCAGGCCATACGACGGCTGCTTAATGTGTATCAGTGAAATGAAATTTGCTCTCCCTTCAGCGGCTTGGTATTTTGGTGTGTGTGTGTGTGATGAAAACATACAATTACAATCAAGCTGAAAACGCGTTTGTTTCTAGTAAGCTCCAGTGTCTGGCTCTCAGAGCCAAACATGCTCTGTTTTCCGGGGCCCCTTTTGGGCCCCTTGTTAAAACACTGATTCCAGGGTGCTCTGCTGGGGAGTGTAGATTGCAGAACGATGTTATGATGGTTCAACACATGAAATTGGGAGACACACAAGTGGCTTTTGTTATTTGATCTTGTCGTTCAAATGCTAGGGCTTCTCTTTGCTGGAGGAGGGAGGGTGGCTTTGTGTGAGGTGGGAGTTTCCAGTCTTTACCCCCATGACCCCAATGCCTTCTTGTTCTCCCCACGCTTCTCGGATAGCTTTCTCTGGCTGCTTTGAAGAAACGTCCCTGTTGGTTTCCTCTGGTTCTTTAATGCTTCCTCGCCCCCACTATCATGACCCCAATTTCTACCTGATAAATCCAGCTAGATCAGAGCATGTACATGGGTACAGATAAGAGCTGGAAATACAGGGAACCCAGGTCAGATAAACCCCTCAGGACCTATATTGAGAGTAGGGATACCAGGAGGATAAGGGAAAGATGGGGGGAGAAAGGGGGAACCGATCACAACCATCTACCAGTGGTGAGAGTGGTGATACCGGGAGGGTGGAGGGAGCGTGGGGTGGGAAGGGGGAACCGAGTACCAGGATCTTACATATAACCTTCTCCCTGGGGGATGGACAACAGAAAAGTGGGTGAAGGGAGACACTGATCAGTGTAAGACATGAAACAATAATAATAATTTATAAATTATCAAGAGTTCATGAGGGAGGGGCTGCTACCAAGGGCTCCAGTAGAAAGCAAATGTTTTGAGAACGATGATGGCAATAAATGTACAAATGTGCTCGACCCAACAGACGGATGGATGGATCGTGATAAGAGCTGGATGAGCCCTCAATGAAATGATTTTTAAAAGAAAGAAAAGGCCCCGTTGGGCTTGCTGACCTTTTTCTCTGCAGTTGCCAGGGAGTGGGTTCCGACCCGGAGCAGGACTTATGTAGGACAGGAGGAAACCCTGCGGGTCCTGCGCCATCCTCACCATGGTCCGTGGGCGGGGCCTGCCTCGGTCACCTTGGGGTCAATTCACCTCCTTTTCTTTCTTTTTTTAAAAATTATTTTACTGGGGGCTCATACAATTCCCACCACAATCCATACATACATTCCTTGTGTCAAGCACATGTACATTCGCTGCCCCCATCATTCCCAAAACACCCGCCTTCTACTCTAGCCCCTAATATCAGCTGCTCATCTCCCCCCTCCCTCATGAACCCTCCATAATTCACAAATCATTATTGTTTTGTCATAAGTACATCTGTCCGACATCCCCCCCTCCGCCCTCTTCTCTGCTGTCCATCCCCCAGGGAGGAGGCTATACTTAGATTCTTGTAATTGGTTCCCCCCTTCTACCCCACATTCCCTTCACCCTCCAGGCCTCGCCCCTCTCACCACTGATCCCGAAGGAGTCGTCTGTCCTGGATTCCCTGGGTTTCCAGTTGCTGTCTGTACAATGTACATCCTCTGGTCTAGCCAGGTTTGTAATCACCTCCTTTTCTGTAGTTGCTCTGAAGCATCCCCCAAGAGGGGCCTGGACCTTCCTTTCTCTGTCTTAGGGTCTCCTCCTTCATGATTTCGAAGATTGCTCCCCTGATTCTGTGCCCAGCTCAAATCCCTCGTCTTCTCTATAGAACTTTTATCAAACAACTTTTAGCTAACACAAGTAATAGGAAAACCAAAGGGCAAACACTTAAAATAATAGATTCATTTGTCTCACGTGATAAAAATTCTGTGCTGGGCCAGTGGCAAAAAAAATAAATAAATAAAGTAACATGAGAAGCAGGCTGACATTGTAATGTTGTTGATTTCCGCACATGGGTGTGTGGTAACCTCCAGCTTTAAGGCAAGGAGAAGGAAGAAGGGGCCTGGCTGTTGCTTTCTGTTGGGAAAGCAAAGGATTTCCCAGAACCCTCTCCCCTCCCGGCTTCTTTACCCTATCCTGATATTCCCCATCCCTCCCCGCACACTCTGTCTTCACTGTGTTGGCTGCTGCCACCTCCCCTTCTCCAGGGAGAGATTTCAGACGCCCTTGACTTGTAGCTCTTCTTTCATGGGGGGTCTTGAGATCCGCTGTTCCTGCTTATGCGATGGCTCCCTTGAAATCCTCTCCGAGATGGAGCCGTCTATTCCTTGTTGGCCTGCTCCCACCCAGTCATTTGGCTGGAACAACAAAGACTGTTGGTGGAAGAATCATGCAAGTAATTCTACTTTACCACACCCTCTGGCAAACCCTTGTGGTCCTAAACTAAACCAAACTCACTGGCATGGAGTCGATGTAGATTCATAGTGACCCTATAGGATAGGGTAGACCTGTCCCTGTGGCTTTCCAAGACTGGGACTCTTTAAGGAAGTAGAAGGCCCCTTGTTCTTGTCCTAAAGGGGCTGCCAATCTCAATACCCTTCACCCCGTGGACACAGGGCAGGCACACGATCCTGTCCTAACCACTCCTATTAATCCATGTCCTTGGCCACAGTGATTGACACGTGACCCAAATATGCGCAATCAGATACCTTCTCTAGGATTTTTGCTATAGAAGTGGGCTGATGTCAGCCTGGGGCTTTCTCTGGACATGAGCTTGCCTTTCTCACTCACCACCATCAATTCCTTCAAATGGGTTTGTGTGTTGGACTGGGAGAGGGGACAGCTGCTGTGCTGGAGACGGATGGGGGGGTTACCTGCTCAAGACACAGAGTAAGAATGAAGAGAGAAAGACAGTTAAGAGAATACATCTGTGTGTGTGTGTGTGTGTGTGACTTTATTAAATCTGATGTAGGTCCACATTTTATGTACATGTTTAATTCAACAGAGGTATTGGAAACAAATGCCTGGATGGTTCTTCCAATGCTGTCTCCAAGGTCCGATGTTCAACAGGGCAGTGTGGACGATGAGGCCATCTGAGTGATATGGGTGTGCAGGGATCCAGGAGAGTGCAATGCTAACACACTGAGCACAAACACTGCGGTGGAACGAAGAGCAGCAAGGACATGCTTTCCTCCTTGCGCTTCCAGGACTCCACGTTTCCCTGGTTTCCTCTTCCCTCGCTGGCTGCACTTCCGTCTCCTTTATCGGACCCCCCCCCCCACTTCTCTCTTGGCATTGCAGACTCCTGGCAGGTGTTGCTCCCTGGCGAATCACCATCCTGAGATGATCCCTGGAAACTAGTCAGAATGACCCCTTAAGGCCCCAGTCTGTCTGTCAGCCCCCCACCCCACCCACAGTGTCAGTGCCCGCACCTTCTCCATCTCGGAAGCAGTTCCGTTCCTCCGGGGGGAGAGAGGTCCCGGGTGCACAATGGAAGATGGAAAGACGGCCAGCTCCTCACCTGTCATGGTGAGAAGCCAGGAGATCATGTCTTAGACGAAAACGTCAAGAAAGAAAAATACTAGCGTTCTCATTCAAAACAAGGAGACACGTACTAAAAGAATCCATTACAAAAATAATCAAGTTGTCCATGGGGCTGGGGTCTGAAGAGAGAAGGATTAGGAATTGCTGGTTTTCCCTAACAAAGCTTAGTGAAGCACTGGCTCTTTAAATTATGACTATGTATAACTTAACGGGGGTGGGGGGGCAGGGGGGGGAGCGGGGAGGAAAAGAAAAGGCAAGTTGATACTCATCTAAGGTGGGGTGTTTTTTTTATGGGTGTTCTTATTTTAAGTATCTTAACATTCGATTTAAATCTCAGTGGGGTAAATTGCCTTGAATGGAGCTGCATTAGCGCGACAGCTCACCTGTAATGCAGCAGGTCTTATCTCTGGCCGATCCGAGGCTGCACACTTGAATCACCTGGGACCGTTCCCCACGTCAGCCAAGCCGGTGTCTCTGGGGCTGGCTGAAGCACCCTGGTTCTAGAAGCACTGCAGAGAACCCTACTAAGTGTCAAGATCGAGAGTCACTGGCCTATGGAGGGATTGAAGAACACACACATCTAGATACACGATGTGTACGGTGACAAATAGACATACCTGTCGAAATTCACCCCTGAATCACCTCCCAGTGCGCTTTGAGGGAATTATTCAGCAGCACTCTTGCATGAAGAGTTTGGGCCCACTTTCAGGGGAGGGCGTGGAGGGGTGGGAAGGAGTGGAGTCTGACATGTTGCTGTGCAACCCCCCTTGGAGGCAGCGTGCAGCGGGAGGTCCCTGCTGCATGGGTGTCAAAGGCTGTCATTGCGACGCTATAGTCAGCCGAGCCGTGGCCTAGCCACGCTCAGCACTGGATACAGTGTGCGGGTGCAGGTGGCGGGGCTGAAAGGTAGGAAGATTAGGGATACAGGGGGTTGTCTCGGCCAAAAGCCTACACTAAAAGAAAATTAGCTGGCTGTGCACAATAAAGGGGTTTGGCAAAAACCAGGCACCAGGTAGACACCTATGGGGATAATACAAAGGTGGGCGTGCTCAGACCCAGGTCACCCAGGCGCAGGTGGAGGTCAACCTGGCCACACACACTACGCACCGGCAACGTTACCTTGCACATGTGCCTGAACTCAGCCACTAAGATGGGCTAGTACCCTTAACCATGACATTCCCCCTGCCCCCCAAAGCAGGGGATAAAGAGCAGAGACTGAAGGCGGGGCCCGTTGTCTTTCTGGTCCCAGGGTAGGTTGTCTCCTGTGTGCTCTCCCTTTTTGGTGCCGGGACCCCTCTTGGTTCTGTGAACCCCTCTTATTAATGGCCATTTTTTTTCCCTATGTGGTTTTGGGTGCTTACTCTGAAGTGGCCATTTTCAGTCACGAACTCTCCCTCAACCCCCGCCATGCGGCCTTGCACACTGTCTAGGGGTAGCGTGTCCCATCTGAGATTGTCCTGCCCGAAACTTCCTTCCCTTTCCGCTATCAATGACTTGGATTTACAGAAGTGCTTCTGCCGTGGGAATTCTTTCAGGGCTGCGAAGTGAGAACCGAGAAAACCATCCAGAAACCTAACAGGGCTGTCTGCTCTGTTCCTTCGTGTTGGTGTTTTTAACACCCCCAGAACCCAGCCAAGC
>NW_022103905.1:10391751-10412097 GCF_000313985.2 Echinops telfairi
ACACACACACACACACACACACACACACACAAAAGCAAGCCATCAAAACAATTCGTTTTAATGGATGATAAATGCAAACGGGATGGTCCCTTTACAGCCCCATCCCTCCCTGTCTTTGCCCTGCCAGAATTACCTTTTATGAGTCTTGCAGGCAGCATGATCTCATGACTCATCGGGTCTTTAGCCTATTTTTAAAGGCACAGTTTTATGGACAAACACCAAGTCAGCAAAAACAGCCTCCGCACTTGGCATGCTCCACAAACCCAATGCAGGAAACACGCGGCCACGAGACTGCGTCTAGCTACGCAGGACTGTGTGGAGAACCCGAGATCACTGTGGGCACAGCCCAAAGGCACCCCCACCCCCCGGTGGCATCGTGGTTTCGAGTTGGGCTGCTAACCCCAAGGTCAGCAGATCAAAACCACCAGCCGCTCCACGGGAGAAGGACGTGGCTTTCTACTCCTGTCAAAGTCCCAGTTTCCCACAGGGGTGCAGTTTTCCCGGGTCCCGTGGGGCTGACTCGATGGCCGTGAGTGTGTGGCTATAGCCCAAAGCAAGGGCAATGGGAGCCTCAGTGGGTCCCAACGCCAGGATCGTGTTAACCAGGATTGCAGCTCTGACTCACGGGGATTCTACACCCGTCAGAGTAGATCTGTGTCCCACAGGACTTTCAAAACCTGATGTTTTCGATGCAGATTGCCAGTCCTTTCTTCCAAAGCACCAGTGGGTGGGCTTACTCCTGGAGTCTTACAGGGAGCAGCCCGGTGCTAACCGGGAGCCCCATTTCCCTGAAAAGGCTCCCTCTCTACTTCCTCCCAGGCACCGGGAACTAGGAGTGGGAGTGAGGAATCAGATAACAGCAGGGTGGGAAGGGATCCTGAAGGTGTGGCCCACCAGGCAGGGAGTGTCCTCAACGCTTAGGCACCTTCCGCACCTGCCCAAGGTCCCACAGGGGATCACCCCGCGTGCAGATGGAAAGGACAGCTCTGGCTTGTACTTCCTGTAGCTGTGGCAGGGCGCCTACTGTGGGCAGGCTGGTACACCTGGGGACGGTACACCTGAGCAGGTGTCGCTCCGGCGTGCAGATGAATGGCTAAGGCGAAGAGGGTTCAGGCCACACAGCATTTACTCACAAGGCGAGCTCGCTGTAATGACCACAGGAGAAAACAGAAAATCGGAGTCTAAGTGGGCCGGCAGGGCTTCAAACCTGCGTTTTTCTAGAGTTAACTGTTGAAAGGTTCTGATGGGACCACCCTCCCCCTCCCCCAACTAAACTCACTGCAATAGAGTTGATTCCGACTCACAGTGATGCCACAGGACAGGGTAGAACTGTCTTTGAGGGTTTCCGAGGTGGCAACTCTTTTTTTTTTTTTTAACATTTTATTAGGGGCTCATACAACTGTTATCCCAATCCATACACACATCAATTGTGTAAAGCGCATTTGTACATCGTTTCTCAAAACATTTTCTCTCCACTTAAACCCCTGACATTAGGTCCTCATTTTTCCCCTCCTCCCCGCTCCCCCCTCCCTCATGAGCCCTTGATAGTTTATAAATGGGTATTTTGTCATATCTTGCCCTGTCCGACGTCTCCCTTCACCCACTTTTCAGTTGTCTGTCCCCCAGGGAGAAGGTCACACACAGTTAGTTCCATGTAATCGGTTCCCTCTTTCCTACCCATTCTCCCTTTACCCTCCCTGTTTTGCCACTCACACCACTGGTCCTTTAGGGCTCATCCGTCCTGGATTCCCTGTATTTTCAGTTCCTATCTGTACCAGTGTACCTCCTCTGGTCTAGCCAGTCTTGCAAGATAGAATTCGAGTCATGGTAGTGGGAGCGGGGAGGAAACCTTTAGGAACTAGAGGAAGGTTGTATTTCTCATCATTGTTACATCGCACCCTGACTGGCTCATCTCCTCCCCGAGACCCCTCTGCAAGGGGATCTCCAGTGGCCTACTAATGGGTTTTGGATCTCCACTCCGCACTCCCCCCATCATTCACTATGGTAAGATTTTTTGTTCTGATGATGCCTTACACCTGATCCCTTCGACACCTCGTGGTGAAATGGCAACTCTTTATGGGAGTAGAAAGCCTTATCTATCTCCCGAGGAGTGGCTGGTGGTTTTGAACTGTTGACCTGGCCGTTTTGAACTGCTGACCTTGCAGTTAGCACCCTGACTGTAATTACTATGCCAACAGGGCTCCCCTTGGGCTGGGACAGCATTCGGTTAAGTGTATCCTGGGCAAAAGGCAAAGAGGCCAGGCGGGAGCTGGACGTGGAGGGAATGGTGGGGCCAGGAGGTCTCGTTCCTGGGCTTCTTTGTCCTTCCCCCCTCCCATCTGAGCCATCCTCTTATCTTCTGCTTGGAAAGACAGAGTGCCTGGCTGGGGCCTGGAGCGTGCCAGCCTTCCTGAGCAACCCCTGGGGCCGAATGCAGACGGTGAGGTTTGGACACGTCCTGAGAGTCGAGCAGCCTCGGCCGTCTGGTGGAATGGAAGAAAGAGGCTTGCCCTGTGGTCAGAAAGCACCTGCGCCAGGTGCCCAGCGTGACGTGAGGAGCTGAGCCCTTGACGTCGGTGTGACCAAACCTGGGCCCCGTGGGAGCTTTGCGAGGATGTTAAATGGCAGACCCTGTCAGCAGCCTCACCAGGTGTGCAGACAGGGAGAGCCCTTAACCTCAGGGAACTGGAACCCATACATCACAAGCACATCCCTTAAGCCATGTTTAAGGAGGCTAATGGACTAACCCCACCCTCTTCCCACGCTCCCAAATACATGCCTAGCAGATGGGTGCAGTTTGTTTTGTGTTTCTGGAAGCTGAGTAGTGCCTTTCCCCAGGGGTTTTAAATGGATGGTCTCACTGCCATGGTCGATGCCGACTCATAGCGGCTCTACAGGGCAGGGTGTGAGTGTCCAAGACTGTAACTATTTACGCCATGAGGAAGCCCCGTCTTTCTCCAACCCCCACCCCACCCCCACTCCACTCAGTGGCTGGTGGTTTCAAACTGTGGACCTTGAGGTTAGCAGCCCAAGGCATAACCACGATGCCACCAGGGATCCTCAGATGGACTGTCAAAGGATATTGGAAGAAATATCACCCAAAGGGCAGGATTGGCTCCTTGAACGGAGTTTGCAGTGGCAGCTGAGTGGCAGCAGCCAGGATGGACGGGGGTGGGGGGTGGGGTGGGTCAGATAGGAGTGTCCTTTGCTTTTGATAGGCAGGGTGTGGCTGGACAGTGTCTAAGAGAGGCACCCTGGCCCTCAGCTATGGTGCTGGCCCTTGGAGTCAGGGTGGGGCAAGGACAGAGGTCATGTGCCTTCTAGATTTGAGACACTTGGTGTATTTTCCCTGGATCCTTGCAGGGCCGACCTCTCTCTACCTCTTTGAGATGCTGAGCGTCAAAAGTAGAAGATGCGGGAGCCCAGGGCAGGTGCTGGTGCACACTGGTGCAGCATTGTGGGAGGACAGGCAGGCAAGTCAGCCAAGAGCTCAGGGTGGAGTTAACACCTGTGGCTGTTGAGATGGCTCTGGTTCAAAGCGACCCTCTCAGACAGAGTGGCATTATCCCATAGGACATCCACACAAATATTCACACAGGTGCACTGCCACATCTTCTTCCCAGGGAGTAGCTGGTGGATTACCCATCACCAACCTTGTGAGCGGCCAAGTGCTTAACCACTGTGCCACCAGGGTTCCTTTGGCACGAACATACGACCCAGCAATTCCATCCATGTAGCGGACTAGTATGCATCTCTCGAAAGCAATAATGAAGTAGTCAGACCCCTCGTGGTATGGACGGGCTTGGAAGACACGGTGCTCAGCAAAGTCAGGCCGTCTCCTAAGGCAAAACCTGCAGGACAGCACTATTATAGAAGAAAGGAAAACTAAGAAAAATGGTTTTCATACCAAAAGAAGCAGATGCTGTAGGCTATGGCGAGGCCAGGTCGAGGTGGGGAAGGAACAGGGAGAGAAGGATTGGGGGCCGTGTATACGTAATGGCTTAAAAAAGTATGCTAAGAATCTGGAGGCAAAAGCCCATGTAGTGTATGATTCCATTTACGTGAAATGTCCAGACTAGGAAAACCCATAGAGACAGGAAGTAGATTACTGGTTGCCAAGGGGTGTGGAGGGGGAGGGGAGGGAAGGGAGGAGCTGCAGATAGTGGAGACAGCTTCTTTTGGGGGGTGACGGGAATGTTCTGGAACTAGATAATGATACTGGAAGTGGTGAAAATTCACATCTTGAATACACTAAACACCGATGGGTTGTACATTTTAAGATGGCTAAAATGGTGAATTCTGTGTTGTCTGAATTTTCATCTCAAAAAAGTTCCTTTTAAGTTGAAGGAAAAACCATCTTAAAATGGAATTTAAAAATATAGTGAAAATAATGCCCAGATATTTTATTTCAGTAATACATTTTTAAATAAATCATTTTATTGGAGGCTCTTAAAGCTCTTATAACAATCCATACATCAATTGGATCAAGCACATTTGTACATATGCTGCCATTACCATTTTCAAAACATTTTCTTTCTCCTGGAGCCCTTGGTATCAGCTCCTCTGTTTTATATTCCTCGTGCAGCTTTGTCTGGAAGCCCTTCTGAACCAGTTGAACGTCCGAACAAAGCTTACTTAAAGAAGCCTCCATTGTCAGAAGGCTGTGCAGTGCGTCGGTGCTGTGAAGCGCCCCCTGGTGAGCCTAAATGCAATAGGAGGTAGTCACTCATCTAGATTAAACTGGATGGGACTCCTCCAGTCAAATCTGAACTCCTGGCATAAACCAGTGATGGGTGGGGTGAGAGGAGGAGAAGACAGTCAGGCGAGGGGTCCAGGTAGCAGTTTATCTGGGGTATGTGTGTAGGGGGTTGGTTCTCCCGGGAGGTGGGTGTGGCACCTCTAGCCCACCTTGCTTCTCAGGCTTCCAAACTCACTGTGGGAAGCTCACCTGTCAGAACACTCATTTCGGGAAGCTAAGATTATTCTTTATTTCACGGGGACACAAACGGCAGCCAGATGTTTGCGGATGAGAGACAGACTCAGCTTCTTCTCTAGTGAATGCCCAGACGACGCCTGGGCAGGTGGCCAGGAGGTGCCTCCTCTGACCTCCTCTGACTTCTCTGGGGCCACGAGGCATGGCTCAGACATGCCTCTAGCCCCCTCCTTCTTCATCCTGTTCTGACGCCAACAGCTCCACCCGCCCAGGGCGCTCCACTTTTGTGCTGGGTCTGAGCGGTCGTGTCAACGGCCACACAGAAATCGCAGACAATATGTACAACTAAGGGAGTTTATTAGGGGCGCGAACAGGTTCTCACAAGCCAGGATTAGTGAATAGTAGGCCCCTCTCCTGAGCCAACGGCCAAATCCCTCTCCCGTTCTTAGCCTCTCAGCCACGTGGTGCATTGGCCTCTGCCTCCATGGGCCAGGAAGCCAGCCCCCTGCTCTGACTCATGTTGTCTCTGTGCTGCTCCTCTGTTCTATCACATGGCCTCCTTGCCTTGGCCTGTGGGCTTGGCCTGGCTCCTTTGCTCGGCCCCATGGTCTCCATGCCACAGTCTCTGGTGTCTCTGGTCTGGGCCTCCACCCCTTCAGACCAGGGATCTCGAAGGTGCTCTTCTTCCAATGGTCCTGGGAGTTCTCTCTGAGTTCCTGCTTCGGAGAAGACTCTTCCACACCGAGGAATGGCTTTGGTGGAGGTGTGCTTTTTGTCTTTCAGCAAACCATCCCCCCGAGGAAAATAAAGGAGCGTGACTTAAGTCAGATCCTTTAATAAATTGACAGCTACCAAAGATCATCCTACCTGAATCCTGTAACAGAGACAAGCAAACAAAACTAAACCCACTGCCACTGAGTCAATACTGACTCATAGTCTCCCTATCGAACAGGGTAGAACTGTCCCTGGGACAGCTCCCAAGACTTAACTCTTTACGGGAGTTGAAAGCCCCGTCTTTCTCCCTCAGAGCTGCTGGGGGATTTGAGCTGCTGACCTTCTGGATGGCAGCCCAGTGCCTAAATAACCAATACACCACCCAGGCTCCTATAACAGAGAACTCCCTCCAACATGGGCCTAGAGCCACAGCCACAGCTAGAAAGGACTGTGGCCACAAGAGCCATATTCACCGACTAGATCTCAACTCCCAAGGCCCGGGCTCCCCTGTGCTGCTTCTGATCTTGGAGTTTTCCCAGGGCTTGTGGGAGAAAAGCTGAAAAGCTTTGCTTTTTTTGGGAGGGTTGCTCTTTATTGCCTGCTGTGGGCGAGGGATCCCTCGGCTCTGCTGCCTCCTACCGTCAATCTGTTCCCACTGACGTGGAACCCAGAAATCCCACACGGTTCTGGCCCACTGTTGGCATTGCTCCCGGTGTTGCAATGCTACTACTGATTATGGAACCCGAGCCTGCTTCTCCAAGAGAATTTGAACGAAAATAATCCACTTGAAGTAAATGGCTCAACCACTCTTTATATTTAAGCCAACGCTTCAAAAATGCATATTTCATTAATGCTAATACATTCAAAATGCGTATTCCAAGTAGTTTGTTTCCTTTATTATGGCAGACACTTCCAAGTGCTTTTTATGATACAAATGATAGAAAGACAAAAAACGAACACCCGCACCATTACAACTCTACTCCCTGTCATTTAGTCGATGCCGACTCCTACCAAGAACAGCGCCTGTGGGATTCCGAAGGCTGTGAACGTTTATGGGGCAGAAAGCTCACCTCCCTCCTGTGGTGGGCGGAGCGGCTGGTGGTTTCAAACTGCAGACCTTGCAGGCAGCAGCCCAACGCCTAACCCACGACACCACCAGGGCTCCGCCCTTTAAAACCAGCCTTGCTTCAAACCAAAGAGCAATCGAACTCTTTTGAAGTCGTATGACTACAGATGTACACACACAAACGATCTCACTTCAGAGCTACACAGATCGGCTCTAAAAGTAACATCGCCAGTGAGTACCACGCTCCTTATTCAAAAGATCACCGGCATGAGTTCCCATGGTCCCCCACGGCTTTAAAACAAAGACGCGAATGGAAGGGGAAGGGAAACCAGATGAATGGAAGTGGCACCACTGGAACGGACGTTCTGAGGATGATCACACACTGTAAAGCATGCAACCACACCACTGAAGAACTTGCATACGAATTGTGGACTGGGAATTTAAATGGGAATGTAATCTTCACCCCAAACACAATGAAGTATGGTTTAAAAACAAGCAGACCATGAGTTAAATGCAAGTCCCCGTGTTACTACCAACTGCCGCTTCAGGAGGCCTCCGCTTGCATAGTTCTGTCACCAGGCCCCCAGAGATTCTTACTTTACTGAAGAAGTTGTCATCTTACATTATCAGGACTTATCCGATGCTCCAACTGCCCCCAAATTTGGCTTATGGAATCCTCTAACAGAAATTTGGACAAGTCAAAACAGTTTTTGGATGAAGATCACAGACCACCAAACTAGAATTTCTACCAAGTACTTTTACAACTGCATAGGTTAGGAGAATTGTGCCCTCAATATTTAGCTATCTGAATGAAATTTCTAAGAAATAAAATAATACATAAGGAGTAGAAGACAATTCATCCCTCCCTCCCAAAAAAGTTTTATTGGCATTTAAGTTATACATCATACAATTCAATAGTTCAATTACATCAAGAAAAGTAGTACAAGATTAGAGCTCTCAACACAGGGAATCCAGGACAGATAAACCCCTCAAGACCAATAATGAGAGCAACGATATCGTGAGGATAGAGGGAAGGTGGGGGAAAAAGGGGGAACTAATCGCAGTGATTGATATACCCCCCACCAGGGGGACGAACAATAGAAACGTGGGTGAAGGGAGGTAGTGGTCGGTGTAAAATATGAAAATAATACTAATTTATAAATTATCAAGGGTTCTTGAGAGAGGGAGGGTGGGAGAGGGAGGGGAAAATGAGGAGCTGATACCAAAGGCTCAAGTAGAAAGAAAATGTTTTGAGAATGATGATGGCAACACATGCACAAATGTGCTTGACACAATGGAGGGATGGGTTGTGATAAGAGCTCCCAATAAGATGATTCAATTTAAAAAAAGTTGTACAATCATCCCCACGATCCGTTACAGAACATTTTCTTCATTCTGGAAGCTGACACAACTGCCGGCGTCCTTTCTCGGTACGTCACGGTTCATTTTAAACCAGCTTGGCAGAAAAAGCAGAAGAGTGTTTGCTTGGTCCCATAAAGACCGTTTGTGACCAGGTGGACCTCTGACGTGGACAGGGAACATCATCTACACTGACGCCCAAGTTCAGGTCAGCCACGTGCAGTACCCTCGCCTCAGAACTGAAAAGCCTCTCCCCTCTCCCCAGCCTGGTGTCCTGGACCACTGTGCCGACTGAACGCTCATGAACATGTGCGTTAGGCTTTTACTCTCTGGTGAACCGTTGTTATATACCCCTCTCCCCCAAAGCTTACTTGAATCCCCACCTCCACCACTCGTTTAATGATTGTGTGACTTATTTCCACAATTCATCTGTTTCTGTGGGACGATCGCATTGACACAAAGTAAGAGGTCTTTCTACTTTGCTACCGTGTGCCTTTGAGACTATCTCGCGCACACAGTGACCCGCGGGGCCAAGCACCACTGCCCCGAAGGGTGTCGCGACCTAGGCTGTAATCCTCACGTCGTCACAGTTTTTTATTCTCACCACGGGTGCATTCAAACTGCCCGTCTTTCTGTGCCCGTCTCCTGTACCAGCCACCGTCTCTGTGCCCGAGTTGGAAATGCATCACAGGGAGGTCAGGCGTGAGCTCCCACAGCAAAGGCAGTCAGTGCAAGACGAGGAGGAAAGAGTTTGCAGGATGGTCAGAGAAAGGGAACTTGGAGTTTTCTTCTCATGCATCAGTCCCAAAGGGGGACCTCAGCATGCACGCTTCCAGAACGCACAGGGTGTCTCAAGTGAGCCACGTAAGACTTCTCCCTTCTTTTCATACACGAGGCCCGGGGGAGCCCGAGAGGTACACTCCCTTGTCCACAGCGGAGGAGCAGGGAGAAGGGACACATGGCTTTCCGCAGCCCGACTTCGTCCTGGCTGTGTGCCAGGCTCGGGGCCAAGGACGCTACGTGCAGCACAGCGTTCAGTCCTCACAGCCTTCCTTGTCATTACTGTTAGGAAAAGGTTGATTCGTTTGCCCCACGAGTTGACAAGTTGGTAGACGATGTAACTTACTGCGAGTGGCCCAGCTGAGGTTAGAGCAGGCAGGGTCAGGCGTCCACCCAAGTCTGCTTCCTTCTGGTTTGGTTAGCTTTCAGGATGGCGTCTTGCTGCTGGCTGGGGGTGGGGACCTCCGGAGGACAGCCAGGTGCACAGAGAGTTCTGGCTGAACTGGACATTTCAGATGTAGGATGACCTGAGTCTTAGGGCTGATCACTTACCAGTGATGTCGTTTGGGGCAAGTTACTTCACCTTTCAAATTCTCAACAGCAGGCTCCATCTTCAAGTAAGGGGGTGGCCAGCTGGGGGCAGAAATGGGACTTTAGCCATTTGGAGGCTTCCGTATTGAATTCCATCGTCTATTACCGTGTGCCTCCCCCCAAAAAAACATGCTGAATTCCTACTTCCTGGTCTCTGTGAAAGGAGGCCTGGTGGGGTTTTAGTTTATGTGCTGGACCGTTGAACGCAAAGTCTGCAGTTTGAACCTACCAGTGACTCTGAGGGAGAAAGAGGAAGCTTTCTGCTCTCGTAAAGATGTACAACCTCGAGGACATTTCGTTCGGTATATTTTTGCCACACACACAAAAAAAGTACACCAATCCCATTGAGTACAAGGAAGAAGAAAATGTTCTAGAATTGATGGTGGTAATGATTGTACAACTCTTCTTGATAAGACCGGACTATTGAATTGCGTGCTAGATGGATGAAGTGGCAATAAAACTGTAAAAAAAAAAGATTTACAACCTTGGAAACCCACAGAGGCAGTTCTACTCTGTCCTTTAGGGTCCCTGTGAGTTAGAATCGACTCGGAGGCAGTGGGCAGGCGGGGCCTGGGAAGGAACCCTGCTAGCAGAGTGCTTACTGAGCTCGGCTGCTAATCAAAAGGCCAGTGACTGATTTAGAGGCTTGTAAATGAAACAGTTCTATTTGGTCCCATCTCCTTGCCACCGAGTTGCTTCCAACACATAGTGACTCTACAGGACAGGGTCGAACTGCCCCTGTGGGTGTCTGAGGCTGCTGACTACGTAGTCCTTTTCCCTTGAAGTGGCTGGTGATTTTGAACTGCTGACTCTGTGGTTAGCAGCCCAACCCCAAACCATCATGCCACTAGGGCTCCTTATCCTGTCCTGTCGGGTCACTGTTGGTGGTGGTGGTGGGGTACTTGTGCACGTGACCTTGTTTGACCATCGCATCTTGAAAGTTAGCAGTCATAGCTGAGTAGGGTGCGTCCTGGTTTTATCCGAGTGGTTTCCTTGTAGGAAAGAGGAGACGGGCTGATGGAGGGAAACCGGGAAGACAGAGGCAGAGATGAAGTTAATGCTGCACCTGCCAGTCAAGGCATCCAGGGCTACCAGTGGCTGGCAGAGACAAGCAAGAATCTTCCGTTAGAGACTTGAGAGACAATGTCTCCCTGTGAACATCCCGAATCAGGGCGCGTAACCTCCATTTCTGTTGCTTTAGCCATCGGCAGTTCTTAAGAAGCCCCAGGAAACGGGTACAGGCTGAGATGGACAAATTGAAACCGAAGTGTAAAATACCTCTTGCCTTCGTGCTAATTGGAACCACCCAGCCCCAACCAAACTCACTGCCATTAATTTGATGCCAACTCATAGTGACTCTATGGGGCAGAGTAGAATTGCCCCCTGTGGGGTTCAAGGCTGTCAGTCTTTCTGGGAGCAGGAAGCAGGAAGCCTTGACGTTCGCCCTCAGAGCACCTCGTGGGCTTGAGCGGCTGACCTTATGGTTAGTAGCTTAACACTCAACCCACTGCACCACCAGAGCGCGGCTAGTGGAAGTCTCAAAAGAAAGCCTGGTTCTATGAGAGGCTGAGTCACTGCAGTCTGAAGCTCTGCTGGCCAGGGGCAAGGTCGAGAGGCCAGGTCACGCCAGGGCCAAGGACAAAGTCATCGCAGGATTTCAGGGTGTGACGGCTTTCACGTGCAATGTAAAGTGCTCCAGTCCACAAGTGGGCCACCCTGGGAACACGCCCTGGAGCCACACAAGGCTGCAGCCGTGGGGAATAGCTGTCATGACGACCGATATTATTCTTACCTCGAGAACTCCGCGGAGTAAGCATTGCTTCTAGAACCCAGAGCCCAGATCCGATCCCCACTCTTGTGAGTGTTAGGGATGTTTCTGAGGCAGACGGTAAACTGGGTCATGCAAACCTTATGACCGTTAGCCAGACAGCTCAGAAACCAGGCCGAGCTCATGACAGGTCAGCCCCGCGCATTGAAGATGCTCGTGGATGATCTGAACAGCAGATCCCACAGCCTCCAAAAAGTGCTGACGTGAGGAGATGGCATGAGATCATCCGAGTCACTTCCATGTTGAGATGAATCCATCCCACATACATCTTCTTCTAGCCCCTGCCAGCCCTGTTGCTAGGTGCTGAGCCTGCAAGCTGTCCACAGAGGGCCCCATGCTGGCCCTCAAGGAGGTTACACTCCGTGGGCAGTGAGGCAAGTCGAGAGTCAGAGTGTGAGCATCCAGAGCCGGGCGATTTGCAGGAGAGGGTAAGGTGTAATCTGTGGGGCGTTGACAAGCCGGTAAACTAGAAGGTGTGGCACCGGTAGGTGGGCTTTCTAAAAACGCACATTTGGGCTGCACGTAGAGGCTGCTGGGAGGTGAGACAGCCCGGTGCTTATTGCTTCCAAGGGGATGGGGACTGGCACTGTTACGCTAACCTTCAGGGCTTACACATGGTGATCATTCTTGCTTCTCGTTGCATTTCTTTCAAGAC
Organism: Echinops telfairi; assembly: GCF_000313985.2. NCBI lineage: Eukaryota > Metazoa > Chordata > Mammalia > Afrosoricida > Tenrecidae > Echinops > Echinops telfairi. The sequence goes on from NW_022103905.1 coordinate 10,403,678, forward strand.
TTTTTGGGGGTATTGGTTCTTCTGGCAGACAGTGTTATTCGCAATCCACCATTCCTAAAAACCCGTAGACGCCCTGGCGTCGAGTCCGTACCCATTCATAGAGATCTTAAAGGGCACGGCAGAACTGCCCCTGTGAGTTTCTGAGACTGGGGCTCCTTATGGGAGTAGAAAACCCCATTTTTCTCCCCAGATGTGGGTTGTGGGCTCAAACTGCTGACCTTGCAGTTGGTAGCCCAACAGGTAACTCACTGTGCCCCCAAGGCTCCTTCGTGCCATATGTATTCAGTGCTGACCACCAGCACCACCATTCAAATGGCTCCTTTGTCCTGGGTCCCTTGCATGAGCCAGGTTCACATGCAGAGGAGCCTCCTGAAAAGGCTGATCTCATAGCATCATCAACCCAGCTGAAAGGCCTTGTGGGGGTGGGGAACTCAAGTTTTCTTGACAAACAAAACTCACCATCATTGAGTCGATTCCGACTCATCATGACCCTGTAGGGCAGAGTGGAACTGCCCTGGTTTATTACCTAGGTTATAAATCTTGAAGGGAGCTAAAAGCCTCACCTTTCTCCAGAGAGTGCAGTTGGTGGAGTTGAACTGCCAATCCTGCAGTTAGCAGCCCAGCACCTAACCCACTCTGCCACCGGGGCTTCTTAAGGTTGCTTGAGGACCAAGAAGTTCTGCCACAAGACGGCTGCATCGTTTTCTGTCTGAGTTGCCAGCCTGATGGCCCTGGTGGCACTATTGGACTGCTAACTATAAGGTTGGTGGTTCAAACCCATCAGCCTGCTCTTCAGGAAAAAGCTCAGTCCCACAACAATCAGAAACCCTGTAGGGGATCACTGTGACCAGGACTTGACTCAGTGGCAGTGGGTTTGGACTTGGGTTTCGTCTGCCCTTTGGATTTGCACTTCCTCACAATTTAGTGAATTCGTTCCTTGAGAGTTAGATAGATAGATAGATTCATAGATCGATAGAACAGCGGGTAGTTGGATAGATGGATTTATAATCTCCTACTGGCTCTGTTTTTCTGATCTACTCCCTAAAGTTTTCTTTCCTTTGCCCCATCATCCACGTCACCTATCTGGGCTTCTATCTGTTCAAAGACCTTTGAGTTGTCAGCTGTCGGATCTCTTTGGACCTTTTGTAAATGCACTTTCCCTGGAAAAGTCCTTGGGTGACTCAGTGACTTGGAGGGTGCTGATCAACACAGCCATGCGAGGCAGGAACACGCCCTGTTTGTTCCTGGCAGATGCACCCTGTCACTGGGTTTATCTTTGCTGTTGTCACCTGTAATAACCCGCTTATTACCTCTGACCCGGCTCAGGACATACTGTCACAGTGATTCCTGCTGCCACGTGGCAACTAGGAACAGGTATACACCACCCCATCGCTACCCTGGGCAGAGGAGGGCAGGGGTGGGGAGCCCAGCGGGACCCAACAGGCAGAGAGGTGTCTGCACTCTGAGCAGGTGACCATGTGTGGCTCATTCAGAAAACCACGGAGCACCGTGTCCCTTCGGCAGGTTCCAGTGGTGATATTAAGGAGTCTTGCCCCCTGAATGCCCAGCCTACATCACACGCCTGGTCTCCTCCTTCCTCTGCTCCTCAGGACTCTCCGTCTTCTTTTTTTCAAAAAGCATTGTGTTGGGGGCTCTTACAGCATTCCATGCATCAATGGTATCAAGCATATTTGTACATATGTTGCCATCATCATTTCCAAAATATTTTCTACTTGAGCCCTAGGTATAAGCTCCTTTCCCCCCATCTCCCACCATCCTTCCACCCTCATGACTCCTTGATCAATTATATATTGTTATTATTATTATTTCATATATTACACTATCCATTGTCTCCCCCTTCACCCACATGTCAGTTATTTGTCCCCTTTGGGGGGGCTATATATCCAACCTTGTGATGATGTGTTAGACAGGGTTCTCTAGAGAGATAAAACCAAATTGCTGATAATTTAACATATTTATTTATAAAGATAATTAGATATATAACAAGAAATGAACTGTTAAATCATATACAGATAAATATATAATACAAGAAAGAAACAGTTAAATTATAAAGCACTACAAATGGCTCAATTCAACTCACTCCTATGAGAGAGTTGTGAGAGACTAGCAGTCCTTCAAATCTAGTCTGCTGCCAGATCTTCTTCTATTTATAGAGAGAGCTAGGCTATGTCAGCACAGCAGCCAATCAGAAGGCAGGTCACCAACTGCCAGCCAGATCACCAACTGCCAGTCCCCAGCTCCAGAGATGTCTTAAAGGGACCTCAACTTACAGCGACACAGTCCACAGGCTAGGCATCCCACAGGTAGTGTAGCCTTTAAATTGAGGCACAGGACAAGCAAGGCAGCCGCACACTGGTCCGATGATCAAAGAGCGAGAGACAAGAAAGGCGAGACTCACCAAGCCATTTATCTCTCTGCTCTTCAGTTAATCCCACTTGTGTTTATCGGCCAGGCTGGCACAATAAACTATCTCAGATGGGTCCCCCCTTTCTCCCGCTCTTCGACCATCCCCCTACCCTCATGATATCATCGCTACTCCCACTACTGTTCCTGAGGGGTTTATCTGTCCTGAATTCCATGTGTCATTAGCACTTATCTGTACCAATGTGTGTTCTCCTGTCTAGCCAGATTTGTAAGGTAGAATTGGGTCATGGTAGTAGACAGGTGGAGGGAATACCATATATACTTGAGTATAAGCTGACCTGAATATCAGCCGAGGCAACTAATTTTACCAAAAAAACCACATAATGTGCAGAAAAACTTGGCTTCTATACAAGTATATGCAGTATTCAAGAACTAGAGGAATGATATGTGTTTCATCGGTGCCAGACTGCACCTTGGTTGAATCATCCCTTCCTTATAACCCTTCTGTGGGGGGATATCCAAATATCTACAGATGGGCTTTGGGTCTTCACACCAACACCCCTTGTTCGCATTGACATAGTTGTTTGTTTTTGGTCTTTTGATACCTGATGCTTGATCCCATCTACATCTCATGATCACACAGGCTGGTGTGCTTCTTCCATGTGGGCTTATAGGGATCTCCATCTTCTTCGGAGTTCCCATGTCCCACCACAGGGAGGTCTTCCTCAACACCTGACTGCCACACTCTCACAGCATCACACTTCATGGCAGTTACACAATCTCCTGTCAACTTGAGCAAAGGGGTGGGATCTAGCTATCCATCAGGACATAGTCAATGAGACCTCTGGCCAATGGCCTTCTCCTGAGGATTCTGGGGAACTCCTGTTTTCCTCCCTGGAGGCAGGACACACATTCTCTTGGTGGACATTCTTGTGGACAAGCCACATGGAGCTATGCTGATGGCAGCCAGAGCCTTGGAGCTGGAGGAGCCACGTGGAGACCCACGCCAGCAATGAGATGCTTGCACCACCACTGGATCCACCACTGGCCCGTGGTCTTACTGCATTCAGAATCATTACATGTGCTGCGTGAGTCTAAAGAGGAATTAATGGACTAGTATCAGGCATATAGGCTAATATCGGACTTATGGACTTGATCTTGACTGGGCTGGCATGTTTTCTCAATATACAATTGCTCTTTGATATAAAGCTCTTTCTTCTATGTGTGTCTCTGGATTTGTTTCTCTAGTCAACCCAGACTAACACATACTTGATTTTGTCGTTGCAAATGCCAAGGGTTTGGGAAAGACCACAGAACAGGGGATGGTTCAGTTATGGTCCCAGCTTTAACATTGGGTGCATAGAAGGCTTGTGGGTTTTATTTCATTAAAAATAAACAAGGGGACTGTCCCATGTGGTGCAAGGATGAGCATCTTCTGAACTAATGACCGTGATGGATGCATTGCTGTGTGCCGGAGGGCCATGGACCAGAGAATGAAAGGTTACGTCTTCAATATTTGAACACTGACATGCTTGGCTTTGTGCTGGTAATGAGTTGGGCATAATAGAAGGCAGGGATTTATGCTTCTTTGAATAATTTACCGACCTTTTAAAAGAGATGAGAAAAGGGAAGGGAGAGTAAGAGTAAGAACTAAAACACAAGGCAGTAGCTGAAGGCAGCGATGGAGTACACCTGGTGGTGCAGTGGGAAGAACTCAGCTGGTACTGGAAAGGCTGGCAGTTCGAACCCAGCAGCCGCTCCTCAGGAGACCAATGTGGCCGTCCACTTCCACAAAGATTGCAACCTCAGAAACCTTACAAGGACGTTCTACTAGGTCCTATAGGGCTGGAATCTACTCCATGTCAATGGCTTGCAGAGCACAGGGAGTCCCCGGGGGATGAGCACAGTTTGCTCTTGGCTACTAATTGAAAGGTTGGCGGTGGTGCCTTTGAAGAAAGGTCTGGTGATCTGCTTCAAAGATTATAGCCAAGAAAGCTCTGAGCTCCATTCTACTCTGACATGCATGGGGTCACCATGCATTGGGCTTGACTCCAAAGCAGAGTTCATTGTTTGGATGTTGTCTTATGGCAAGTACAGCATGCCTCCGCTGAAAGGGGAGATACTTCCTTTCAACCTCAGAGAGCAGATCAAATCCTTGGGAATATTTCAACAAGTGGAGTTGGTGGGTAGGGAAGAGTGTCTTGGAAAATGCCAGACATGAGAAGAAGACTTGGAAACAGGAAGGGCAGTAGGAATCCAGGGCTCTGTGGGATCAACTGGCAGGAAAACAGGCCAATAGGGTGTGGTAGTTATATAATTGTTTGTCAATTTGAGAGGATTATGAGTGAAGGGGTGGAGTCTAGCCTGCCAATCAGGTGATAGCCAATGAGGCCTCTGTGTGGGCATGTCCTTCTCCTGAGGATTCTGAGAACTCTGGTATTTCTCCTTGGAGGTGGGAGACACTCTCTCTGCTCATCCCTGAGAGACTCTCTACTGACAAGACATATGGCACTAAGCCGATAGATCCTGTGCCCTGGGAACTGGAAAAGCCACGTAGAGGCCCCTGCCAGCACTAAGATGCTTCTACCTCCACTGGATCCATAGACTTTGCACTCACCGGCCTGTGATCTTCTGGCATTCAGCGTCGTTGTGTGTGTTTTGGGTGTCTGAAGAGGACTTTATAGATTGGTATTGGACATATGGGCTCTTACCGGACGTATGGACTTGATCTGGACTGGGTTGGGATGTCTTCTTAATGTTCAATTGCTCTTGGATATAAAGCTCTTGCTTCTACACACATGAGTGTCCATGGCTTTGTTTCTGTAGTCTCCCTGGACTAACGCAAGGGGTGGGTCCTTTCACCTTGTAGACAACGAGGAATTCTTACAGATTAAACATCTAAAAAAAATCTGTTTTATTTCAGTAAGAGTTTACACATCCATTCAGGCTCCATTGAAACCACCAGCTAGCTGCTCCACAGGAGAAAGGTTTTGGGTTGGTTTTTTTTTAACTCTCATAAAGACTTACAGCCTCCCATGTCGAAAAAGAATGTTTGGAAACTGATGGTGGTAGCAATTGTAAAATATTAATTGACGTGATTGAAATATGGAATGATATATGTATTAAATCCAAATTAATAATAATAATAATAATAATAATAATAAAAGATGCAAAGCCTTAGAAACCCACAGGGGAAGTTCTTCTCTGTCCTCTGTGAGTCGGCAGTGGATTTTGGGGGATACCGTGCTTTTCTTTCTGGCCTCTGGGTAGATGAGGCTGTGGTGCCTATAGACTATTCCTTCTCTGAGTCTTTGATTTCCTTATCTGATTTTACTACAAGACAGAGAGAGAGCAGTTGTATTTTAGTTAGCAGCTTGCAAGCTTTTAAAATCTCAGAGACCACTCGTCAAGCCGGATGCAGAACATAAACTGTATGCTATGGCAACTGACCGAGTTTCCATACAGAATTTAGAACAGGGATGTATCCCTGAGAAGTCACTTATGCCAGGGAGCAAAGTGGCAGATGGGTTTGGGGATAAGGAATTGAAAGATGGGAGGTGACCCATGAAAATGAGCTGAAGAATGTGGGGAGCGGGGAGGGCTTCAAGAAAAGACGAGAACAGCATTTTGATCCACAGAAGGAAAGAAGATGTCCCAAGAGTCATATACTACTACTGTTGCTTAGGAACAGCAATCAGGAGACAAATCAGATTGGGATCCAAAAGGATTCTCGCTCAGGCCACAGGGAAAGTACGATGGGAAATGTTGGTGGGTCGGGGGTAAACAATACATAATAAGAGTAGAAGTGGTCAGCTAGAAGCCAGAAACGCAGGGGCAATTTAAGAGATTATAATAACCATGTAACCCTTAAAGTGTATTTGTTATCAGGTAAAAAGTCCCTGATGGCCAAGACATTAGGACGGCCCCCCTTTGAGAGGTGCTGTTTAAGGAACCCTTATAAAGGCGCCTTGGCGGTGTAGTGGGTTATAAGTGTAGTGGGTTATACGGTGAGCTGCTGACAGCAAGGTCAGGTGTTTGGACCCACCAGTCACTACTTGGAGAGAAAGAAAAGGCTGCCTGCGTCCATAAAGATTAAAGTCTCGGAAACTCCAAGTGGCACTTCTAGTCTGTTCTAGAGGGTCCTAGGAGTCGGAACTGACTTGATGGCAGTGAGTTTGGTATAAAGGTGCTCTCGTGGTGTGGTAGTAAACTGCTCTCTTACTAACCAAAAGGTCACTAAGAGAAAGAAGAGACGGGAGACCGTCTACTTCTTCTTTTTTTTTTTTTAAACATTTTATTAGGGGCTCATACAACTGTTAACGCAATCCATACACACATCAATTGTGTAAAGCACATTTGTACATCATTCTCAAAACATTTTCTCTCCACTCAAACCCCCGACATCAGGTCCTCATTTTCCCCCTCCCTCCCTACTCCCCCCTCCCTCATGAGCCCTTGATAGTTTATAAATTGGTATTTTGTCATATCTTGCCCTGTCCGACGTCTCCCTTCACCCACTTTTCTGTTGTCTGTCCCCCAGGGAGGAGGTCACAAATAGTTCCTTGTAATCGGTTCCCTCTTTCCTACCCATTCTCCCTCTACCCTCCCAGTATCACCACAAGCACCACTGGTCCTGTAGGGCTCATCCACCCTGGATTCCCTGTATTTTCAGTTCCCATCTGTACCAGTTTACATCCTCTGGTCTAGCCAGACTTGCAAGGTCGAATTCGAGTCATGGTAGTGGGAGCGGGGAGGAAGCATTTAGGAATAGAGGAAAGTTGTATTTCTCATCGTTGTTACATCGCACCCTGACTGGCTCATCTCCCCGAGACCCCTTTGCAAGGGGATCTCCAGTGGCCTACTAATGGGCTTTGGATCTCCACTCCGCACTCCCCCCATCATTCACTACGGGAGACCGTCTACTTCTATAAAGATTTTCAACTTTGGAAACCCTGTGGGGTACTCCTTCAGGATCAATACGAGTTGAGATGGGCTTGGCAAGATTTTGTTTGAATTTTTAGAAATTCCTTCACAGAAGGAGTCGTGGTGGTGCAGTGGGCCAGCACTCCACTGCTCACGGAAAGGATGGTGGTTTGAAACCACCCAGTAGCTCCACAGGACAAAGAACCTCACTATCTGCTCCCGGAGAGATGACAGCCCACAAAACCTCTGGAAACCCTCCAGGCCATGTGGTAGTTCGGGTTGACTAGAGAAACAAAATCATAGACATTTCTATGTGTATAAGAAAGAGCTTTCTATACAAGAGCAATTGAATATTGAGAAAACATCCCAGCCCAGTCCAGATAAAGTCCATAAGTCCGATATAGCCCATATGTCTGATACCAATCTATAAATTCCTCTTCAGATTCATGAAACACATGCAATGATGCCAAATGCAGGAAGATCACAGGTCAGTGGGTGCAAAATCTTGTGGATCCAGTGGCAGTGTAAGCATACAATTCAATATGTGCCAGCCTCATTTAACCACAACATTCTATAAGTGAACAAAACAACAATAGCCTATGCCTAACAATTGCAGTTAAATGAACACCTACACCATAATCCTATAATCCTATGAATATATTCCCCCACCTATGAAAGTTTGCAAGCCAGCCATTTCATGTCTTTATCCACCCACTTTTGGGTATCCAATTTCTATATCGCCCACTTACATCAGCCCAGTGCTCTGAGGAAACAGTCATATTCTTTGATGTGAAGAATCATCATTCCAGTTGAAACCCTGTGAGTCCACATCCATAAGCAAAGTCAAATCAGTGCAGGCCATCCATCAAGCCAGCAACAATATGCACCAATTCAGAATGCTCAAAAATCTTTTCTTCATCTGGTCAGGTTCTGGTCAACTCAACGTGGGCTGCTTCACTTAGCCTCACCAGGGTGCCCATTGGCTGCCTTGCCTTTAGACTGTAGGCACCATCAAAAATTCAACCCCAGCCCCCTTTGGGCTAGGTAATTCCATAGGCTGAGGTTCCACCCAGCTCTATAAACTTTAGACCAGCCAACCAACTCTCATCTTC
>NW_022103905.1:10413831-10414818 GCF_000313985.2 Echinops telfairi
CTATATCTTTTGATAGCCGGGCACCATCAGCTTTCTTCACCACAGATGCTTATGCACCCATTTTGTCTTCAGTGATCGTGTCGGGAAAGTGAGCATCACAGAATGCCAGGTTATTAGAAGAGAGTGTTCTTGTGTTGAGGGAGCACTTGAGTAGAGGCCCACTGTCTGTCTGCTACCTTAATACTTAACATATAAGTATGTGTACATGGACCTACCTATATCCCTATTGTTTTATATTAATATAGTTAAATAGATGCATGCCTATATTTATACCTCTATAAGTGTCTTTTGCCTCCTAATTCTTTCCTCTATTTCCTTTTACTTTCCTCCTGTCCCACTATCATGTTTGCCTTCATTCAGTTCCTCATAGTTCCTCTTGGTTAAGCCCAACTTTACAACTTAACCCAAAAATATCCCCTGAAGTCTTAAAACCAAATAGTTGAACCAGTTAAAACAAAATAAATAAAGTCTGCCTTGAGCATTATGCTCTTTAAAGAACCATCTATATGGGATCAAATTGACAGAAACTCTTAAGGCTTAGACAGAAACTTTTAGGAGTAATGGGTTTACGTTAAGGAGGCACAACTCAGAAAAGAAGGGTGAGAATGTTTGCACGACTGAAAGAACGTAATCGATGTCGCTGAACTACACAGATGGAAACTGTTGGCGTGTTTTGCTGTGCCTATTCCCAATAATTAAAAAAAAATCTGCTTCAATGGGAAATAAAATGTATCAAAGTCCCTGGTAGCATTTAGGCACAAGCCAGTCCTAAAGTTTAACATCGCTGCAACTGTTTCTCCACATCCAAGCCCTGCAGTCCCTGGAGATTCCATATGGTCTTCTCTTCCCAGGAACGTTCTCCATGCAGTGGGGTAAACTCTTGGCCGAGAAAGGTTCTCACTTGGTAAAGTCTACAGATGTTCCAGAACTCCAGTAGCATTAAAATTAGGAGTGGACTCTTGTCGGGCTAGGCCTGGGTCAGGTTCT
>NW_022103905.1:10415678-10416873 GCF_000313985.2 Echinops telfairi
AGCTTTTTATTCCTGTAAAGAGTTGCAGTCTTGGGAAGCCACAAGGACAGTTGTGTAGGGTCAGAATTTACTGAGTGGCGATGAGTGAGTGAGTGAGAGACATGCTGAAGCACGTGTTTGACAATCCGGGCTTCTGAAGAGGGCATCAGAGAGTGTATCTGGGGCTAAATTCGAAGGCTGAAGCCAAACTCGAGGACAACTGAGCTCTTAGGACCCTCAGTTCCCAGCCACACCTTCCTGCTGACTCTACCACCTCTCGCTCCAGGGGGCTGGGAAAGAGCCTCTTCTGCTTCCCAAGCCTCCCTTGCCTTTTATTGGCTAGTAAATTGTGACCAGTGGGTGTCTCACTGAGGCGGGACTTTTTAGAAAGCTAGAGACGTAGCAAAGGCAGCTTAAAGACGAAACGATGACTGTTTTCCAAACTCACGGCTTTGTGTGTTCTGCCTTTCTTCCCAGATCAAAGACACCGAGTTTGATTTTTCCTTAAACATTCAGTTTGATGGCTTGACCGACAGTTACTTTTCTTCCACTTGAAATCGTTTACTCCTTTGGGTTCTCACATTGAAATAAGAGTTTATCAAATTGTCCTGAAGGATGCGATTGTTTTGGACTGTTGTCTAACACTACCTTACTACAGGTTCTATGATCAATTGAAAGAGAAATAAAAGTTTCTGTAGAATTGATCTAATTTGTCATGAGTTAATGTGTGCTGGCATAGAACTGTGCCCCACAGAATTCCAATAGTTGGTTTTTTCTGAAGCAGGTCATCTAATGAACCATGCCGCTCATAAACCATGGGTCGTGACCATGGTTTACAAGGTCAAGTAACCATGTGAGGACTGCAAGAAATTCGGCCACAGGAAAAGTTTTCTGGACACAACATCCAGATATTAAAAATAAAAAAATGTGTAACGAATCCACAGTGTTTCTGACAGTGCTTGCTCGTTGCAAGTTTTTTGGGGGTAGCCAGGGGGTTGAGAGTGGAATACGTGTAAGAAGCCTTGTGTTGGAACCGATTGTGGCAATGATTGTCCAATTCTGCTGGATATATAGAATGGTGTGGATTAGCTCCTAATAAAGTCGGTGTTTTTATTTTATTTATTTATTTATTTATTTATTTTAATTTTATAGGAATTATATATATATTTTTCCAACATTTTATTAGGGGCTCGTACAACTGTTATCCCAATCCATA
>NW_022103905.1:10418943-10420586 GCF_000313985.2 Echinops telfairi
CGACTTCTTGATGTTGAGATTATTCCTTAGTCAATGCTGATTAGCCAGAACAGAAGCAAAGCCTTCCTCCCAGTTAATGTCCTATCAGTTCAGAGACCCCTTAGATCAGTGGTTCTCAACCTTCCTAAGGCCGCAATCCTTTTATACAGTTCCTCATGTGGTGGTGACCCCCCCAACCATAAAATTTTTTTGTTGCTACTTCATCACTGTCATTTTGCTCCTGTGATGAATCGGGTGACCCCTGTGAAAGGGTTGTTCAACCCCCAAAGGGGTCACGACCCACAGGTTGAGAACCGCTGCCTTAGCTGGTCAGTGGTATGTGTCAGCTTGGCTAGGCTCTGAGTTTCGGTTGTTCGGCAGACAGTGAACTGCATGTTCTTTCATAAGGCGATATAATGTAATCATCTACATTTTGTGATCTGATCTGAGCAACCTAACAGTTGGGAGCCAACCAGTTTCTTTGCAGATGTGGCCGGCACCTCTCCCTTTCCCTGTGGATTTTGGGTTCATCAGCCTCTGTAAGGACATGAGTAAAAAAAAAGTGTAATTGCCTAACCCATGAATTTGAGACGTGGCCAGCCTCCACAATTTATGAGCCATTTCCTTGAAGCAAATCTCTATTACAAGAGGGCTTCAGAAAGTTCATGGAAAATCCCATTATCTTTTAATTCCATTTTTCCATGAATTTTTTGAAGCCCTATGTATATGTATACATACACACGCGTGCACGCACACACGCGGGTCACAGATTTTGCTCCTCTAAACCTCAAACCACTGCCATCAAGTTGATTCCAACTCACACCAACCTGATAGAGGGTTTCCAGGATAGCCTCATTTTTCTCCTGAGGAGCAGCTGGTGGGTTTGAACCGCCGGCAACCTTGTGGTTAGTTGACCCAAATCTAGCCCTTTGAATCTCCAAGGCTCCTTTTTGTTTTGCTCCCCTAGAGAGCCCCAAATAAGACAGAGGCCAGAGGCCAAATGCTTTAAGAAAAATGACTCACAAAAACATGAAGACATTAAAACAACCAAACAAAAACAAAAACAAAAAAACCCATGAAGGCATGCTCTTAATCTTTCTTTTCAATGGAGATGTTTCTGTTTTGTTTTTTTTATTTGGTGGGGTGGCGGTATGTTTTTCTGTATATGAGATCCAGGATAGGTAACTCTATAGAGAAGCCGCTGGACAAGTGGTTTCCTGTGGGTATGGCAGGGGAGGCTGGAGGCAAGTGGGGAACTAATAATAATGAATATGAGGAAGAAGAAAATGTCCTAAAGTTGACTGCGGTGATGACAGCACAGCTCTTCTTAATATGATAAACCTATTGGATTCTATGCTATGTGAATCACATGTCAATACAACTGCTAAGCAATGATGGGATACTGCTGTACCCAGCATCAACAGCAAAGTTCAACAAATCCCCAGGAAATGAAAAAAGAGATCATGTGCACAAAACAAAACAAAAGAACCCCAGGAAATGCTGGAGAGCATGTGGAAAGACTGAAGCCTCACACACTGCTCTTACCCGGCTTCCTAAAAAAAACACTGGGAACAGAAATACCCTATGGCCTAGCAAACTCTCGACCTGGAATATACTTTAAAGAAATAATATACTTTAAAGAAATAAGAGCCATTGCACACACA
>NW_022103905.1:10421247-10423322 GCF_000313985.2 Echinops telfairi
GACGACTGAGGAGCAATACAAACATCACCAAGCTGCAGGTGTGCATGCTAACGCCTCAAGCTGTGCATGTAAGTCAAAGCTGTGCCTTCAAACCCTCCCGCCCCCTTTTCTTCAATTCATCACCTTCCAAGATCTAAAAGGAAACTGCCGATGGGAGGCATGCCCACATGTCCCGTGACGCCTTCCCCGTTTTTATAATGATTGGCTTTAATCGTTTAGCTTAATTTATCCTACGGCACGGGCCACCTTCAGTCGTTGCCTCAGCCCCAAGAACAGGAAAGTAGCTAGCTGAAGGTCCAACTTGGAATATTGGGCACGTGTTTGGGGGTTCAGGGAAGGGTGAGGGGGCTTTCTTGGGCCTTTGGCACCCGCTTTTGCCTGCACCTCTAGCTGGACGCCCCTCTAGACTGAAGGGAGGCAAGAGATTAAGGAACTGAAGTGAAAGCCTCCCGGACTCCTGTCTACGGAAGACAGGATGCTATGGATTGCAGACTGAGGAGTCTCCAATCCAGGCCCCCACCGGGTCCCCAGGTCTACCACTCTGCCCCGGTGGCCCCTCTTCCGCTGGAGTGCTATGGGAGCTTTCCATTTTAACATATAGGCAGTGCCCTCTGCCCTCCAGAGCAAGGAGGCGGCTGTGTGCCCAAGCCTCTTCCACTGAAAAACCAAATGCACTGCCATTGAGCCGGTCCCAGGGGGCAGGGTGGACCTGCCCCTGTGGATTTCGGAGACGGAAACACTACTGGAGGAGAAAGCCCCATCTTTTCCTGTGGGAAACTAACATGGAGGGAAATATGACCAGGACTAGATTCCCTAACTTATAACAGAGGGAATCTGGAAAGCTAATATTCCATAATAGGAAAAGACACCACTTTGGTAAGTTAGAGATAAAGTCCAAGTACATGATCCTGCTTTGAATATCACTCCCAGAGGTCCCCCCTAACAGCTATGCTGCCTTAAAGTGAGCACATGGTTGATTCTGTCTCCCTATAGCGGCACCCATCCCCCCTCATGCCTTCCCCCAATGCAGGCATTAGGTTTCCTCACCTGTGAGCTCAGGGACTTTACTGTGATTACCACCCACCTGGTGACATACGCAACTCCTGAATATGCATATCTTATGGCTACCTATAAATGTCCCAAGGCAGTAAAGACTCCCTCTCTCTTTCTCCACGTGGACCACCAGGAGGGGCTGAGGTGAACATGCTACCATAAACCGTGTCTGACTCCTTTATCTTCTCTTTCTCTCTCCTATTCTCTACAACTTTACTGTAATCTTAATACATTATCACCGTACAATTGCGCCCACAGACCCCTCGGTGTTAGAGAGGCTGGCTTCCTCTAACTTAATTTCCCCACAGAGCTCCTGGTGTTTCCAACTGCGGACCTTGAGGGTCACAGCCCAACTCGGAGGGACCACTACGCCACCAGGGATCCTCTGGAAGGTCCATTTAATAAACTCCGGGAGTGCAGGTGAGAGGACCCACCTGGCCAAGGCCACTTCAGATTTTACGAATTAGGGATGTGTTTCTGTATGGCTGATGGAGCAAGATCAATTTCTACCACTCGGACGCTGATACATCTCAGGTCCCCTGAGACAACGGTTTCTCTTTTTTCAAGAGACTCTTGCCAAGAGGGCCCGTCCCCCGTCCCCCCACTCTGTCCCACCCTCCCCGCTACTCACCCAGCCGCCCTGCGCCATCAGCCAGGTGCCCTGCAATTCCATCAGCACGGTGCACAGCACGTTCGCCATGAAGTGGCACTCCAGCTCAATCTGCTGAGCAGTTTCCACTGACCATTGCTCCGGGCCCATGCTGACCCTCCGAAAAGGTCTCTCCAACAGCGTCCCTGCGAGGGCCACCAGGTCCACCACGTGGCCCCAGGTGAAGTGGCTGTCAGTCAACAGCTCCTGGGCCACCGACGCTACCAGCCCGATGTAGTCTCCCTGGTAGTTACGGATACTGTAGTAGTGGACTCTGTGGAGTGTCCTCTGGTGGTCGGCAGCATGGCGCAATATGGCGGCCTCGAAGGTGGGTGGCTCCCAGGGTGGGGTGCCAGGCAGCCGGGCACAGTGC
>NW_022103905.1:10424175-10426051 GCF_000313985.2 Echinops telfairi
GACTTGGTGGTGGTGGGTTGACTCGACTAAGTTATAGTTAGTCTTGTAAACGGTCCTGTTCAGATGCCTGTGTGGCTTTTTCTCCTGATTGGACCCCGGGGTTGAGAGAGAGCCAGTGACACCCTGGGGGCTCAAGGGTGGGATAGGGTGAACTATCCTACTCCAGGTGAAAGGCAGGCCCACTGCATCCTGTACCACTTAGAAGAAAGAAGCACAGCGCTCGGCCAGTGTGAAGGCACGCTACTCCACACAGCAGCGTTTCCAGGCCCCTGTTCATTTCTGTTAAAGGCCTGAGGGTGCAGTGGGCTCGGAGCTTGTGAACAGCATGGTCCCTCACGGAAGACCTGAGTCCTTTTCTACAATGATGCAGGCGTAGGAAATAATGTCACTTCTTGCACCAGAACTGCCCCCGAGTCAGCCCACAGAGGGTCAGATGGATCGGTCCTACAGGTCAGCTGGGTTCTGGCCAAGTCCTACCCAGAAAATGTGTCTGCGGGATGCCCCCCAGAGTGACCCGATCCTTTCCTCCGACAGGTGAGAGGGTGCGTGGCTGACTCTCTCAAAGAAACGTAAGGTCCACGGAGATCCGCTCTGCCCAGGTGTTTCTCCAACCTGCCTGCAGTCCAACCCAGTCCATTTCTCCAGGGGAGGGAGCCTTAAGGATCGGCACGAGGGGACATCCAACAGTTTGTGAGAAAATTCCACCCTTTTAATCCCATCTTCCCCAGAGTTTCTGGAAGCCCCCTCACACTTGTCACCTGCAGTTTCCCCAGTGATTGCTGTCAGCAGGCATCTCCGGGGAAGCCAGCTGACAGCAGCGTGGTCTCATCTTGACCTGTTCATCTAAGCCTGCAGCTGGGTTTATCCCAGGAGCCCAACTGTCCTCATTTGAAGGTTTCCAGTGGTTCACCGGCCCCTGTTGGTCTCTAGCTCTTTCCATTGCTGCTATGGACCTCTTGAGTGTGTGTGTGTGTGTGTGTGTGTAACCGCCTACGCTGGCCGAGGCCCCCCCAAATCACTTCCCCAAGAGTCGCCCTCTCAATGATCCATGCCTCTTCTTCCCTATTCTCCTCGATTACCATGGTTTCTTCTCTTCGGAGCCCCACTTCTCCAGGCAGGAGGCCTCCGTAACCCCTCGGAGTGGACAGCAGCACAGGGCAGCCCCTCGGATGAGGAGAGGCATGGGAGTGAGGGCAAACTCCGCCCAGCTGGCAGAAGTTTCAGCCACTTGGTCTGCCAGGCAGGAACGTAGAGTGATCCCAGGACCCAATGCTTCTGAACCGCTGCGCACATGCATCTTTAATGGACGGCAATTACTAATTTGATACCTGTGTGGGACGTGCCACGCATGGGGCAGAGGAGGGAGGAGGAGGGGGAGAGGGGAAATGCAGGCTGAGGAAGAAAGAGGATGAGGAGACAGGTGAGGGAGGGCGAAGGTGGCAGAGGGAGGGGGAGGGGAGAGGAGAGGGAGAGTGAAGGAGTGAGAAAGAAGAGGAACAGGACATGACAGAGGGAAGGGTGGGTGGGTGGACATAGGGGGAAACTAGGAACTAACCCATGTGGAGGCTGTTTCAAAGACCATGGTAGGTTTTTTCTGTATCTAGTATTGTCCCATTTCATAGACTGGGAAACTGAAGCTGAGAGAAATTCACAATTTAGCTATGGGGCTGGGGGTGGGGGTGGGGGAGTGGGCGAGGGGTGTCTGCACCCACATCCTTTGCCTGTCACCGAGTTGGTGTTGCCTGCTGCAGTTTACAAATGAATCCTCACTGTCACCTTCTGGCCAACTGGCCAAGCCACTGAAAACAAGACCACCAAACACCAGACCAGTGGCTGTGTCAGGGTAGAACTGAGTGCCACGGGGCGTTCAAGGGCA
>NW_022103905.1:10427234-10428511 GCF_000313985.2 Echinops telfairi
CCCCTTTGGGTTTACAAGGCTGTACATGTTAAAGGAGCAGACAGCCTCATCTTGCTCCTAAGGGTTGGCTGATAGGTTTGAACTGGTGACCTGTGGTTAGCAGCCCATCATGTAACCCACCCTACCACCAGGGCTTTAGTGGAGAGTGGACAGTAAAAGCCTCAGTACTTTGCTGGGCAAATGATTGAGTATAACCATTGTTTACGCAAAAAGAACTGATTGAAAAGTTGACCGGACTGATTTTTGATGAACTGGTCATCCTGTTCTGTGAACAAGCAATTTTGAGGTGGATCTCACAGCCTCTCACCCCTACTCCCAGTTATTTACAGGAGCACTAGGTCTGGGCCTGTCCCAGGCTGTGCCTGCCTCTGGCTCTGGAAGGGGGGGTCTCAGAGGAGGGGTCCTGGGGCTGTGCCACCCACAGGGCAAATGTCTCTTTCCAGGAATGATTTTTAGGGTCTGAGGTGACCTTTGATTATCTACGTAATGCATGCTGTATTTGTGAAAGTGATGTTCTCCAAAACTGTGACCTCCCCCAGTCCCCAGCCCCTTAAAAGAAAAAACAAACAAACAACCCTGTAACAAACGCACTATCTTCCAGACGAATTGCTGAATGTTCATAAAGACAAGTTGTACTTGAGTGTTAATTTTCTATGTAAGAGGAACACAGCATAATTGCTCAAGACCTACCAATGAACCGTGACCCAATAAATAGAGGAGTGGGATTTATAGGGAACATGATCACCTTTAATCTGCTTCCACTCATACTAGTGATAGGTTTTTACATGAGCAGGGGTTTTCCATCAGTTTGATGTCCTGCATGTTTGTTTCCACGGCACTTGTTTCCAAACAGTATTCAGAATTTCCCTCAAGTGCAAGGACCTGATCTGGTCCCGGGACCCAGGGACAGAACCCACAGATCAGACGGCTCGTCCCATCCCTTTCTGGACATCTCTGCCTATTGATGATCTGTTCGCACAACTGCAAATGCTCTGAACAGACTTTAGGAAGCGAGGCTGTGAAAGAGAGTTGTGCGTTAACACACACGTTTAATAAGCGATCTGGTCTAACGGGATGTGGCGTTTTCTTCTGCCGTAAGCCCATGGGCACAGCCCTCCTACTGTCCATGAGTGTCAGCATTTCTGAGGAAGTTTCCGGGAGTCACAGCGCCCACTGAGATCTGCCAGAGAGCTTAAGGTACGCTTAACGTGCATCTGAGGCAAGGAAGTGAAACGAGGCACATGCCGTGTAGAGTCACTTTAAAAAGAGAGAGACCT
>NW_022103905.1:10429206-10430750 GCF_000313985.2 Echinops telfairi
AAAATCACCGCTTGTTTCAGGAACTTCCTGGATACCCCTTTATCTATGTACCCTAACATTGGACAACTCGCCCTCGGTAGAAAAGCTGGCCCCCCCTCAGGGCAATATGCAGCAACAAGTCAATCTTTACTCCTTCAAAACCTTCCCCTACGTCCAACCATCTGAACTGATTATGCCACACAGTTGTCCACTGCTAAGTGCCCACCTCAAAAGACCTGTCATAGGTAACACATGACTCCCTCCTCCCCACTGCCCAAACTTATAAATATCTGCCGTGGTTCTCCGCTGCTGAGATGCTGAGACAGCCAAGCCTGTGTTCCCTTACATGGTGGAAAGCAACCCCCCCAGCCTTGCTTGATGAGCGGGCCATTTTGGTAGTTTTGGGGGAGCTGACAACGGACAGGTGCTTTGAGAATCTGATGAAAACCAGGAGGGTGCTTTCCCTAGAAAAGTACAGATGTGCACACAATTATTCTGCAGCCCCAGAATAAGAACCCCGTGCGCCAGGGCGGCAAGATAAGCCATCTAGGGTTTGCCTTCCAACAGCTAGAATCACAAGAATTAGGTTGTTAGGGTCAAAAGAACCCATTGCAGCCAGCTAGCCTGTTATGCCCTCAATTACATGCTGATACAGGAAAACTGGGATTTCTGGAAACTAGGAGGGAGAAACCTGCTAGAGAAGGAAAACGCAAGCAAGTTCAATTAAAAGGTGGGAGAGAGAAAAGTGCTAAGTCTGCACCCCATCCCACCCCAGGCAGGCCACGTGAGAGCCACGCCCAGGGGCTCCCACACCTTACGCCAAGGGCTGTCTCACAGTCCATACCTGAACAGTCTATACCTGAACACCTGCACTGGCGGGAGCCTCACAACCTTCCCGGGCGGCTCCTTTCTTCTCGGGCTACAGAGCTGGAATCAGAGCTGGTTTGGCCAATCAGGCCCATCTTAGCTTACTCGGAGCCCTCCGCTTTCAGGATGGCCAATCAGGTCTCCTCTCTCATCTCATGCACAAAGGAAAACAGAAACGCAAGCAAACGCTCTCTTACTCTCAGAGTATGATCCCAGGATCCTGAGCAGAACGCAGTTCCATCCGGGGAGACGCGTAGGGTGCTAACTCGGTTTTCGTGTCCAAACAGGATGGAGACTCGGGACCCCTTGAGGACATCCCAGACATTGATAGTGTAGTCGTTGTAACCAGCAAACAGCAGGCGACCTTGCAGGGGGACGGCAGTGGTCATTGTCAAGACACTGCTTTAGTGGGGTGATTATTTTCCTAAGCATCTTCCATGCCATTAACTATCATTCATTCAATCAAGACAGTAAGCAATTTTACATTTACTGTGTGCCACGTGCGAAGGACGCAGGGTTGGACAGAGCTGCATTCGGTTGTACACAGGGCACCAGGAGTCGGAACCAACTGGATGGCGCCGAACTCCAACCGAGGGCTGCTAACTGCAAGGACAGCAGTTTGAAACCACCAGCCGCTCCGAGGGAGAAAGACGAGGCTTTCCACTCCCGCAAAAATGTTAAGAGTCTCAGAATCCCAC
>NW_022103905.1:10431272-10432434 GCF_000313985.2 Echinops telfairi
AAATAATTAATACACTCGGCTGCTAACTAGACAGTCAGAGATTCGAGTCCAGTCACAGCTGCCTCCTGCAGGAAAGACCTCACCAACTACTTCTGAAAGATCAGCATTGGGCACCCCCACCCCACCCACCCCCACCCCGAGCATCGTGGAGTTGCCTAGCTGGTAACTAGTGCGAGCAATGGTCTAAGCCAGCCACCGGGCTTTGCCCTGGAGAGCCACAAAGGAAGAAGCCCTGTGGAGGTGGCGGTGGAGGGCAGCAGGCTCAAGCTGTTACTGAGCTAGAACCGAAGTGCTTACATCTGTGTAAAGTGCCCTGGGAACCCAGGGGAGACACTCACGGCAGAGGCAAAGGGGTTGAACTGCCTCTTGAAGGCCGAGTAGGAGTTTGTTGTGCGGAGGCCGTAGGAGAAAGCGGTCCAGGCAGAATGAAGCGTGGTGCACTGAGGCACAGCCGTCTGGGCGTGAGAGTGCTTAGGGAGCATGAACAGTCCCGCAACCCAGCCTATCAGGACTGCCTTCACCTTGCCGGGCAGCCTCCCCGGCTGTGGAGACTAAAGGGCCATGAGCGTCAGACACTGATGAAAGGACTCGTCTTTTACCCCCGTTGCAGTGGGGAGGACATGGCCAAGGGCACGGCAGGTGGTTTTGATCCATCAGCACCTGCAGAGCTGCACTCAGGGGCTTGAAGGGAATCCGGCGGGCAGTGCGGCTGTGAGCTGGGATTTGCTGTCTCAAAGCAAGGATGGACCAAAGTGCATGGCGAGAAGTACAGTGAAGGAACACTGGGTTAAGCGCCAAACCAGCTAACAACCCCCAACCCACGGCCTTGGAGTTCACCCCGACTCATCGTGACCCTGTGGGACCGAGTCCCCGAGGGAAGCCCATGAGGTTTCCAACGCTGTGAACGGTTACAGAAGCAGGAGCCTCGGCTTTCTCAGGTGGAGCAGCTGGTGGGCTCCCACTGCTGACCTTGTGGTGAGCAGCTGAGGGCTCTCAGGGCTGCAGACCGGGGCTCCCACCGGGGCAGGCGGGGTATTAGCAGACCAGTCCTCAGGAAGTGTGGTTGATGGGAAACTTGGTAGGGAGCCTGGTTAGACGCAGGTCCTTTTATGGCCCTAGGATAAGGTGACCAGATTTAAAGTGGGACACCATTGACCGGGGG
>NW_022103905.1:10433775-10435053 GCF_000313985.2 Echinops telfairi
ACACCCAAACCCATCTGTAGACAATGGGACAGCCCCTCACAGAAGAGTCACAAATTAAGAGCCTCTCTCTGTCCAAAAACACAACATGATGGTCTATGTATTATAAGAATATGTAAATGAGAACTAGCTCTCTCGAGGAACAGAAGGTTAGGGGAGACATGGTTGCAGTTAAGAAAGATAGTTAAGAGATAAGATAAAGACATAAGTGGGGCATGGGGGACTCCTGAAGACACTCTAGCATAGAACTTTACTGGAGGCAGGTTTATATACAGTTCTTGTCATGTATCCTGCATTCTGGGGCAAGTTCTCACACAAGGGGATTGCTGACAATTTCTTAGGAGGCAGATAAAGAAGCAAGACTACCTTTAGCCAATTCTAGACTATGGTCTAGCAGGGAGTGTAACTGAACACCTGTGTTTCCGCCTTTTCTCGGGGAACAGGAGAGAAGGCATTTCCTTGATTTCCTTTAGTTGAAGGTCAGACTTCCAGTCTCAGCTCCCTGGAAAGAGCTGACAGCTTTTTCCTAAGGCCCAGCGTAAATCATGGAATATGGCAACAGTCCTGTCTTACTTAGAGAAAGGAAACGAGTTACAGACCATAAGGCTCCTACAGCTCTTATAACAATCCATACATCAGTTGTATCAGGCCCATGTGAACATATTGACACATTTGTACATATTGCATGACTTCATAACTGTAATTTGGCTACTGTTACGAATTGCAATGTAAATATCTGATACGCAGGATGTATTTTCATTGTTATGAATTGAGCATTACTAAACATAATTAAAGCATAGTGATTAATCACAAAACAATATGTAATTATATATTGTGAAATATTTATGTGCTTTCTGATGGTCTTAGGCGACCCCTGTGAAAGGGTCATTCTACCCTCAAAGGGGTCATGGCCCACAGGTTGAGAACCGCTGCTCTAGTTCCTGAATGCTTCCTCCCCACACTCTTATGACCCGGTTCTACCTTTGAAATCCAGTTAGACTGGAGTACGCATATTGGTTCAGATAAGAGCACTAGACACATGGAGTTCAGGACAGATAAACCCTAGGAACAGTAGTGGGAGCAGTGATCTCCTGAGGGTGGGGGGAGGGAGGATGAAGGGGGCCAAAGGGGGAACCGATTACAAGGTTGGATATATATTCATACCCCCAGAGGGGGACGAATAATAGAAATGTGGGTGAAGGGAGACAATGGATGGTGTAAGATACAAAATAACAATAATAATATATAATTGATCAAGGATTCATGAGGGTGGGGAAAGGA
>NW_022103905.1:10440568-10441652 GCF_000313985.2 Echinops telfairi
GGAATTTCATTTATCACGGTAGGGTCTAGAACCGATTAACCGCGATAAACGAGGGTTCACTGTACTTCATTGACTTCCTCGAACGATTATTGAGCACAAAGTCTCATGGTGGGGAGACGGGTGACCTTCTCCAAGAGACCCCGAATGCGTCAGTCCCCATCAGAGGAAGCCTCTCTCAGTCAAGTAAGCAGAGCCTGAGGAGGGTCCCGAGCTAAGAACTGAGCACCAAGGCCAGGGAGAGCCTGCAGAAGGGACAAGGAGTGTGAATATTCTACTCACTGACCGGACACTGTTGATGTCAGACTCGTGTTTTTCAAAGGCCTGCACGCACTGGCCAGAGCGCATGTCCCACACCATGGCTTTCTTGTCACATCCCTACAAAGGCAAAGTTCCCCAGAGTTAGGGCCACGCTTAGGACTGTCCATAGATCACGCACGAGCTTGCCTATTTCCCACGAGTAGATGGCTGACAAGAGATTTTTCTGAGAACAGCTTTACTGAAGGGCACGTTCTTGAACTGATGGCTCCTAGAAGAGCAGCACTAGGTCGTGGGGTGGGAGGGAGCAAGGGAAGGGGCCTGGTTTCCTACTTAGCACGCTTCCTTCTTCCACACATTCCTGAGTGGCTGCAAACGCTCAGAGCACCCGTCTCCCGTCTCCCCCGTGTGCTGGGTAATTCCTTTCCTTTCCTTTGCCCCTCCTTTCTCCCTCCTCTCTATTTGGGGAGGACAGGTAGGCAGTGGGTACCAATGAGGACATCTCCATAGAGTCACTGTCCCTGGGCCATCTGTACCCCTGGCTGCGCACCAGGCTAGGAATCGGCAAACCAAGGCCTAGTTTTGGCTCTGCCCACTGTGAGTTGGGGGATTTAGACAAGTCACCCATCTCCCTGGATTTCACTTCAACGCCTATAGAATAAGAACCACAGTAGCTGCCCTGCCCCTCCCTCAGGGTTGCTAAGAGGACCCAGAGAATCATAGGCATGACGTTCTCCCATTATATCCTCATTGCTTAGTTTGCCCTGAATTCCTGCAGCGCAGCCTTGCCACTGAGGTTGGGTAGCATACTTCAGACTTTCAACGGTCA
>NW_022103905.1:10442490-10443935 GCF_000313985.2 Echinops telfairi
CCCTGCCGGTCAGAGGCCGCCCGCCCCTTGCTGACACCGTGGCCGAGAGGAGGGCAGCTTGGAGGGCAGCACGCTCACGGTTTCCAGCGGCCAAGTCCTTCGGGTAGGTGTACTGTCTCCTGACTGTTGCTTTCAGACTGTGGCGCCGGGTCACCCAGCGCGGCCAGCCTTTGTGTCCTGGCTGTGCAGAGAGACTCGGGCCTCCGTTTGTAGGGACTCCCCGAGGGAGGCACAGGTCAGTGCACTGGACGCTAACTGAGAGGGCTGAGTCCATGCAGAAGGGCGCAGAGGAAAGGCCCGGAGATCTACTTCCGCGCTCTCAGCCGCAGAAAACCCTGCAGCATGCATTCCGACCCTGACACACGTGGGGTCGCCACCTGTCAGCACCTCCACAATGGCGGCCGGTTTACCATTTGCGGAGCACACTGTAAACGCCCCCATTGAATGCTCCCATAGTCCTCGGTTGGGGAGCGGGGCAGAGTGATTATGCAAATGTTATGTAATGTAGCTGGTATGGATGTGATGTGATGTGAATGCAGCCTCACTGAAAGAGGACCAGGTAGGAGAGGCAGGTAGCAAAACCGGGACCTGTGTGCTCTGACTCCTAGTCTGGTGCTCCTCTGTGCCACCCTGGCTTGTCTGCCTTCAGATACCCTGTTCCCCGTGCCAGGGGTGGGGCCAGCAGGCAGGAGGGGCATGTTCCACAGGGCACTCAGCACCTGGTGGCCTCCCTCACCTCCGGCCTCCCTCACCTCCGCAGCAGCTGGTCCCCCAGTGCTCTGGGGGCGTGTCTGGTGGCTCTCCATTGCCCCTGTTCTACATGCACCTGGGATACAGTGTTCATGCCGGAGCCCAGGGGCAGAGCAGGGGGACCCTCACAGACCAGCACTGGGACGCCCCACAGGACTGGAGCCAGCGCAGCCCAGCCACAGGAGGGGACTGCACCGAGGGGAGCTGAGGATGGCTTCTGCAGGCCCAGCTAGCGGTGCGTCCAATCCAGTCCCCGAGGACAAAGGACCCCGAGGGAAGTCCCCTGGGCCCTTACCCCAGACACAAAGGTGTTTCCAGTTTCTGAAGGGGCCAGGTCCAGGCAGAGGACGTCGGCCACGTGCCCGTGGAAACTCTGCAGGAGCTGCCCGCTCTCCACGTCCCACAAGGCACATGTCCCGTCACCACTCGCCGTCAGGATCTGAAAGGGACAACATGCTGTTAGCTGCCATCGTCATCCTGACTTCTGGGGGGCCCCAGCATGATGGAGCCCAATACCGCCTTCCCCGGCCCGGCCCGGTTCCAGACCGAATCTCTGTGGTCCACAAGATTCATGGGCTGGTTCTTGCAAGTAAATAGCCAAGCCTTTCTTCTTAGTTCATCTTAGTTTGGAAGCCTTGCCGAAACCTGTTCAGCACCATGGCAACACACAGCATCCACAGAAAGATGGGTGTCAA
>NW_022103905.1:10445517-10456422 GCF_000313985.2 Echinops telfairi
CTGATTTACCTGCATGTCGGAGTTGGTGAAGCTGCAGGCAGACAGGTAGTTGGTGTGCATAGCAACAGACTTCTTTTTGGCCGCCATGTTTTCGTTTTTGTCAAAGGTCAGTGGGTACACGGAGCATTTGTTATCCAAGCCACTAGCACAGGAAGAAAGACCAAACATCAGTACAGGCCAGTACGCATTCTCGTTTACAAGATGCTTTGGCATAAACTTCAAACAAAACTGTTTCCTTTAGTGGTATCGTCGATTGTAACCTTTCCCCCAAATTTTCTTCTGAAGATTTCCAAACCCACAGGGAAATCAGGAGAATAAGGAGTACCATAAACACCCAGATCACCAACTTAACAGTTTGCCACGCTGGGACAAACTCACTCCCAACCGTGTGGATGCAGGCGACAAGTATGACATCTTACTCCTAAGCATTTCCATGTACAGATTTACATATGTGAAAAATCTGCACACATATAAATCACCAGAGCCCTGGTGGTGGCGTAGTGGTTACGTGTTGGGCTGCTAATGGCCAGGTCAGCCGTTCAAAACCACCAGCCACTCCCGGGGAGAAAGAAGGGATTTTCTATTCCTGTAAAGAGTTACAGTCTTAGAAACGTACAGGGACATTTTCACCCTGCCCTATAGGGTCGCTACGAGTCAGCGTCGGCTCAATGGCAGCAAGTATGTATATGACCATGATGAGAGCTGAGAAGATGGACACCATCTAACAAGCCACCCATCTTCACTCACACCCCCTCTACCAGCCGCCCCCGCTCCTACCCCACCACCCTGTTGTCTCCAGGTTCAAGGACTCAAGCAAAGCTCACACACCACATTCTGTTGTTCTCGCTCTTTAAGCCCTTTGCATCCGGCACAGACCCGCCCCTTGTTATTAAGGTCCATGACAGTGACGGAGACTTGTGAGGACTTGGGTCAGTTGTCACCCACTCTGGATTTGTCAGTTTCCCTTAAAAAATGTGATCAATATGCATAAAACAAAACATCTGCCATTTCAACCATCTTCACAGGGCCGGTTAATTGGCATGCCTCTGTTTATCATGTTGTTAAAGTTTAACAGTTTAGGTACCGACACGACAAAGGCATCGGTGTAGCTCTTTCTTGTGGCGATATTTTAGGTGGCTTCACGGGACCTTTGAGCCATTCTGGGTGACGTGAATGTTGGCTACTTGGTGGAGGTGGACCGCCACATGTCTCCACTGGTGAAGGAGATCTCTCCATCTGTAATCAGCTATTTCCAGTGTGGTCTGACACTCTGAGGTCAATGAGACTATATTGTTCTCCAAGAACCTCCAATCCAATGGCTTTGGCAGGAGGATCTTTGAATAAAATTAATTTGGGGGGGGGCGGGGGGGGGCATAGAGCAGTGATTTCCTAATTTGTTCATTCCTTCTGTATTTGTCAGCTGTTCTTTGTCTGTCAAGAAGAATTCCTCCCTTCTCCCAGGAATGCTGTATGTCCATGGGCCCTTTTGTACCTGCTGTTAATTGTGTTATCATCCATGACTGTAATTATTCTATTTGACACTCAAGTTGCCTCTGATTTGGACAGCAGAAGCTTTTCCTAATCAGCTCCCCTTTGCTTTATGATAAGACCTCCCTGGTCCTTGAGCATCTTTTGCTTTCTGAAGCACTTCCCCAACCTCCACCCCCACCCCCAAATCCTCAGCTCACTTACTCTCTTTTCATTCTTTTTATTTAGAAATCGTTTTATTGGGGGCTCCTACAGCTCTTATAACAATCCATACATCCATTGTATCAAGCACATATGTTGTCATCGTCATTTCTATAACCTTTTCTTTCTACTTCAGCCCTTGGCATCTGCTCCTCTTTTTCCCCCCTCCCTCCGCCCCCCTCCATCCTCATGAAACATTGATAATTTATAAATTATTTTATTTTCATACTTACATCATCCGCTGTCTACCTTCCCCCACGTTTCTTTTGTTTGTTCCCCTGGGGTGGGGTGGGGTGCTGGTACATGTTGTTTGTCAATCATTATGATCAGTTCCCCTTTTCTCCCCTGATCTCCCCCTGAGGGGTTTATCTGTCCTGGATTCTGTGTGTCAAGAGCTCTTATCTGTACCAGTGTACATACTCTGGTCTAGCTGGATTTGTAAGCTGGGGTCAAGATAGTCGGGGGTGGGGGGTGGGGGGTGGGGCGCAGGGAGGAAGCATTAAAGAACTAGAGGAATGTTGTGTGTTTCATTGGTGCTATACTGCACTCTGGCTAGCTCATCCTTTCTTTGTGACCCTTCTGTGATGGGATGTCCAATTGTCGACATTCTGATCCCCCTCATTTGAACTCAAATGGTTGTTTGTTTTGGGTCTTCTGATGCCTGATACCTGATCCCGCTGACACCTTGTGATCACATGGGGTGGTGTGTTTCTTCCATGTGGGCTTGTTGCTTCCCTGCTAGATGGCTGCTTGTTTAACTTCAAGCCTTTAAAACCCCAGATGCTATGTCTTGAAAAAGCTGGGCACCATCAGCTTTCTTCACCACATTTGCTCAAGCACCCATTTTGTCTTCAGCGATTGTGTTGGGAAGGTGAGCATCACAGAATGCCAGGTTATTAGGAGAGTGTTCTTGCGTTGAGGGAGTACTTGAGTAGAGGCCCAATGCTTATCTGCTGTCTTAATACTTAACCTACAAATATATGTACATAGACTTATCTCCCTATCATTATATGTTTTGATATTTATGTACATATTTACATATGTACATGCTGATGTTTATGCCTCTATAAATGTCTTTGCTTCCTGGCTCTTTCCTCTATTTCCTTTTACTTTCCTTCTGTTTCACTCTCATGTTCGACCTTCACTCAGCTCTCAGTAATTCTGCTTGGCTACACTGCACTTGATCGAACCCTTTTAGATCTCTTGTTGTTCCCTTGTCCTCTTGCTCCGAGGAGCCCAGCATCCTTTTAATGGAGAATAAGACATAAAATGAGGTTCTTCTTTTGAGGTCTTGTGCAAACTAGGGAACACTTTTGCCACCTCAGCTGCTTGGGGGTATAGGTATACATCTGGACTTTATTTCCCAATGGTTAGTCATGGCTAGCTTGTTTGTGGGTGGTGTGGATGAGGATGATTGTACTTGGGCTATGGCGATGGATCTGTGTGAGTGGAAGACCACCTTCCTTGAACTCTGACGCTCCAGGCTCACTTCCCTGTAGTTCCGTTGGCTGTGTATCAGATAGGGTGGTTTGCACTGCTGGGAGAGGGAGAACCTTCACAGGGCGGTGCATGTGACTTTGACTCTCTGCTTCAGGACCAAACTCATCTTGTGATCTTGGTCAAGCTTCTTACCTTTCTCTGAGTCTTGGTTTCCTTACCAACATTCACTGCCACCCAGCCCATTCCACTCAGGGTGACCCTGTAGGACAGAGTAGAACTGCCCGTGTGGGTTTCTGAGGCTGTACAGCTTTATGGGAGCAGTCTTGAACTGGTGACCTTGCTGTTAAGCAGTCCGACGTGTCACCCACTATGCCACCAAGTCTCCTCTCGAATGGAGTCAATTCCATCCACCGAGCCAAAGAGTATGCAAAAACAGTTCAGAATGGGACTTGTCACACAGTAGGTCTTCTTGTTTTATTTATGGTCCCCTCCTTGTTTCACACCCAAAACCAAACCCAAAACCAAAGGAACCCACTGCCATTGAGTTGATTTTGACCCACGGCGATCCTGCAGAGGGTTTCCAAGCCTGTAAATCTTTACAGGAGCAGACAGCTTCATCTCTCTCCTGCAGAGGACCTGGAGGGGTGAGTCACTGGGCATTGCAACGCCTAACCCGCGCGACACAGAGCTCCTTTGTTCACCACAGGGTGGGGGTTAAGTTGGTCTCAGTTCTCAGGGGCAACCTTGTGAGACTGAGCTCCAGGAGAACAGAACAAGCCACAATCTTCCAAGTAATCTTGCTGCTCTTGTCACTTAATTTAATCAAGCACATCCCTTTTAATGGCTGTATAGTATTCCATGTATTGGGATGTATTAAAAATTTTTTTGCAAAACATATTTTTTTCTTTTTGGTATACGCTGAACAATGCTACAATGCATGTTATTAACCATATAAGTTATTAACTATAAGGCTCCCCATCATAGTTTGATCATTCCTTTAGAATAAGGTCCTAGATATGGAATCACTAGACTAGATGTCACACACTTTTGATACAAATAAGCAACTTGCTTCCCAAAACATTTGCACCAGAGTAGTCCTGTCAACAGCATCTGAGAGCAGAGGGGACAGGTGTGAAACTTATACTAATGCTGGCTTGTCATAAACAAGCACGGGGAATTTTTGTGGTTTCTCCTTCTTTGATAATGGTCAGGGAGGAATTGAACACAGTGCTTGAAAAGTAGACAAGAGTGACAACCAGTTCTTGTTTGCTGGCTTTGGCCGATAGAAGCCCCTACTTACCCACAGGCAATGGCGCATCCCGACGGGGCGTAGGCACACGCCATCACCCACGTACAGGGCATGGTGACCGCGTGCTCCTGAAACACAACATCCACTGTTGACAGAGTGAAGGAGAGACCCTGCTGCATGAGGATCTTGACATTGAGCTTGTCCAAAAGAAAAGCCCTAGAGTCCCTACCAATGGATCACAGATTTAGGGGAGAGTGGCATGGGGCAGAGAACACCAGCTTGACATGAGGAGGGGACCCCGTCTCCCCTTATCCAACCCAACCCTGCCATGTAGTCTAAGAGTTCAAATCCTTAATGGAAAACAAAATACAACCGAACAAAACTCTCTGGAGTGTGTCTTTCCCCTTCGATGGTGTACAGTGAACCCTCGCCACTTCGCACTTCGACTTCCGCGGCTTCACTCTATCGCGGTTTTTGCGTAACAGCACATGCTCTGTCATTAGTGTCACTGATTGGCTCATACTGTACACGCTTGATGCCATAAATAATATAATAAATAATAAATGATAATTGTAACATCCAAAATGTTTTCCTGTATTTTCCCTTTTTCGTTTAATAAATTGGGTAATACGAGTGTAATGGTGACTAAAGGGTGTTTTTTCATGTCCTCTATGCTCTAACTACGAAAATATTTGATTTACAAATAAGGAATCCTACTTTGCGGAATTTCATTTATCACGGTAGGGTCTAGAACCGATTAAACCCGATAAACGAGGGTTCACTGTAATTCCTTTCTTCTTCCTCGGCATCAGTACTCTCCTGTTGCCATGTACGTCCGAGTCTTTTTTCGGATCTAGAATTTTCCTCATTTACAGATTCCCTTTTCCATAACTCCATATTCTTGAGTGACGTCTTATATGTTTGTGACACGTGTGTTGATTTGTGTGTATGAGCCTTTCTCCCCTGGGGGCCCCAAACCACTTCCCGGACAGCGATGGCAGGGGCTGGGAGGGTGGTCTTGAGAGGTTCTCCTGGATAAGAGCAAGTCCTTAAAACGGAAGCACTAAGAACCAAGGTGTAGCAGCAATCCCTGGTCTCTGGCTGGTGGCTGAGTCTCTCATACAGACAGATAGATAAACAATCAACTACAGTCATGTTCCAAAACCTTGTGGGTCTGTGGACGTATTCTGAAGGGTGGCATGCGCCTTGGCCCTAGCTCCAAGATCCAGCAAGATGAGTGACCCCACGTAGGATGGCCACTTCTCCTTCCTTGGTTCTCCTCCTCCATCTCTGAAGTGAGGGGGTTGCACGAGATGGTCCCTAAAGCCCTCGCACATGCTCATTGGCTCGCCTGTTATGAGCTGTCTGCTTTTGTGGGGAAACACAGGCTTCAATGCTGCCTACCCAAATCCCATTGTCATTGTTTTACAGCCTGTTAGATGTCAAGAAATGCCACTTCAGGGAATGAGCTTGGTGTGGTCATGATATAATCGTTTGTCAATTTGAAAGGATTCAGAGTGAAGGGGTGGAGTCTAGCCTGTCAATCAGGTCATAGCCAATGAGGCCTCTGTGTGGGCCTGGCCTCCTCCTGAGGATTCTGGGAACTCCTGTCTTCCTCCATGGAAGCGGGAGACACACACGCTCTCTGCTCATTCCTTGGGAGACATCGCAGCTGAAAAGACACATGGAACTACACTAGTGCCCTGAGTTGGAGAAGCCACGTGGAGACCTCTGCTAGCACTGAGATGCTTACAATGCCACTGGATTCACAAGACTTCCCACCCACTAGCCTGTGATCTTCCTGCATTCGGCATCATTGCATGTGTTGCATGAGTCTGAAGAGGACTTTATAGATTGGTATCAGACATAATGGGCTAATATCGGACTTAGGGACTTGATCTGGACTGGGCTGGGATGTTTTCCTAATATTCAATTGCTCTTGTATATAAAGCTCTTTCTTATACACATCTGAGTCTCCCTGGACTTTTTTCTCTAGTCTCTCCAGACAAACACACTCGAGGTGGCCACTCTAAACACAGGTCACCCCCAGATCCCCCTTCCTTACAAGCCATTCTTCACCGGAGACCACCAGGGGAAACTCCCACAGCTCTTCAGAGAGCAGGCAGTCCACACTCTGCACCATGCTCAAGTGTTTACGGAAGCAGCGGGGCCCCTGTGCACAC
This sequence comes from Echinops telfairi, assembly GCF_000313985.2. NCBI lineage: Eukaryota > Metazoa > Chordata > Mammalia > Afrosoricida > Tenrecidae > Echinops > Echinops telfairi. The sequence continues at coordinate 10,452,079 of NW_022103905.1, forward strand.
TAGAGATGCTGAGGGCTTTGAGGAGAGGAGGCGGCTCCCAAGGAGATGGGGCTTTTGAAAGCCCTTTGCAAATTGCTGCTATCTTTTTTATTGGCCAGGTGTTGCAGGATTTGATTGCGTAAAATGGTCCTGGGTCTGCACTCCTTTCCATCACCTGACGGTCGCCTGCCACGACACGCCCAAACACTTTCAGAAAGGTCGAGTGTCCAGTGTGGAACAGACCCGGTGCTCCTCTTTGGTACGGAGAAAGGAACACTTCCTAAGTAAATATTTAATACAAAATATTCTCAATTGAAAGTGCCAATGTGACACAGGCATGCCCACCTACACATGGATTTTGGCTTTTCTCTTCAGTCCAGGGTGCAGAGCTAGATCTAATTGGGGGCCCTGCATGCCCTGGCCTGGCATCACAATGGCTGCTTTTCTAGTTCAGTTTTATGACTTTGCTTTGTATATTTGGAAGTGGTCATTAACTACTTGATAATTAAAAATTATTACATCTAAATCCCTGCGGAGAGATCCCTGCGGTCCCACTGCACCTTCATCTTCCTCACCCCCTCAGTCGCCCACCTGGACACTGCTATGGACTCGGGTCAGCCAGGGGAAAGAAAACCAGGAACTCCGCCCACTCCCTCGTCACTCAGGAGGGAAACCGTGAATCTGGTCGCACGTGTGAGTCTGAGCTCCTTCCCGGGCCACGCACCTCCTTGGTTTAGTGGTCTCTCCACTTAGGGGGGTTCTTCCTGGGGAAAGGTGAGGCTGTCAGCGTCCATACAGGCCACAACCTTGGAAACCCCTGGGGCGGTTCTGCTCCGTCCTCTGGGGTGGCTACGAGTCGGACCCGAGGCGATAGCAACGGATGTGGCCCTACACTGTCCTCTCTGGGCGCGATTTCTCAGCACGAGAGGAGACCACGTTAGGAAGGTCTGGCCCAGCTGTTCCAACACAGAAGAGCTTTCCCATGACCCGATGTCCTCTAGTCGCAGACTGACTGACCACTGTCAGCAGCGCTGGGAGGGGTGGCAGGTGGAGGCTGGGTTGCTAGACTAACAGTCACTGTCAGCTCCTGTCCAGTTGGCCCTCCATGTGTGGCGACCCCGTGCGGCACCCAGTAGCATCGCTCCATAGGGGCATCATCTTTACAGTAGCGGTTTGTCAGGCCTTTCTTCTGCGGAGTGGGTTCGAACGACCAACTCTGAGGTTAGCAGCCTCTGCTGGGATTCCTAGAGACCTCAATACTACCCAGAGGAATGCCTTACCTTGTTCGTAGTGAAAGAATCCCACACGATCACCTTCCCATCCTGGAGGGGGAAGCAAGGGAAAGAAAGTTGTCAACAATGCCCCCAGGGAGCTGCCGAGAACGACACGTAAATGCTCTGTCCAGCTGGGCACTGTGGAGTGGAGTGTCTTGCTAAGGAAGGGCCTCCCACCGGTCCTCACCCAGGCCACGGGATTTTCAATTGCTTCCTGTGCAAGTGAAAGTGGGACACTGAATAAAGAAGAATCGATGTATTGGTACTGGCGAAGGGTATGCAAGTACCACGGACTGCCTAAAGAACAAACCAGTCTGGCTGGAGGAAGTACAGTCAGTATGTCCCCTAGAGGCAAGGACAGTGAGACCTTGGAAAAGGACGCCACACTAGGCAGCGAGAACCAGGAAGCTCTGTTTACAGGGTGGACTGACCCAGGGGCTGCAGCAAAGGGCTCAAACATAAGAACACGTCTCAGGATGGTGTGTCACTCTGCTGTCCCTAGGGCCAATGTGGGTCGGAACCGACTTCACGGCACCTGACAACAACCACCACCTGCCCTTGGAAAGGAGGGCAGTGAGCAGGGACTGAATTCTCCCGTCTGCCTGCAGGCTCAGTTCTCACGCCACATTCCTTGTACGGTTGCGATTGCAGAAAGCAATGCTCAGAGGCTTCTCTCATATGATTCCCGCCCCCCTTTTTTCATTTATAATCCAAGCACCAATTATCGATAAGCTTCCCTAGCACCCAAGCGTCAAAAAGGGGTATATTAGTTTCCCAGGGTGGCCATAACAAGATACTATCAATAGGGTAGTTCAAAACAACAGAGAGCTAGTGTCTCACATTTCTGGAGGCTGGGAGTCCAAGTTCAGGCTGAAGCCCAAACCGGGAGTCTGCAGGGCATGGTCTTTGTGAAGGCTCTAAGGCAGGGGTCCTCAAACTTTTTAAACAGGGGGCCAGTTCACTGTCCCTCAGACTGTTGGAGGGCCGGACTATAGTTTTTAAAAAAACTATGAACAAATTCCTATGTACACTGCACATATCGTATTTTGAAGTAAAAAAACCAGATGGGGCAAAAACACCCCATGGGCTGGATAAATGTCCTCGGTGGGCCGCGTGTGGCCTGCGGGCCGTAGTTTGAGGACCCCTGCTCTAAAGGGTGGTTCTAGCCGCCTCTCCTCGTAGCTTCTAACACCCTCAGCCATGCATTGGCTTGTAGCTCTAGCTTCTTTCCACCACCACCTGGCCGTGGCCCCTCTCTCTTATTAGATGGCACGGGGACTCCCCACTAACATCTTCAAAGATCCTATTTCTAAACAAGGGCACATCTCTAACTACCAAGGGTTAAGACTTCAGCATATCCTTTGGGGGTGGAGACAGAATGAAATCCATGCTTATTGGTAAGATAAACCTAAAATTACCCTGAGCTCCCTGACAGGTAAATAATGCTCTCTTAGCAGTCGGTGTAAGATATGATAATAATAATAATTTATAATTTATTAAGGGGTCATGAGGATGGGGTGGGGGTAGGAAGGGGGAAAAAGAGGAGCTGATACCAAGGGCTCAATAGAAAGTAAATGTTTAGGAAATGATGGCAATATATGTACAAATTATGCTTGATACAATTGATGTATGGATTGCTGTAAGAGCAGCAAGAGCCCCTAATAAAATGATCTTTTAATAAAAATAAAATGAATCAATGGTCTCTGTTTTCATTTTCTCCCTCATCATCCCCGCTCCCCCTCTACCGGTCCACGTGCCCAGCAGCACCGGGAAGGTACACAGCACCCCCTCTTCCGTGCCCATCTCTGGCCGTGGACAGCTGTGACGGGGAGCTCTGTGGGCCTGAGAGGACTCTTCACGTTTACAGACAGGACAGCTTCCCCCATGGCCATTTCTCACCAACACTGAGAACAGCGTGTGGTCCCCACCTATACTGTGGGGGTCCCCCTGTGGGAAGCCCATAGCAAACCAGTGCCACGCCATTGCCACAGACGACCTGCCGTTCACTGTGACCTCCTGGCTCTGAGGGAGCCGGACGTTTTGGAAGCCCTTCAGTCGTGTGGACTGGAATCTGGTGAGTGAGGAGGGAGACCCGGCTGGAGATGAGCGGACACACGGGCCCGGCTTGTAGTGCACGGCAGCTGGCCTCCCCAGGGTCCAGAGCGATATTCCCTATGAACAAGCTGCAGGACCATGGGCCCTGACACAAGGTCAAGCTCCCCAGGTTCTTGGGCCTGAGTTATCTGACTAGATGGGGCGGGCAAGGGAAGCCTTGAGCCTGGGCGGTGGGGTGGTGGCACCTTGGGCTGGTCACAGCAAGGTCAGCCGCTGGAAATCGCAAGGCTCCCGACTCTCGTAGAGAGTTAACTGTCCTGGAAACGCACAGGGGTGGTTCCACCCTTTCCTAGTGGGTCGTCGTTATGAGTCAGCATCGACTCAGTGCTGGGAGGGGTGTTTTTTGTTTGTTTTCCACATAAGTCTTTAGTTCCAGAAAGCAGAGCAGGAGCCAACGTCTGCACGTGGGGGTCCTCCACACCCTGCACCCCCTCGTGCTTGGTAGGTGGTGGTAGCGGTGGTCCTGAGCCAGTGCTTCACCCTGCAGTGTGCCCCGTCAGTGGCTTCCTCCACCCCACAGTCTGCCGGCCTGTCCCCACCTCCCACCCCTGTGTGCTCTGGAGAAAAAGGGGGACAGGCAGCTATATAAAAATATAGATGCCCATCCCCCCTGCGGCAGTTGGATAATTTTATGTCAACCTGCAGATGTATGAAGGTGTGGGAGTGGACTAAAAGCTGTCAATCAACTCATAGCCTGATGCTGTCTCCTTGGAGGCGTGGCCTTCTTGGAAGGAGCACCGGGGTCCTGTCATGCGTCCAGTGGACCCTTGGCACCACACGACTATGCACCCACTGGCCTGTGATCCTGCCGCATCCTGCATCATTGCATGTGGCTGTGTGAGTCTGAAGAGGGACTTAGGGACTAGTATCAGACTTATGGACCTGAGCTGACCTGGACGGATGCTTCCTGGATATATAATTCCTTCTTGATACAAAGCTCTTTTGTGTACAGTGAACCCTCGCCACTTCACGCTTC
>NW_022103905.1:10456754-10458846 GCF_000313985.2 Echinops telfairi
ATAAACGAGGGTTCACTGTACATGTCTGCGTGTCCCTGGATGTGTTTCTCTAGTCAACCTGGTCTACCATACCTCCCTGCACAGGGGTGGAGACGCCTGAGACTCATATACGTGGAGGGAATGCGTCCACCCTTAATCCTTAACCTTGGTCAGTGTGATTCATCTCCTGCCTTTCAGGGAGGCAGCTTCTGAGGGGTCACCCCAAGTCTGTTTCACACCTTTACAAATTTTCCCCCAGCATCCTCCCAGTCAAATGCACATCTTCCTACTATCTCTGGCATCCCATAGGAGAGAGGCAGACATGGTGGGATGGAGAGTGGAAGTACTGACGTCTTCCCCCCAGGAACACAAAGCCACCATCCTTTGAATGGCGCTCTGGGGGTGTACTGGTGATGCGTTGGGCTTCAACCTGAGTGGCCGGCAGTTCCACACCACCAGCAGCTCCAAGGGAGAAAGACTAAGTTCTCTACTGGGAACCCCACGGGGTTGCTCTGAGTCTGCATTGGGTTGGCAGCGAGGTCGATTTTCCTTTGTAAAGGATCCCTGGTAGTGGTGGGATGCCCACTGGGCTGTCGGCTACAAGGCCGGCAGTGTCAGCTTCCCAGCTGCTCCATGGCCCGATGATGAGGCTTTCTGTGTCTGTAAAGATTTACAGGCTTGGAACCCCGAGAGAGGGATGCTCTGAGTTCTAAGGGACTAACTGCCAGCAGCGAGTGGGTATTATATTTGTAAGAATTTAAAAAGGCACAAGGGCTAGGGAGTACCTCATGCCCCTTGATTGCTATTTTGTAACAATGTGCATTGGAAGAACAGGCAATGCTGGAAAAGCATCATCACGGCTGTGACAGAACGGTGGCAGTCATAACGTTTTGTGTCTTCTTTTCTAGAGTTTGGCCAATGAGATAAAACACATGAATGACAAATTGGCCATGCATGTAAAATAAAGAGCACATGCAACTTGGCATGATCGACCCGCAGGCCGCCGGGGACATGGCTGCAGGGCCGAGCAGCCTGTAAACCATCTGCAAGGTACAATCTTGCTCACTGAGCGTAACGAGGATGTGACCACTCGCTGATGAAGATCAAGGACGACACACAGGTATGGATTACCTCCCAACAGAGAGAAAGTAGGAGCCCTCATAACTGGACCACGAAGCAGCAGCATGATCAGTGGAGAGAAGGTTGCAATTGTAAAGGACTTCCTTATACTTTGATTGCTCAATTCACAAGCAACACCCGCGGAGGCAGCAATAAAGCAACCAGAAGACATAGTGCATCAGGGGCATCTGCTGCCAAAGGCCCCTCTAAAGGGAATGGACGCAAAGATGCGACTTTGAAGGCTAAGGGGTTCCTGCCCCACGTTGTGTGTTTTTAATCACCTCGCATGCATGTAAAACCTGGGGCAGGAATAAGGAAGACCAGAAAGAACGGATGCCTGTAAATTACAGTGTTGGCAAAGGATACTGACTACACGCTGGGATGGGGGAAGAACGAAGGAATCTATCTGAAGGGGAAGTACAGCCACGATCCTATTTCAAGGCAGCAAGGATGGTGCGATTTCCACTCGTGTATTTGGACCAGGCCCTGGAGGAGACGCTCCGGCTTGGTAAAGCAGAGGGTCAGAGAAAAAGATGGACTGACCCCATGGCTGTACACAAGGGACTCAACACAAAAACCACTGGGGGGAGAACCCAGGACTGGGCAGTGTTTGATTCCATTAAACTCATAGGGTCGCCACGCGTTAGAATCAGCACCCACATAAGGTCGTCTCATACTGACCCCGGGTTTCAGAGACTGCAACGCTTCACGGGAATAGCAAGCCAGTCTTTCCCCACCGAGCGGCCAGGCTAGTTTCAAACAGTTGACTGTGTGGTTGGCTCCGCCCAAGCGACCTCCTGGCCATGAGTCAGGACTACCAACGGATTAGGAACACCTGATTCTGAACTGGCTCGTGCGTGTACACAGTTTCCTATTTACAGAGGTTATTTTATTTATTTATTTTTAAACATTTTATTAGGGGCTCATACAACTGTTATCGCAATCCATACACACATCAATTGTATAAAGCGCATTTGTACATCATTCTCAAAAC
>NW_022103905.1:10460130-10468819 GCF_000313985.2 Echinops telfairi
ACGACCAACAGAATATGGCAGAATGAATGGGACCTCATCACCAAGGTTAGGCCACAAAAACCAGTGAGCAGAGGTGCCATCTTCCCTTGGAGCACTTGCCTGGGGTGGGGCCAGTGACCCTATCGTGCGTAGCCCTATGGAGAGACCCCGATGGCCAGGGATTAAGGCCTTCAACCAAGAGCCAGGTGAGTGAGCCATCTTGGAACTGGGTCTTCCAGCCCTAGTTCAGCCTTCCGTACCTGCAGCCTGCCCCACACCTGGCCAGCACCCTCAGCCAACTCACTGCTGCATGCCTGACCCACAGGACCTGTGAGGTAATAAATGTTTGTTCTTTTAACCTACATTGTGGAGAAATGAGTTACACAGCTATAGATAACGAATGTGTAAGATATAAAATAAACTACGCCAACAATATAAAATGAACCAAAAATTATACCTAACAAGACATGTATCTTAAACGAGCTGTTCTTTAAGATCAAGAATTGGTAACATCTTAGATGAAAAGCCACAGAGGGCATTTCAATCACTCACTCGTGCCCTTAACAAAATAAAACTGCTACACTTTTCTTTTCCAATCATTTGATTGGGGGCTCTTACCGTTCTTATAACAATCCATACACCCATTACGCCTAGCACATTTGTACATAGGTTGCCTTCATCCTTTTTAAAGCATTCCTTTTCTTTTTTATTAAATACTTCTATTGGGGGCTTTTACAACTCTTATCACAATCCGTACATTCCTCCAGTGTGTCCAACACATTTGCACATATGCCACCATCATCATTTTCAAAGCATTCCTTTCTATTTGATCCCCTGATATCAGCTCCTCATTTCCCACCACCCTCCCTCATAAATTCTTGATAATTTATAAATTATTATTATTTTCATATCTTACGCCAACCCATCTCCCTTTGCCCACGTTTCTGTTGTTCGTTTTCCTGGGGTGGTGGTAGTTATACATCGATCATTGTGATCGGTTCCCCCTTTCTTCCCCCATCTCCCCCCTACCCCCATAGTATCACTTTTCAAAATGATTTCGCTCACACATAATTTGCAGGTTCATCAAAGGAATTGCACGTTGTCTACGATATTTTGATTACTCACAATCCCAAACCGACCCAAATTGGTGAGGTTGTACAGTAGCCATGAAAATTCTTTAGCGAATCATGCGCTGTGGAGAATAAGCCAGGCTACGAAGACCAGAAGAAGGCTAATTGGCAAAGACTCTCTCCCAGCGAAGTCCAGTGGCAGGGGGACCTACCTGGGATGAGCTCACAATCCTCCTCTTATCCCGGCACCAGTCCATGCACAGCACTTTGTTCCCGTGGCCTTTGAGCGTCCTTCTGGTCTTCATGACAAACTGCCCCAGGGCCTCCACTCGCTCCGCCACCTGGTGCACTGGAAGCACAAGGGCCACCATCAGTCCCTGTACCAAGGATTCCCGGCCGAGCTACCTGCTGGCTCAGCAGATGCTGTTACATGGAGGCCTCCCCGCTACACGCTCTCTGTGGGCACGGCCTGGTGCTCCTAGTCTTTACTGGGACTTCCTCAAAGTACTCTTCCTCTTAACACCGGCACAGGCAGGGACAATTCTGTCACCCCCTGACAGACCCCCTGTCTCTGGGTGGAAGGCCCACATTTAAAAAAAAAAATCACTTTAGTGGGGGCTCATACAACTCTTATCACCATCCATCCATCCATCCATCCATCCATCCATCCATCCATCCATCCATCCATTGTGTCAAGCACATTGGTACATTTGTTGCCATCTTCATTCTCAAAACATTTGCTTTCTACTTGAGCCCTTGGTATCAGCTCCTCATTTCCCCCCTCCCTTGATAATTTATAAATTATTATTATTTTGTCATGTCTTACACTGATCTATATATCTCCCTCCATCCACTTTTCTGTTGTCCATCCCCCAGGAAGGGGGTTATATGTAGATCATTGTGATCAGTTCCCCCTCTCCTCCCCCCAGGAAGGCGCACATTTGTTTTCAAATGAACAGGCCCACAAACAACTAACAAAGACATCACGTGGTTACCCCCAGTTGTCTGCACATCATGGCGACCCCACGCTTCGGAGTAGACCTGTGCTCCCTAGAGGTTTTCTTGTCCTGTGTTCTATCCCTCGGGCCGTCTTCCAAAGTGCCTCTGAGTGCACGCCAACCTCTAGCCTTCCAGTGGGCAGCTGGGCACGTTAATCGCAAGGACCACCCAGAGACCCTAACCACCACCCTGGCTCACATTGATCCAGCAGCTGGAGAATGCTCCAGTTTGAGGGGCACAGCTCCATGAGGTGGGCAGAGCAGGGCCAAGTGGGCGACCGCTAGCTCCATTTAGCAGGTGTGCACACCAGGGCCTCAAAAGCTTCTTTGCCACGCAGGTCCGTCCAACGACCACGGCTCTCCGGCTCTTCACCCGGTACTCCCAAGGAAAAGCGACTTTATAAAGAACCGTCCACCAGGGGCAGTATAGGGACCCATCGTCCTGGAAGTCAGGGCTTGTGCCTCCTCACCGATGTCCACCTCAGCCCGCCTCCCCAGAGCCAAGACAGGTCCAGGTCATGAAAGGTGCCCCCTACGTGTGCTTCGTGAAAGAGGGAGCAAACGAGGCAATGCCACGCTGCCAGCGAACAGCGCAGTCCCGAGTCAAGCGAAACCTGCAGGGTCAGGATGGACCAAAGCCATCTCCTGAAAAGCTGAGAAAAAGTCTACCCGCAATGCCACCAGACACGGTTGGCAAGTAGGGGGTTTGCATCATTCCTTCTGCATGGCATTCGTTGTCTTTCTAATATAAGGAGAAGCTTTTCCTGTTCATTCACCTACATTCTTATGGACTGAGAGGTAATAGAAGGGCAGTCCCTGACATGCCATAGATTTGCTCTGACGAGCTGCACCTACACCCCACTACTCTTTGTTTTCCTCTGTCTTCCTTTCATACATGTTCTTGACACTGCCAGCCACAATGTCAGCAGTTCAAAACCACCACCTGCTCCATGGCAGAAAGATGAGGCTGTCCGCTCCAGAACTTTACAGACTAGGAAACCCACAGGGGTGGTTTTCTTCTGTCCTATAGGGTCGTTTCGAATCAGAATTGACTCGCTGGCAGTGAGTGAGTGCCATTATCCTTAGTCATCTGCACTACATCCAATGTGCACTGTGTAATTTGCTGATGTTTTCTTTATCACATGTTTACTCAAAGATGTTTAAAGATCAGATTTTTTAAAAGAAAACCACCCCTTGTGAATTTCTGAGCTGTAACTCTTTACAGGAGTAGAAAGCCCTGTCTTTCTCGCAAGGAGCAGCGGGTGGTTTCGAACTGCCACCCTTGAGATAAGCAGCCCCGTGTGTAACCACTATGCCAGCAGGGCTCCTTCCTCTAACAAGAGGCAGTAATAATGAAAACAGCAACAAAAAGAGGTATCCAACTTACATTAGAACTAACTTATGAGGGAGGCATCAGATTGGAATTCTGTTGTAAGTCAGAGACTGACTGCCTGTCACCTTTTATGATCATTTATTTTAATGCTCAAATTGTCCAGGGAGCCCCGCCATGCAAGCCCCTGTGACCATTATTCTCTGAGCACTCCTTTTCCGACCCAGCCTTGCAGTCCGCCTCTTCCCCAAGATGCCCTAGCTCCTTTTTGTGGCCGTGTGTCTTCCCGATGAAAGGATAAAGCGGGACCAGGTTAAAAGCCTTTGTGAAGACCCACACTATCAACACCTGCTAACCTATAACATGCCTGAATGTTCAACTACTATGTCATTGCTCTGGTTAAAATATTGCATTATTTCTTCTTCTTCTTCTTTTCCCCTCCACTATCTCTTGCAACCAAAAAGTGTATTCTCCACTCTCCACCCCTCCAACTCTGTACATCCATTCGTTTCAAAGATGCCTCAAATTTATCAAGAGTTCTGGGCTTATGATTTTGTTTCTTTCCTTGAAGACTACTATTTTTTCCCAGTGTAGAACGAAGCCCCTCACTTTCATAGTTAACATTTGCCGACGTGATTGATAAGCTCTTTCCTCCACCTGCCTCACCATCCGGAGAGCTTTGGTGCCTCGTGCAGCATACCACGCAAGGGTCTTGTCCTCCACGGATGCACGTTTCATCATCTGGCCCAGTGCTTGGCAAACCCTAGCCGATGAGCCTAGTCTGGCCCTCTGACGATTTTTGAAAAATAAAGTTTTATTGGAACACAGCCACACTCATTCATGCACCTGCTAGCTTTGGTTACTTTTCTGTTACAAGTTAAGTGGAGACTAGAAGGCTCACAAAGCCTAATGTATCATCTCTCTTGCCCATTAAGAGAAACTTTGGAGACTCCTGACCTTATACAGAGTGGGCTTGGGTCATTAGAGAAAAACTTAGGTTTCTCTGTCTTCCTTATATAAATGAAATTGGAAAACAGATTTTTCTTTGTCCTGAATTCTCATAAGCCTTTCACACAAGACTAGATACCAGCTTAGAGTTTGGAACACATTTGATCTTAGCTTTATACTTTGAAGCTTCACATCAATATTAGCAATATTATCATAGCTTCTCCCAAGGTAGCCTAACTGTAGCTCATATTATCATAGCTTCTCCCAAGGTAGCCTAACCGTAGCTTCTAAAGTCTTTTTTTTAAAGAAAAAAAAAAAAAAAGACTCACTCAACCCAAAGAGGGCTGTCCTTATATAACGTGAGCTTGAACTTCTCCCAACCACTCATGATTTTTTCTCGCCGCGTTGTTCCTTCCCACAGATAGATTTGCTCCCAACCCACTCGATCCTGCTTCTATCTGCCACATTTTAACTGCTGCTGCATGAAAACACTGGAGAGTTTTAGAATGTACCAGAAAGGGGAAAGAATACCTGGTAATGAGTGGACTATGTTCTGTTTTATTTGTAGGACCTTAGTTCAGGGCAGCTGTGGTTTCCCTTCGGCCTTCTGAGGCCCCCTTTTCTAGGATGTCCTGAAAACAAAAATCTAGTTTCTGTGGTAAGACTGTTTGCATATGGGGTAACCTGCTAAGAACCTCCCCTGGAGGCAAAGCAGGAGGAAAGAAGGGGTACGCCTGGTTTCTGCCTGCTTTAGAGGTGGAACTGGAGCAGAGCCCCAGGTGTGTGACCTCCAGAAGGTCCCTTATGTGGCTGCCTCCCATCTCTGTGGGACTGCTGGGCAGACTATTCAAGCCTGGCGCAAAGGGCACACTTCAGACGTGTTAGCAAATATGCTCCAGCCTGGCATTCAGTAGAGGTCCAGTAAATATTTACGGAGAAACTAAATGATATGCTAACGTGTTCCTAAAATTGCAACAACTCCAGGAATTCTCAGTAGCTGTTTAATCGGCCAACACGGCTATTTAGCCCCCATGGCCTTCTTTCTCGGCTTGGGGTTTTTGGGTGTTTTTGTTCATTAGGAGCTTTCTGGTCTTAAATTTAGGCATTCCTTTAGTTATATCCACGTGGGCTTTATTTGATGATAGACGATATAACCCTTTACTACTCTCATTTCTTTCGATGCTCAAATTGTCCCGGCATGCCCAACTGCAGCCCACCATGCCCCCCTGTGACCACCCTTCCCCGAGCACTTCCTATTCCAGCCTCATCTCGTGCTTCTTCCACCCCAGCCCTGCGGTCCGCTACTTCCCAACAAGCCCTGGGGTTCCTTTTTGTCCTGTTTCTTCATGATGAAAGGATAAAGTGGGAACCGGTGAAAAGCCTTTGTGAAAACCCAAATTGAACAAACGCTTGCTATACTATATAGAGCACGTATGTTCAATTATTCTGACATCACTCCTGCTAAAACCTGCCAGCACTCCTGCTTCGGCTGCCAAGCAGTTCACCCATCTATCGGGCCACACTCAGCACTGCAGGGTGGGGGGGGGCGATGCACGAGGGGTTTCAGACATACTTCCTGACCCAAAGAATGGCATCCTCTCTAGTGCCCCTATTCTGTCCCCTCAGCAACCCAGACTTGGCCTGCTGCTGACTCTACACAAACCCTCACGCCATTAGAAGACAGCGTTCACCTCCTTTCCTAGTTTATTCCAGTGCAGGCTGGGCCAGGCTCTGGCTTTACCCAAATGTGTGTTCCTTTGCTCCCTTGGGGGGTGGAAGGAGTTGAGAGGCAATAGAGGAGACAGTAAGGCTGACACAGGCGGTGCGTGACTGGCTAAGTTCGACACAGGATGCAGGGAGCTCCTGCCCTGGTGGATGCAGCGTGATGCAGGCCTTCCTGGGGCGTGGTTGTTTGGGCTTGGTCTAAAGGATAAGCAGGAGTAAGTCGGATAAGTAAGAGGGCACTAGCTGGGCATTTTAGGGCACAGGAACAGCCAAAGCAAAGGCCCAGAGGTTTCAGAGAGCGAATGGTTTAAGGGGAGCTAGAAAGGATTTGAAGGAGCTCCCATGATGCTGTAGGATAAGCATTGGGCTGCTCCCTTCAAAGTCCGTGGTTCAAACCCACCAGCTGCTCTTCAGGAGAAAGTTGAGGCTATTTGTTCCCATCGAGATAGACAGTCTGGTAGCTTAGTGGGCATGTGCTGGGCTGCTAACCTCAAGGTCAGCAGTTCCAAACCACCAGCCGTTCCATGGCAGAAAGATGAGGCTTTCTACCCCCGTACAGATGTGCAGCCTCACAGGACTGCCACAGGTCAGTTCTCTCTGTCCTCTAGGACAGTCAGTGAGAGTGAGTGACAGCCTATGGGGCCATTCTACTCTGCCCGATAGGGTCCCTATGAGTCGAAGGGACTCCATGACAGTAGGGTTTGGGTTTCTAACTGATTTGATAACAGAGTGTGAAGGGTAACGTTTAGGCAACAGACACTGACTACAGAACCTAGTGCTGGAAGCAGAGAGGGGCCAGGTGTGTCCTTTCAGCCCAAATCTCTGGCAGCAGCAGAGTAGGGGGCAGTGTTCATGGAGACAGTGCTGAAACACCGTCACCTTGTGGTGCACGCCATTTCCCCACGGCCCCTCCAAGATGTGCCTGGAACAGCCTAGAAGCTGCTCTGCAGGCCACCTTTCGTCCCAGACCCTGGAGGGGGCCGTCACCACAGTGGCCTCTCTGCTCAGCTAGATCCCACGAAGCTAGAGCCACTGGCTCTTCTGGGCAATGAATCCAGACAGAGGACTCTGATCTTATGGGGAGCTGCCGGGGAGTGTGCTTGTCCACACGCTCCCCAGGTGAGTTCTGCTCACCAAAGGTGGTGGTGGGTCACCAGCCTCCCGCTCAGGGCGGAGCTCTGAGGTTAAGTTATGGGAGGCGGGTCAGGAAAGGAGAGAGTTCCAACATCTGTGGTTGAGAAAACGGTGAAGCCCCAACTCAAACGAGGCATTTAAAAGGGGCTGGTTGGGCACGTTCTTCTGTATCTGAAATCCAGGATAGGTAAGTGGGCAGAGACATACACTGGGGGACTGGCGTGTTGGAGGTGGACAGGAGAGGTTGGGGGGAAATGGGAGCTAGAGACCCTGAGTACAAGAAAGAAGAAAATGCTCCCAAATGGATTGTGGTGAGACTGTGAAACTCTTCTTGATATGCCTTGAGATAGTAAGGTTTATTGTGCCAACCTGGCCGATAAACACAGGTGGGGTTAATTGAAGGGCAGAGAGATAAATGGGTCGGTGAGCCTGGCCTTTCGAGTTCTCGGGTCTTTTGCTTTCTGACGGTCAGACCAGGGTGCAGCTGCCTTAGCCAGTTCCCTGCTTCAGCTAGCAAGGCTCACTTCCTGCGAGACATCCCCAAGGAGAAGCCACATGGACTACCCTGATGCAGCCCTGGGTGATGGAGCACCTGTGTGGAGACCCCTGCCAGCACTGAGATGCTTACACATTCACTGATTCAGCTTTCCTCCTGCAGTAGGTGTCATTGCGTGTGTTTTGTGAGATTGAGGAGGACTTTGTAGATCTGTGTTGGACATATGGGCTAATGTTGGATTTATGGGCTTGGACAGCACTGGGTTGGGAAGCTTTTTTAATGTACACTTACCCTGTATGTAAAACTCTCTCTTATATACATGTGATTTTCTGTGCATGTGTTTCTTTAGTGTACCCAGACTAACACATGCCTGAACTATTGAATCGTGTGATATGTGTCAATAAAGCAGTTTCAAAGAAACAGGTCAAAGGAGTGGGTTGGAGAAATAACGGTAGTAATGACGAGTCTGCAGTAAGTGGACTGGTTTTTCCTCCGTGCTGTGAGTTGATTCTGAGCCCTGGCCACGGCTGCGCTCCACAGGATTTTCACCAGCTGCGGTTAGGCCTTTCTTCTGAGAGGCCTCGAGGGGGCTCAAACCTCCGACCGCTCAGCCTCACAATGGGAACCACGCAGTGACTCTGAACGTGTTGAGACTGATGATAAGTAGAGAAGAATGTAATCAAGGCGGGCTCACGGGCAAACAAGATGTCTTAAATGGAATAATTAGATTTTGAAATGCTTTCTAAATTTTGCACTAAGCTACAGTGCTTTGATGGTTACCAGATTTCATAGAAGAATAAAGGGATGAAGGAGAAGAATGATGCAAAGCCAATTAAACAAACAAACAACACAACTCCTTCCAGCTGATTCTACCCCACAGTGGCAGGATGGGGTGAGCGCGACATGCTCCAACCCTGGAATGGAAAGAGAGCGCCTGTGATCACATTACCTCATGGGGATTTGTCAGAGCTTTCTCGCCTGATAAATTTATAAACCATACATTAAGAGC
>NW_022103905.1:10469456-10474140 GCF_000313985.2 Echinops telfairi
AAAAATGAGCTGATACCAAGGGCTCAAGTAGAAAGAAAATCTTTTGAGAATGATGATGGCAACGTATGTGCAAATGTGCTTGACACAATGGATGCATGTATGGATTGTGATAAGAGCTGTATGAGCCCCTAATAAAATGTTTTTAAAAAGAAAAAAAATAAATTAAAAAAAGAAAGCAAATGTTTTGAGAATGATGATGGCAACAAATGTACAAATGTGCTTGACACAATGGATGTATATATGGATTATGATAAGAGTTGTATGAGCCCCCAATAAAAGTATTTAAAAAAAAAAAGAGTTGTACGAGCCCCCACTAAAATGATTTAAAACAAAGACAAAAAGCTCACTGTGCCCTTGAGTCGGGGCTGACTCCTCATAGCACCTATGGGACAGGTAGGACTGCCCCTGTGAGTTTACGAGACTGTGACTCTTTACAGGAGTAGAAAGTCCTCTTTTCTTCCCAAGGAGTGGCTGGAGGTTTTGAACTGCTGTCCTAGTGCTTAGCAACCCAACTCGTAACCACTACACCACTAGGGCTCCTTCATGCATTAGCCACAGGAAAATTCAAGCCTGAATTCTACTAGGGACAGCCCTTGACACCCCCCCTTGCCCACTCAATCTGCCGCATTACCTATGCGCAAAGGGGGTGGGAAGGGTGGGTGGAGAAGAAAACTCGGCATGTCTAGAGGTGGAGGCTGAAGTGGGTGGACCCGCGAGTTCTAAGAGCTCCGTACGGGGGAAATGATGCTGATTGCCCCCTGATGTGGAAGACTCCTTCAGTGACATGAGGAGAGTGACACTGAGGAGTGAGATGGGCTCACGCAAGAGCTACCACAATGGGCTCAAGCATACCAGCAATCACCCAGGTGGGACAGGACGGGGCGACGTCTTGTTCTGTTAGACATAGGTTTCTGAGGGTCAGTCAACCCAACAGCAGGTGATACCAAGAGATGCCCAAGTCCCAGGCCCCCAACTCAGTGAATACGTTGTCTTTCATGGCCAGGGGAACTTGGCAAGGTAAGTGAAGTAAGCATTTTGTGATGGGAGGAGTGTGCCGGGTTATTCAACAGGGGCCCTTATAAGACTGAGGTGGGAGGATTAGAGTTGGAGGAGATGTGAATACAGAAGCAGAGGCCGCCCCTAGAAATACAAGAAAGGCAAAGAAATGGATTCCCCGCAAAACCTCCAGAGCAACTCAGCCTCGCCAACCCATGTTAGACTTCTCATCGCCAGACTCGGGAGAGACTCTATTTGTGTTGCTTTAAGCCACGGAATTTGGGGGAATTTGTGCAGTAACAATCCCCTCACTGCTGTTGAGTTGATTCTAACTCATAGCAACACTACTAGGACAGAGGGGAACTGCTCTGTTGGGTTTCCTAGGCTGTAAATCTTTACGGGAGCAGACAGATTTACCTGTCTCCCATGGAGTGGCTGGGTGCAGACAGATTTACCTGTCTCCCATGGAGTGGCTGGTAGGTTTAACCGGCCGACCTTGCAATTAGCAGCCCTATCACCAGGACTCCTGATAGCAACAAATCTCAGCTGTAACCTTGAGATTCTAAAATGTTTTAGGGGCAGGCTAGGGAGCATTCACCTATGGTCGAAGATCAGCGAGCAGATAAAGAGGGGAATTAGGAAGGATGGGCAGATTCTGGGGGACATAGGGTCCCCAGGAAAAACAACTGCTTTGTCTTGGAAGAGCAAGGCCAGAGTGCTCCTTAGAGGGAAGGATGGGGAGTCTTTGTCTGACATACTTCGGACATGTTGCCAGGAGAGACCAGTCCATGAGGACACTGTGATTGGTAAAGTGGAGGGACAGTGGGAAAGAGGAAGGTCCCCAATGAGATGGAATGGCATAGCGGCTGCACCCAAGGGCACCATGGAGAGGAAGGCACCGAGCAGGCAGTGCTTCCTTCCGTGGGAAGGATACTTCCATAGGGTTGCTATGGGTTGCTATGGGTCAGAACCGACTCCAGGGCACCTAGCAACAACGGGAGAAAAAGTTGCTATGAGTTCGATGGCAATGGGTTTGGGAGAAAAAGGCCTGGGTCCGTGGAGTTTGACATAGGGCAGCTTCCATTAGGCAACCTATAGAAGTGACTTTCTATAGTCAGTACTGGTAAATTTGGGGATGAAGGGTTATCAGGTCAGACTGTGGTTTGAGGGTCCAAGGAATGGGCATTAATAAACGGAGGGTCTTTGAATCAGAAGAAGTTCACCTTTCTGCTCCGAGTTTATGCTTCACGGTCTCGTGTAAAACTTTTCGAGGAAAGACAGAGGTAACAAACAGGAGGGTCACTCACATCCTGGTTTGCATAAGAAGGGCTTCCCAGGACTCTAGACTTTCTGTTTTAAAATCAAGAAAGCCCCAAGCAAGCTGGATGTTGGTCATCCTAGTGTAGGGCTTAGGGAGGTCTCCCCAAGTTAGGCAAGGGCTACAGGGCCAAGGTACAAGAATGTATGGGCACCCACTACGTTGCTCTGGGGAATGAGCCCAGTGTCCAGCCATGCACCCTAATTGACTACCATACACCTCACACTCTCAGCTTGTTGCGAACGGTCCTTGGACTTCCCCATGGGACGATCAGCTTGGGACATGGAGCGAGCAGGGAGGGACTGGTCATCTCAACCACAGGCCCCTGTGTGTCAGAAACAAAGCTGCCAACCAAGAAGTCAAGGTTTGCCGGTTGCTGTGGGAGATGCAGGAAATGGTAAGAGAGTCTCTGCTGTCGGGAAGGAGCCTTGGTGGCCCCGTAGTTAAGTGCCGGGCAGCTAACTAAAAGGCCAGCAGCTCCTCAGGAGAGAAACCATCCCCCCGCCCCCCAAAAACTCATTACTAGAGAGTCTTTTCTGACTCGGTGACCCTATAGGACAGGGGTCCTCAAACTAGGGCCTGCAGGCCACAGGCGGCCCGCCGAGGACATGTATGCGGCCCGACGGGTGTTTTTGCCCGATTTGTTTTTTCACTTCAAAAAAAGATATGTGCAGTGTGCATAGGAATTTGTTCATAGTTTTTTTTTTAAAACTATAGTCTGGCCCTCCAATGGTCTCAGGGACAGTGAACTGGACCGCCCCTGTTTAAAAAGTTTGAGGACCCCTGATATACGTACATAGAGCACAAAGGGGGCTTGGCATACAAGCTGAATAGAGTCTGGGTGAGAGCTCTCAGGGCCTGGGCTGGAAGCCTGGCTCCACAAGCCCTGGTGATAGAGCAGGTTACCGTTGAACCGCTAATGCAAGGTCAGCGATTTGAAACCACCAGCCACTCTGCTGGAGAAAGGTGCCGCTTTCCATCCGCAGGAAGGTTTACAGTCTCGGAACCCCACAAGGGGAGCTCTCGCTGTCCCTAGGTCACTAAGAGTTGGCATTGACTCGATGGCAGTGAGTTTGGGCATCGGGTGCCTCAGCTTCCTCGTCTGCACAGTGGAGAGTAAGAGGGTCAGGCTCAGAGGTGACAGCATTGCTCATTCTCGCTGCACGCATCATCATCATCTGCATAGCGCAGGGCTTCGCAGAGGGCAGCGGGGCCGGCCTCCTGGGGTCCACTCTTCAGTTCTTCCCGGGTAACAGAGACCCAACTGGTCTGGGGCAGCGATGCACCCAGCTCCGGTCTCCCTTTCCCAGGCTCTCTAGCAGCCACCATGGGACCTTGTTTTAGCCACTGAAGTTCAAGGGGAACTCTGCTGAAGTTGCTGGGAAAACAGTTGCTTTACTAACAAGAAGGAGCAAACAGAGGTGGGCGCCTGCATTCCAGCCTGGGCTACAGAAGTGATGTGTGAAGCTATGGCCACTGTATTATAACCACAGAGGCAAATGCCCAAATGCATTCTGTTCCTGATGGCTCTTTGGGCATCTGAAGCAAAGTTGGAGATCGTGTACCCTTGCTCTTGTTAGATAAGAAAAATAACTCCCATTTGTGTAGCTACTTTTTTGGAGTCTGTGGTTAATTATAGCTGGACACATTTCTAAACCACCTGAGGGCTTAGAGTGTCTTCCATTGAAAGACGGCCCCTGGGAAAGCACGGTACACTCTAGGCTGCCCACTTCTAACAAGTGATCTTCAAACAGGAACCAGGTGCTGGGGGGCTTAGCCCGAGCCCTAGAATCCTAGAACCCTAGAATCCACCAAGAGCCATTTCATCTGCTATTTAACGGCTCACTCACAGCGATAACAGAGCCAGTTTGGCACGAAGGTGGTGGTCAGTAGAGTACGCTGGTTTAGGCTGGCTATTGCCCTTTGATGCCAAACAGCATCTCTCCAACGGTTCCCAAATGGCCTAAAACGAACTAAATGGTTGGATTTGATAAGCTCCTTTGCTGGCCCCACCCACTTTCCAAAAACAAGAGAAGAAACTGGCCAAAAATAGGCTTTTAAATCCCTCCTTGTACAAGCAAAACTGAGCAAAAGCACCACCGCGGTGTGATGGCGAGAGATCAGAAGGGTCTATCTCCTAGGCCTCGTCCCATACCTGGCACCGCGGAGCGCCACTCCCCTGACCTCTCGGGCTCCCAAGGGCAGGAGTGCCATCACTTTGCGTCTTCCAGACAGCTGGTGGTGGGTACTACCTGGGCCCACGAACCCTCCTGGGGTCAGGAGGGCACCCAGGCGCCGGGCACCCCGCCCCGGGAGCTGAGCTGGCGCTCGCGGGCTGCAGCCTGGCCCGCAAGGTGGGCGCAGCCTCCG
>NW_022103905.1:10474881-10481500 GCF_000313985.2 Echinops telfairi
ATCCGCCCACCGGCACTAAAGACACAGCTGGGGGGGTCTTTGGTCTGCAGAGAGCAGACAGGGAGGAGAGGGCAATGAGCCCCGGCCTGACCCTGCTCGTCCCGACCCCCCACCCCCACCCCCGGGCAGCTCCGTGTTCCCTCCTTCCCATCACTCTGACCCAAACAGAAACTTCCTTCAGTTAGTGACTGACTGTATACAAAAATAAACAAAATATTTCTGGTTTCTGTGCATGCCTGGGAATTCTAGACAATGGGAGTCCAGCCTTTTGCTTTCCATCTAGGGGGCTGGTCCCAGGCCTGGGGACAACAAAGAGAGGTGGGGAGGGGAGGTGGTGGAGGAGACCCAGGGGCCCAGATCTGAGGCTTCTATACCCAGGTGCAATGATATTGGACCTGTCATTTCCGGAGGAAGGGAGCCCTGGTGGTGTAGTGGTTACATGGTGGCCTGCTAACTGCAAGGTCGGCAGTTCAAAACCATCAGACAGCTCCGGTGAAGCAAGACGGGACTTTCTACTTCTGCGGGCAGTTCCACGCTGCCCTATGAGATTGCCATGGGCCAGAGTGGACTTCATGGCAGAGGGCTTGGTGTGGATTGGCTGCCTCTAGTTCCCTCCAGGGAGCAAATGCGGTGATGGTGTAGTCCACTCAAGCTTCCCGCCTCCTCCTTTCCCACTGGCCAGGTACTGTTAGTAGTACTTTACACCAGTAACAATTACTCTGAAGGGGCACTGCCATCACCCCCAGTTTACAGATGAAGAAACGGAGCTTAAGTCAGGTGCCCAGGCACACACTACTACCAAGAGGTAAGGCCTCATGACACAACCCCAACCACCCAGCTCTCGGGCACTTGCATAGCTCCTTACCCAAGGCTGCTATCTAAATATTTGGAAACCTCAAAATGTGTCTGAGAAGCCTTGGTGGCACATAGTGGGTTATAGGTTGGGCAGCTAACTGCAAGGCTAGCCGTTCAAAACCACCACCTGCTCTGTGGGAGAAAAATGAGGCTTTCTGCTCCTACAAAGAGTTAGTCTCAGAAACCCAAACGGACAGTTCTACTCAGTCCCATTGGGCATTATGAGCCTCGATGGGGGTGAGTGAGACGTGCTTCTGAGAGGGCAGAGTCTTGAAAAGACCTCAGAGGAGTTCTACTCTGCAAATGAGGAGCTGTCAGACGTTGGAATAGATTCTATGGCAATTAACAACAACCACAAATTCTTATGCGGAAGCCACTCTGGACAGTCCCCTTGAGCAGTGTCTTTAGACAGCACCTGAAAGCTAGTGGGGCAGGGTACCCATATGGCTGCAGAGAATCCCATGGCCGGGGTCCTGGGCCCCTGTCCTCTGAGCACAGATAGACACTTAAAAGCAGAATAGCTAGATGGGAAGATAACACTGCCGACGCAGGGGAGGGCCACCGGAAAGCAGGTTTGGCTTAACAATGGAATGTCCTTGGTGTTTTAACTTGCAGAACCAATTTTGGAGCAAATCATGCTACCGGTAGCTGCTTACAATGCTAACCCTGAAGTGACATCATTCCTCATTCACTTGGGTCAAGTAGAAAAACTATTTTTGCTCTCTTTAACCAGTTTTTAAAACTGTGTTTATTGGGCTTTGGGTGGGGGTGTCCCTGCAGGTTTCTGAGACTGTAACTATTTATGGGAGTAGAAAGCCTCATCTTTCATCCATGGAGTGACCGGCGGTTTCAAACTACTGAGCTTGCGGTTAGTAGTCCAATGGCGTACTCCACTATGCTACCAGGGCTCCGTGAGGTAGGATTAATTCCTCAGGCTTCTGCGATGCTGTGGGCATCTTTGCTACAAACTCTGAAACTTGTGCATAGCCTCCTCTGGTGAGCACTTAATTTTGTATAGTTGAAAAATATGAGAACTTGTGTTCAATCTTCAGTCCCTGCTGATAGCTTATGCCCAAGGAGCACTTTCCCGGGGGGCTTAATTATGCCGGGTAGGGGCCAGGGCCTTTGGAAAGGAGCTGCAAGCATGTCTCTTGACCAGAGTCCTCTTAACTGGATGGCTTACCAATCAGACTGGTAGAAGACAGAAGTTAGTTTGTTTTCTAAACACACATCTTTAGCCCTGAGAAATAATAATAACTAAAACATTCCTGGAGTATGCTGTGTTGGGTACTGTTGTCAACACTTGTTAAAAATTTCCTCTTGATTCTCACAAACCCCTCTGAGGCGATGCTATCCTCTGTCCTGCTCCAGGTTTGATGAGAGAGATGAGACCACAGCCCCGCAACGGAGCACAACGCGGATATGAAGCCAGGCGGTCCGACACCAGAGCCCCCACCCACTGAGCTGCCCTGTCTCGGGAAGCCTGGGGATGCTGGCCGAGTTTGTGTTGGGTCAGCTGGTTCTTGGCAGCTCCCTGGGCCCCAACCCCTTAGGTCAGACGTCGTTTTAAGACCGGAGAGCTCTTTGGGACACTTACTATTTCTGTACATACTGAACAGTAGCTGAGTTGTTGAGATTTCTTGAAAACGGGCCGCAGCGCTCTCTGCTTGAAACATTTGTCACAGGAGCCAAACACGTTCGCCAGAAAGGTCTGGTCACACATCTTTTACCCAAGACGGAGCTGAAAAGCCAAAAAACGTAGTGAAGTGATAACAGGAACAGCTTTGTCGAGTCTCCTCGTCTTTTATCATGAGCGTGCTCGGATGGCCACGGGCAGGGTAAAGAGGAGGCAGTTCATCTGTAACCTTTGGTTTACTTAATCAGGGAGGAAATACGCCAGACAACAATACGCTTTCCAAATTTATCACCTTTAACTGGCTGTCTGAGCGCCTCGCAGACATGGTCCCGATTGATTACGGCAGCTCTGTATCCACCCTGCGGGGCCTCACGGCGGAACACGTCATGGTAATAGAGTCTAGCATGGACAACGTGATTTACTTATGTGTTTCATCGTGTTTGACTGTGTTTTCAGTCAAGGTTTACGCGGCCGTTTAGGTTCCCATTCTACGCTTGCTACACTGATTGTTCGTCGACCATGGAAAATGGTTTAAAAATCTATTCTGCCCCAAGCAGAAGTCACCAAATGGAAGGTGGAGCCTGGTTTCAACCAATGACACACAGCACAGCCCGGGCAGGCCTGCCCCGTCTCATGGAGCCAAAGCCCAGAGTTGAGGGTGGTCGGTTCACCCGGAAGTGAACAGGCCCAGGGCACTGAGGGGAGAGGAAGGTCAAGAGCAGACCCTTGGAGATGCTGCCCTGGCATTAGGCCTGAGGGGGAGCTGAGCAGGGAGTGGGGGTGAGGGGACAGGGTGGTATGGAATCTCGGTAGAGGGAGGGGGCTGCAGCATCTGGGGGCCTTGCCAACATGGTTAGCATTCCCTGATGGTGCAAACCGTTAACGCCCTCAGCTGCTAACTGAAAGGTGGCCATTCTTCCACCCAGGAGTACCTAGGAAGAAAGGCCTGTCGGTGAACTTCTGAAAAAGTCAGCTATTAATAGCACAGCCAGTACCACTCCCCCTTGTGTGTGTTTATGAAGTGCCGGACACTGTTCTAAGCATTGCATGTTTCAGTCTCACAATGGGATGCGGAGGCCCTGAAGGCTCCAGAGGTATGATGTGGTCAGAGAGGCCCAGTAGGAAGAACCTTCTAGTCGCTAAATCTACCAGCGGATAAGGGGACAGGCTCTGGCTGATGGAGTCCTGGCCTCACTACTTAGGCGAGTTACCTAACCTCTCTGAGCCTTTGCTTCCTATCTAATGGGAGGTTTTTAAAAAAATCTCCCTTCATTGGGGAATTGGTGGGATTTACAAGTATGAAAGGATACATAAAGCACTCAGCACACAGTCAGGTGTATAGTAAGTGCTCAATGAACGCCGTGATGCCCTGGTGAGTGACTGTCACAGCGGCGGGAAGGAGGGCTGAGGAGGAGGCTGGAGATGTGGAAAGAGCAGGGAGGAAGGGACGGGGCAGTCGTTCGGGCAGACGAGACCAAGGCCTGACCTAAGTAATGCAGCGGGTGGCTTTGGGCCTCTCTCTGGAGGAAGGAGTTGGGCGTGGTGATGTGTGGGGACAAGGAGAGGGAGAGGTCCGTGAGGGCTTCCAGACTGGGGAGCCTGAGGGGGGTTGTGGTGCTATTGCAGGAGATGGAGGATAAGGAGGTTAATAGTCACCTGAGTCATGTCAACGCCCCCTGTCAACTGAGTAGGTGGGTGCTCCAGAGACTGAGTCTCCCTGAGTCAAGGCGAAGACTCCCTGATGCTAGAAGATATTTTGGAGTGCTGTCCATACATTTCAACAGCGGGGAACTTGAAAGGATTGAGTTTGGGGGGAAGGTGGCAATGGTGACACTTCCGAGGACCAATGTTGGCCCTGTAGTCACCATGGGGCTAGAGAGATGATGGGGAGCTCACGAGTTGGGCTGAACTTAGAGTTGAGAAGGCTGCATAGGAGACATCTGCCAATGCTCTCACAGAGGGCAGTGCTTGGGCAGTGGGGTTGAAGGTAACCAGCTACTGACCACCAAATGCTTGGCCATCACCTCACATAATCACCCTAAGGGGGAAGAAGGAAGACCATCTGTGGGACAGGTGAAGTGACCCAGTGTGATGGAAGTAGTTCAAGGCCAGTGGTGGAGCCGGAATAATCTTTAGTGGAACGCCACGTGGTACTGTGGGGCTAATTCATCAAACTAACCCCGAGAAGGCCTGCCTGCTATCAGGGCCAGGCTTGGGGAGGAAGCATGGACAAATTCTGGTTCTCCCTTCTCCCCACCTACCCTGCCAAGGCAGCCTGTAACCAGGTCAAGCTGAGGCCTCTTGAGTAATAGCATTAGGTCAGTGAGCCGGGGCCTTTTAAGCAAAGGGGAAACGTCATTCAAGTGGATTATTCCAGCCTTTGTACTTCCAGAAATAGGTCAGAGAGAGACTGGACAGCAGGAAAATCAACTGGGTGACGAGACCGTTATCATGTTCTGGGAAACAGGAAATGAGCTCTGCCCAGAGCAGCAGCGACAGAAATGGAAGGCAAACGGAACTCAAGGGACCAAGTGGAGCAAGACTAGAAGGATGGCAGGGGATTGTGGGAGATTTGTAAAGTAGAACAAATGGCTAATATGCCAAATGTGGATAGAGCTATGTGTTTTTTCCTACCCAGACTGAATTAAAATTTTTTTCTTTTCTTCCTGTATTAGTCTAGGTACTTTGGAGAAACAAATCCACAGCAACTCATGTATAAGAGAGAGTTTTATGTAAAGAAAATGTGCATCACAAAAACATCCCAACCCAATGCTGCCCAAGCCCACAAGTCCAACATTAACCCATTAACCCAACACCAGTCCACAAAGTCCTCCACCTCACAAAACAGAGGCAATGATGCCAACTGCAGGAGGAAAGCTGAGTCAGTAAATGAGCAAGCATCTCAGCACTAGCAGGGCTCTCCACACGGCTGCTCCAGCACCCAGGGCTGTATCGGGATAAGTCCATGTAGCTTGGAGATGTCTTGTAGGAAGTCAATCTTGCAAGCTGAAGCAGGGAACTGCTAAGGCAGCTGCACCCGGTGCAACCATCACAAAACAAGAGACCCGAGAACTAGAAAGGCGAGGCTTCACCACCCATTTATCCCTCTGCCTTTCAACCAGCCCCACATGTGATTATCGGCCAGGCTGGCACAATTAACTAACTCACTTCCCAAATTGTAAAAGCTATACATGTTCTTCTTTTAAAAATCGTTTTATTAGGGGGCTATTCATGTTCTTTAGAAGTAATTGAAGCAGAGTGGAACGAAGAAAGAAAAGTAATCAAGTGTCTACATCAAACCACGGTCAACAAGCTTCCTTTGAGGGTAGGCATGTACAATTAGAAAAATGGGGTTATGGACCATGGACAAGCTTGGACCTTCTGTATTTTGCTTTTTTACACTTAACATGGTATTGTTTGCATCTTTATTGTATGTGCTTGGAAGACACCTTTCCCAAGTACATTCTTTACCAAGAAAAACATTCTTTCGTGGAGAGGAACATTTTGGAGACCTTTAATCAGGACATAACCAGCAGAGACCTGGTCGAATAGGCATGAGTTTGAAAGGTTGCGATCTTAAGACCATAGACATCATGCAGGTCAACTGTAGGCTATTTAGCAAAATTGAAAAGGCATGTAGAGGGGAACAATCACCTGTGAACCCACGTGAGACTCCTTATCAGACCTTGGTAAGTGCAAAAGAGACTATTAACGATGCTGAGGTGAGATGACCTCTGTTTTCATATCCTGATTCTTTTAGCACCTGTATCCTACACTCAATTTACTATCTTCTCTATTGTATTGGTTGCCAGTCATCCTCTTTAGGATGAGGGTTTTTTTTTTCCCACAAGTAGAACGAATGGATTTTGACTAAAAAACGATAAAAAAAAAAATCCCCAGTTGAACATGTTTTGACATGAAGTTGGTGTGATGTAAGAGGGAGCATTCATAGAACTTCCCAACGATTCCCTTAGCGGTCCTATGCCAAAAGCAACATTTCTTTGAAGTCAGTTTCGCCTAAATATAAGGTTTAAACCTTACAAAAGACAGCGGAGTTTATTCTCTAAAAAAGACCCCAAACAAAGGCAAAAGTGACTGTCCCCAGCCTGTCACCTGCCCTCCACTCCC
>NW_022103905.1:10481771-10488844 GCF_000313985.2 Echinops telfairi
ATTAGAATGAGTAAAAGAACCTCATAATTTAACATTAAAGGAGACATACCTTCCAGAGTTCCACACTTGGAAATGGTGGGCCGAAGGGCGAGGAGTTGGCGCTGTGGCCGTGAAGGTAGAAATGTGCCTTTACCACATCTAATCGCCTTATCTGGGCATTACAGCTCAGCTTAATTCCTTCCCACCTGCAGTTAGTTCTCTCACGATTGGGGCACTCAGAGCTGCCTGCGTCACTCATTTGCCCTTGAACCTTCTGCCTGTCTACCCTTAGCCGGCCCCCGCATTACTCCCGTGGACCAGTTGCATAAACACACACGTGGCAGCTGGGCAGTGGCTAAGAAAAACCCAAGAATGGATGCCTTTAACTGATGGTGCTGGTGAGGCTCAGTAAATATGCCACAGGCAGCCGAAGAATGACCACATCTACGCTGAGAGGTTCAGCCAGAATGCTCCTTAGAAGCCAGGGCGACTAGACTTTGTCTCCGGTACTTTGGACACGTGATCAGGAGGGACATGCCTGGCGCAGCAGAGAGGGTCCTTGAAAAAAGAGAAAGGCCCTTAAGATGGATCGACACAGAGGCTGAAACAATGGGCTCAGACATAACCATTGTGAGGGATGGCACAGGGCTGCATAACCATTGTGAGGGTGGCGCAGGGCCGGGTGGTGTTTACTTCTACTGTGCCTAGAGGGTGGTTATAAGTCAGCACCCAACAACTGTCTGAGCACTGTGCGAATCTGAGCCTGTGAACCCACGCCCTGCTCACTCACCTGCAACTAAAGGCTATCAATATCTCCCGGAGTCCCCCGTCCTGATCCCACCCGCTCCACCTTCAGCTTTACAGACCTGGTGGACTGTGTGGTGGGTACTTCCCTCTCTACGTCTCCACTCCTAAATCCCTCGGTCTCCACACATACCCTAACCTTCAAACCAGATCTGCTGTTCCAAGGCTGACCTCCACCCTCCGATCCCGGCCACATTGAATAGGACTCTTCCCTTTCAGCTCTCTTCCGTCCCTCCAGCCTCAGGATGAAGGCGGGGATGGGTTGTCCCTGGCCTCCAGGAGCTCACAAGCCAGCAGAAGAAACAAGTGAAAAACTAGCGGTTCATCCAGCCCGGGGCAGGGGCCATACAACACTGTGAATGCTGAGTTATGTGAGCTGAAACGGTAGGGCAGCGGGTGCCATGTGGCCTGGGGGAGGTCCGAAAGGGGCAGAGATGGGCATGATGGAGGATCAGCAAACTGCCAACTCTCTCCTCCGGGCACAGTCTGACAGCCCCAGGGAGACACTGTGACAATTTATTCCCTCTCTGAAAATTCTTATATGCTTTTAATGAGATATTCTGGATCCATACGGATTGTAGCATCTTTAAGAATGACCCTTCCAACACCACCCCCACCCCCGCCCCCTACCTCCACCCCCACACTGGGGTGAGACACGAAGGGCATGCAACAGAGCAGCAAGGGGAGCAAAGCAATGAAGTTCCTGAGGAATCCTGAAAACAGACTTCAGACTCGGAGGGTTGGTAGTTACATAATCTGTTGTCAATTTGTGACTATTAAGAGTGAAGGGGTGGAGTTTAGCCTGTCAATCAGGTGGCAGCTTGATGACCTCATTTGGAGGTGCTAAGGAGATGAATAGCTCGCTTGAGGTGGGACACAGGCTCACTCCCTGGGAGACATTGTAGCTGACACGACACATGGAACTACGCTGGTGCCCTGAGCTGGAGAAGCCACGTGGAGACCCCTGCCAGCGCTGAGATGCTTACAACGCCACTGGATCCACAAGACTTCCCACCCACTGCTTCTTATCTTCCTGCATTCGGCATCATTGCATGTGTTTCGTGAATCTGAAGAGGAATTTATAGATTGGTATCGGATACATGGGCTAATTTCGGACTTATGGACTTGATCTGGACTGGGCTGGGATGTTTTCTCAATATTCAATTGCTCTTGTATATAAAGCTCTTTCTTCTACACATGTGTCTATGAATTTGTTTCTCTTGTCTACCCAGACTAACACAGAGGGCATGGCCCCTCATCAGACCTGATGGGAAAACATTCATAAGGGTCAACAGACAGACCTGGAGCTATGCATGGCCCTCCACCCCCTTTTTATTCTTTATTTTTTCATGTCTATCTATATAAGATAGGCAAGATAAACACTCCCAAGGAGGAAACAACAGGACCGACGTTCTGGGAGGACAAAAGAAGAGCTGACACCAAGGGCTCAAGGAGAAAGAAACTTTTGAAAATGATGCTGGCAACGTGTGTACAAATGTGCTTGATACAACTGGTGTGTGGATTGTTATAAGACTGTACGAGCCCTCCCCCAATGATTTATAAGCAAAACAAAACAAAAACGACCCTTAAAGAAGGGCATGCAACTGCATTCAAGCAAAAGGCAATGTCTCAGCAATGAAAAGAATCTGATCCGATTCACTTGGCAATTGATTTTTATTGATTAAAAGCGAAGACGTTGCAGTTTTCATTTCTTCATATGCGATGCATTTAACTAAACGGAGTTGAAACAATAATTCGCCACATGAAAACAGGCGTAGTAGCAGGGCGATGCTGCTTCGGAGTCACGCACGTTCGCCCCACGAGCTGTGCACGCGCCCACGTCATGACGTCACAGCCACGGCCGCGACTCTGCACGAAATCCAAGGGGCGCTGGGATTCTTGGGGCGGCTCAGGAAAGCGATGGGTCCGCAGGCCCCCACGGGCAGGGCCCCTCTGTATCAATGTCATCTTGTCCTCTAAAAGGAGGGAGGGAATGCCATCGTTTGAGGGAACAAGGGATAGCCAGTTTCCATAACATTTGGGAAATCCAAGTGTCTCAAGAATGGGAACTAGCATAATCCGCTGATTTTTTTCCAAGCAATTTAAAAAAGAAATACATTTTTACCGATTAGAGAAAACCACTTCAGCTGCTTTTAAAAAAACGTGGCTTAAAATTATCGTATGAAAGCTATACAACAATAAAAAGTCATGGCAACTCTGTTGGCACAGCAGTAAATAGCAAGGCTGGGAATGTATTACTGTGAAATAACTTTACACATAAAACACTTCACATCCTGGCTTTCGAGTTGAATAGCAGATGTCCTTTTATAAATTAGAGTGGTCAGAGAAAAGAAATCTTTAGGATAGAGCATTAAAAAGACTCAGTGGGAGCCATGCCCTCTGCTCCGTGGCAGGCACACGGCAGGAGGACTGTTGGTGGGCTACTGTGGTCACAAGGAGCCCACACGGACCTCTAGATAAACCTGGGCTGCACATGGAACATGGAGATGCTGCCGCCCTCGATGCCCCGCCCTCCCAGTGGAGCCCTGCCTGAAGTTCTAGCTGGACCACGACCAAGAGGTACCTGGGGGTAAAATTGCCCCTTGTAGAAATTCCAATAAAAGCAGGCTGGGATTCCCAAGGGAAGTGGCCGTTCCAACCACAGCTGGTGTTTGTTAATTCTTACAAATTGTAGTGGCAGCAGCCACGTCCCACCTCCCACCTCTTCCCATCACCCACCTTGCACCACTACCACCACCACCACTCACGAGAAGGTCTGGCCAGCAAGAAGTAATAGGTTCATTTGGTGAAACTCTTATTTTCTCCTCTGTCTCACATTCCAAAGCATCTCCAGTTTGGACCCAAAGGGCCCCCGCCCCCTTCATATCGGCCCCTCTTTTAGCTTTGGGGAGAAAGATGGACTTACTTTCTTCTCTCCTGCTACAATCGATGGAGAAAGCCCAGCTTGAAACTGCTGGGGATCTGGATCATCTCCAGAGCGTGCGGGGAGGGGGTGAAAGGGAATGTGACTTGAAAGAGGTACTTGGTGTCCAACAGCAGCTGCGATGAATCCTCCCGGCTGTTTAGGAGCACCTGAAATCAGAACCCAAGAAAAACGAGTAAGGAGACCAGTGCGCTCTTTTCCTCCCAAGTCCGGGAGTCAAGAGCACGGCAGCCCGCCCTATCTCCAGTGGATAGCTGCTTCCCAAATCATGGGAGAAGACAATCTTTTAAAGGGGCTGTGGCCGTTACATAATCTGTTGTCAATTCGTGACTATTACGAGTGAAGGGGTGGAGCTTAGCCTGTCAATCAGGTTGCAGCGTGATTGGGAAGAGCTAAGGAGGTGGGACACACACTCACTCCCTGGGAGACATTGCTGCTGACAAGACACCTGGAGCTATGCTAGAGCCCTGGAGCTGAAGTAGCTACGTGGAGACCCACGCTAGTGCCGAGATGTTTCTACAACCGCTGGATCCACAAGACTTTCCACCCAGGGACCTCTGACCTTCCTGCTTTCAGCGTCATTGCATGTTTCCTGAATCTGAAGAGGAATTTATAGATTGGTATTGGACATATGGGCTAATATCCAATTTATGGACTTGATCTGGGCTAGGCTGGGATGTTTCTGACTGTATAATTGCTCTTTTATATAAAACTCTTTCTTATACACACGAGTCTCCCTGGATTTGTTTCTCGAGTCTACCCGGACTAACACAGGGGCCTTTTTAAACAGTCCGGGTCCAAGGTGAAAGAAAGGCTCTCCGGAGGGCTCCCCAGCTCGGTCCTCATGAACCCTAACTGCCTTAGCCCAGTGGCTGGCTCTGAACCTGGGGCCCCCGCTCCGTGGTGGTGCGGGATGTGGTGGAATCCACGACTCTCATTGACCCCACGGGCAGAGCAGAACTGCTCTCTGAGCAACCTTGATGACTCCGAGCAGCTTTGGTCTCTGAGACCCTGACGTGTCTCGTTACTGTAGGAACCTTCATACAATAAACATACCTTTTGTATTGAGATCCTTTAAAATATTTGAGTCATTAAGCTAATAATACATCAGACACATGTTGAAGTATAATATTTTTAACAAAAAAGAATGCGTCTCCAGAGTCAACAAAGCCATCAGTGGGAAGCATGGAACTGTTTTACTTTGGAAAATGTCTGTCTGTCTGTCTAGCTGAATATAAGACAGGTAGAGTCTCGCATCTGCTTCTGCACTCCCTCTGTAGGGCATGCAGTTTTAGTTATAGCGCATGAATGAAATGCAGCCCTATACAAACGTGCATTTGGACAATGGATGGCTTTAAAATCCCGGAGAGGGTCTCCAGGACCTCTAGGGATCCTTGAACCAAATTTTGAGAACTGCTGCCCCAGTTCATTCGGGAAGAAATATTAGGGATTAAAATAATGGGGGGAAGGGGGAGAAGAAAAGCAAACATCAACAAGTGTCTTGTTTCCATTCAGCCTTGAAGTCCCACAAGAAACAAGAGGTGTCGAGGGACATGGTGCAGGTGTCTTGGTTTCTGTCCCTCTCCCTCAGGACGGAGTGGATTCTGGAAACGATACCCCTGCTGTCCTTGGGTGGTGACTTTCAGTGGCATGTCCGGGAACGTCCTCTGACCCTGGACTTCTACAACGTTAACGCAAGTCGTCGTCGTTTCTTACATCATACACAGGAGCTCAAATGAACAGGCGCACCCGAGCGAGCTCACCTGTACTTTGCGAACGAAGGATGAAGTCACTCTTTTCTCGAAGTCATCTATTGGTGTGTAGGAATTGAGGATCTTTATGATCTGCAAAGGTTACACAGCAACGGGTCAGACCTTGGAAAGGTACAGCTTTGCCCATTAAACAACAGCTACAGGAAGCAATGGGAACCACAGCCAGTCCCATGATGGTGCAGTTTGGCTCTGCGAATCATGGGTTGCCTATTTCCAAGAAAGGAGATGACGTGGTGCTGAGGCAAATCCCACATCAGATGGCATTGAGAGAACCGCCGATTCCTGCCTTGCCTCTTCCTGGCTCCTCCCCGCACCCCTGCCTCCATATTCTTCTGAGTTTAGTGGGCAGGAAATATGTGAGACACATTTTACATGTATAGGCCCAAGTTAAGTATTTAATAAACGCTTAGAAAGAAATAACACAGACACAATTTATAAATGAACAAATGCTTATAAATATCAAGGGGCTTCAAAAAGTTTATGGAAAATTTCCATTATCTTCTAATTCCACTTTCCCATGATCTTTTTGAAGCCTCCTCGTAGATTTTCAAGGGTGGGCCACAGGAGATAAAGATGATCCCCCAAGAACAGCTGGCTAAGCCAGGAAAGGTGAAGCCAATTTCACCGATCTGCTGGGCAAGGCCCGGGGAGATGCCAAGCAAGGCTGGTCACCTGCACAGCAGACAGCGAGGTACATTGCTCATAGATCTCCTGAGCATCACTCTCTGTGGTCTTCTTAACCTGAAGCAACCAGGCTGCTTGGGAGAGCGGCTCCAGGGTTTCCTTGGCCAGGCTGTTCTGTAAATTCTTATCTTTCAGCCATTCCTCCAAGAAGCTGATGTTGCACCTGGAATGAGAGCCGGAGGTGCAGAGGAGAGCCGGTGATTCACTGAAGACACCTTGTGGCCGGGTCCTGGACCCCCGCACCCCATGTGTCCTCCGAGAGGGTCTGGGAGCTCACTCACAGCCTGCCCTGCCCATGTGGGATCTGTCACATGAGGAGCTATGATCGGCTCCCTTGATGTACAGTTCCAGATCATGATCTATGGTGAAGGGCTTGTAATTAGGACAGACACGGAGGGACAATCCGAGGAAAGAGCAGGGATAAACCCCTAGGGTGATATCCGAGGAGAAAAATTAAGATATATACTTAAAACAATTGGATTTCTTTGCCGGAATTGGCAGAAAGTTTCCCGGAGAGTATCGTGTTTCCCCGAAAGTAAGACATCCCCTTAAAATAAGACCTACGTACAGTTTTGCGTCTCGCTGAAATATAAGGCATCCCCCCAAAACAAGACCTCCCCGACCATAAAGCCTCCCTGACAATAAGGCCCCCCCGAAGCTACCGTAACTCTGGACTCTGGACCATAGCAGTGGGTGCCACCATGCAGCTCACTGTTGGCCGCAGCGCAGCCAGAGCAGACAGGAAGTGTGAGTAAATGCACCATAGATTATGAGTAAATGTACCATAGATTATGAGTAAATGCACCATAGATTATGAGTAAATGTACCATAGATTATGAGTAAATGCACCATAGATTATGAGTAAATGCACCATAGATTATGAGTAAATG
>NW_022103905.1:10489682-10493795 GCF_000313985.2 Echinops telfairi
ACAGGCAATACATTTCCTTTTTTGTTGTTCAATAATAAATGTGTACCGTATTCTTCTTCATGGAAAAATAAGACATCCCCTGAAAATAAGACCTAGCGCACCTTTGGGAGCAAAAACTAATATAAGACACTGTCTTATTTTCGGGGAAACGGGGTAGACGGCTTTCTTTCAGTTGACTGGAGTGTTCGGTCTTATTTCGGTCACCCATTAGTGCAGGGATGCGAGGCGGAGCGGTGGGGCTTAGTACAGAGATGTCCTCATGCGTTGCGTGAGCATGAGGAGTTACTTGGCCTCTGTGGGCCTCGGTTTCTCGGGTGTAAAACGAGAGCCGGGAGCCCCCAGCCATGGCCCGGAGGAATGGAAAAGGGGGCAGTCACCGGAGAGCAGCCTGGCAGCTCTGCCCAGTGTGAACTGGATAGTCATGGCGGAGCTGGGTCAGAGGGTATCTGAACCGCTGGAGGTCACACTGTAGCCTGCTCTGCAAACGGTCAACTCGTTCATGATAAAAAAAATGTAAATGAATAAAATTAAAGAGCGAGAGAAAGTGAAAAGTTAATTATAGAACCTTCCTCTCCAATTGGAGGAGCTGTGGTCCCAAGAGGGTGGGGTGAATGCTTGTTGTTTTCTCTCTCTCTCTCTGTCATCGGAAAGGTTGGTCCACATGGGGACATTTTTAGGAAGTCCACAACTGAAGAAGGTCCACAAAGCCCCCTTTTCTGTCTGGAGAAAGGGAAAGGAGATCCCCAGGGATATGGTAGAGGGAGCTTAGAAAAGCTACCCCATAACATTGGCCACGAACTCTTGGTTCACTCTTGAGCTCCACACACATGGTTCTGACCCTCAGGAGACTTTGAGAATTGAAAGATGAGCTAGACCACCACCCAGGTCCCTACCAGGCCCTGTGGGGGGCTGGGGGCACACATGGGACAGAGCCAAATGGCACTGCACCCACACTGAACTGCCATGGGATGCACAAGTCACAGAAGGCTGGCCAGGACTTGCAGCCTGAACTAAAGCAGGTGACTACCGATAAACAAGTGTCAACATTCTCCATAGGATTTAAACGTCCATTCAAAATTATATCCAGGATATAATTCCAGATAACTCGGCAGATGAGGGACCAGGAAATTCTCAGCTCATATGAAACAAGAGTCAACAGATGCCAAGACTGAGATGATATTCATGTTGAAATGACCTAGGACACAGTTTAAAGTAGGTGCCATAAAGATGGAGTCCTAGAGGCTCGTTTTGCGCGTGCACACACACACACACACACACACACGCGCGCGCGCGCGCGCGCGCGCGTGTGTGTGTGTGTGTGTGTGTGTGTGTGTGTGTGTGTGTGTATGTGTTTTAAGTATTTGGATAACTGCAAGGTCATCAGTTCAAACCTACCCCTTGCTCCATGAGAAAAAGGTGAGACTGTCTGTTCCCATAAGTATTTAGTCTTGGAGCAGTTCTACTCTGTTCTATCGGGTCACTATGAGTTGGAATCCACTCGAGGCAGTGGGTTGGGCTTATCATAAACATGCTCCAGAAAGTAACGTGGACGCTCTTAAAATTTATGGATAGGTAGAGAGTCTCAAACAAGAAAAATATATTCAAAGGAGCCAACTGTAAAACTTCAAAGTGAAAAATACAATAAAAGAAATAAAAGAACTTTCATCAGAGATCATCAGAGAAAGCAGTGAAATTAGCTTTAAAAAACAAACAAACAAAAAACCTATTGTGGAGATTGTGAGCTAGAGTTCCACCCAAGATATTCTTTTCATAATAAAAATCATCTGGACAGGGCTATTCATTGTGGCTGGCGGAGGTGTTCAAACTGAGTCCCGCCACTCTGTCTTGGCCAGCCTCCTTCCTGCCTGAGAAATTCTTCTCCCCTTTTTTTATCCCTCAGTGCACAGCGCCTGGGTCCCCCAACTTTCCCATCCACTGTAATCTCCCTTCTCAAGTATTTCCACTTGCTCATGATTAACCACAGTCGCCTGGAGTAATTCCCCGCCTCACCCCTATTTTGAGCTCCCAAGGGCAGGAATCATTATCGTCTTCTCCTTCATTTCCTGTGTTCTCTACCAGGAAGCATTACTTGCATAGAAAACAGTCGATAAAGGATGGTTGAATGTATGGTAGCCACAGAGGGCCAGAATTTAGCATCTACCAGAGTCACTAATTAGCATGGTGCAGCTACGGGAGTAGGAGTTGGGCAAAAGATGACCAGCCTCTCAAGGGTCTCAGAGTGATGACACTCAGCCCAAGCTGCAGCACAGCCCATGGGGGAGCCTGAAGCCGAAGGAGCGAGGGGCCAGGACTCCACGGCCCAGACTTTAAGAACATTCTTTCTGGCCAGCCTCTTGGATGGAGCGGTGCGTTGGGAGTCTGACCTTATCTGCATCCCTTTTCTACAGGAGCACATGTCCTTGCGCAGCAGGAGGCTGTTCAGGGTCACGGCCCCAATCAGGAAGAAGAGCTGCTTCACGGCCTGCCGCACGAGCTCGGGGTCCAGGCCGTTCTGGCACATGGTGCTGTAGAAGTAGCTCAGCTGCTGCAGGACTGACGTCATTGTGTAGGCGTCTGTGTCATCTATGCTGGATGACCGCTTCCGGAAGCCCGTGGGCTTCAGGCCGGAAATGCCCTGCAGACTCTCGTACTCCAGCATGCCTGGCACTGCAGAGAAGACACCAAATTGTCCGTCACACCCAGAGGACACTTCCCATTGCCTTCATGGGCTATTCCAGCAGAGAGGGCATATGTGTAGATAGATACATACATAGATACATAGATAGATGCATAGATATATAGATAGATGCATAGATACATAGATGCATAGATAGACAGATGCATAGATACATAGATAGATATAGATAGATAGATAGATAGATAGATAGATAGATAGATAGAAAGACAGCTATTGGCAAGAATTAGCAGAAGTCGTTGGGAGAAAGCAGAGGGATCAAGGATTTGCGAGCATGGGGAGAGGGTATGGACCACTGTGTACAGTAGGGAAGCTCTTCTTTGAAGCCCAGAGCCTGTCATTTTTAGACTCGCTCAAAAAGGAGCGCATATTAACAGGATAGCTCATGGTTGGGAACCACTGAAAGCCAAAGACTTCAGGAAATCGAAGAGACTGACGAAAGTCTGGGGCAACCACGAATTTGAGTGGAATGTTGAGATTTCCAAAAGAGTTGACGGAGCCACACGAAGAATAAGAAGTAGCAATCTTTCCCTCCAGAGAGGAAAACCTCAGAGAAAGACGACGACCAGCTACATCCTATTACTTACATTGTTTTAAGTAATTAAAGGATTAAAGGGTGGTTGCTTACAAAATTCCATTTTCTTAGTTTTTCAAAATACATTATTTATAACCACACATTCCATATACGCCGGATTTACTTTTTTGAAAGTTTCAGTATTGAGGGGTCCACATTTGTTTTCTTACCTATGATTGGCTGGATGTTATTTTCCATCACGACAATGAACTGGTGATAGATTCGAATAGCCACATCACTCAGAATTTGTCTGTATTCTGAAAGGTCAAAGTTACTCAAGCAATTCTTATTCTGATGTGGACTGTTATGTTTCATGAATTCCTGAAAGTAATTTTGTAGATGACATGTTACGATAACATAGGCATAGAGGACATTAATGCATGATTCCTATAATGACATTATACATCGCTTCTACTACAACTCAAATTCAACGTGTTTGGCTTGCTTCAAATGAGTTCCTGATGTTTGAGGGAGCGTTTACTTTCTGCAAGGGGTGGAAATCGGCAATGACTTCTTGTCTGAGCTCAGGCCATTCTGCTGCTGGATGACACTGCTTCCTCCCCATCCTGCAGCCCTCCAAAGAGGTGGCCCCAGAGTCTATCAACCACAGGGGAAAACAACTCCCACAAAAGCTCAGGGTCAAACATCTCAAAAACCAAACTTTGGTGAGCAGTTAGTAGGGAAAATAAGTGGGAATTCATAACCTTGCATTTCAAGAATATAGACCAATGGGAAATATTTCAAAATAAGTACGTTGAACATGTTTAGAGAAACAAAAGGCAACAGAAAAGTGGGTGAAGGGAGACATCACACAATGTAAGAAATGACAAAATACTAATAATTT
>NW_022103905.1:10494071-10495917 GCF_000313985.2 Echinops telfairi
AAAGAGAGTCAGAGAAATAATGGAATTTAAAATTACAGTTATGGACACACAAATTCATTCTACACATAGCTGAAGGGGCAAAGGAGCAACCATGAAATAAATGGCGTTGAGTAGCCGCCCCTTGCATTGCCCCCTCGCAGATACTATGCATATGTATTATCATCTTGAATACTCCCTTTAGGTAGAGATTATTTGTCTTTACTTTCCCCTTTTGTTCCACAGTATTATAATGAGTGCTCTTATATTTTATTCACCTTTTATTGGGACAAATGGCAATCCACATGGGAAAAATTTATCTTAAATAATAACCTCATATTTTAATAGTAACCCTGTATCAATTTAAGACATAATCACAAAAATTTGGGATGTATTAAAATATAATTTGTCAAATCTAAATCTGAGCTCCATAAGTTCAGAAGATATGATTTTTATGGTCTCACAGAGCAGGGAAGTTCTTTCATCACACACAAAAATGCAACCCCTGAAAGAAGAATATCAATACACTTTTGCATAGCAAAATCAGCACATCCAATATTTAAGTGCATCAACATTTTAAAAGGTTTATGACAAAGGGCTCCACAAGGAAAATGAAGACAAGCCATAATTTCCTACAAATCCATATCCTACGGCCATCAAGCCCAACCGTGGCTTGTCGAGACCTTATTTAGGGTTCTGAGGCTGTCAATCCTCACTGGAGCGGCTAGTCTCATCGTTCTCCCTCCGAGGGGCTGTTGGCTTCAAACTGATGACCTTGCGTTAGGAGTCCAATGCTTACCTGACAGTGCCCCGCCACCCCCACCCCCACCCCGGGCAAATCAATAAGAGATCTACACATCAGTAAGGAAGACAAAGAAACCATCTCACCCTACAGAAAAAAGGAGAAGCTCTCACTAGACAACTTAAAAGAAAAGGCAAATGACCAATAAGCATATCAAATGATACCTGATCTCATGAGCACATAGGAGTTCACTCAACATTTCACACACACAAGGTTGTGGAACGTGAAGACGGCTATAAATACCCAGGGTTGTGGAAGGTTCCAGACGCTGGGCAACTTCCCCTCTACTGGTGGGAGTATACACTGGTGAGCAGCAAAAGCCCTAAAGATTATTTTCTTATTTTACATCATTGTGCCACTCCCCTGTTCAACTGGAAGCAGGGCAGTAGGGATAAAGAAAATGTGGCCTCAGTTTCCTCAGCTGAGGAGGAAATCAAGGGGGCTGGGGTTGGGTGAGGTAGATTTGATGAGTTTAAAATTTCCTCTTGGTTGTAAAGTTCTGATTCTAAAATATAATCTTTAGTGCAGCCTGCCTGCTTCTTCAGAACTGCTCTCTGTACAGGGTTCTGATGGAGCCCCTGTGATCTGGACACACATTGGCATTGTCACTACTGCCCTGCTTTGGAAGGCATTTGCTAGAGGCCTCCAGCCTCCGGTGCATACCCCGCTGTCCTCTTGGGGAGAAAGTCAGAAAGCCACTTAAGAATCAGGAGGCTGTCCTGGAGTTGGGTGAACTGACTCCTAGTCCCTGTGGTGGGCACTGGTTCCCAAGGAGGTACTAGGCCAGCAGTCGGCACAAAACACAAAGCAGGAAATCGTCCCTACCTCTTCTCCACTGTACTGCTTCAGACAATTGAGGAAATGGCAAGTATTGGAGAGCCAGAAGGACAGCATTTCAAAGTCTTCTAAATGTTCCTTAAAAACAAACAAACAAAGAAACACACTCACAAACAGATAACATTGGACTTGGTGAGCTGACGATGGTTCCTCTAGCCAACTGGTGGCTTTTGATGAAGATAAAATTTTCTTTTATTCACTAAAGCTTCTATTACATTCATACTACAAGGA
>NW_022103905.1:10497983-10507480 GCF_000313985.2 Echinops telfairi
ATTATCTTCAAACTTCTTATTTATTTACCAAACTTCTCTATAATACCCCAATTGCTCTGTATCCTTCAAGAAAATCGATCAAGATGACCCTTTTGAAATTCCTAGGAAACAGTTGTCCTAACCTCTGAGTTGCCCTCTCTGCCCTGAATTGAACTCCCAACCTCTCCAAAGCCACTGTTTCTATCAAGCCTTGCTTTTAAATGTTTGGAAGTCTCCCTAATGAGACTTGCCAACAAGGACCCAGAGCTATTTAAAGGTGCCTTCAATGCTTAATTATTCTTTTATCCTTTAATGAGTTGGCAGGACAAATGTCAGTGACGTTAAAACACGCTTCCAGGGTGCTGCCAAAGCTAGAAAGGAAATTGGCAATGGACTTCCTTTGCCTGGGGCACGAACCTTTGCAAGATCCCGTTCTCGGCCCTTAGATGCACCCCGGGGCGGTCACCACCAAAGGCGGCGCCTACCTTGACCACCTGCTTGATGCCGTCAATGGCGCTGTTCATGAGGGACTTCAGCCTGCTGGCGTCGTTTAGGGAGTCTGCGTAGCGGATGCACATGAAGAGGATGTGAGCCGGCAGCCCCGGGATCATGTTCACCACCACACCGCGAGGCTTCAGGTCTGCAGCCGAGAGAGGGTGATTGAGGGGGACAGGGTTAGCGCTGACAAGCGGCCAGGGGATTCTGTTTGCTTCTCAGCATTTGAGGCCATGCCCGAATACACGGGGATGGTTTTTCTCACTGAGGAAGCCTGTCTGGTGCCTCTCTTGGCAAAAGTACATGGGAGGCACCCACTTCTCTTCTCATTTGCAAAGTCCCTTCCACTGTTTACAAGCCTTAAGAAGAGTTCCCTTTTGGAGCACCTCTTCTCTGGCATGGCGCCCCTGAACTTCAGGTCCCTGATACAGGGTTGCTGTGAGTCGGGATTGACTCGAGGGCATTGAACTGTTTGTTTGGTTGATGTAGGATAGGAACCCCAGTCCTGACCCCCACCCCCCACCTGAGCCTCTTTGATAATACCAGCCCAGCGGTCACATGGACCTGCGCCAAGTAGGGAAAGCAGGTAGACGAGTAGGGGAAGCAGGTAGATGACAGCCCTGCAGGGACACCTCACTGGCCTTGGGTGCGAGACCAGCAAGGAGACACAGTACAGGAGAACTTGAACCTGGGGGCCAATGCCACAGCCCCGGGAGGGGGCGAAGGGGGGCCCCTCTCCTATGCTCTTCATCTATTATTCCTCTCGAGGGATGGAAATAGGGGGAGGGCGTGTCAGAAAGGTGTGGGCAGTTTCCATTAGCCTCTCCTTCTGTTTTCCCACCAACGTTTTGAAGCCCCCATGCAGGAGGCAAAGAATCACCCCAACTGCACCGAGCCAGTGGAACCAGGCAGAGGCCCGCAGCTGCCTACTGGGGAAGGGGGGAAGGAAAGTATAGGAGGGGGGGGTCCCTTAGAAAAAAAAGGAGTAAGGCTCTTTCTGCGTAGAGATCTTGGGACTAGCTGAAAGACAGGCTAACTCTTTCCTGCTCCCCACCCTCCGGCTCACACTGTGGAGAAGATGGTGGTGAAATGGTCTAGTAGGATTGGGTCTAAGACCCTCAATGCTTGAGCCCCCACAGTGGGACAGTTCAGTCACTGGGGCATGGCTGGGATAGCCCGCCATATTGCCTGCAAATCAGTTTCTCTGTAGACATCAAATGGCACACAGAAGCTATGATTACTCCCTTGTGGCTCTTCGGTTGAAACACAGGGATGCGGTCTTTCGATTGTCTTATGTTTGGACTTGGGAAAAGGTAAGGCAGTGGCATTTACCTGCAGGTGATTGTGCCCCTGCCCTCCCCAAGAGGACAACTTGATGATCCATGGAGACGTTTTTATTGTCATGACTACAGGTTGCTACCGGCTTCTAGTGGGTGGAAGTCTGGTATACTGCTCAGTAGCCTATAATGCACAGGGCCCTGCAGCAAGGAATTATCTGGTCAAACAGCGCTGCTGTTGAGAAAACCCGGGCTAGGAGGAAGAAGGAGAAGAAGTAGCAAGAAGAAAGAGCAGAAGGGATGCCCCTTTCAAGGACTGAGGCACCAAGCAGTGTGCACATTCTCAAGGGCAAAGCAGAGATTTCGATTTTCTGGTTTTATTACCGAGAATGAGGTTCTGAATGAGCTTGGCCTCATCTTCCCTCTTGTACTCCAGCATGCCAAGGTACTCCTTGGGTCCTGAAGGCAAGTGCACGTCATTGGCTGTAGACAAAGGCAAACAGTCAGCTAAATACACACACACACACACTTCACAGGTTCTAAAGCAAGACTCCGACTATGTACTCTCCTTCCACCCAATTTTAGTTGAGTTGTACATGAACTCGTATGGCTTTGAAAGAAATTCAAATTTGATTGTTCCTGAAGAATTTCTCCTGGGAGGGATTCCTTCCTGTGAGGATATTTACAACTGCTGCTTAAAAGGCCAAGTTTATCCTGGAAGGAGTCTGCATGCGTGCCTGACAGAGGGGATGTGAAAGATATTCAAGACATTGGCTTTAAGATGCTAACGTTACAGTTAAAGGAACAAAACTCATGAAACGTTTGGTATAAATAATTCCTAATGCTGTGATCCTAAGTGGGCTGTATCCGTTTCCTATTGCGGCTGTAACAATTGATCACAAACATGATGGCTAAAAACAACACAATTCTATTAGCTAACAATTCTGGAGGCTGGAAGTCCAAAGTGGATCTGATGGGGTTAACCTATCAGGGTCAGCAGAGCTGCCTTCCTTCTGGAGATTCAATGGTAGAGACTACTTCCTTGCCTGTTGTCCCTGCCTCTAGAGGTCACCTAGAAGCCTTGGCTTGTGCCCACACCGCTCTGACTTCTGCTTTCTTCAGCACGTCTCTCCCTCTCCCTCTGACATCTCTGTCTAGATAATCCAGAATAATCTCCCCAGCTCAAAATGCTCAATCTAATCACCCCTACAAAAGCCCTTTTGCCATATAAGGTAACAGGCTCTCAGGTGTTAAGAATGAAGATGAGGACATTTTGGGAGTGTGGAGGGAGCAGGGAAAGGCACAATCTGTTCTCTGGCCTCCAAGATTCACGGTGGTCTTGAAAGAAGATCTGAGGATAGAAGGCAAGACCCAAGGTGTGTAGCAAAAGACAAGCAAAGAGACCCGTCTTCAGTTTCTAGAAGGAATGTCGCCCTTGATTTTAGCCACATGGAAGCCATTTGGGGACTTTCTGACATCTAGAACTGCAAAATAAGACACTGTGTCGTTTTAGATTTTTTTACAGCGGCAATAAGACCCCAAACAGGGGCCATGGGAATCCTTGCAGGGCTAGGCTGGGGCAGTTGGAAGAGGCTTCATGGATAAGGTGACCAGATGTCCCGCTTTTGGCGGGACAGTCCTGATTTTTGGCATTTTTTAAAAGTCCCGATTTTTGGAAAGAAGGCACGACAAGCTAGGGAATGGTCTATTTGGTCCATATAGACCAAATTTTTCATCAAGAACCTCTCCCCTCCCCACCCTGGGTCAATGGTGTCCTGCTTTAAATCTGGTCACCTTATTCATGGAGGCAGTGCTACTGCAATTGGGCCAAGAAAAGTGGGGGGGGGGTTTGAGTCAAGGGTTAACAAAACACTCCTACTGCTGCATGGAGATTTTTCCTTT
Organism: Echinops telfairi; assembly: GCF_000313985.2. Lineage (NCBI taxonomy): Eukaryota > Metazoa > Chordata > Mammalia > Afrosoricida > Tenrecidae > Echinops > Echinops telfairi. Next base: position 10,501,637 of record NW_022103905.1, read on the forward strand.
GGCTAACTTACTAACTCTGTTCCTCTGGATACTGATACAAGTAGACTATTCATTGCTTTATTTGGAAATATGGCTCATGAAAACAATGGCTCCCAATTAGTAAAGGGCACTTGGGCCAGGAGCACCATACGTGAAACAGACACGCCCGATGGAGACCCACGTTGGCTATCCCTGGGCGCAGTGACTTGAATCTGGGCACATTCTTACAGGGAGCCTGGAACTACAGCGCCTTCCAAAGATACTGGCTTCCCGCTGGCAGCCACGTGGCTGAGCTTGGAAGCAGACCCTTGGGCCTCAACTGAGCCTTCCCATCATCGTCCCCCTGACCGGCAACTTGACTCATTCTGAGCCAGGACCATCTGGTTAAGCTGCTCCTGGACTCCCGACTCTCAGAGACTGTGCACTGTAAACGCTGATTGTTTTCAGTTGCTGGGTCTGGCGGTAATTCGGTAAGCATCAACAGCTCCAGAAGCTGACGAGTCTGGCGTCAGACACGATGAGTTGGAGGTGGTAACAGAAAAGCAAAGAAGGCACACGTCTTAGAGGCCAATGGGGAGCGGGAGTCAGGGAATGGCAGGAGAGTGGGACTGTGGCTTTGGTAGCCCTCATGTGGAGATAAGGAGCCGGTGGAGCAGTGGGGTCGGTCTTGGACTGCCGAACAGAAGGAGGTGGGCAGGTCACAGTCACCAGCTGGTCCCCAGGAAGATGATCGTCAAGCCGTCTGCTTCCACCACGAGGTACAGTCTTAGCCATCCCACGTGGGGTGGCTCAGAGATAAAGTCACCGGGATAGCCCTGGGCATTGGTTGGCTTTAATGGAGAGATGTCAGTTCATTCATTCCACAGTGAGCGTGGGGACAACACCCTCCTGGAGCAGACGCCTGTCATTCATTAAGGATGGAGAGATCCTTGGTTTGGCGGGGGGCAGTTTAAACTTGAGGTGACAGTTGAAAAGCTGAGAATGAAGGAGCTCTTCAAAGCCGAAGAAGAAATAAAGGGCCATGTGCAGAGTGCTCGCGAGCTTTGTAGATCACGATCCATTTCTTCGCATGCAAATTAGGATACTGATCCTACGCACTGGGAAGAGAAGGCGCATTTCCAAGCAGTCCATTTCTAAGCGCTTTGACTCTTACGTTGTTTGACAGGGAAACTTGTATTTACTGGTATTAACTGGAGAAGTGTGTTCCCGCCTCCAAGGATCAGCCCAGCAACTAATGACTGGGCCCCAGACGCCACCCTGACTAATCCTTTCTTTCCTTTGGGACCACACATCAGGAAAGGTACAATTAAAGGCACATGGACCTTGGCCGTAAACACAAACGCATAGGAAAGTGACCCCGATCCCCTACCTTTTTCAATGGTCTTGGTGAGCGTCTTAACTTGGTCTTGTAGCTTTTTAATCAGCCTGTCCCTCATGTCCAACTCTTCTTCAAGATCCTGCAGAAATATAAAGGAACACGGACATTTGCTTAGACGTGTCTTAATTCACTTGCTGGAGACACAGCTCTTGTGGGATGTATTTCCCATGCCATACAATCCACCCATTAACAGTGCGCGAGTCAGTAATCTTCCGGAGAGTCACAGAGCCGGCCTGCCATCCCCTGATCACTGTGGATTTTCCTATTCTGGACATTTAAGATGAATATAGTTGGACACGATGTGGCGTTTTGTGCCTGGCTCTTTCACCTTGCGTCATGATTGCCAGGTCTGTCCAGGCTATATACCACACAGCCTGACTTCATTTGTTTATGGTTTCATGGTATTCCACCAGAGGGACAGACTCGTTCACACTGACCCACTGTTCTCCCTCGGAGCCTCTGGGTGCTATAGTGCGTGCTTTCAGTTGCTACGTGACAGGCTGGCAGTACAAGTCTGCCCAGTTCTCGGCAGTCTACACTTCAAACCACCTCAGCCATTGAGACCCCCGTGGGGCACGGGTCTACTCCGACACACATGGGGTCACCGACTTGTGATCAACTGGATAGAAGTGGAGTTTTGCCCGCTCTTGACTACAATGCAATGCTCATTACCGAAAATGTAAAACGTTTACTGTGAAAAATGTACTCTTTGGCTTGTCAGAAGCTGAAGGCAGAGAAATACTTAAAAAATTTGGTTGGGCCTGGCGATGCTTCATGTGGTCTAGAAGCCCAGGAGTCTTGGATGTCTGAAACATTTGCTATGAAGGATGCTTGGGGAGGGGGGGAGGGGGAGGATGGGCTGGGTGACTCAGAGAGTCAAGTTCTTGACTCCTAGCACTTAGGTTGGAAGTCCCTCGGAAGACAGGCTTCTGAGAGCCCACAGCCTTAAAACCCTCTGAAGCACACCCCCCTTCCCCCGCCACGGGCCGCGTGAGATGGAGCTGAACGGCAAGGCTCTGCCTGCAGGCAGCCCTCTGTCCACCAGCTGGAGAGCTGCTCACTCTGTTTTCCAGGGTGAGTCTTGACGCTTCCTGCAGGAAGCCGCTCTTGACTTCGCTTTCCGTGTCGAATTGTTTCTTCAAGGGCTCGATGACCTCCCGCATTTCTTGCATCTTGCGGATGAGCTTTTCTTTCTCTCCGGTGCCCATTTCGTTTGGGACCTCGTTGGCTCTGAGAAGAGATGAAAAGGATTCTTTTTTATTTCTATTTGTTTTTTTTTTTTAATAGCAGTTGGACCGTCATGGAGAAGTCCCTCGCTGCCATAGCAATGACGATGGCCAAGGTGTGCACCTGAACTGAGAGCCCTTCCAGGGGGTGGCAGAGATCAGGGTTGGACCGGATGGAGAGGGACTGCTTCGTCACTTCACCAATCTGCTAAGATACGCCTACTGTCATCTCATCCTTCACTGCTCCCTCGGGACCTCCACACCCACCTCACCCTTACCACCAAGAGTCAAATGTCTAGGTCCTTGGTAAACAGCCTGGGAACTAGACACTCAAAGAACTAGGGACTGGGGCATGGTAGCCCAGAACTTTCCTGCTTTCTGGGTCCCCATTTGGTCTTATAAGAAGTCACACGCTGAAAAATCAGAGATGTGGAGTGTCCATTCACTGTTCTAGAAAGTTTAGTGTCACAACAAGCCGGCATTGAAACAAAAGATTCTCCTCACAGGGCTCCACCAGGGCACTGCACCCTCGGCTGGTCAGGATATAAATGTTGGGCAGTCCGGTGGGGGCGGGGGGGCAAAGGGTAGGGAGTTAGCAATGAAAATTGTCCATCAACACAGATTTGAAATCTGACACTAATAATTTGCTAGGAAAAAAAACGTTTCTCTCCTGTTCAGTTGTTATTGTATCCACTTTTTAAAGCAGGTAATTCATGAACATAGTATAACGTTCCAAAGGTGACCTAGACATAGCTCCTCACTCGGAGTCAACCAATGTTTTGTGTCTTGTCCATTCTCCCACAGATTGTCTATGCAGCTACAGATGGTGTGAATGTGTACACCCAGACAGCCTCTGGGTGGCCCTCGACTGAAATGGTGAAATATTAAGAACATTTATCAGTCCCGTGCTTTGGGGATGAAAAACAAGCCCCAGAATCTCCTGCCATTTAGGAGAAACATTACATGAACATGAACTTGAAGCACACACATGAACACTTACTTCCTCAGGGTCCTGTCCTCTTCACGGCTGTAATTCAACGGAGTAGACAATTCTTCCAGTTTTCCTAGGAGGAAAAGAAATGTTGCATTTGGGGAGCCATATGATTGAATTCTGCTTTGGGTTTGGTCTTATTTTCAGTTTTTGGATGTCTCCAATTATCCAGCTAGCAATTAGGCTTTGTTTGGGTTGAACAATATATAAAAAAATATTTTAAACAGCTACTCTACAATGTTCCCACTTGCCCACAACGAAATAAGTTCCGAGACCCCTTTACATGGGGCACTCACTCCAGTCCCTTCTACCCTCCACCCCGATGCTGCCTGGCCCAGGGGAGGATGGGTTTGAGACCCCCGGGGAAGATGACTATCCTGAGTCCCTTCTTGGGTGCAGGGTGCCCCTCTTTCAGGCAGGCTCTCAGTTACCTCTCAGTTTTTCAGTTTGTTCATTCAGCCGCATTTCCAACTCTTCCTTCTGTTTCTCCAGTTCTGATATTTGTTGTTTGAAATCTGGAATCATCTTTAGGGTAGGGTGAGAAACGTTAGACTACAAAGTACTTCCTTCTCTGAATGGTTCAACGAAAATCTCAGAGCCTCTCAGGAGCCCCACAGAACATACAAGAAGACACCGAGTCCAGACCGGTTTGATGTGAAGCCTTTGATCTCAAACTTATAGAGTCGCTAGAGATGCCAACGTGCTCAGAAGAAGCACTTTCTTCACACACAGAGACCATTCTGACACCACCAAGGTGTTGGGGGCAGATTTTAGGTTCACTGGGATGGGTATGAACATGTAGGGGTGGAATCCAACCTGTCCATCAGTCACAGCCTGGTGCTGCCTCCTTGGGGGGGCGCCCTTTTTATAAGGGAGGAACTAGGGACTTCTCCTTCTCTTTCTGCCTCCTCGCTGTCCTGCTTGCTGGGATTTTGCCTGCCTCAGGGATGGCCCCACGTGGGTGGCCTCCTGAGAGCGACTGGTGCCCTCCCAGGTTTCCACCGACTTTGAACCCATGTGACGCTGCACCCACGGGCCTGTGGTCTCTCTGCTTCACACTTGACCTTCCTGGGACGTCAGCCTGCAGTTAGGTGAGTCTGAAGGGGGCCCTGGCTTGCATTGGACTTAGCACCTTGAGTGGGACTGGGTTGGGATAACTTCTCGACATGAAATTACGTCTTGATCTAAAATTCTTCCTTATACATAGATGGGCGTCTCTGATTTTGTTTCTCTAGACGAGCCAGCCTAACACCGCCTGCTCGGCAGGAAGGAAGTGGGAGAAGGACAGGACTTCAGCGCTCAGGGAAGGGAGGGCATGGCCATCACGCTGCAAAGTGAGGAAATGGCAGCCAGCCCTGTGGGACCGGGCCCAAGACCTCACCTCTTGTCCTGGGACAGGAAACTCAATCTTAAAGGGATCCCAAAGTGCCCTCTAAATTCTGGGTGTGCCCGGCTCTGTAAGAACAGGCCTGGAATCATTCAGTATGCGTTACACTTCCTCACCCCTGTCTGTTTACGGTCACCTACCCATGACCTCCTCCCCAGTCAGCTTAAACAAGTCGATAGATGCACCCAGGCCTCTGTAGTTCCACAGAAGAAGATGCGATTGGGAGGTGGATCTCACAGCAAATTCCACGTTTTATCCAAGGAAGAAAGGAAGACGTGAAGTCTCCTCACCTGGTGATGTAGCCCTGAGGATTTCTAACGTGTCCGGGGGGAAAACAAAAAAAGAAAAAAGAAAAAAAGTGAAGAACAACCGCAAGAAGGCAAAAAAGCAAACCCAAGAAGGGTGGTATCCTGGAAGCCAAGAGAACAGAGCGTCCCATAAGGGGGCAGAATGGAGATGAACTTTGCAAAGTGTTGCCGGGGGACTAAGCTGAAGATGAAGGGACCCGTGGGCACGGAGCCCAGTCCAGGCAGATTCGGTTAGTGGACAGAGCGCAGGACTGAAGGAGGTAGCCACAGGGAGAGAAAATGGTCAGGGAGCTGGGAAAGCAATTGGAAGACCTTTGAGAAGTCTGGCCACCTTCTCAAAGAAATGAGGTGGTGGCTTCAGGGATTCAGGGTCAAGAAAGGGGTGTTTTTAAGTGGGGGAGATTCCAAGAGCATTTCTCCAGGCTAGTAGGAATGAGTCAAAAGACCCCCCCACCCAAAAAAAACCCCACAAACAAATACACACACACACACACACACACACACACACACACACACACACACACACCCTGTGTGGCCGCATTCTGTGGTTAGCAAGCACACTATCAAAGTGCTCT
>NW_022103905.1:10508520-10510661 GCF_000313985.2 Echinops telfairi
GGGGGGGTCGAACAACCCTTTCCCAGGGGATGCCCGATTCATAACAGTAGCAAAATGACAGTGATGAAGTAGCAACGAAAATAAATGTATGATTGGGGGGGTCAACACCACATGAGGATCTGTATTAAAGGGTTGCAGCATTAGGAAGGTTGAGAACCACTGCTTTAAGACAAACGTTTGACTTTCATATAGTGTACCTGCGGCTTCTTTTATTAAAAAACAAACAAAAACAAAGGAACAGACAAACAAAACCCTCTGAGAAACAGGAAAGATCCCCGTGGGCATGTCTGACCGGGTTGCTTTCTTCAGTCCTTCGTAAGCAAACCACAGCTCTCCGTCCTCGTTTAGATGCTCCAAGTCTTCCCGAGAGAGCCTGGGGACAAGGAAGGAGGAGGTCACCTTTCTCACGCTTCTCCTGGTTTCCAAGCTTGACCGGGCTCAGCGGTGAGTCCAGCAAAACAAACCCAAACAAGCAACACGTACCTGCTTCTGACATCTTCAACGTCATAGCTTTCAAGAAGTTGTTTCGTGATCTCTGACATCTTTTCTGCAACAAGCAAGACAGAGTTCGGACAAATGGCATTTTCTGGGTGTGTGATTTCCTTTCCTCTGGCCCCTTTTTTGGGCATAATTCCCTGCCTTTCCAGTTGGACACCAGATACAGAACCAGTTGGCTTACTAGGCTCCAGCTAGCTGACAAATCAAAGAGCTAACCAGATGCCTGTACAATCAACCCAGCTATCCAACCACCAGCCACCCGTGCTACCTGCTATCCAGCCAACCACGCCAACTGAAAGACACACTGCCTTAGCCGCGGCACAGTGATGGTCACTTCGGTCCGAGCTCCAGGGACAAAGTGACTCCTAGCTCTGTTACCTCTCATTTCTCGTTTTTGGGACTGCACGTGCTTCTCCACATCTATCTTCTGCGTCTGAAGTAGCTCGATCTCCTTTTCCAACTCGGAGATCGTCTGGATCGCAGCAATGTTGGATCAGATGAGAAACAAAACCAGCTGTTACGACTGACATCAGACAAAACCCAAGCCAAACTCATAGCCATCGAGTTGGTTCCAGTTCACAGCGACCCCATAGGGCCGGGTAGAATCGCCCCTGTGGGTTTCTGTAAATCTCAAGACCGTAACTCGTCACAGGAGTAGAAAGCCTCAACTTTCTCCTGTGGCGCGACTGTGGCTTTGAACTGCTAACCTTGCAGTTAGCAAGCCAAGACACACTGCCACCCCGGCTCTCACATTCCAGCATCGTGAATATGCACGAGGCTCTTCACTGTAGCTCCTTACTTAAAGTTATGGAGGGCCATCACTCTCCATATAGCCTGGCCTCTGAGCTTATTAAACGGATTGAAATGTTATTTCCCCCAGATCAACCTGATTATATCAACAGAATTAGGTTCTCCACCATGTAAAGGGGAAAAATAGTAATGACTTCTACAAGTTCTGGATGGAGTGATGGGGGCGGAGGAGCTGACAAAAGTGAAACCCAGGGCTAAAATTCTCTTTCACTGGATAACACACTTGGACACAGTGTTGCTAGTTTCATCTCTGTGGTTTTCGCGTCAGCCAGGCTTAGGTGCCGGGCAGCGGCTGAGATGGGGTAAACCCAGGAGATCTGGGAGTTGACTCTGGGGGAGAGGGGGTGGCCTATGGGCTGGGGTCCACTGAAGGGCAGCTGTCTGTGGGGACGGGGCTGTATTCTGTCTTTCAGAGGCCTGACTGGCTCAGCCTGTGTGAGGGACCTCAGGCTTATGTTTTTGTAGCTAAGGGAGGCAGAAAGACCTTGAGGAAGCGCAGGGTGATAAGACAGAGCCTCAGTTACCTCGACTCCCAGGGGTGCTGTTGAGCAAGTGTTGGACTGCTAACCACAAGGTTGTTGGTTCAAAACCACCAGCTGCTACTAGGGAGAAAGATGAGGCTATCTACCTTGGAAACCCTAAGTAGTATAGGCCGTGGACTTGGGTTTTGATTTTTTTGAGTGTTGCGTAGCTAACAAGGATCTTGCCACAACCAAAGCACTGAGCGCTTTACGGTGCATGACCTTGTCCTCCCACAAAGCCCGGGCGAGTGCGGGGAGTCGCTTTTGTAGATGAGAGGACTGAGGTTACGTACAGATTAAACGGCATGTTCA
>NW_022103905.1:10511195-10512700 GCF_000313985.2 Echinops telfairi
GTCACAGGAGAGAATTTGGACTTCCCCTTTAGCTAAACAGGAGGGTGTCAGTGACATCTACTGGTGACTTGCTCCAAATGCAGTCACACAATTTCCTGCATTTAAGGTGCCCACTGTCGCCGGAAGGGAGAAAGATGAGGCTCTCTAAGCCCATACATTGTTAGTCTGTCCTACAGAGTCGCTGTGAGTCAGACTCAATCCCATGGCAGCGAGGTTTTGTAGCCAGAAGGAACCCTGGTGACGTATTGAGCTGCTAACTAACTGCAAAGTCAGTGGTTCGAACCCAGTAACCACTCTGAGGGGAAAAGGTGAGGCTGTCTGCTCCCATAAAGAATTAGAGTCCCAGAAACTCAAAGGGACAGTTCTACCCTGTCCTATAGGGCTGCTAGGATTTGGAACCAACTCAGTGGCAGTGTGCTGAGGTGGTACATGACTTCTACAGATTACCACCCATCTCAGGTGCTTGCAAAGAATGAATCAGAATCCGTTATCAGACTATCTGGCTGGTGCTCAGTTATGACTACCGACTGCTCTGAACGTGATGACATTAGACTGTCCTGGGTAGAATGAGAGAAAAAATGGGGAACAAATCTCATGATCATACAGAAAGACCAGGCTTACATGTGGGATAGGGGTTGGTGAACCCCCAAAGATTAAGGCTCTCTGTCACTTCAGCTCAGGACATGAACTCACTCCATGGCTCGGTTTTCAGTTACAGGGTAGACAGGTCTTTAAGGGGAACACTAAGGTGAGCGAAGGAGTCACATCTTATCATAGCCAACCACTTGAGACTGCAGGACCAAGGTCAGACGGATTAGGAAAGGAAGAAGGGCAACAGGAAACACAGGACAAGTGAGGGTGCCTTGTGGGGAATGCAGTGGATGAACTGAAGCAAAATGTGCATGGGCTGTTGAATGGAAAACGGATTTGCTCTGTAAACTTTGACTCAATTCACAATAAAAAGGTAAAAAAGAAAAAGAGGATTATGTTAAATGCAAGAAGCCTGACACAAAAGGTTTTAAAAAACAAACAAACAAACCCAAACCCACTACCATTGAGTTGATTCTGACTGATAGTGACCCAATATAAGGTTTTTGAGGCTTTGGAAATCTTTACAGGAATACAGAGCCTCATTCGCCTCCCTCTGAGCGGCTGGTGGGTTTGAACCCTCAGCCTTGCTGTTAACAGTCTAACACTTACCAGACAGCACCACCAGGGCTATATACTGTGTGGTTTCTTTAAAAAAGAAAAAAACAAAGTGACTCTTTCTGATCATCTGGTCTAATCTTCAAATGTTAAATAATAGGAATATGGGGCCCATAGAACATGGGCAGTTCTGTTAGGAAATTCAAAAGCTACCTGACATAATTCCAAAATAACTTCTAAACCATGCCTGGCTACTATGGAGAATGTTTGCATGATATTAACAAATATAAGGGAGTAACCCTTCCAAAAAAGAAATAGAATTCTACCCGCCCCCCAAAAGTTTGTATTTAACTTTTTTT
>NW_022103905.1:10513683-10515822 GCF_000313985.2 Echinops telfairi
TGGTGTGCTTCTTCCATGTGGGCTTTGTTGCTTCTGAGCTTGATGGCCGCTTGATTACCTTCAAGCCTTTAAGACCCCAGATGCTATACTTTTTCTTCACCTCTTCTACATCATCAAACCACAAAGTCATGTGAGTAAGGTGGGAGGGGGGGGCCAAGAGTGGCATGCTGCTTTTTGCCCAAACTGGCACACTGAGATGGCTGTATGAGCAAGTGCATTGTCATGGTGGCAAAACTGGTCTCCCATCTGCCACAAATCAGGCCCTTTTTGTCGCATACTGTTACCCTTTCTTTTCAGAACCTCCAAAAAGAAAGCTTGATTAACAGTCTGACCTGGTGGAACAAACTCCAAATCCCCCACCCCCCTCACATCAAAAAAAACCAAATGATCTTTGATTTCACTTGATGAGCCTTTTCTGGGCCAGGTGATGGTGGCGTCTTCCACTGGTTTGATTGATGTTTGCTTCTGGGGTCATAAGAATAGCAGCATGTCTCGCCACCAGTAATGACCTTGGAAAAAAGTCTGGGTTGCTTCAGAGCCGTTCTTTCAAAGCACAGCACGTTTATGGTAGATGCTCTTTTTCCTGGTTGGTCTGAACTCAAGCAAAAAATTCCCAACCAACCCTCCCAATCCCAAAAAAACTTGCCAACCCCTTAAAGGGCCGGTGGGAACCCTACAACAAAAAGGCCCAAAATCCGGTGAAAATCCCCCCCGGTCAAGAAAGTTAACGAAGGCCAAAAACAAGGTTGGCAACAAACAAAAATTTAACCTTTTAAGAAATAAGAAAACCACTGTACACTTGAGTTTTGCCCATCGTGCTGTCCTTGTAAGCTGTGGCCAACATCACACCAGCCTCTGTTTCCCGGGCAAGAAACAAAATTTCACAGCCACACATTATTCTCTTAAATTGGCCATCACAAAAAAACGTGGTTCAAGCGAAACTACGTTTACGAAAAAATTCACTATGACCAGATCCTTCTTAGGCGATGCCACCTGGGTGCACTGATTCTCACTTAACAGGAGGAGGGGTGGGGGTAGGGGGGTGTACTAGGAAAGCTCTGTCTAGCGGAGCTTTCCCTCTTTTTTGGTACCCCCTCCTAATGTACTAATATGCATTTCAGAGTTAGTGGAAGCTTAAAAGCATTCCAATAGACACTGAGATGTTTTGCCCCGCCTCCCACCCCCACCCCAATTGGATTTAAGAGGATTTGAGTTTCCTGACAAGGAAGGAATGCAGGTAAGTCTCAGTTGCCTAAGTATAGGTCAAAGCCTTTATCGATCTTCTATTACCGGTTCAAATGTAAGATTCGGATAACAATAAAAATATTTCTAGATGCAAATGGTCTCGGCTTCCTCCTGTGGAGTAGCTGTTGGATTCGTCCAGTCAATTCTGCATCGTAGCGATGCTACAGGGCCAAGTCAAACTGCTCCCTGGGTTTCTGACACTCAAACCTTACGGGAGTGGACAGGCTCATCTCTGCAGCAGAGTGGCCCTGGGCCTGCACTGCCGACCAACTCACCACTCATGACAACACCGGGGCTCCTTGATTTAGCTAATACGGTCATTTAATTTAATACAGATATTTATAGATCGGTCGCAACATGATGAGGGTTCATGTCCGACTCGGATTCACGTCAACTTAATTTGGAAGCCGGCTACAGGCCAACATATATGACTTTGTGTGAACATCAACAAAAGATAGAAAGCTGACTTTCCATGTGATACATGTGACAGACATGTATTGCCAAATCAAAGGCAGCTTTGGAGTTGGAATAATCCTTGGAATAATCAAAGGAGATAGAGTCCTTTCTCCAGTGGCTTTACACAGATCCTTTTGGCACACGTGAGCAAGCACCCTGGGGCGCAGTGGCTAATGTGCTCAGCCATGTAAAGGTGGGCAGTTTGAATCCCCAGCTGCTCCACAGGAGGAAGACAAGGCTTCTAGAGCGATTGGCAGCCTCAGAGACCCTATGGGTGGTTCTACTCAAGTCTTGGAAGGGTGCTAACCGACAACTCAGCAGTGGGTTTGGGATTTCAGTTGTCTGATCTTGGGGGGCCCATGCACCTGTTCTTGCAGGTGCAGGAAAGTTACAGGTGGTGGGGCTCATCTGAAAGGCAGAGGCGGCGTCTACCTTTGC
>NW_022103905.1:10515922-10520145 GCF_000313985.2 Echinops telfairi
CTCTGTTTCCCGGGCAAGAAACAAAATTTCACAGCCACACATTATTCTCTTAAATTGGCCATCACAAAAAAACGTGGTTCAAGCGAAACTACGTTTACGAAAAAATTCACTATGACCAGATCCTTCTTAGGCGATGCCACCTGGGTGCACTGATTCTCACTTAACAGGAGGAGGGGTGGGGGTAGGGGGGTGTACTAGGAAAGCTCTGTCTAGCGGAGCTTTCCCTCTTTTTTGGTACCCCCTCCTAATGTACTAATATGCATTTCAGAGTTAGTGGAAGCTTAAAAGCATTCCAATAGACACTGAGATGTTTTGCCCCGCCTCCCACCCCCACCCCAATTGGATTTAAGAGGATTTGAGTTTCCTGACAAGGAAGGAATGCAGGTAAGTCTCAGTTGCCTAAGTATAGGTCAAAGCCTTTATCGATCTTCTATTACCGGTTCAAATGTAAGATTCGGATAACAATAAAAATATTTCTAGATGCAAATGGTCTCGGCTTCCTCCTGTGGAGTAGCTGTTGGATTCGTCCAGTCAATTCTGCATCGTAGCGATGCTACAGGGCCAAGTCAAACTGCTCCCTGGGTTTCTGACACTCAAACCTTACGGGAGTGGACAGGCTCATCTCTGCAGCAGAGTGGCCCTGGGCCTGCACTGCCGACCAACTCACCACTCATGACAACACCGGGGCTCCTTGATTTAGCTAATACGGTCATTTAATTTAATACAGATATTTATAGATCGGTCGCAACATGATGAGGGTTCATGTCCGACTCGGATTCACGTCAACTTAATTTGGAAGCCGGCTACAGGCCAACATATATGACTTTGTGTGAACATCAACAAAAGATAGAAAGCTGACTTTCCATGTGATACATGTGACAGACATGTATTGCCAAATCAAAGGCAGCTTTGGAGTTGGAATAATCCTTGGAATAATCAAAGGAGATAGAGTCCTTTCTCCAGTGGCTTTACACAGATCCTTTTGGCACACGTGAGCAAGCACCCTGGGGCGCAGTGGCTAAAGTGCTCAGCCATGTAAAGGTGGGCAGTTTGAATCCCCAGCTGCTCCACAGGAGGAAGACAAGGCTTCTAGAGCGATTGGCAGCCTCAGAGACCCTATGGGTGGTTCTACTCAAGTCTTGGAAGGGTGCTAACCGACAACTCAGCAGTGGGTTTGGGATTTCAGTTGTCTGATCTTGGGGGGCCCATGCACCTGTTCTTGCAGGTGCAGGAAAGTTACAGGTGGTGGGGCTCATCTGAAAGGCAGAGGCGGCGTCTACCTTTGCCTGCGAGCTCAGCCGGGCCACTTCCCCCTTCAAGCCTTCCGAGGTGACCCGCTCCTCCTCCAGCTGATGTTGGAGCTGCGCCTTCTCGTCCTGGAGAGCCTGGATTTCCCCCTTCAGAGACCCGATCTGCTTCTCATACTCTTGGGCTTTCACGTCAAAACTTTTCTCAAGAAGTCTAGGCAGCAAAGGAAGAAACGGATTAATTTGCCGGCGTCTCGCCCTTGAATTAGAACAATTCATCATCTTGAAAACAATGCGAGGAGCTGGGAAAGGAGAGGGCTTCATTGCGACCCGTGTGGCAGCCCCAGGACACAAGGTCCTATTTCTAGGTTCCTGTACCTTAAGGCAGCCTCTTCGGATCTGAGAAGATGGCGCCAGCAATGCTGATGCACAGGGAGTGCCGAGACATTGTGCTTAAAGACTCAGTGGGGGGGGGGGGCACCCCACAGGCCCCCTGGTTTCCTGCTGCCCACTGGACAGGCCACTAGCCTTGGCCGAATGCCGGCTCCTTCTCAGTCCCAAGGATCCTAAGGGGACCTGTTCTGTTCTAAGCAGATGAATCCAGCCACTGGAATACCCCAAGGCCCGGGCCTTCAAAGATTCTAAATTAAAAGCACCAAATGCAGGTGGTCCAAAGTCCGTGGACACCCAGTTCCTTGTGAGGAGTCCTCAACTGAATAGGACTTAGTGATGACGAAAAAAATAATCGAATAAAGATAACATGATCACGGCTAGTCCAGCACAGGCCAACGGGGGGCCAGTTGGAGTCAAAGCTGCCCTAGGGCCTCTATGCATGTCCTAGGCCATTATACGACGTTGCTGGGCTGGACCTTCAGCCCTCTCAGTTCTGTGACTCGCTTTGAGAGCACAAAGGGGCCCTTCCCATCCCCTGACAGTCACACTCCTAAGAGATTGTTTGAGCTCCTTTATGCACATTGACCACCCTTTTGTTTCCAGGGTCTTCAGAAACCATTGGTGCTCCTAAGAGGTTGATATAAGAATCTCTGAAGAAGCCAATTGTATGTAGCTAGGGAGTCTGACGTCAAAAGAACCTTAGCTTTGTACCCCACCCGAACAGGGGTGCATCCACAGACTGCAGGCATCTCTGTGCTTCTCCAGGGCTGTGCCAGGGCCCAGGGCTTGCCCGGTGCACCAGCAGGGAGCAGAGTGAGCCACAGGCGACTGCGGAGACGAAGCAGAACGAGAGCCTGGGAAGACCTCCGCGTGCCCCTTTGATCTGCCTGCCTGCAAGCCTGGAGCCGACCGACCGACCGTCAGGATGCCACGCTGCACGCATGACCTGGCCTCGGCCTGGTGCTCAAGTCCACTGCTTGAAACGACCACTCCCAAGTGGCCCTGGCCCACAGTGAGATGCCAAAAAAGCTTATCTCCTCTCTAAGAATTAAGAGTTCATTGAAAAAATGTATACTTTTTCTCCCCCAAGGAAAATGAGTTAAATACACGTATTTAAAAGCTGATGTAAGATCATAAAACATTTCGTGTATTTGTTATCTCTTGGGCCTCTTCAAGGACATGCCCTTGCCTAAGCCCTTTGGAATTCAGGCCTGCTGACCCACAGGGAAGCTGCCTTCCACCCAGCAGGCAGCATTCTGCCTTCCAGCTCCCCGCAGAGACTGGCCAAGCAGGTTCCTTCTCGCCCCAGCCCAGTGCCAGGCAGTCCTGACCTTCAGATCTGAAAAGCTTTGCATTGCCTCCTTAAGGGAAGAGGGCCCAGGCCTTTGGAAATTAGCCAAGGGGTTGATAAAGAGACAGGCAGAGCTGCTGTAGTACCAGGTCCTGGGGACCTGCCTTAATTGGCTGAGGTGCTGCCATGCACTTGAACTGCAGGGGACAGAGGGCACAATGAGCGGGAGAAGGGAGGGACGTTTATTTTCTACCGAGTCATCTTAACCTAAGTACCCTTGGTGGTTAAGCATTGGGCTGCTAGCTGCAAGGTCAGCAGTTCAAAAACACCAACTGCTCCTTGGGAGAAAGAAGGGGCTTTCTACTCCCATAAAAAGCTACCGTCTCGGAAACTCACAGGGCCAGATCTACCCTATCTTACAGGGTCGCTGTGAGTGGGCATCAACTCCATGGAAGTGAGCTTGAGTCTGGGATCTTAATCCTGATAGTCCAGTCTGGTAAGCACTGGGCTGCTCCCTGCAAGGTGGGTGGGTGAAAACCACCAGCCCTTCTGCAGGAGAAAGAGGAGGCTATCTGCTCTTGTAGAGGTTTACAGCCTCAGAAACCCTCTAGAATAGAGTTGTCACGAGTCAGAATTGATGGATGGCAGTGGTTTTAGCTGTAATGCAGAAATGCTGAAAGTAGAAAGGGTGGCAGCCTATGAACTTTGCATCCTTCTGGCAATGAAGGGAAGTGAGAAGTCCCAGGGGCTGGGGGAGTGTCCATGGTGCCCGTCCAGCAGAAGTCACCCGGGCAACTCCAGAAGCTGTGTTGTGTTCCAGAGGTGCGCACCATGGGGCTTAGCATCCACACGTCCTGAAGCCTCTCACCTCCGAAAAATAATCTCCACACCCTGCCCCCCTGCCTCTGGGGTCTGCTCAAAGCTAGCCGCTGGCGGACAGCTGTGGCGAAGCAGCCTAAGGAAAAGCAGTGGGGAGAGAGGGCAAGCGAGCTGTCATACACTCTCTGTCGTTCCTCCTTCTGCACGTCGTCAAAGAGCTGCCTGGTGAGCTTGTCCATTTTCTCTGTGAAAAGAGAAGGCTCGTTGAAACCGCTCTGCCAAACCAAGGGCTGGGGTGCTTTGTGTCAGGCTTTACAACGTGAGAACGTCAAATCAATCATGACATTGCTTATTAAAGAGACTGGGGGGAAGCGTGTGCACCCAAGAGGGACTATTCCATTGGGATGCCATACCTCGGAATCAACCTTATAGGCCTGTGTTTGTTTTTCCTGCCTTTCTTCGCTATTTTTTTT
>NW_022103905.1:10520594-10521720 GCF_000313985.2 Echinops telfairi
GAGAGCGCTCTTCTTGATGTCAAGGAAACTCCAGTCTGGACTTGAGTATTTCAATCGGTGGAGGAATTGACTAGTGCTAATACCTCCTGTGAGAGACAGGCTTACTGCAAGATGTAGAACGGATTCACATTTGGAGTATTCTGTTGAAGGACTTCCTGGGAGCCCACGTGGCAGGGGAGAGCTGTACTCCACAATGTTTGCAGTGGCCCATTTTCGGAAAGAGTGGCATAGCGGTTAAGCATCTGACGGCTCACTGCAAGGTCAGCAGTTCAAAACCACCATGGGAAAAAGAGAGGCTTTCTGCTCTCATGAAGAGTTACTATCTTATAGAAACTTACAGGGGCAGTTCTACCCTGTCCCATAGCGTCACCATGAGTCATCGTTGACTCGATGGCAGTGTTTGCCTTTGGGTTTTAGAGACCACCCAGCCTTTCTCCTGACATGCCTCTAGGTGGACCCACCAGTTGGCAGAGCAGCATATTAACCATTTGAACTGCCCAGGGACTCCATGAGTCAGCACCGGGTCACTGCAGGGTTCAGGCGTGTGGCTGGAGCAGAACTTTTTATTTTCACTTCTCTGTGTAAAGCGCCGGCCGGGCTGGCCGCCAGGGCCCCCTTGGTGTTGGTGGTCCGTGATTGGTTGTGCTGGCATACCTGGGCACCTGGGCCATGGGGAGGGTGAAGGGATGCCCCCACCCTGGGGTTCCTGGCAGCTATCACCCTGGGCGTGTAGGACTTGGGCAAGCACAGGAGACTGGACCCCCTCTTAGAAAACACTAGCTTGCACTGGTACTGGGCTCCCCAATGGGCAGCTAGTAAATGATTCATCTGAAAATGAAATCCTCTTAACAACACTGTCGATTGCCTTTTGTTATCTCGATGGGTTACGAGTTGGGCTGATAACTGCTAGGTCAGCAGTTTGAAACCACCAGCTGCTCTGAGGGAAAAGGATGAGGCTTTCTACTCCTATAAAGAGTTACCATTTTGGAAGCCACAGGGAGAGATTGACCCTGGACTATAGGGTTGTTATGCGATGGAATTGACTTGCGAGCAGGGAGCGGGGTTGGGTTGATTTTACATTTGAGGAAACTACAGTTCAGGGAACGTGAGTGACTTGCGGGGGGGG
>NW_022103905.1:10521943-10528325 GCF_000313985.2 Echinops telfairi
AAATTCAGAGAAAAAGTCCACAATCTTTTCACCCCATTTTTCCATGAACTTTCTGAAGCCCCACTGTGTGCGAGCCTGGGCCATCGGACTCCAGGTTTGGGCTCCGGTTCTCTCCACTGTCCCGCAGAGGTGAAGACTGGGCCCCTGACTTTGCACTTGCCGTCCTGGGGAAGGTGCTGAACTTTGTCCCCCTAAGACATGTGCTGCAAACCCCAACCTCTAAGCCTGTGGTTATAATCCCACCTGGGGATGGGCTGTCGTTGTCATGTTAATTAGACAGGATTAACGTAGGGTGTGTCTTCCATAGGTCTTGTCTGATCTATAAAGGAAACTGATTGACTAGCAAGTGTCAAAAGGCCGAGGCTGGGTCGGGGACATGACGGGGAACGCTGAGCCTCGAGAAGCAGAATTTCAGAGAGGCAAGGGCTTTCCTCCAAGAGCCCACACTACGCCCTGGGGGTGTCGTGGGTGATGCACTGGACTACTAGCTGCAAGGTCAGCAGTTCAAAACCACCCGCCATTCCAGGGGAGAAAAACAAGCCCTTCCACTTGCCTCGAAACCCACAGGGGATTACCGTCTCAGAAGAGGGCAAGATAACACAGACATGGCAGAGCAGTGACAGGAGACCGAAGTTCTCCTGGGAGTGTGGGGGGGCAGGCAGCGAAGTGCTCCTGGGAGTGTGGGGGGGCAGGCAGCGAGGTGCTCCTGGGAGTGTGGGGGGGCAGGCAGCGGGGGCTCCAGCTTAGGTCTTGCATTATCCTAAAAAGCTCACAGGTTCAGCACTGGTCTCCTGGTCATCTCCCAGACTGGCCTTCTGACCTTGCTCCTGCTCAAAGCAGACTCCCTTAGGCCACGGTAGTCAACACCAGAGTCCAGCTTGCTCTGACGGTAGTCAACACCAGAGTCCAGCTTGCTCTGGAGACTTCTGCTGCCCAAGAGAAGGTTGCTATGCCAACCCCTCCCCGGGACAGAGTCATATGGAATTCCCATAGTCACCAAACCAGCCCGGACCTCTTCCACGGTGTCCTTGTATCTCTTCCCCGTCTCCTCGTAATGGTGCCAGTGAGCGGCTGCTCGCGCCAGTTCAGACTCCAGCTTCTGAATCTTCTCCACATCGCCGGCCCGGAGAGTGGCCAGGCTGGTCAGCTTCTCCACCAACCCATGGCTCTCTTTGTGCTAAAAAACGAGATGGCGGCAGAGGGTTAGAGGGTTACTCAGGACAGAGACGCTGGTCTGCTCTCTTCTCTTTGTCAGGTAAACGTGTTCTTGAGCTGGGGGCCCTTTCCCTGTGGGGCCCATCCAAGGTCAGAGCTGCAGGGCGGCCCCAGCACGGCGCTCAGGAATATATAGAACAGGGCAAAGAGTGCCCAGTCCATCCGTGGCCCACGCACTCACTCATCAAGGCTTGGTACCACTCACTCATCAAGGCTTGGTACCGTAGAGGGTCAGCAAAAACCGGCAGTCTCCCAACGAGATGGAGAGAGATAATCGACACAGTGGCTCCCACAATGGGCCCAATTATAGCAACTATGAGTAGGCTGGTGCAGGACAGAGTTTTCTTCTGCCGTCCATGCAGAAGGCCTGGGTTTGAGTCCCAGCTAAGACACTGCACACCTGTTAAGGAGACCCGAGGGTTGTCATGGTGCTGAAAAGGTTTTAGCAGAACTTCTAGACCAGCGCTTCTCAACCTGGGGGTCACGACCCCTTTGGGGGTCGAATGACCCTTTCACAGGGGTCACCTGATTCATCACAGTAGCGAAGTGACAGTTATGGAGTAGCAACAAAAATAATTTATGGTTGGAGTCACCACAACAGGAGAAATGATATGAGGAAGGTTGAGAACCGCGCCATTAGGAAGGTTGAGAACCACTGTTCTAGACTGAGACAAGAGAGAAAGGCCTGGGGTTATACCTCTGAAACGTATCAGCCAAGATAACCCTTGGGATCGTGATGATGCAGTCTGCAGCCAATCACAGGTGGACGTGGGATCGATCGGACAGAGATCTACCCTGTTGTGTTTGGGGGTGTTCAAGTCAAAGACCCACTTGACAGTAGCTCTGTGGTAGTTACATAATTTTGGGTCAACTTGATACATGACATATGGGTGGAGTCTGGCCTGTCAATCAGGTCACAGGCTGATGGTACCTCCTTGTGGGTGTGGCCTTCTCTCTCATCAGGAGGGTCCTAGGAACCTCCCCCTCTCTCCATGTGGAGACCTGTGGGAGCCCTGGAGATGTGTCCACTGCCGTTGGATCCACAAGACTTTGCACCCACTGGCCAGTGAGGTTCCTGCAGTCTGCAGACCCTTGCATGTGGCTGTTTGAGTGTGAAGAGGGACTTATGGACCAGTATCGGACTTAATGCATTTTGGTTGGACTGGGCTGAGATGTTTTCCTGATATACAATTACTTCTTGATATAAAGCTCTTTCTTACACATACAGGAGTGTGGTAGTTACATAGTACATGACACATATTCTGGTGTCAACTCGAGAGGATTACAAGTGAAGGGGTGGAGTCTGGCCTGTCAATCAAGATATAACCAATGAAGCCTTGGTGTGGGCATGGTCTTCTCCTGAGAATTCTGAGAACTCCTGGATTTCCTCCTTGGAGGCAGGAGAGACTCTCTCTATCTCTGCTCACTCCCTTGGAGACTCTCCACTGACAAGACTTAAAACTCACTTCCTGCAAGCCATTCCTGAGAAGAAGCCACATGGACCTACCCTGATGCAGCCAGAACCCCGGACCTGGAGAAGTCACATTGAGTTAGTTAATTGTGCCAGCCTGGCCGATAATCACATGTGGTGCTGGTTGAAAGGCGGAGGGATAAATGGGTGGTGAAGCCTCGCTTTCTAGTTCTCGGGTCTCTTGTTTTGTGATGGTTGCATCGGGTGCAGCTGCCTTAGCAGTTCCCTGCTTCAGCTTGCAAGATGGATTTCCTACAAGACATCCCCAAGGAGAAGCCGCATGGATCTATCCCGATGCAGCCCTAGGTGCTGGAGCAGCCATGTGGAGACCCCTGCCAGTGCTGAGATGCTTACACGTTCACTGACTCAGCTTTCCTCCTGCAGTCGGCATCATTGCCTCTGTTTTGTGAGGTGGAGGACTTTGTGGACTGGTGTTGGGTTAATGGGTTAATGTTGGACTTGTGGGCTTGGGCAGCATTGGGTTGGGATGTTTTCGTGATGCACCTTTTCTTTACATAAAACTCTCTCTTATACATGAGTTGCTGTGGATTTGTTTCTCCAAAGTACCCAGACTAATACACACATGGAGACCTGTGCCAGCACAGAGATGCTTACAATGCCACTGGATCCACAAGACTCCCCACCCACTGGCCTGTGATATTCCTGCATTCAGTGTCATGGCATGTGTTACGTGAGTCTGAAGAGGACTTTATAGATTGGCATCAGACATATGGGCTAATATCGGACTTATGGACTTGATCTGGACTGGGCTGGGATGTTTTCTCAATATTCAACTGCTCTTGTATATAAACCTCTGCTTTATACACATATGCGTGTCTATGAATTTGCTTCTCTAGTCTACTTGGACTAACACAAATGCCCAACAACATGACTTAGCATACAGCTCCGTTCAAGGTTAATGCTAGAGAATCTCAGAGAGGCCTGAAAGTGGGTTTTATAGATCTGGACACTGAATAGTTCCCTCAGGACTATTAACAGCCTTCCTCACCCACTGAGAGTGCATGGGTTTCCTTGTGGCAGTGGGAATTATATTAGGAATCTCTCCAAAGCCAGGCAGACCTGCAGCTAAACCATATACTTCAATGGCCACCTTTGGGCAAGTGAACACCCACTCCCACCCTCAGCCCTGGACAGACCAGCCCCGAGGAAGCAAGGCTCGGCACACGGAGAGCTTCTGTTACACTTCAGTGGCAACGCCTGCTAGAAGAGGCTTCCCACCAGGACATGTGGCTTGGTAAGCAGGCCTCCAGCTGGATTTCAGCCTTTACTTTCACTCGTGGACAGGGACTCTTGTGCAGCGAACAACCTACACAACTGGACGCGGGAAACCATTTATAATGTGCTTCTATGGTCCAACGGGTACCCCGTTTAAACTTCCTAACATGGGCACAAATCTTAACAGCACAGCTAAGGAACAGGCCTGGAACCACAGAAAGGAGGTCAGAGAAAAGTATATGCAAAAGATGTATCATTAACACCCACCTGGTCTTCCAGCTTTTTCTGCAAACGCTGGACCCTGTAAGTAAGCTGAATGTTCAGCACGAACCGTCGGATACTTTGGAATCTGCGTCTGGCCAGCCACGCCCGGGCGTATTTCTGAAGGATGACAGCCTTGTGTTCCTGCAGCATCTTTAAAACACGATTGTGCTGCCTGAGAGCCGCGTCTCCACGGCTTCTCTCGTCAGCATCTCCAAAGCTGGAAGATGCAACTTCCACACGATCTATCCGAACAGGGTAAAGGGTGACGACCTTGTCATCAGACCGCAGAGACCTGGGACACCAAAGCTTCTGAAGGGAAAAGCCCACCCTCTCTGTGTCAGGCTTGCAAGAGCGGACACTCACAGACCAGGACTCCTTGCTCCAGGGAGCTCTTCGGGAGAAAATCCGTCTCACCATGGGCAGCGAAGAAGAAAACAAGGCCTCTTGGAAATCCCACCTCCCAAGAAAGCATGTGGTCTCAGCCGTACCTTGCGATACTGCCTCCTCGCCAAGAGTCCCCGCGCGTAGGCCTGGATCGTGATGGTGGCCAGGCGAATGAGCTGATACAAATTGCGGACCAGGTACCCCCGGCAGTGCTTCTGGATGACGATGGCCGCCCAGGCTTCTTTCAAAGCTGCTGCCGTGATGGCTTTCCTGTGTTACGAAGAAGAGAACGCAGAAGAGAGTGTGTCACCCCCCACCCACCCCCACTGGGCTGTCCCAGCCCCGTAAGTATGGGGAGCACTTTGAAAGTGATGACATATTCGCGTGGTTTGCATAGCTACACATCGATTCTGTAAGTGCCTAGTGCCTTCTCAAGGCCGGTCCTCCTTCCTTCCCCTCTCCTGTGCACGCTGAGAAAGCGCCAACAGGGCTCACGTGGCAGTGACCATGAGACAGGCTGGATTTGCCTTAGCCTGGCTAATTTATTCCTTCACTCAGGTGACAAATCCCACCGTGGGCGCTAGGCCCCTGTGGGCCAAACCCAGCCACCGTCTGTGTCTGTAGACAATGTTTACTGGCACTGGGTCAAGCATGCTACATACATCGTATCCGAGTGAGTGGTTGCGGCAGACGCCCCTTGAATGGCCTGCAAAGCCCCAATATCGCTGCCTATCCCTGTGCAGGGCAGGGTTGCCCGTCCTTGTCTAGAGGCCCAGGGACGAAGAGCAAGCTGCTGCTTTCAGATCTCACAGGCCACGGAGGAAGCAGACTGAACCCGGGTCAAAGAGAAATAGCAAGAACACAGGGGAAAGAGCGGTTTTCCTGCTTGGGCAGAGCTGCTGTGGGAACCACCCCGAGCCGGGGAGGCGGGATTTCTGCAGGCAGTGCCGGCAACATTCAGAAAGGGGGATGTTGTCTGGAACTGCCAGGCTAGCGGGTTCAAACCAAACGGAACTCACGGCCGTAGAGTGGCTGCCAACTCGCAGCGGCCCTCCTGCTCTGGGGGCGCAGTGGCCGTGGACTGATCTGTCAGTCACAAGGTCAGCCATCCGAAACCACCAGCCACGGGGCTTCCTACTCCTGCCAGGAGTTCCAGTGTTGGAAACCCACAGGGGCGGGTCTCCTGTCCTATGAGACTAGAGGGTCCGTGGAGAAATCCGTGATCAACGGGGCCAGGACTATTGACGGACACCAATTTTCACGCATTTACAGAACACTCACTGAGTGGTAGCTGCTGTGCGAGGTACGAGGGTTAGGGGCAACGGGGACGAGACAGGTAGGGCCCTGTCCCCTTGGAGCTTCCATTTGCTTGAAGGCATCGAGGCCACCGAGGTCCTTGACTACATCAAAGACCGAGAGTCTCTGGAGAAAAGGGCTTTCCCGGGCTACAGAGCTGCTCAGGCCTGGACAGAGCAGGGGCTCAGTCAGGTCCAGCCTAGGGAGATGAGAGGCAGGAGCCAGGAAGGTCTAACAAGGGCCTGGGGCCTCGGGGCACGCTCCTGTGTTCCCGTCATTTTATCTGCAGTGAAATGAATGGGGCAGATGCGCCAGGCAGGGAAAGTAGAGTTACCAGGCCTTGGCGATTCCAAACAGAAAGGAGACATGCGTTTGGGGTGGAAGAGAACGCTTGTGTGTCCTGCCCCAGAGACAGAAGTCATTATCTGAGCCCAGAAACACGAGGGAACAAGCAGGCCTATGTCTGCTCCAGGGAGACGGCACACACACTCGCGGCCGCACTGGGCAGAGCCGGTA
>NW_022103905.1:10529227-10530890 GCF_000313985.2 Echinops telfairi
CATCTCAGAAGAAAGGCCCAGAGTCCTTGAGAGACCCCACCCCTAGGAAACGGGCAGCGCAGAAAGTTCGAGCATTCCGCGTAAGTCCCTCAATCTCCACCTACCGCACGGTGTGCTGACCGCGGAAGTACTGCTGGATTGTCAGGGCTGCTCGCTTCTCTCGGAGGAACCTTTTCCTCTGCAGCCAGCCACGGATGTGCTTCTGTATCACGACACAACCCTGCCTCAGTTTATCTAGCCGCAGTTTCTCTAAATACGCCACTTGTCCTGCTCTGAAGAAAATCTTGGTTTTACCAAACTGGTACTGATTCGAATCCTGGGTGGGAATAAAGAGAAAAACGAGAGAGACAATCAGAAACAAAATCCCCCAAATTCCTAGTGTTTGGAAAAGATGCTTAAGAGACATAGAGTCCAGGATGCCCCAAGCCTGGCAATTTGGACACACGCTTGAGTTCTGAGAGAGCTGAAGAATTTCCCAGCATGCTCCAGCGCTTGACTCTGGCTGGCTTGCTTCAGGCCCCTCTGGAGGAAGACCTGCGCTGTGCGGCGGGCTCCGGAGGTGAGGACTGGCGGGCGTGTGCAAGTTCTGTCGCTCTCCAATGGGATGGTGGGAGAGCTCTCACCCCTTTCCCGTGGCTTGCGAGTCGGAACCAGGAAAGGTTTGGTATTCTGCCTCCTTTGGGGTTCTCATCACCCCTTAGGCTGACCCAATAGTTCCCCCAGCTCTTATCACTTCACAAAACCCCCCGAAAAACCCACAATGAGCTTCTGTGGAAGGAGCCGCAGCTTGACTTCACAGCCACGCCACGTGGACTGTGCTGTTGACGGTGTTGTGTATGTCAGACCCGGGGGAGGGCCCGAGGTCCTGGGAGCAGGGTGCTGGGGTGTGCTGCAGGCATTCATGGCCCAGGTAGATCTCCTTGGCAGCCAGCTTGCGGAGTGTGTCTTTCTCGGTGGGCCCTCCCGACCGTGACAGTGCTGGCTGTCAGTCAAAAGCAAGCCTGGCGCGGCCTCTGGGGGGGACGCCAAGGGCATCAGGACTGACCTGGATGAGCCTGTGCAAGACCGCTTGGCACACCGCCTTTTTATCACTGGATGCAAGTTCCTGCCTGGTCAGGAGGATGCCATAGCGACTGTAGAACTCGATGTACGTCCACCTGGAGAGCCAAAGACATGCACCTGGGGGAGTGTACAGAGGGACCAGGCAGGGAGGCCCCTGTGCCTGTGGATGCCCATGCTTGACCACCTTTGTCAGCACCCTGGCCCAGGAGTGCCCCCTTCCCGAGAGCGCTGGGGCGGCAGCAGGCAGCCATCACCATCACGGAGATGGGGAGCAGGTGAGCTGACAGTGGCTTAGCTGCACCAATGGCGGGCTTCTTTCTACTTGCCTTCCCACAGGTCCGTGGGCGCAAGTCCCAGGGCACATGACAGAGGTCAGAAACATGCACCCTACAGGCAGTGTCACCCCTTGGAGTTCAGCGCAGGCCTGGGGCTGGAGACTTTGACCCCCAGACTGACCAGGACTGGCCACCCACCTGGAGGGGTAGCTCTGTGCGCTGATGCGAATTGTCTCCAACACACCACAGGCGCGCAGCTGCTGGACAATTCTCTGGGAGTCAAACCTTAAAAGAAGACAACTTGATGTCACGGAGCCATGGGGCCG
>NW_022103905.1:10531928-10534813 GCF_000313985.2 Echinops telfairi
GTGAGTGGGTGGGTGAGTGTGTGCGTGCATGAGTGAGTGAGTGAGTGAGTGGAGTAAGCCCCTCTACAACTTCCTCTCATGGGTGTTGGGTCGTCTTTGTGGGCCCGGAGGCCAAGTCCCATTCTTCATGTTTGAGGACATATCTGTGCTCCCTGGACAGCCTCCCTTGCACAAAGACACACACAGATTCTTCCTGCTCTCCAGCGCAGTTCTGCTTTCCCTGTTGTGTACCTTGCAGCGGCAGACATTTTTTCCCCAGTCTCGACCCTTGGCTTGACCCTGGAGGCGAGGTCTCTTAGCCAGAAGGTTGCGTTTCTGGGTATGCACGGGGGAGTGTTTTGAATCATGAGAAACAGCAACGACAACAAAACCAGAAGCAAAGTTCCTGCCAATGATGAGCAAACTCTACCACAGCTTAACAGAACCGGTTTCCTCTGTGTTTTCATGCGTGCCTGCCTGAGAGCACTTACTCAAAAGGTAATTTCTCATCGTTTGGCTTGATGCACCGGACGTAGTGGGGCGTGGTCGCATTGAGGGTCTCCATGAGTAAGTACAGCGAGCTGCAGAACTAGGAAACAAAACCAGAGAACCAATGTTTCAGGATAATTCAATGCTCTGATCAAGTTAACTGCTGTGGATTGAATTGTCTTCCTCAAAATAAGCATGAAGTCCTACACCCTGAGCCTGGAAATATAACCATTTGGAAATCAGGGGTTTCCCATGCTATGCTAAGTAGGCCATCCCAGTGCAGAGTGGGTCCTAAGCCCAATCACTTATGAGCCATGAAAAGGTTAGAACAGGCCCAGAGACACCCCCATCTGGAAAAACAGCTGCCACGTGAAACTCATCTACAAGCCAAGGAGCAACGGGAAAACCAAGAAATGCCTGGACTGATTGACAACGAAGGAACTGGCCGGGTTGAGAAGCATAGTTGGATACTTAGCCTCTAGAATAGTGAGAAAATGGATTTCTGTTCTTTCAAACCACCCCCTTGTGGTATTTGTGCTCCAGCAGCTCCAGGTCACGAAGGCAGTAATCAAATGTCCACACTTGTCAAGACCTCCACGCACAAGAGTCCACCAGGAAGGATTTCAACCCACAGCTCGGTTTATTAGGTATGGAGGGAGACCATCTAACATTTCGACCAGTGTTTCCAAAACATCCTCCTGGGGGTGCCAATCAAATGGGGGCGGGGGGTGGAAGTGGGGAGCTGCAAAAGCAGATACCCACATTTTAGCCTGGGTTATGGGCTATCGAACCAATGTTTTTCCCTGTTGGGGACTGCCGGGTCATTTTTCTTTCCTGAAGAGGGGACTGTAGGCCAAATAAGTTTGGGAACCTCTGTGTCCAACCATAGCAGGGAGCTTAGCAACCGAATCCTTGCGCCAAGGTGCAGGGCACTCAGGTGAGCACCCCGTGAGGGTGAGGGGACACTGCCGCTTGGCTTCGCCCCATGCATTTTCGATCTAAAGCGGCCCAGTGCCCGTGTCATGGCCTAGAGGGTGGGCCCCGTGAGTCCCTGGCTCCCCAGGACCCGGCCTGCATGCTCAGCCCCGTCCATCACCCTCGGTCCCCGTCTCCGCACCTTGTTCCCAACCGTGGTCCGGAAATGCTTGTTGTTGGGCTTGACGACTTGCTTTGCAGATTTCACTGTGATCATTGAACCGAACGGGGAAGACGGAACTGGATGTTCTTGAAAAAAGTGGGCGCAGAGGTCAAACTGGAAGGAGCAGAGAGGATTTCAATGTCCAAAGGCCTTCCCACAGTCCTCGGCCCGTACAAGTCAGAAACAGTCACAGCAGCCCCCGTCTGAACAGTGAGCGCACCGCCAGTCACAGCTAAACCACTCTCGAAGGTCATAACCCTTCCTGGACGGCACCCAGAGAACAGAGGGGGACCCAGAGAACAGAGGGGGACACACATGGTGCGAGTCACCAAGACTCCGAAGGGTGAGGATATTCACTATACCTTCCTCTGGACCCTGACTCACGTTGTCTCTCCATGCAGAATCTCTCGCCTTCCACCGTAATCTCATCCCTGCAGACCCCAAACCTATATGCTAAGAGGAAGGTGCAGTTCAAATGTCCCCCAGTGCCCCTTCCTTTAGGACGCCTTCCCTGGTGCCTCAGCATGAACGAACTCCGATTTCTGCCCGGCTGTCTTCTCACCCTGTTACTTGCGCTATTTTGTACGGCGCCTCTTGAAGCAATGACTTGATTATCTGTTTTCCTTCTTAGTGCGAATCTCGTCTTTTTTTCTTTTTAAGGGGGATACTGGTGATTTCCTTGAAAGCCGAATCCCTGCCTAAGGCAGCAAGAATCAGACCCCCCCCCACTTCCCATCTCTCAACCTGCAGGTTTCCCAGAAAGACCCAGGCTGGACCTCAGGGCCAGGCTGGGGTTGAGGAAACAGGAAATTAAGCCCACTCACTTTCCACACAAGCGGCAGTGCACTCTCCCCAGTGAGTTCCCTGTGGGAAATCTGAGGGCATAACTGAAGGTAGTGTGGCCTGTGGGTGACTGATGACCATGGGTGGAAATGCCCACACACCTGTGGGACATTGTCGAACACGTAAGCTTCAGCAAGTGTTTTTCTGATTTGCTTTGTTTTCAAAGAAAGAAGGAGACCAATCCAATAAGCAAGTCTTCCCCAAGGTCAAAGCCTGTTTTGTATTCTTATTCTTAAAATTCAATAAAAATGTTTACAGTAGAAAGAGAGGGTGAGGTAGTTAGTTAATTTCACCAACCTGGCCAATAAACACATGTGGGGTTAATTAAAGGGCGAAGAGATAAATGGCTCAGCAAGCCTCGCCTTTCTTGTCTCTTGCTCTTTGATCATTGGACCAGTGAGCGGCTGCCTTGCTTGTTCTGTGCCTCAATTTGCAA
>NW_022103905.1:10535946-10538204 GCF_000313985.2 Echinops telfairi
CTGGCTAACACTGTGGGGGTGGGAGCCCTGCCTGCCTCGTTGACCTTTATACCACCAGAATCCAGGAAGTGCTGCCGGACCCCTGGGACCCCGCGGCTCTGTAACAGCTGACCGTATGAACGAAGTGTGCATTGTGGTTCTTTCAGTGGTCAGAAGAGCTCCGTTTCCTCTCTGATGCCTGTGCTTTCTGCATAGCAGAGATGTACATGCTTCCAGAAACCAGAAAAGCATTTTAGTCTCAATGGTCATTTTTTGGTATATATGCAACTTGCTACTGCCCAGAGTGTATGTGCACACACACACACACACCACTCGATCCACGTGCACGGCACACTGGGTGCCGTGAACCACTTCTCGGGACCTTTACCAACCTTGCTTGCTCTCAGGATTTCGACCAGCATGTCGTAGACGGTGTCTCTGTTCTTCTCAAGAAAACCTTCACATCTGTACTCCACCTGTGCGGAGAACGGAATTGGGGGCTTCTAAAGAGGCACTTCAGTCCCACTGGCTTCTTGCTTTGTGTCCTTTTTTTTAAGAATGAGCAATGGATAACTAATCCGTGAGCTGAAACTTGTGGCTTCAAACTGGTCCATTCTGGTTAGGGCCCTGCTAAGAATGTGCATTTCCACCCCAAATACACTCAATTGGATGTGAGGAGCTGGTTAACCTACAGATTCTGATTTGGTCACATCTGAGGTGGAAACAGAAGACAGAATGTACCCTTCTTCAACGCACATTTCGCTCTGAATCCAGCCACAAAGGCTGGGTCCTGCCTGCTCTTTGCAGGGAATGGCTCCGGGGCTGGTACCTTGTCAGCAAAGTGCTGGATGATGAAGGATGTGTTGGACATTCTGGGCTTTTCAAACAAGGTGTTCTTGTTGGCAAAATGATTATACAGCTTCTGCAGCCAGTTTTCATCGGTCCCATGCGGCAACTGGAAAGCAAAAGCAAACCAAATTTGAAAGTCGGACAAGTGGCGAGGGAAGCTCCGTGGGGATGAGGAACATTGGGTTCATTCTGAGAGACCGACATGACCCAAGTGAACAGCGGCAGACACACAGTCTCCCGCCCACCCTTCCTCTGGAAGAAGCAACAGGGCTCAGAAAGATTTCCTTTAGCTCAACAGTCTTCAGGGCACCAATGTCCTTTTAGAAGAACAAAAAAAAAAAAGATGACCTAAAGAAAAATGGCCCCATCATAACTTAAGAATGAAGAATTTGACTTCTGAAAAATGAATAGTGATTTCATTCCCCCCCACCGCCCCCCACCTAAAGAAATCTTAAGGCTCAGGGAAAGGACAGCCTGGATTCCAGGATGGGAGCATGACTTTCATTCACAGTTGGATGGGAAAAGATTGGTGCCTGCCTGTCATTCCTCGGCTCTCCTCCTTGGCCCCTGTCCCACCTCAGGAGAACAGTGCTCTTTTGTTTCCCTGCCTCCAGGAACTAGGATCGTCCCTCCTTGGACTAAGCTAGTTGCAAGACTTGTTCTGATACTGGTGGCTCTGAAGCTATCGATGACGTTGAGTTCAAGCTCCATGAGCCAAATCCCCCATTTGTCTGAATGGCTCTTGCGTTGCTGCTTTGAGACCCCAGTCCACCAGGAATGTCTGTGTAGACAAACATTTCCCAGAGGCCTCCCTGCTCGCCAGTGGATCATTTCAAAATACGTGGCCTTGCCGCCAGCCCTTTGTCCTCCTGCCACTGAGCTGGCTGGAGACCGGGGCCACTCAGAAAGACCAAACCAGAGCAGCATCAAGAATTGGAACGACTCAGAAGGAGAGACTGACGATGCTTCACCACTCTCATCCTATTTTTCTTCTTATATACAAATAAATCGTTGGAAAAGGAACATGATCCAAGCTTGAGCCTCACACGATAACCTTTCAACCAAAAACAAGGAGTAATCTCCTGGGGCTCATTTTTCTTGCGGCTCCCTGAGGGACACCGTTGGCCTGGCACCCTGCAAAGTGGCTCTTCCCAGAGCAAAAGAAGTAGAAAGATCTACCGACCTCCCTCCGTCTCATGACTCCTGTGATGTTGACTTTTCAGCCCCGCCTCCTGATGACTCACGAGAATTGGGAAGGAAAAGATAACCCAGTGCTTGTCAGCCAATTCACAGCAGGAGTGGAGTCACTTGCTGTGTCCATGCCCTCTCCATATGCACTTGGGGACAGGCCGGACATGGCCAAAGAAGTCATGGAGGGCACCCGAGGGTGGTATACATGCAGAGGGTGGAGTTCACCTGAATCTCTGGGG
>NW_022103905.1:10538908-10544934 GCF_000313985.2 Echinops telfairi
TCATCATTGTTACATCGCACCCTGACTGGCTCCTCTCCTCCCCGAGACCCCTCTGCAAGGGGATCTCCAGTGGTCTACTCATGAGCTTTGGATCTCCACTCCGCACTCCCCCCATCATTCACTATGGTAAGATTTTTTGTTCTGATGATGCCCCTGTCACTCTTGACGGGAGTAGAGAGCCCTAGCTGTCTCCCACAGAGCAGCTGTTGGCTTCAAACTGCCGACCTTGTATTTAGCAGCCCAATACATGACCACTTCATCACCCGAGCGCCTTAGATAACACATCAGATGCCCATTAGGAACTCTGCAGTATGCGCACTACTCAGAAGCTGAAGGCAGCGGCAGGTATTGGGGCAAGTTACCAAGCATTCTTCATCCAGTAAGTCCAAGATGCCCATCTTGGCTTCGATCAGGTCAATGACTGGCTGGTTGTCATAGAAATCTATCAGAGTCCAAGGGATATCTTCCTTCATATATTCTTCTTGTTCAAGTTTAAAGACATGCTGGAAGCCACCAGTTAATATGGAAAGGAAATAAAGAGTATTAATATGTGCTCCCAGAGAGGAAAACAGAAACATTTGGGAAAAGCAGACTGATGACTGTTTGGAATGTTTATTTCTTTGAGAAGACCCTGAAGTAGAGGCAACAGCCCTTGGACCACGAGCAACACTGCTGTTCTGAGGAGGGTGTAGCCCGGGCATTGCATGGGCCCAGAGTGGTCCTGTAGCCCCTTCCTGCCCAGGCCCCTGGGTAACAGCACACACTGCCTCTCTGGCTGGGAAGCAGCCGTGCTGGGGGGGGAGCCAGGTGACCTAAGAATGAGACTGTGAGACACCAACAACTGGATATCTCTGCTCACTTGTTCAGGGAGAGGCTTCCCAGAGGTCTTGGCTCAGGTCCCTCCTGGAGGATGAATGAGTTTGTCGGGGAGCCGGGGAGCGGGAAGCGTGGAGTAAAGCACTGTGTGGAGTGTGGAGGCTCAGCGAGTGTTTGATAACGGAATGAGCGGGTGTTAGGTAGAGACTACAGCCATGGACAGATGGACGGTGGCGGCATGGCACGGGACAGAGGTTAGATCGTGTAAGACCTTCGCTTCTTCCCTAGAGAATTCAGACACTGTGGCTGTTTCTGAGGGGCAGTGAGGCCTGGCCAACGGGTGTGAGGACCCACTGAAGCTGGCCAGCTTGGAGGCACACAGGGCAGTCAGTGATGGCTGCTCAGACACGGGCCAGCATGTAGGGAGGTTTCCTAAGCCGGGAAAAGCCACGGAGGCATCAGGGAGGGCTCTCCGGGGAAGCGGAATCTCTAAAGATAAGAGTTGTTAGCCTGGTGCTGAGGAAGGGAGGAGGCAAGCAAGGAATGTGAGCCTTCAGGCCACAGGTTAAGTCGTTTGATCGGGCTGCACACTAGGTCTTGTATCCAACGGTAGCAGGTGTGCATCTGAAGAGGAAACAGCAGCAGGCAAGTGGGAGAATAGGAAGGTGCAATTCCAAGCCATGGCCACAAGGTGGTGCAGTGACCCACATGCCTCTCCCCTGAAAACCCAGAGTTGAAGAAGGTATACTAAGTCCCCACCACCCCCACTGGCACCCCCCGAGAACTTTCAAGAAGGCAGAAAAGTCACTTACCAGGTTAAACTGCTGCTGCAATTTTTCATTCGCATAATTGATGCAAAACTGTTCAAAGCTGTTCACATCAAAGGTTTCAAAACTGGAATACAGTGAAAACACAATAGAACTTCAAGGACATTGGCACATGTCCACAGGCACATCTTTTTCAGACACACTGCAGAACTTAACGGCTTGCTGCATTTTCTGCAAGCTTTAAATACAGCTCAGGCTTTCTGGCTTTCACACACAGGCAGTCAGTTTCTAAATTGCCTTTTTCCAAGCAGCAGGAAGGAACACGGTGTGTATGCACCACCACCACGAGGCAGGCATTCTAAAAGGCCTGTCCCAAGGCGGTGTTCCATTTAATCCACACAAGACTGGCATTTTCAGCCTCACTTCATAGACGGGAGCATGTGGAACTCACTTAAGAAAGCCTGCCTCTCCTTTCCATACTGGATCCTAGTATCTGTCCCCTCCCCCATTTCTGGCCTCTTGAGTTTTGACTCCCCAGTGGGTACTCATAGTTTGTGGAGGAAACGGGCAGGGGTATTAATGCCCAGTGGATCCCACCCGACATAAGATAGGCACGTGCCAGCCTCTGAGCCCAGACTGCCAGTGAGTTGCCTGACCTACACACCAAGAGCCCAGGGGACCCGGGCAAGTGACAGAAGTGGACAGCAGGCTGGACCTAATAGAAGAGCATGTGGTGTGAGGCCTGAGCCAAACCCACGGCCCCAAGGGGCAGCTGCTCTCGGCTCCAGCCAGCTGAGACCAGGGGTTATCGCAGGCCAGAGAGAAGCCAGAGGTCTGGATTGGCCCATTCTGTAAGACATTACGTAGAGCAGGCAGCACCACCCCTCCACCCAGAAGTGGCCTGTGGAGTGCTTGTAGGTATTCGGTCCAGAGCTAAATTATCTTTTATGCACATCTCCTCCCTTTACTCGAAAGCCACCCTCCATGGAGAACTACTGGGTCTCCACTGGTACAGATGAGGGTTGGAGAAGCTGGCGGCCCTCTGAGAACCAACAGCTCAACAAGTGGTGCCGTAGATATTACTTGACCACAGGGCTGCCCCCCCCCCCATCCTGCTGGTTCCCGTGTGGTCCTGGGAGTCTTGGTTCACTTGACTGAGACCCTTTGGTTCAGGTTAGAAGACCAGGGCAGGGGTGGGCTGGACTGTCCTCTAGCTGGGAGCTGGAGCAGAACCCACTCAACACTGCAGGCCTTGGTGATCCAGAAGTCCAGAGGCCAGTCTGGTCATCTTAATAGGCCGGGTCTAGACCTGGGGAAGAGGCAAAAGACCCCCTCACCCCCCACCCCTCCCCCATGCTCCAAGACTACAGCAAGGCCCATGGGCAGGGTTTTCAGGAGCCAAAGTTATATAACCACCCGGGGAGATGAGCTTTAAGCCTTATACCATAGATGCACTTTAGCTTCTCCAACCAAATGAACTGCCATTGAATTGAATCGGATTCACTAAAAAAAGAAAAGTCAGCTTCATGTGAAAATGTTATAACTTTAGACTCTTGTCCCCTTGGCATCTCTAAGCTCGCCTGAGCTCTCTAGGGAGATGATCAGAGAAGTCTTTCTGCCGGGCCATTTGGGAGGGATGTAGGTGCTAGACACGTGGCACTCCCTTCAAACCAGTAAAACCCAAACTCACTATCACGGAGTTGAGGCCAAGAGTCTCATCGCGACCCTACAGGACAGGGTAGAATAGGTGAGTTTCGGAGACCATTAGCTCTTGACAGGAGTAGAAAAGCCCTTCAAAGTGCTGACCGTGGGGTTAGCATTCCGAGTAACCACTGTGCCACGGGGCTCCTATGCCCTCCATCCAGAGGGAGCCTGGTCTTTGGGTCACTGAGTGCCACTGCGTGCCGCCTAAAGTCCTCGGGAGTTTTTAAATTAATTTCGTTGCTGTTGTTGAGAATATAGGCAAAGCGGCAAGACATACACCGACTCAGCAGTTCCCGCAAGCCCGAGTCAGGGACGCAGGCTCAGTTCTCAGGATTGTAAAGTGTCTGCAGGGGCCGTGTTTGGCTTAAGACAGGGGCCGTGTTTGGCTTAAGATTTAAAGAGGAATTCGGGCGACCGTGCAGGCCAACTGCTTACAAAGGTCGGCCTTGAGCATCAGGCCTTTGAAGGACGACCCACACGGGGGTCAAATTGACAACAGCAACCTGAACGATCTGGTAGGAACTTGGTGGGGGCTGCACGGAGCCCCGTGGCATAGCGGTTATGGCGTTGGGCTGCCAACTCAACCTTTCGCAGTTTGAAACCACTAGCTTTCACCTCCCGTAAAGAGTTAGTCTCTGGAACTTACAGGAGCAGTCCTACCCTATCCTGTAGGTCTGCTATGAGTTGGCATCGACTCCATGGCTGCGGGTTGGTGTTTCTGGGAGTTTCACGGGGCTGGGAGTTTTAGGCGAACGGAGGAAGAACAACTCTGACAACGAGGGTGAACGTCGCCATACAGCCGGGGACAGGACTCCATAACTCCATAGAAACGGCTGGGTTGGCACTTGTCAACCACAAAGTAAACACGTTTTAAGCAGCAGCATGAAAAACCCCAGGTACTAACCAATGAAATTGGAGGTAGAACAGAAGCCCTAAACACATTCTTAGGCCAATTAACTGGGATGTCCCATGAAACCATGTACCCTGAACCATGAACCCAAAGCCCAAATCCTGTTTCGTTGTCCATAAGCGGCCTAAGTAGCTACAAGGAGCGACTGTTTTACAAAGTCATTTGACACACACAAAACTGCGGACTAGAGACTGATAGAACAACCATGTGTTCCCACCACGGTGAGAAAGATCTTTGGTCACTAAGACCATGGCCAATTAATCGTTTACTCGAACTGTTTTGACCGGCTACTCACATCCTTTTTTTTTTTTTAAGAACAAGACAAAGTAAATAATTTATGAGGCTATCCCAGAAATGTATTAGTATTTTATAACCGTTGACAGATACTGTTAATTGGGAGTCCTATGTATTTAACTTAAGAGCTAAACCAAACAAAGCGAGGTCCTGTCTCACATCAAACAGCCCTGGGAAAAGTTGGTTCTCTTCAGCTGGGTAAAGGTCAGCCCAGCACCTGACGCCCCTCCTCCATGCCTGCCTCCACCCTTCCCGGCAGGCAGGGCTCACCCCTCTGTCTGGGGCAGGAGGGGAGGTGGTGAGCTGCTTCTCGCCCACCCCAGTGGCGTGCCTTGCTGCCTTGTGTGGGGCCGCCTCACAGCTTGGCCCCTGAAAAACCAGGGTTGGCTGTGGGGAGGGGCTTGAGGGTGATTGTTAACAGAGGCTGGGTGCCGGTGGCTCCCTGGGGCCCTGTCCACGCTGGCCTGACTCCTCTTATTCGGGCCATTCTGGATGCACCCTCAGCAGACAATGAACTGGGCTCAGGGTTTGGAAAAGCAAGACGAAGCACAGAGAGGGGACGAACAGAAGGGCCTGTGAGAGCTGCGTCCACTAAGGTGGGCGGGGGTCGGGGCGGGGGAACCTTTTTGCTGCCCAGGGCCAATTGGATAGTTCTAGCATCATTTGGGGGCCACGTGAAATGAGCAACCTAAACTATCAGCTGCTGTGTTTGGTCAGGGGAGGAAGATGAAGCAGGCTACTGCTGTGATGAATTACAGTCTCGGAAACCCAGCGGGTCCTGTAGGATCACCTCGCCCTGGCCTAGACTTGAAGGCAGCGAGTGAGAAACCACAACAGAAACGGGTCGTTTCTGAGTTCTTCAATTTTTAATAAGTGTGTTAGATATTAAGGGGAAAAAAAGGGTCAAACATTTAGTCACCTCCCCCCACTGTGATGGCTGGAAATGCTTCTCTTTGGTGAGGGGTGTGATGTTGTTGGTATTGGTGATTTCTTGGGCCTTCTCCGGCCTGCAGGGTGGAAGTTCCTCACCCCTGCCCTCAGTATTGGAATGGCCTGCTCTCGGAGGAGGGCTGGTGCAGGTTTGAGGAGCAGATTTAGTTAGGGAAAGGGGGCCGGTGGAGAAAAGGCCAGTGGGTGGAGGGGTAAGCTCTGCGCCTGTGGGCATGTGGGCTTGGACCGGGGCCCAGGCACCGGGACTGTCGGCTCTGCTGGGGAGGGGAAAAGGTACACTTCCCCCTTGAGGCTCGCTGCCCTGCACCTCAGGGACAGTGCGGGGACCTCAGAGCGGAGGGTGCGCCACACCATGGTCTCTCACCCGCAGCGTGGCCTTGGGCCAGTGTCTGGGCCCAGGCTGTTTCAGCGGCACAAGGCCTGGAGACCAGGCAGCATGGTACCTGGTCGAGACCAAACTCTAGATGGGGCCTTATTTTCCATCACCTCAGCTCAGACGGCTACGGTGTCTGTTTGGGGGGGATTCCAAAAGGTTAAGTCTTGATAGATTTCCTTGAAGGGGTTGGAACGGCCGCAGGGGCTGA
>NW_022103905.1:10546104-10547577 GCF_000313985.2 Echinops telfairi
TTCTCCACGAGGAAGTCAAAGAGCTGGGCGTAGATCTTTTTGGCCAGCGCGTCCCTGGCATTGACAGCCTGGGACCTGGTCATGGGCTTCACCACCGTCTCAGAGGTCGTGATGATCTTGCGATGGCAGAGCCATTGAGACAGTTTGCCTGTCTCCACGCCCAGCAGATCACAGGACACCTTCAGGTGTCTGTCGTCCTCCTTCAAAAGGCAAGCACAAGCCCCGTCAGGGCTGCCCGGGCATCATCCTTCAGCCAACCCTGTCCCACCTGGCTAGGTCCTTGCGGCGGGCTGAGGAGGGGCTGGCTGGAGCATGAAGGGTCAGCCCCAGGGCAAAGGGAGGAGGAGAGGCTGTCGTGGCATTCCTTCTGCACCTGGCCCATGCAGGGCACGGTGACAGCGGGAGGTAGGACTCCTGGACATGTCCTACACAGACTGTCCTGCTGGCCAAAGAACATCAGCAGCGACTAAGGCCTGCTTCTGCGCAGGTGGAGACAACTCACCCCCTCTCTTTTCCCTGTTGCGTCCTGCCCAGGCCACCTGTCAGCACGGACGCTCACTCCATTCCACCTGTGTGGTCAGGGGCACCTGGATTGTCTGATGCAGGAGGCACGTGGGTGTCTTTGTCAGACAGCGCTCAGGGTGGCCTCCTTAGCCAAGCGAGCTCCTCGCTCAACACAAGGGCTGCGGTGGGAGTGTTTCCTGGACACACGGGGGCTCTTACTTCTCTCCTGATCCAGGACATGAGGGCTGTCCCTACTGGCCAGCGGATGAGGTAAAGAAGGCAGGGCTCCCAGCGGTTCAGAGCCAGAGTGGACAATGGGGCTCTTGTGGGAGAAGATGGTCTCCAGGGGATGGGGCACCAGTCTTCTTTTGGGGGCAGGAGGACTTCTAGGGCAGGCACCTAAGGCAGGCTTCTAAGGCAGGAGGGCTTCACCTACAGGCACCACCACAGATAACTTGGCAAACGGTGGGCTCACATTTCAGAGGTGTCAGACTACGGGGAAGGGAGCAATTACAAGAATCTGGCCCCTTCCTTCTCTACCCACATCTTCTGACCAAGACCACAGTAATACAAGGCTTGCTTCGATGCACCTGACCTCCTCATTGAAGAGGGAGCCGGCTGAATCACTGACTAATTGTTCAGCGTGAAAACAAATCGATCAATCCATCAATCGGCAATCAGCTGTCAGTGCCACTCTAGAGGAGAGTCGAAATCAGCAGCAGATGGCACTTCCACGTTTAGTTTGCTCAAGATTTCAAGTTCTTGATACAAATGAATGGTAGGCATGTCCTAAAACTAAGACCAGTAACTATTCTGGTAATTTCCAACAGCGTCTTTTTTAAAAAGTCACTTTATTGGGGGCTCTTACAGCTCTTATCACAATCCATCCACCCATCCATTGTGTCAAGCACACCTGTACATATGTGGCCATCACTTTTTTTTTTTTGGCCATCATTTTCTTTCTACTTG
>NW_022103905.1:10548061-10549894 GCF_000313985.2 Echinops telfairi
TGAGGGCTGGCTCTCAGAGGGGTTGGCAGGCCACTCCCCGCGAGGGTGGGGGAGAGGAGGGAGAATGACTTCCTGGTCACCAGGCACCAGGCCAGAAGCCCAGAGCCCCAGAGCACATACTCCATTGTGGTTCCCGCTCTCGCGCTGACCGCAGGCACTAGAGAGCCGAGGAATTAACAGTGGGTGCTGCTTAATAAAATATTTGTTGGATGAAAGGAAAACATAGAATGGGTGCCCCCTCCCCCTTCTACTATTGTAAGAAGGAAGCAGCTTCACTCTTCCTGAAGGCAACCCAGGACACCCTGGGTCTTCTTCCCTGCCCAACCGGTCTCCCCAGTGGGCCCGCCTAGGACTGGTGGGGAAATGCAAAGGCAGGTAGACCAGGAGTCGGTCTTCCGGCACCGCCCAAACCCAGGCACAGGTGTGTGGGCAAACCACATCTTACACTGATGGAGGACCGCTCGTGGCCCACCGCAGTGATCTGCACGTTGCCCAGGTGTAGGATGGCAGCCAGGATCTTAAAAATATCCATCTGAAAATCCTTCTTGAAACCTGAAAACAACACAAAAAATGTCCCGAGTCAGGAATTTTGCATTTCTTCTCCGATTTCGCTGCGAGGAAGATACGCCCTGGGTGGTGTGGAGCCACCCCGGTAGCAGCCATGCACCAAATGGGAACGGACCTTGTGGATTCGCAGACAAGGTATCAACACAACACCGCACTATGCCGTCAGCTGCTGGGACATTTAACCAACAGTCGGATTCAAAGGACTGACTGACTTTCACAACAGCTTCTTGGAGAATCAGCTCCCGCTTAGTCTCTGAGTTTAGTTTGCAACTAACTCCCCACATTCCATTTAAGGTGGGGGTGCTGGATGGATTCCACTTGCCCCTCCAGGGCCTCTGTTCCCTAGGGTCTCCCAGCTCAACAGGGTCTCCTGGGCTCTGGCTTCCGGCTGGATGTGCCCAGTGGGCAATGCTGGCAGGAGACCAGGGAGAGAGAGGGCTGGGCTTACCTGTCGCTGGTCTCCTTCCTGCTTTGGACTGGCTACCCCTGATCGGCCGGCTCACTTTACCCAACTCTCTTCTCCTTTTCTAGGCCCGATGGAACAGCAGTGAGCAGCTCGGCGGCCACTACTTCCAGTCCTGTGCGACCCCACACAGCCTCCCTGTGACCCCCCACATCTTAGTAGCTGGTCCCTTTGTCAATGCACCCTCCCCCTTTATCTTAATTTGAGTTGCCACGTTTCCCGAGGGGAGCCTGGCTGCTGGAGGTGGAATAGAAATTAAGAATAAACGAAATCTGTCACCATGTGGGGATTAACCAGATGTCATCGAGCTGAAAATACTCCAAACCAGCTGCTAAGAAGGACCTTGCATGAAGCCCCATAAATGAAAACAGGACCTGCCAGTGGGCGTGGGGCTTTGCGAGCTGAGGACCCCAGTCTCTGGGTGAGCTTTGGGGTGGCGGAGACGACACTGAGGGGTCGGGTGGGCAGGAGGGCTGGGGTGGGGGGCTCTCTGAGTTGCTCGGTCTGCACTGCTCTGCCGAGATGGCCCAGATGGAGACAGGTGGCTGCCCCTGTCCCCTTCAAGCAAAAGAGCTCCTTGCTGCTGGTGGCTGTCAGATTCGGACTCACGGCAGCCCCACTCGGTTTTCCAGGTTGTGACCTTTGGTAAGCAGGTCACCAGGCTTGCCTTCCAAGGCACTTCCGAGTGGGCAAAACCACGAAGCTGTTGGCTGACAGTCCAGTGCTTAGCTGCCTCACAGCCTCACCCAACCCCCACGAGTCCATGGCCATTGAGTTTATTCTGACTGCTAGCAACCCTATAT
>NW_022103905.1:10550767-10552914 GCF_000313985.2 Echinops telfairi
GGAGAAACTGGTCCACACCCTGGCCTTACCCAGCAAGGTGAAGGTCTTCTGAGTCTCAGCCATGTCCGCTCGGTCGTTTACACCCTCGATCACGGTACTGCCTCCCATTCTTGTGTAGTTAAATTCGTCCGCGCTCCCTGAAACCCAAAAGGAAGAGTCAGCGCCAGCAGATGCCGGATGCCAACATCTTATGCGCGATGCTAAGCGCTGCACAA
The DNA here is from genome assembly GCF_000313985.2 of Echinops telfairi. Classification (NCBI taxonomy): domain Eukaryota; kingdom Metazoa; phylum Chordata; class Mammalia; order Afrosoricida; family Tenrecidae; genus Echinops; species Echinops telfairi. The sequence goes on from NW_022103905.1 coordinate 10,550,983, forward strand.
ACCTTGTCTAGCTCAGTTCAGCACACAGGGACACCGAGGCTCAAAAAAGAGGAAGATGACTTGTTCAAGGTCCCAGCAGAAATGGTAGTCAAGGCCTGTCTACCCTTCACACAGCGGCAAAGGACGCAGAGGGTCAGGAAAGGAGGGAGGGAGGGAGGGAAACAGGAAACGCTTGATGCACATCCAACTCTTTCTAAAAGCGATGGAAGACGTGTGATGTGTGAATACTATACCAAGGAAACTACTAAAAAAGAAAGAGAGAACCCAAACTTGACCTGTGGTGCCCTTGGGTGAAGGACGATGAGGATCTGCTCAAAGGGCACTGAGTTCTTGTTAATGGTGGTGGAATGATTGGAAAAGGACATCGGTAATGGTTGTACAATACGAAGAGTATAATCAATGCACTGGATTATACAGGTAGAAGTTGTTGAACGGGAGAATGTTTTGTGGTGCGTGTTTTTGCCACAGTAAAAAAAATAATAATGACACACATTTTTTAAAAAGCAGCAGGAGCCCCAGGGAGGCAGGGCAGGAAGTGACGGCTCAGCATGGGACTACAGGGAAGAAGGGAAACAGAACGGCCCCCCGCGGGATGTAGATGTACGGGTGAGGATCTACCCTGAAAACTTCCACCTAATTCCCCCAAAGGTGAGAAATAAAGGTGCGTGATGATAAACATTGTTTGTAAAGGTTAGCCGGAATGCTCTTTAGAAGAGAGGGGGACGGTGAGATTTTTGTCTCATGTACTTAAAAAATAAAGCCTGATTCCAAAGCTTATTGGTTTTTATTCTTGCGCTCTCTCTCTCTCTCTCTCTCTCTCTCTCTCTCTCTCACACACACACACACACACACACACACACCACACACGCACACCACAGTGCTGAAAGATACACAACAAAGCATTTGCCTTCGCCATCCTTGTACAGCTCGGTGACATGAATACCCCTCTCCCTGTTACACAGCCTCCACCACCATCCTATTCCAAGTCTCCATCACCCTCAACAGACGCCCAGTACCCTATGGGCAATACCTCCCACTGTCGCTCCTTATACATACAGTGTCCACCCTGCTTTGCTTAAGTATACGGACTGCACCCTAGACAGACACATTGAGAACATACAGGTGTATTGCCTTCCCCTTCCCCTAAATCACGTGTCCACCCTCTAATCTGCAAGACAAAACAGTAGGAAACAGCAAACAAGGAAAAGGCAAGGGACAAAAGGTCCAGCATGCCGAGCGTTGGCACGTGTCCACTCTCTTAGGACCATGATCAAGAGAAGAGGCCTATGTACGCTACCATGTGAACAGCAGAAGGCCCTTCCACACGGATATTCACATCCCATTTGGGAGACAGGGCCTGGGTGTCAGCTTCGTTTGAAACTTGAAGGGATTTAGACATAAAGAATGCCAGCCATTTCACCAAGATCCCAGCGAGTGTGCGTTCAACTCCCTCACGCTGGGGCTGGCCTCCGATTCCCTTCGACAATACAGCACGAAGGTCCAAGACAAAGGGCTGGGACAAGAATGCCCTGCTGTGCTAAGGACACACATCCTACACCCTAGCTGTCCCTAACGGATACGGAATTATTCTTACAAATAGTTCTGACTCCAAGTCACCCAACAAGTCCAGCTGTGAGGGAGCTGCTCTTAGACGAGAGGAAGGAGGACCCTGGAAAGTGTTACCTGGAGTGAAACAAGACCCGGGGAACACAGCACAGGATGCCCCGCAGGTCAACGCAGCGGTCAACGCCTACTAGTGGCTCCCAGGCAAAATGGGGGTGTATTGCTTAAGGGGCACTGAGGAAGCAGAGAGGGAGGATCACTGCATGACGTGGTGAACGTAGGAGGGTCACTGGATTACTCGTAAAACCGGCTGACATCCCCTTGCAGAGGGGTCTCGGGGTGCGATGTAACAACGATGAGAAATACAAC
>NW_022103905.1:10554048-10579136 GCF_000313985.2 Echinops telfairi
GGAGGGGATAAAAGGAAAATGAGCTAATGCCAGGAACCCAAGAGGAAAGCAAATTTTGAGAATGAGGGCAACAAATGTATAAGTGTGCTTTACACAATCGATGTATGTATGGATTGTGATGAATTCTATGAGCCCCAATAAAATGATTTAAAAAAAAAAAGTTGGGGGGGCCAGCATAGTTACTGCCGTCAAGAGGTCTTGTTCAGGAAATCCCAACTGGAGGACCAGTCACCCAGTGAGCTTTGGCAAGTTCTCCCTCCCTGGGCCTGCCCCTGCCTCCCCGCTCCCCTAATTCATCTTCGTGAAGTGCATCCATCCCACCCTGAAGCACAGGGATCATATCTCTGGACAGCACCCCTTTGGGGAAAGGTGCGTTGCTGTAAGAAGCACAAATAATTAGCCTAGCCTTTCGGCCCACGAGGGCGAGGATCCCTTCTACGCCACCCATCACGTACCCAGTTTAAGGTGCTTGAATTCCGGCTGCTGGGCAGACGCACAAAGCTGGTAGAAGATGTGGTAATTGCGCTCATTTTCTGACTATGAAAGAAAAAGAAATGTCCGGAAAGCGACATCAACCCTCGACAAGTGAAAACTGCCAGGCTTGTGGACACCAGACACTGGACACCAGAGCTGCCAGCTCTTGGAAACCCATGCCGACCTCTGCTTTTAACTCGCTCGGGCAGCAGGCGGTGGCCCACGTAGCGCCCCCAGCTGGGTGCTGCTGACCAGGCCTCCCTCTCACCTAGTGGCCCAGGACAGTCTTCCGACAGCGAGCCCAGGGAACTGTTATCGCACGCAACATTCTCCAAAATGTCAGCCGTCAATTCACTGCTGTTTCCTTGTTGTGGGCCTTTAAGTAGATCCCAACTCAGAACAGACCTGTAGGCCAGGGTCGAACTGTCCCACTGGGTCTCCAAGACTACAATCTACACAGGAGGAGACAGCCACATCTTCGTCCCTCAGAGCAGCTGGTGGGTTTGAACTGCCAACCTTTGGGTTCGCAGCTGAGCCTTGAACCACGGAGCCGCCAGAGATCCTTATTTGATCCACACTAGTCGAAATGTTTAGGGAGCTTTCTGGAGTACAAGGTTTATTCTTGCTCCGCTGCTGGTCTTAAACTAGACTGCCTGCATTTTACTGACTGAAACGCCTTTCTCTTAAACTCCACCTGCTTTCAAAAAAGCCGCTTTGATGTTAATTCTAACTCATGTCGGTCAGAGCAGAATCGGTCACCATAGGGTTTTTCGATGGCTCTTTTTTTAGGAAGTAGATCACCTGCCCTTTAGTCCAAGGTACCTCCAAATGGATTCGAACATCCAAGCCCCTGAGCAGCAGTCAGGTGCATTAGGCTGTAAAACAATTTATAGTGCCCCACATTAAGAAGGTATAATGTGCTCCTCCCACTCATCCAACCCTGTTGATTCTGCATCTATCCATCAGTTTTAATCAGTGGAAAAAATGAACCACCTGCACATGACTGGTGGGAAAGTTTCCGGTCCTCACGGGAAATGCAGGTTGCCGGTGTGTGCACACAGGGCTGCAAAGCAGGGGGTGGGGTGGAAATGGGGGGGATCTGTATCCTTACTTGAAAGACAACTCTGGACTTCTCCAGCAGGTACGTTCTCAGGTTGGCTCCTATGATTTGATTTCTCTCATCAAAACTGATTTCTGTGTATTTCCCAAAGCGACTGCTGTTGTCGTTGCGGGTGGTTTTGGCGTTGCCGACAGCCTAGAAAACAGACACCTCTCTCGCAATAACAACCTTCCAAACACCCTTTGGGTCGGCGTTACGGGAGCTGTTTGTCCTACAGTCTGATCCTGCAAGTTGGGGGGGGGGGTCTCTGAGTAGCAGAGGGGCGTTTGTTCCCTGGGGCAAGGTCAGAGACAGGAAACGGGGCACATTTCTAGCCTGTTGTTCAAGGCTCTCATCAACCTCACTGGGAGACACAGGTTCAGATGTTTCCTGGTCCTCAATTCCAAGTCTGCTCTCTGTGCGATGCTGGGCAAGCTATCCCGTCTAAGTGGGGGCTACTGCGCATCTTACAGAGCTGAGAGGCTTGCACGAGGCAATTCATACACAGCGCCCACTCACGCTGCAACGATTATAGATGCTCAATTAGAAGTCTCTCTGGCTCCACGGGAGGCTGTCTACTCCCATGAACAGCACAGGTTTGGGAACCCACAGGGGCAGTTCTACCCTGCCCTGTCAGGTTGCTGCGAGTCAGCACTGACTCGACGGCAGTGAGGGTGGTCTGAGTGTGGGAACCCTTCCTCCAGCCTTTATTTCTATCCTTATCCCTACTCAGACCGTCCATTCGACTCCCTTCCTCTGCTCCTATCCTTTGGGGCGCAGGTCTTCATTTCTACTTCTTAAGTTCCAGCTCTCCTACCCCAGCAACTAGACCCTCTCCACTACTCCCCAGCCCTCGCAGGCCCCTAGACCCTCCCTTGTGCCTTTCAGATGGCCGTTCTTCCTTGGGGGCTGCCGCCGTACCCTGGGGCCATCCGAGTTGGCCTAACTCTTCCCATCAGTGCTGAGAAATTTACTCAGGGAGTATGGGGAAAGAGCTTTGATTGTAGGACCTGTCAATTACTATGGTGTAAATACTCTAATCACCACTGACTGGAAGCCGCCAAAGTGTTAACCGTGAGCTCATAAGCGAGTCCTAAGTATTTAATAATCAGCCCAGGAGAGCCAGTGCCAGCTGGCTCCAGCTTATCACCGATCCAGTGCACCAGGATGCCTACCGGCGAAGGCCCATCCCTGGGACATAAATGTAAGAATCCAAGTCTGACGGTAGAATTTCAGGGAGCCCAGCATTAGAGACGAAAAGCGCCCAAAGCCACCATCTCGGTCCCACTCTCCCTCACATCGCACTGCAGGACAGGCTTCTAGGCCCCTCTCTCCCCTTTGGTCTTTAGAGGGCGGGAGCTTGAGTGAGCAGACAAACCAACCCCCTCCGTGGCCGTATCACCCCGGCCTCTGCCTCTGGCCTTGACCGCCGGCCGCTCCCCTCTCGCCGGGGGACTCACCTCGGTTATGGGATTGGACGCCAGAACCTTGTCCTCCACGTGCGCCTTACTGCTCGACTTGCTCACGGTGGCGAAGTACCTCATGGCATAGCGCGCCGACACCGTCTTCCCAGCCCCCGACTCCCCACTCACAATTATTGACTGATTTTTATTGTTTCTACAAAACATAAGAGGATTCTTTAAAAACAAACAAAAACGCCCGTTTCTTCCCACCTAAGAGGCAATCTATGCTTATGAAGAAAACCGTAGGCAAGTAGGAAGATGGGAAAGTTTGCTTCCTCGCCCCCAAAGGAATGAGTCTGAGCATTCGGGTGAATTTCCTCCTGGTCTTTTTTCTAGGCTGCACACCTGAACGCAGCCTTGTTCTTGCCACACCTGTGTGGAGAGCAGCTAAAGCCCACCCCAGGTCCCCATTGGCTGATGCACTCGGAAGCCTTACTGGGCTCCCCACGGAGAGCCAGGGCTCGCTGCCCTGGGAAGACACCCCCCAAATCAGCAAAGGGTAAGGTGCAAGTGGCCCAGTCTGGAGAAAACCAGGCACGAGGTCCCAAGTGGAGTCACTAGCATGTGCTTTAGGGCTCCAACATGTGAAAGGCTTTCCTTGGGGGGGCCTGTTCCCTACCCCGCACCCCAATTCCAGGTTCCCCAGGCGCTCAGTACACACTACATGGTATACTCAAACGTCTACCTGCAGTGAGCCACGCTCTGCAGGGAGCGTGGCGGGGGGGCCTTTCTACACCAGGCTCTATCGGCTCTTTGCAGGTGTGAAAGCGCTTCCTTCATTGTCCTGTATCACCCGAACCCGATGAGAGTTCTCGGAAGTACGAGGGGCTTCAAAAAACGTTCATGGGACAATTCCATTGTCTTTTACCTCCGTTTTCCCACAGACTCTTTGAAGCCCCTTCATGTTATCAATGTGCCCAGCTTTGAAATGCTAAGACTTGGGCTGAGAGCACCAATGTCCTGGCAGGTCACCCAGTCGGCAAAAGCATGGAGCTGAACTCAAACCCTGGTCTCTTGAAGCCAACTTGAGTTAGAGGACAGGAACGGGGGTCTTCCTCTACTCCAGAACACACACCCAACAAACACACTTGTCCTTGTGGGAGGGGCTCAGATTTCCAGGTTGCTGTTAGTTGCCCTTAAGCCAGTTCTGACTCATGGGGGCTGGGCTACTCTGGGACACAGACGCCACTGCCCTCCGCACGATGGCCAAGGATCAGGGTGGAGGGGGAATCCAACAGAACTTTCAGAAATAGGTGTGGTAAAAGACACGTGGAAGGATCTTTTAAATACATCCTTGACCACGCCAAAGATGCCCACCAGTGAAGTTCCCAGGGAAGCTGGTAATCATCAAGAAAAAGAAAAAGCTGTAAATGCGGGGTGGGGGCGGGGGGATGTGGAAAACGGACATAACCACTGGGGGATGAATGAGAGGCCTAGTTTTGGCCTTTCCCATCTATCCCCTGCAGTGACCAGCACACTGCTGTCACAGAGCAGTTGTCATCTACTCGGCTACAGCTCACAGTGACCCTGTGTGGGTCAGAGCAGACCTGTGCTCCACGGGGTCTTCAGTGACGGAATGTCTTGGAAGGAGATCATCAGGCCTTTCTTCTGAGTCCCCCTGAATGAACTTGAGCCTCCAGACTTCAGGCTAGCTGCTGAGCCCGCACCCATTGACATCACCCAAGGACTCCCACCCAAGGGAGTCTGCTCAATAAAGGACGCCCCTCTGGCCTGATCATCTCCTTCAGTGAGCCCGAATCAGGCATCTCCCTCCACTGAGCAGGGAACGATGGGCGAGCCGAGGCATCCCAGCCTCGTGGCGGCTACCTGGCCATCTGCTTGTATGCCTCTTCGGCCACGGCAAATATGTGCGGGTCCATATCGCCCATGTTCTGCCCACTGTACGCGTGGATGATGGCATCTCCGTAGATGGGCAACTGCTTGTAAGGGTTCATGGCCACCAAAATGATTCCTGAGAAAAGATGTCAGATGCAGTTATGAGACTCTTACTGCCACCGGCCTCTCTAGCCACTTCCAGGAAACCCCAGCTCTGCCACTTGTTAACCCTTCTCTGGCCACCTTGGTCAAGCTATGGAATGTTCCACAGCTCCGATGCCACCCACCTCACTAGGCCATTCTGAGGGATGGATGAGAAGATGTGTGGAAATGCCCCCCAAAGGGCAGGCTTTTGCAATGGACAATGTAATAATAACATCACTGCCTAAAACAAGAAACAAGACGCAGCTTATCCCAGGAGGAACTCAACATCTTATCTACATCTATTTCTTGGTCATTCTGCCTTAGCTCTTCTGGAAGGTTCTCCCCCCCTCTAGATACTTCTTTTGTAACAGAAACCCACGACCCTCTAGCGCCTACTGTGCAGGGAGCGATCTGGGTAGACGTTTGGTGTAATCGGCACACGTGGCTATCCCTTACCACTGTAGGTGTAGATGAGCTTAGACTCTGCGAAGCGGATCCTGAGGTTGTGGAGCACGGCGGGCTCGTGGAGGTAACTAAGAGCCGTGAGGTCATTCTCGCCCACCAGGATGTCAGGATTGCGCAGCGGCGGCAGAGATTCAGGGTCGATGGGATAATCCAACTCCTGTGGGGAGAGGGAGAGGGGACAATAAGGCTCTGGACATTAGGGACTTTGGAAATTTGTGCCGAGCCGTTGTGCTTCATCCTACCCACTTCCTGTCTGAATCCACCCTGGCTGCTCTGAAAGACCACCTTCTGTAGTGGCAGCAGCAGGAAGGCGGTCCTCATAGCTGATGCTCAGGAGCACTGACAAGCTGGCCGGGCTGAGGGCCAGGGGAAGGCACCTGGGGAGGCTGGTTCTCCTTCAGCGCTCTGCTTTGATGTGGTTTAGATGTCAGGCTCCATGGAAGTTCTCATTTGAAAATGGGGCCCTGCTGCTAACAGGGCCCCATGCTCTAGGGCCCCTGGCGGCTCTGAGATTGTGGAAACTGCTGTCATGTGATAGCTGGGGGTAAGAAGTGTTTGCAGGGGCCTGTGTGAGCACAGGACTCCCACCTGCAGCACCCAGACACCCAGGTGTGAAGGCTGTCCCCCTGCAGAGCGACCGTTCCCATCCTGGGCTGAGTCACTTTCCCAGGCTGGGCCACATTCAACCTCGAATCCCCAAAGCAACTGCCTCTGCACGAGGAAGGCAAAGACTAGCGTCTCTCCCTCCTCATCCATCCCAGACATGGCTGGGCTATCTGATTACCAGGCTCTCAGGGACCTTACTGTCACCTGTTCTAACTTCCTCCACCCTCAGTTCAGGGCTAGAGGAGAGGTAAGCCCAGAGAGGTCAGGTGCCTGCTGCAAAGTCACACAGCAAGCACATTTCTGCTCTACCTGCCCACGCCGCTGTCACAGTGTCGGGCAGTACTGCCAGCTTCCACTTGATACGTGGTTCTGAGCCAGCCCCACAAAGCGTGCTCCAGGTGCCACAGTGCAGACCCATGTGGGCACTCACCACTGGTGCATGTAACCTTCAAAGCTGTCCTCTCAGGGGGCCAGCACCCCCACAACTGACAGGTACTGACAGCCGGAGAGGTTAAGTGTGTCGTCTGGGGTCTCACAGTCAGTTCGGCTCTGGCTCCGAAGCCTGTGCCCTTTTGCTGTAACACAGCCTCCTGTCAACAGGCAGCCTGTGGGTCTGTCTGTCTCCTACCAGGAGAGCGGCTCAGGGCACTCCAGACTCGGAAGCTCAGCCTCACAACAGCTGTCTGCGCTACCGGTACTGGTGTCACTCAACTTGTGGGCCTCCCCTATCCCAGCACAGTCCTATCGACATGCTTTGATTTTGAGGAAGAAATCAAGAAAATTACTTCTGATGCATGATTGTTAGCTTCTCTTTTTCCTTTTTCCTGTTTTCTATTTGTGGCCGGGAGCCCTTATTGCTAATTCCGCCCCTTTATGTGTGTGCACGGTGTACATACTGTGTGTATAAGGACCCCTGGCAGTGCTTTAGGCTAGAGGTCGGGCTGCTAACCACAAGGTAGGTAGTTCAAGGCCACCAGGCACACAATGGGTGAAAAATGAGGCTCTCTGTTCCCCTGGAGGTGTGCTGTCTTGGACACTAGGTGGCAGAGGGTCTGGGTTTGGTGCATGCGGACGTGCACACGTGCCTGAGCGAGAGTGTGGGGCGGGAGAGAAAACGTGAAGAACGTCAGACTAGCTGGGGCAGAGGTGGCATGTCTCCACACAGGGCAGGCTTTGTGATTCAGACAAAGGATTACGTGAATGAGCCCTCTGGCTGCCTGCCACCTTACCAGCCTCCCTCCTTCCTCCCTGGGGGGCAGGTTCAGGGCCAGGAATGTGGCTACCTGATCCCATGGCAGCTGCTGGCTTGGGGTTTTTCTCCCCAGACAAAGCAGCCTGGGGCCTCCCCAGCACCTTGATTGTGCACAGAAGTACGCAACTGACCTGCAAGGACGCACCGAAGGGAAAAACCAACCAACCACACCAGTAGCCACCGAGGCTGTCCGTGGCCACCTCCTGGGCGCCAGGGTAGAACTGCACTCCACAGGGGCTTCTGTGGCTGAGGTTCCAGAAGGAGATCACCAGGCCTTTCTTCCAAGGAGCAGAGCCTCTGGGTGGGTGCCGTGGGGGAAGGGGAGGCTCAGCGGACAATGCGCCTCTGTCCTCTCCCTCAGCCTCCTGGAGTCAGACTCCCACTCAGAGGTTGCCCCCCAGGATCTTCAGCAGTTCTGGGGTGCAAGGACTATTGCAGCAGTGCCCTTTGACGGACAAGGAGACCGAGGCTCAGAGATAAACAGGGGCCATTACCACCCTTGAATCAAGTGGCCTCGCCAGCATCTGCACCCAGACAGTCTGATTGTAGAGGGTGTGCCCTTGCAGGAGCGTAGGGAATGCCCCTCAGTTCCAGGAGAGTCTGAGTGAAAATGCTGTGCCCTGTTCTCCACAGAGAACATTTTCATTCCTGGGAGACCCCGGCACTTCAAATCACATGTGGTATTCCCCTGAAACCATGCTTCCTGGCATCAGACAGAGCATGGGCCCCTGTCCAGCTCAATTCTGAAAAACAGTCGGTCACCATAGCTACAGATCCGGGTACCATTGCAGCTATGAAGGAACCGGGTGCCTTTTGTAGTGACTCACAGAGAAGGCTGAGAGCAGATCAAAATCTCAAGGGGCTAGAGGGTCAAACGTCACAGGCTGCCTGAGTCCCTCCCAGCTCATCCCTCTGTGGGAAGGAGAGGGAAAGCTCACCTTGCATGGCCTCGCCACACCACCCCGGACAGAGGCCGCTCAGGAGACAGAGCCTGACATGCCTGACCCTGCCTGTCTCCCTGCCGTGATCTATACACCCATCCACTGTCTTCCTCACCACCACCCCTTCTCTTCTCCCACCTTCCTCTCTCCCCCTGTGCTTCCTCTCTCTCCTCTTCCCAACCTGAGGCTCTGCTCTCCCCGTCGTTGCTGCCTCAGCTCAAACTACTCTTCTCCAAGTTTCTCATCTTCACCCAGTCTCTCTGCTGAAAGCCAAACCCACAACTCGGAGTGACCCTGCGGGACAGGGCAGAATGGCTCCGTGGGGTTTCTGAGGCTGTAAGTATTTAGGGACACCACCTGCTACACCTTTCTCTTACAGAGCAGCTAGTGAGTTTGAACCGCTGACCTTGCTGTTCGCGGTCAAAGGCTTAGCCACTTAACTGCTGCACCACCAGTGCGCCTTGGTTACTGATAAACCCACTGCCGATTCCATGTCGGGTTTCCGAGGCTGTAAATCTTTATAGAAGCGTATAGCCTCATCTTTCTCCCATGGAGCAGGTGATGGGTTTGAACTGCTGACCTTGGTGTCAGCAGTCTAGCACTTCTGAAATGAACCAAATCCATTGCTGTCCAGGCAATGGAGACCCGTGGTGACCCTGTAAAGCAGTAGCACTGCTCCCTAGTGTTCCAGGCTGTATATCTTAGGGACGCAGACGACCACTGCTTTCTCTCACAGAGTGGCACGGATGGGTCCCACTGCCGCCCTTTCAGTCAGCAGACAAGCACTCACCCATTGCACCACTGGGACTCCTTGGTTGAGACCCAGGAAACCAAAATGCCTAGCCACTTGTCAGTCTTCTCCAAACAAGACCTTGAATGCAGGGAGTGGCACAGGTGGTCCCCTGTCTGAGACCTCGGCACAGAGAGGCCTGGGGGCTGTAGGGCACTCAACGGGGGCAGGTCAGGGGCAGAAGGGAAAGTGCTACAAAGGTGACTGCATGTCTCCAGTGCCAGCCGGCCACTGGTACCCTACCCTGGGGTCTCCCACCGGGACAACCTATCCCAGCCCACCTCCCTAAACCCTAACCCAAACCAGCTGCCATCGAGTGGATTCCGACTCATGGCGATTCCGTGTGTGTCTGAACAGAGCTGGGCCCACTGGGTTGTAAGGATGGAGTCCAGTAAGGGGCAAATCACTAGTCCGTCCTTCTAAGACACCTCTGGGTTGGATTTGAACTGCCAACCTTTCCGTTAGTCGCTGAGTACTTCACCATCCAGGCCGGCCGGGGTGCCCTCCCCACCCCAGCCACTCCTGGCAGCCACTCGAGGCTTGGAGCTCACCGTGCCATCCTCCAGCCGGAGTCCCAGGGCTCTGCCGCCGACTCTGTAGTCCTTCGCGATCTCCGCAGACTTCCACACTTCTTCAGGATCGGGGATCCAAACCCTGTTGTACTGACCAACAGAATGAGACGGGCTGAACCCTGGCCTCAGCAGGGCAAGACCCTGATTGGCAGGTGCGTAGACCCGGGAAGGTTTCTTTCAGCCGCTGGGTCAAGTCCTTCATTAGGAGACTTTTACCTAACTCCGGGGTTTCAGGTCATTGTTAGAGCGATCTGCAATATACCAGGCGTGGCTCTTTCCCTGCCCTATTTCACAGGCCAGGATGTTTCTGGAGCCTCAGAAACAGAGCCTGAGAATCCCTCCACAGTGGAGACTGCGGGCTGCCTGGGAGTGGAAGCAGATGGGGATGTGGTTCACACTCACTGACTACGGGCTGGGCCTTTCACTGCCCCCCTCATCGATAAAATGGGTACACGATTTTCTCCATGTTATCTGGGAAGATAGATACGAGGATCCAACAAGCTCTGGGGGGAAAAACTCATTCTCTTTTAATTCCATGTCCCCACAAACATGGTGAGGCCTCCTGGATTAGCCTATGCACTTGAGAGCACTTTGGGAAATGCTACAGAAGTGCTATTATAGCAGGGTTATCACAGCGGTCTTATCACGCTGGCTGGCAGCCACAGATTCCTAGCCTGGGAACTGTGGAAAAACAGATGGCCTAAGCCCCGACACTGGTGCGCCTGGCAGCAATGCTGCCATGCAAGCCCAGTTAGGAGAACCCATTTACACCTAGGTGCTGAGGAGGGCCACCCTCTCCAGAACTGGCCACTGGCACCTGAGTGCTGCTAAACATAAGGAAAGGTGACTGCCCTGTCCTAATACTGCAGCTGCCACCAGCGGGTCCTATGATTCATCGGTCCCTATTATCACTGATAATATAGCGATGGAATTGCCCACCCCACCCCACAAAAATAGACACTACCTGCCTGGCCCTTGTACCAAATAGGATCTGGTCCTAATTGAAGACAGTTTTCTTATGCTATGTTATTGAAGTCATACGTGTGTGGAGTAGACCCTCAGTCTACTCACTGCTGAGCACTACAATGTCCACACAGGCACAGAGACAGCCACACAGCAGCAAGACACACTCGGGGCAGAAGCATCCATCTCCACGGTCAGGGACTCTTAAGAACCGCAGCATCTAGAAGCATGACGAATCAAAGGGCCTCCCCCTGGAGCCACCTTCTGCCTTTGAACTTCTAGCCTTCGGAAGGATGGGAACATTCACTCTATTCTTCCCAGCCACCTCCTGGTGGTACTTTTGTTATGGCGGCACTAAGCAAGGAAGCCACTCTGTCCTTGCTCTTCTGCCCAGATCCTACCCTCTCAGGTGCTCAGTCAGTCAACACATAAGCACCTAACGTGTCTGTGTGGGGCCAGGGCTGGGTTACCAAGAAAGCAAAGCAGCTCCTCTTGGCTCTCCGGGTCTCCTCCTGAGCCAGGCAGCGTGCCAGGAGCTGCATGTGCAGGTGGATCCATGCATCTCTCTGCCTGGGTTTCCGTGGTTTCCCCAGAGGAGCCCCTGAAGTCTCGGGACCCCGCCGGGCGGACAGGAACAAGAGCTGTGAAGCGCTCACGTGGAGACATTACGCAGCCACTAAGAAAGCTTTTGCCATACTCCTCAGTCTGCGTGCTGAGCAAGTGGTTACAGGAGCCGGGCTGCATGACAAACCACGTGGCCCCGGACTTTGGGAACAATCTGATCATGCCCAGGCTGCAAGCTGGCTGGTGGGACGCGAAGGAAGCTTAAAGCACTTACTGGTAAGACCGATGACGATGACCACAGCCTTCATGGATTGCACCTCCACTGAAGGCAAACGGAAATCTCACAAGTGGACCAAACATCAGCTCGATAAACGGAGCATGAAGTGATCAAGGATTGCGTTTTACTTAGATCCAAAATCCATGCTCATGAAAGCGGCTGTCAAGAACTCAAAAAACATATTGCCCTGGGCAAATCCGCTGCACAAGACCTCTTTAACGTGGGGAAAGGCAAAGAGTCACCGTGCCTGACTCAAGCCATGGTATTTCCAATCATGGGAAAGCTGGACAGCGGATAAGGAAGACTAGAGAGAAGGGATGCGTCCGAATGACTGTGTTGGTGAAGAACGTGGGAAGAGCCATGGGTGGCCCGAAGAACCAATAAACCGGTGCTGGAGGACCTACAGCCAAAATGCTTCTTAGAAGTAACGATGGTAAATCTTCATCTCACCCTCTTTGGACATGGCATCGAGCGAGCCCAGTCCCTGGACAAAGGCTTCCTGCCCGGTAAAGTGGATAGATGGGCAGTTTGAAAAAGAGTAAGACCCCTGATGAGATGGACGAACACAGAGGCTGTAACATTTGTGAGGCAGGCGCAGGACCAGGCGGCGCTGGGTTCTGTCATACAGACAGGGTCGACTCCACGGCCCCTGACAGCTTCACGTTCCAGAGGCTGCCCAGTCGAGGATCCCTGAGCTGATGAAACCTGACGCGAGGGGTCATCTGGTCCCCAACTGTCATTTCCCAGAGCCAACTGGACCAAGGCCTCCAGATGCCCAGGCTTCCCCAGAGGCCTGTTGGCCCTTAGCATCTTCAGAGGCATCTCCTTTGCCTCCACAGGCTCACAGGCCAAAGGGAGAGGGAGGAGTTTGCATGGTCCTCACGGTACAAATGGCTGTTCTGAAGACAATTGTTGGGAACGGAAACCCTTGCTGGGTATAATCGGGCACTTTGGTGTCTTTGAGAGGAAAACCTGCACACGTCCTTACGTGCCCACCATCTTCCCACACCAAGTCACTGAATTGCCATCAGGCTCTATCTGAGGGTCTGGGGACAGACACCAGCAAGAGGCCGCTTTGTGACTCTGCTCCTTCACGGCCATGAGCACGGCATCGTGGCAGATAATGACCCATCAGAGGCCAGCGGCTGCACAGCTGGCCAGTCGTCTCCTGGTACCTTTCAAACGTAATAGGAAACAGCCTTTGGGGTTGAGGGATTAGACCTTCAGGAGTTTCCGTAACTAAACCAATCCCAGGTAAGGAGATGATGATATTCTGATTTTGGTTTGCAACCATGCACTTTAACCACTGCACAACCAGGGGTCTATTAACAGAAGGATGAATTGAAAACAAAATCACCCTGCGGCCTACTTAGGCCACCAGTGCCATCGACTTTATTCTGGCTCGTGGCAACCGCGGGTCTGTCTGAGGAGACCTGCGCTCCATCGGCTGTGGAGGAGGGGTTGATGGTTCTCAGGAGGAGTCTCTGGGTGGATTTGAACCACCAACCTTTTGATTAGTCGTTGAGCACTGAGGTGTCTGCGTCACCTAGGGCACCATGCAATGGAGTAGTACCACATAGCAACTAACAAGGAACGGGAAGTGGTGGGAGGAAGGAGGAAGGTGGAGCAGGCTGAGATGACAGCACTGATCACTACACAACCCACTCGAGGAAAGTGAACAGACTTGTCCGTAAATGGAGATCGTGGATGGTGTAAGATGCGGCAAAAAAACCCAGAATAAAACATATAAAAATAAGGGCTCTGGGGGGAGGGGGGCGGGAGGGTATAAAGGGGAGCTGATATCAAGGAGCTCAAGAATAAAGAAATGTTTTGAAACTGTGGTAGCAATTGTACAATACGCTTGATAGGAATGAACTATGGAATGTTATGATATTTGTAAGAGCTCCCAATACAATGATTTTAAAATTTTTTAAAAGAAATGCATTATGCTGAATCGCAGAAGGCAGAGATAAACAAGTCCATATGGTGAGTCCCTTGAGATGAAATGCTAGGACAGGTAGGATGGATTTATGGTGGGGGGGATTAGAAAGGGGGTGCCTCTGAAGGGACACGATTGTTAGGTGCCATCGAGTCCGGTCAGACTGGTGGCAACCCAGGTGCCAATCCATCTCACCAAGATGGGCCTCCTCTTCTCTGACTCTCTACCTTACCAACCACGAGACCCTCCCGATACCAGGCCCAAAGTAGGACTTAGACAAGTCTAAGGAGGGTACTGACTGCGTTTCCTACAAGACCGATTTGCTCCTTTGTCTGGCAGTGTGCAGCACCTTCAATAGCCTTTGCCAATGCCTTCTTTCAAATGCATTGATCCACCCCACCCACCCCCACCCCACACTTCTCTTCAGTGCCCAGCTTTCACAAACCACGGGAGGCGGATGAAAGGAGCCTGGTATGTAGGCTGGGCACCCTGAGTCCGCAAGGTGATGTCATTGCTTTTTTTTCTAAGTTGTGGGATTATAAAGAGACTTTCCCCCAGCTTTGTCTCCCCGAAAGACATGCCAAACATTAGGGGCTTTTTGCCAGCATATGGTGGGAGGTCAGATGCTTAGAGACATCCTACCTGAGGGCATTCAGCTGCCAAACAGGTAGGCCCCTCTCCCTGTAGTTAAGGACAACAGGCTACTCCCTAAAGGCTTGAGACCATTAGCTTGGTTCATACCCTACTGATAATGGTTTCTATGGAGATCCAGAGAACAGATCAAACCGGCTCAGTGACATCCAAAGTTAGGCTGCCATCCTGAATCTAGGATCGCCCCTCTTGTCACATGTATATCCCCAATCCCTCCTCTTCCTATTGCATGTATATCCCTAGATTGTCCCCCTCTCATTGCGGTATAACCTATAGTGCAACCCCTTCCTGTGGCTTATGACTTTACCTGTAATTAGCGGGCTTGCATGCCCCCAAAGATATATAGGCCTGGGTTAGCAATAAAGGGCTCTCTCAGCTCCTCCCTTGGCCTCTCGTAGGCTCCCCCTCTCCTCTCCCATCCTCGCTCCCCTGTTCCCTTTCCCCTTGTCCTCCTCCCCTTACCCGTCTCTCCATGTGGACCACCAAGCGGGGCTAAGGTGAGCATTGCTACTATGAAATGTGTCTGGCTCCATTATTTCTCTCTCTCTTCTCTCTCTCACGCTCTCAATGACTCTAATATAATATTTATATATCTCAACCATACAATTGTGCCTCTCGAACCCATGATTAGTGGGGGGGGGGCTGGCCCCCCTCCAACCCCACTAAGTGATTGGAGTTGTTTTCATTCCCTACAGCTAGGTAAGCACTGCTGCTCCCGAAATGGGAGCTCAGTCTTGACTCAGAGACAGAGGGCAGAAGAGGGAGGAGGCCTGGGAGTGACACATGCCTAGATCCACACGCCCAAGCAGATGAGAGGACCGCAGGTGCTCTACAAACAAGAGTTTTCCATGGGCTCCTTCTGTTTGAATGCCCCTGCTGAGAATGTGCATTTCCACCCCAGATATACTGAACCAAAATCTACCTTTTAAAAAGACCCCCAGGTGATGATGCATACGTATCAGGTGGGACTTAGAGATCCCTGTTGATGCACCATAGTTAATCATCTTGTTATAATGGGGATTCTGACTCCCCATCTCTGGGATGCAAATGCAAATTCTCAGCAGGGGGTTGGTCTGGGAGGAAAGGCTGGGGGTCCTGGTCCAAACATTCACGGGCTTCTCTGACACAGCCGCGACACAGATAGTCATACTCTTGTGGCGGTAAGCTACATGTTTCCTAACTCGGGTCTTCTGCTGAAAACCTTGTTAGATGCAGTCAAGGCAACTCCAACTCAGAGATCCCAAGTGCAACCGAAGGACACACTGCTCGGCCCTGCACGGTCCTGGTCCTCAGCCACCGTGTCAGTCTATCTCCTTGAGGGTTGATGTAGTTAGTTTATTGTGCCAACCTGGCCAATAAACACATGTGGGGTTAATTGAAGGACAGAGGGATAAATGGCTCAGTGAGCCTCACCTTTCTAGTTCTCAGGTCTCTTGCTTTGTGATGGTCGCACCAGGGTGAAGCTGCCTTAGCAGTTCCCTGCTTCAGCTGGCAAGATTGACTTCCTACAAGACATCCCCAAGGAGAAACCACATGAACCTACCCCAATGCAGCCCTGGATGCTGGAGCAGCCGTGTGGAGACCCCTGCCAGTGCTGAGATGTTTACACGTTCACTGACTCGGCTTTCCTCCTGCAGTCAACATCATTGCGTCTGTTTTGTGTGATGGAGGAGGACTTTGTGGATTGGTGTTGGACATATGGGTTAATGGGTTAATGTTGGACTTATGGGCTTGGGCAGCACTGGGTTGGGATGTTTTCTTGATGTGCACTTAACCTTTGTATAAAACTTTCTCTTATACATGAGTTTCTGTGGATTTGTTTCTCCAACGTACCCAGACTAATACAAGGACCTCCCTCTTTTTCACGATCCTCTATTTTATCAGCCATCTCCCAGCGACAGGTTGATCTCTGCTGCTGTCTTATCCAAAGAATGTGAGGCAAAGTCTTCGCATCAACAGTTCTGAGGAGCATTCTGGCTGTACTTCCTCCAGGACAGATTCGGTTGCTCTTTGGCAGTCCATGGTGCTTAGACCATTCTTACTCGACACCATCATTCAAACACATCCATTTTCTTCAGTGCTCCTTATGCATCATTTTGCTTTAACAGGTTTATGAAGCAACTGAAAACAGCATGGCTCGGGTCCGGCACCCTTTAGTCCCTCAAGTGACATCTCTCCTCGAACACTTGTGCAGCAGCTTCGTCCAATGCAGTACATCTTTCCGTTTCTTTTTCTTTTGAGTTCTTAAGTTCGATTTCTGTGGGCATTGATGGTGGAACCAAGTAAAATGAAACCCATGACAACTTCAATCTTTTCTCCTTTGATCATGCTGTTGTCTCCTGGTCCAGGTATGAGAATTTCTGTTTCCTTGACATTGAGGCATAATCTATACTGAAGGTTACAGCCATTGATCTTCATCAATAAGTGCCTCATGTCCTTTTCATGTTCAGCAAGCAAGGTTGTGCCACCTGTGTGACACAGGTTATTAATAAGCCTTCCTCCAGTCCTGATGTCAAGTTCTTCTTCATAAAGTCCAGCTTTGGGGATTCCTTGCTCGGTATATAGATTGACTAGTACGGCGAGAGGCCACAACCCTGAGCACACCTCTCCTGATTTTAAACCATGCACTATTCCCTTGTTCTGTTCGAATGATCGCTCCTTTGTGTGCTGGTTCTGAGTACAATGAAGTATTCAGGAACTCCTGTTCTTCACAAGGTTATCCATAGTTTGTGAGGAGCCGCCCCGCTGTCTGATGTCCTTGCATAGTTAACAAAACACAAGCAAACATCTTTCCAGCATTCTCTGCATTCAGCCAAGAGGTATCTGACATCAGTAAGCATATTCCTTGTTCCATGGCTTCTTCTGAATCTGGCTTGTATTTCTGGCAGCTCCCTGTCAGTATACCTCTGCAACAGTTTTCAAATGATCTTCAGCTAAATTTTACTTGCATGTCATATTGACAATACTGTTTAATAACTTCCACATTCTAAGTTACCTGTCTTTGAAATGGGTACAAAGATGGGCCTCTTCCTGTCAAGCTGGCCAGGAAACTGTCTTTCAAATGTCCTGGCAGAGATGAGCGAGTGCTTCCAGTGCTTCACCGGCTTGTCGAAACACTTTAATTGGTGCCCCATTACTTCTTGGAGCCTTCTTTTGGCCTAATGACGTCATGCAGCTTGGGCTTCTCCTCTCAAGACTTGCTCCTCTGCTCCCTCTTGAAATGGTTGAATGGTGACTAGTTCTTTTTGGCACAGTGACTCGGTGGATTCTTTCCATCTTCTTTTGATGCTTCCTGCGGCGGTCCATATTTTGCCCACGGAATCTTTTCATATGCTATTCCAGCCCACCGAAAAGGTCCTCAAACAAAGGATGCTGTGCTCTGATTTGAGGGCTCATAGCCATAAACACTCCAGAGAGTGCAGTTCTACCTGGCAGCAGGCCCGGGGTCACCACGAGTCAGGATTGATTTGATGGCAACTGGTGGTTCCTGGAAGTAGGGCCACCAGTTAACCCAAGGGTTGGAGTTTCAAGTCTACCTCGGGGCAGCTCAGCAGAAAGGCTTGGCGATCTCTGTGCAAAGACGTCAGTCATTGGAAACCCTGTGGCGCACAGGTCAACTCTGACACTCATGGGTCACGGTGAATTGAGAGCCACTCAAAGGCAACTAGCCTTGAACTTTCACTATGGCCAACTCCCCGGGAGTCCAAATGCTATCCCAGCGAAGAGTTGGGCTAGTTTCGCCTAAAGCAGCATCGAATGGTGAGCAGTATGAGGACACCCTTAACTGAACGTCCAATTCTCCCCTGGAGTGAAGAGAATGACCCCCTCAGGCCACTCTCCTCCAGGCTGCCCACACCCTGCTGGATCCTGGTGGCCTCACAGCCAGGACTGGCAGTCATTTAGCGTCTCACAGCTGAAACCCAGCCTGGTAAGTAAACATGAAGAAAGTTTACCCAGTTTCATATGAAGTTACACCCACTTGTTCCCTCCCCATGTCACCACATTCCTCAGGGCAGCGCAGCACACTGAGGAAGGGCTCCCTAGGCAGCCTTTAGACACAGAACCACAGTCATTTAAACAAACACCCTGACTAACTCTCCCAAGACCTGCTCAGTGGGCGATTCCTTCCATGAGCCAGGGGCCTCCCAGACTCGGACCCCAGGTAAGTCCCAGGGCCAGCCCTGCCTTCCTGGGAACACGCCCCATGGAGGGATGACGTGGCTTATCAGACTCAGGAGAGGCGAGAAAAGGCTTCGCTTGGGATCACCACATACTTGCTGACTCAGGCCACAGAGCTCACCTCTTTATTCCCCATTCACTCCCTCATTCCGGCATTTAAAGGGTCATTCTTTGAGTGAAATTAACTAAATGCACCTGACCCAGACCAAAAACCAAACCCGCTGCTGGCCAGGTGATTCTATGTCATGGCGGCCCTATGGCACAGGGTAGACCTGCTGTAGGGAGTTTCTGGGGCTACAAACCTAATGCCGCAAACCTTTCATACAGTTCCTCATGTTGTGGGACCCCACACGGGGGCGTATCTGCATGTGGGCGGACCTGCCTGGAGACCCATAGAGGAGCAAGCGGTGTCTTGGTTCCTAAGACCATCGGGAAGATGGTCTTCGGTGAACCCTGTGAAAGGGTTGTCTGACCCTCAAAGGGGTCACGACCCACAGGTTGAGAACCACTGCTGTAAAGCTTTCCAGCCACTGATGGCCTCATCTTTCTGTCATGATGTAGCTGGTAGGTTTTAGCTGAGCGTAACCGCGTGGTTATCAGCCCAGTGCTTAACCCATTGTGCCACCAGGGTGCCTTATTATACCCGACAGTACATTTTTAAAGGATTCCTTCTGCCAGTAAGTTCCTTCCTGTTTGGGAGTCTCCCTTTGACTGGTATTGACTCATTTGGGACAACAGTATATGCAGCAAAACAGACACGGATTCTCTCGCAGGTGTATGACTTATTGGCCACGGTTACCCTTGATCAGTGAGAATTTTCTATCGCCATCACAGAAACTCAGCATTCCAGAAGCAAAAACTCCCTGCCTCCTGACCTCCCTCCCTGGGTAACCAATAAAGAAACTTTGGCCTCTGCACACCGCCTGTGTTTGGTTTTTTGTGATTGCTATATACCATTCCGTCTGGATAATGTGTTCAAACTCCACCTGTGAGGTAGCATGGATTGGCATGGCATGCCTCTTACTGACAGTGTAGTATTCCATTGAATGGATGTACCATATTTTGCTTATTTATTCATTCATCCATGGATGCTGCCTGCTTTGTTGAGAGTCTTCCCCAATGAGCCTGGAATCTTGTCATGGAGTACAGAACGGAGAGTCAAGTTCTCTTCCAAGAGCCACGTCCCACACAGAAAAAGGAGGCTGCACACAGCAGGTCAGCAAGAGTAGTCTGGCCACACCACAACCACTTCCTCCTCACTCAGACCTCACAGCCCCCACCCAGGCTGCCTCCGGGCATCTCTTCCTGCTCCAAGGGCCAAAGTGACCAAGGTCCTGCTCATGCCAGGCAAGATCTAGATGGTCTCATCCATCCCACAACTTCCCTAACCAATCTCCTACCATTGTGCCATGAAGGCTGGCCACCCAGATCTCTCAATGGAAGTCTAGACACGTGTCCCACCGTCTCCCAGACATGAACCCCCATGTGTCCTTGGATATTCAAAATCAACAAATTCCAACTCAGTTGACCGGTACACCTGCCCGACACCTGCTCCTTACCCTCTAGCCTGGCAGGTCAGAAAAGTGAGTCATGCTGGGACCCTCTTTCCTTGCCCCAGTTCCAAAGGGCCACCTGCCGACTGCTGGAATAGCTATATCATCCTAGTTCTAAATATGAGAAGAATTAAGACCCACAAATTACAGGATAAGAGATCTTTTAAAATGGTAAGAAATATTTGAAAAAGAAATTGGTATTAAGCGACTTCCAAGGAAAGGACCTGTGGTGTCTAATAGTTAACGGACGCACCGAGCTGCCAATCGCAAGTCAGTGGTTCAAACCCACCAGACACTCTGCAGCCTTTGAAAGATTTAAAGGTGTGGAAACCCAAAGAGGCAGCTCTTCTCTGCCCTCCAGGGTCTCCAGCAGCTGGAAGCCATGAGATGCCAGTGGGTTTCTGTGGTGTGGGAGGCTGTGCAGCATCTAGAGAGACCAAGTGGGACAGGGCAAAGTCAGGATGCCGCTTGGGAAGAAGGGAAATGAGAAAAGACAATTAAAAAGGCAGATATATGCAAAGTGTGAGGGCAGTTTCTCAACAAACAGACAAACTCACTGCCATCGAGTCAATACTGACTCATCATGACCTTACAGGACAGGCTAGAACTGCCCCTGTGGGTGTCCGAGACTGGGACTCTTTATGGGGGTAGAAAGCTCTGTCTTTCTCCCAAAGAGCTGCTGGTGGTTTTGAACTGCTGACCTTGTGAATCGTAGCCCAGTATGCAACCATGATGCCGCCGGGCTCCTCAAGGGCAACTTAGACTTCATAGCAACTTCCCTACATATTTTGGAGATCAAAAATTTTCTTCTTCAGATTATGGAGTCAACATTTCAGACCCCCTATTTTAATATGTTGAAGTCAATGGATGATCCATGTCAAATGTTTCAGAGGTGGAGTTGATGCCAAGCTTTTTTTAAAAGTTTTATTAGCAAGTCATCCACATGTCATACATTCAATCATTCAACCATATAAAGAAGAGTCGTACCATTGTCACCACAGACGATTCTAGAACATTTTCTTCTTCCTTGTACACATTTTTTTCTAATTGTGGTAAAAACATACACAACAAAAAATTCTCCAATTCAACCACTTCTACATGTATAATTCAGTGCCATTGATTATATATTCTCTTCATGTTGTACAATTATTGGTATTCTTTTCCAAATTATTCCACTACCAATAGACACCAAGCTTGTTTCTAAGAAAAATTCTGACTTTTTTTTTTAAGAGTTTCTGTGCACAGGTGGAGAAGTTGTGCCATCTTATAACAAGACTGGAATATTTTCATTTCAATAAAGGAGTTTGAACTCTGATAGATCCAGTTTGCATTTCAGAACATTTGACTCCCCATTTATTGTACCAAGCTCACTACCAGTCAGTCGATTATGACGCAGAAAGACCTTGTAGGGCAGCGTGGAACTTCACCTGCAGGTTTCCGACACTGTAAATTAGGGGTCCTCAAACTACAGCCCACGGGCCACATGCAGCCCACTGAGGACATTTATTCGGCCCGCCAGGTGTTTTGGCTGCCGTGCCTGTCCTGTTTAGCAGCAGACTCATCCAGTGTGCATAGGAATTTGTTCATAGTTTATTTTAAAACTACAGTCCGGCCCTCCAATGGTCCGAGGGACAGTGAACTGGCCCCGTTTAAAAAGTTTGAGGACCCCCGGTGTAAATCTTCAAGGAAACAGAACAGCTCATCTTTTTCTTACAGAGCCTGTGGGCTCAAGTAGCTGACCTTGTGGCCAGCAGTCAAACACCTAGCCCACTACGCATGCCCTCAGGGCTCCTTTCTGATGGTACAGTGACTCTTACTTCTGGCCCCTCCTTAAGATAACAAATTAGACCGGTCTGCTATTCAGTTCCTAATAAAGGTGAAGTGATGCTTGGGGAAAATTCCAAGTTCATGTAATTTGCACTGTTCAAATATATCTTTGATCAAAGGGTACCCTGTGGAATGCAACTTGACTTAAACAACAACCTACTTCAAATTAAGCCAGCATGCACTTCTTCTATCTCAGACCAGCTAACACTACATTAAAACATCCTGATGGTTTTATGGGCAAGCAAAGAGCGGCATATGGCACATGCCACTATACGTCAAAAACTAAAGCTCATAGGGGAAAACTAGTACCATTGCTGGAATCAGCAGGTCAAATATACCCAGAAACAAGTCTAACACTTAAAGCAACAAAATGTGTGTTGGCCAATGTTATTTAATCCCTATAGTGGCTCCCTAAGCTGGTAAGCACTCCTATTTGACAAGTATGAGAACAGAGAAGTTAAAGAACTTCAATCCTGCTTGGAAGGGGCAGAACCAGAACTTCACTCCATCACCACACTTGGTATGTCCCAGAGAGAGAGCACGTATTGGCTCTGCTTAATAATTACTACAACTACTACCAACCACTAAGGAAAACCCTTGGCTGCATTGAAAGGGCTGCCAGGAGAGTGCACCCTCAGTTCCACTGCACATGGGGCTGAGCACACCAGATCTAGAGAACAATGCCATTACAGGGAGACCAAGGGACTGCAGTGCACCCAGCAGGAGGTGGCCAGAGGAAGGACAACCAAACCCAGACTCTCTGGCATCGAGTCCATTCCGACTCACAGGGGCTCTACAGGAAAAGGCAGAAGGTCAATGCTATGAGACAAGGCTGGTGGGAATGACTCTCCTCCAGCTCACTCCTACCCACTCACTCCCCATTCATTCTCAGCAGGTGTCAAGTCCTCTCTGCTTCTCTCTCTCTCTCTCTCAAGATCTCCATGTCTTAGTCTCCTGCCACCACATGTTCAAGTCCCCTTTCCTCTCCAAGGTTAGCCGACGTCTGTCTTTCTGGCATCTCCAACATCCAGTCCTCTGCTGGACCCTTTCCTTCAGCCTGTCACCCTGCTCAGAGACGCCTTTTCCACGCTCACAGCTGTACAGAAAGAGCAGTAAACCCGAAGACCTCCTAGCTACTGAATCTACACTTTCCTCCAACTACATTCATCCTCCTAGATTTCTGTGTTTAATATGCACTCATATATAACCATACATGAGGGCTTCAAAAAATTCAGGAAAAATTTTATTGTCTTTCAATTCCATTTTCCACAAAGTTTTTTGAAGCCCCCAATACCCCCACCCCTCAACCCTCAAACAAACAAAAAACCAGGAAGTAGTAGTAATACGCATTTTAGTGCACCCAGTGGCATCCTCTAGGAAGATTCATTCTGGTCACAGTGAATGTTTTTGTAAAAATAGTTTCGCTTGAACCTTGCTTTTTGTGATGGCCGATTTAAGAGAACAGCGTGTGGCTGTGAAATTTTGTTTGGAAGAAAATGTCGACTCGTAGTGCATTTGGAGTTCATTCTACCAAGTCAGACTGTTCATCAAGCTTTCTATTGAGTGGTTCTGAAAAGATTGAGTACCGGTGTGTAACAAAAAAGGTCTGATTTGTGGCAGACGGGGACTGGTTTTGACACACAACAATGCAACTGCTCATGCAGCCATCTCAGTGCGCCTGTTTTTGGCAAAAAACAGCACGCCTCTCTTGCCCCACACACCTGACTCACCTGACCTCGCTCCATGCGACTTTTTTTGTTTCCAAGAATGCAGTGGGACACGAAAGGACAGAGATCTGATGATGTAGAAGAGGTGAAGAAAAAAACGAGGGAGGTGCTGTCAGCCATCCAGATGAGTTTGAAAAATGTTTCCAAGAATTGAATCACAGATTTGATAAATGCATCAGGTGTAATGGAGAGTACTTTGAAGGTGATAAGGTTGTTTTATTAAAAAAATTTAAAAACATATTTTTGAAAAAAATTTCCATTTGGGGGTGGGGGGTACCCCTTTCATCCACCCAAACCCAAACCATACCTACTGCTGTCAAGTTGATTCTGACCCACAGCAACCCTACAGGACCAGAATAGGACTGCTCCATTGGGTTTCTGCAGGAGAAAGACTGGGCTTCTACTCCTGTACACAGTTACAGTCTTGAAAACTCACAGGGACAGTTCTAGCCCATCCTAAAAGGTTGTTAGGAGTCGACATGGACTGGATGGCAGTGAGTGAGTGAGTGAGTGAGTGAGTGAGTGAGTGAGTGAGTGAGTGAGTGAGTGAGTGGGTTTCTGAGGTTATAAATCTTTGCAGAGCAGAAAATCTCATCTTCCTCCTGTGGTGGGGGTGGTATGTTTGAACTGTTGACCTCGTGGTTAGCCGCCTGATGCTTAGCCTACTATGCCACCCAGGTTCCTCGTACAGGAACACA
Organism: Echinops telfairi; assembly: GCF_000313985.2. Taxonomy (NCBI): domain Eukaryota; kingdom Metazoa; phylum Chordata; class Mammalia; order Afrosoricida; family Tenrecidae; genus Echinops; species Echinops telfairi. Next base: position 10,578,069 of record NW_022103905.1, read on the forward strand.
CACACGTTGTCTGTCACTGAGTTGGTTCTGATTCACAGCTCTCCTAGATGGACAGCGACCCTCTGCACAACAAAAGGAAGCACTGCCTGGTCCTTCACCACCCTCACAATCATTCCTAGGTTTGAGCCCATTGCTGCAGCCCCCGTGTCAATCCATCTTGTCCAGGGACTGGTCTCTCCCGACAACATGTCCCAAGTCTGTGGGATGAAGTCCCTCCATCCTTGCCTCTAAGGATCATTCTGGCTCTACTTCTTCCCAGACAGATTTGTTGCTTCTTTTGATAGTCCGTACTACTTTCAATATTCTTCACCAGCCCCGGAATTTATTCTATTTACATACTTACATAAGTTTATCATCACACAACATATACCATTGCCTTGCCTTCATTTTCCCACCTCTTTCCCCAGGTCGTTATGAACCCTCCATCACTCCGTCAGCAGGATGTCCATGATCTCAGATGGTCTCATCAGGTGCCCCACCCCACCCCTTTGTGGGACACTGGGGCTGGCACTGCTTTGGCTCTTAGAGGGAATAATATGAGAACTAACCAAGTGTTGGGGGAAGTAGGTATGAATGGGATGGACTGGTGGGTGGGGAGGGCAGGTCAGATCCTATGACGAGGAGGGAGATGACAGAGGTGGTGGCACAGAGGTGGCAGGGGAGGGAGGTAGCAAGGACACAGGCATTTACTCCTGGCTTTGTCACTTCTATGTGCCTTTAGGCAACTAACTGACGCCATCGTGTTTCAAAGTTGGGTGACAACTTCTAGCACATCGGGCTGTTGGTCCCGGCTCAGGAAGGTGTCGTCACATGCAGGTTCTAAGAGACGTCTGGACCTAAGCAGCATTCGCTGACTGTGTGATTCCGAACAACCGCCGCCTGTACAATCACCTTCTCAGCCATAACCACAAAGACTCACTCACTGATTCCTGCAAAAAGCCACACGTGTGGTGAGTGTCTCCAATGCTCCTTGCTCTTTAGAAGCTCTTGGTCAAGTGGGAGAGACGTGGCCATGCTCATGAGCAGTGACGACTCAATAGGGATGGTGCCCGGATGCAGATCAGCACG
>NW_022103905.1:10579236-10599436 GCF_000313985.2 Echinops telfairi
GGGGGGCTGGCTGCCAAAGACTTCTCAGAAGAGGTGCTGCCCCAGGTGCGCCTGAAAGGGGCAGTCAGAGCAGACATTCCAGAGCGAGCCGAAGCTGGTGAAGCTGTACGAGGGAGCTGCTGTTTAGGGAACGTGAGCCAAGGCAGACATGGGGTGGCAGGGAGGCCAGGGGGGTGACGTTGAGAGACAGGGTCCCGCAGCTCCTCAGTGAGCCTGAGAGCAGCAGGAGCCCATGGAGAAGCTCAAGGCAGGTACGGCCAGACCGGTTACCCTGCACTCTTGGAACAATACTAAGGCAGGCTGCCAAGTAGCTTTAGTAAAGAGGTGGGTCATTTTACACCTGGACGGGCAGACTGCTCCCCTCCCGGCCCCTCCTCCAGGGCTGCCCTCTTCCTCAGGAAGCCTCTCTTCATGTGGGTGCTGGGCAGCTCTCCTGTCTCCTCCTGTGTGTGAAAGCCGCCCATCTTGCTCCTGGAACAGAGGCGCTCCCCAGGGCTCTCCACCTTGTCTCTCCCTAGACAAGTCACTCACTGCCTCCAGTAACTGCCTCTCAACTCCAGCACTTCCAGGCCGCCTTCCCCCATGCCAACCTCTGCAGGGACAAAACTTGCCTCGCAACTTCTCTAAGAAAAATTTTATCTTCCTGATGTCCCTCTCTGCTCTCAACCATCCAGACCCATAGCTCACTGTGATCCAGCACCCTCACCCTCCCCAATCCCGGCTCTTTCTTACTCTGCCCCCACACCCTCCCCTCGCGTGGCCCCCACACCCTATGTCCACTCAGGGAGCCCCAATTCTCTCTCGACAGATCATGGAGATGGCAAGCACAGTCAACCTTTTAAAACATCCACTCGACCTTGTCATCTCCCATTCAGACCTCCAGGAGAGCCTTTCTTCTGGAGGCTACAGCCCTGACCTAACTCTTGGGTTGCTACGACCTCACCCCACTCCACTCCACTCCCCGGACCCCCACCTCCTCTCTGCTGTCTCCCGCCATACTCTCCCAAGCCTTTTCTACAGTAACAGTTTTATTGACTTATAATTCACACAATTCAATAGTTTCAGTTAGATGAAAAAGAATTGTGTAATCACCACCACAATCAATTTTAGAACAGCTTTCTTATATTCATGATTATTAACGCCCTATCTGTCCCCAACCTCCCCTACCTTAACTCTAAGAATCTATGAATCCGGTTACCGTCTCTATAGATTTATCTATCCTGGATTTCCAATTTAGTATATGAAGCAAACATTATCCTGGATTTCATATATAGAAAAACACACCACCCTCCCCAAACAAAACAAACCCAGCAACAATAACGAAATAAAACAAAGAAACCCCAAAGAAAACCGAAACTGTTAAAAACTAGAATACATTTAGAATGAATCAAAAAGGAGAACAAACGATAAGCTGTTACATTTTAACCTAACTCCATCTACAGTAGTCTACTTTCCGATGCATTCTGTAGGGAAGCAAGGCTATTCACACCCCTGGCCAATGATCAGAGGGAATTCACTGGAGGCTTAATCCACTTGGGGGGCTCTGCAAATGGATTTGGGGCTTTCACTGTCATTCATAGCCTTCTGTAAACTGGGCCCTGGGAACGGAAGCTATAATAGCATTCCCTCCTCTGGCCTTGAATTTACTTATGTAGATTCCGTAGATCACACAGCTTGGTGTGCCTCTTCCCTGAAGACTCCGCAAACACCTCACTTAGATGGCTGCCTGTTTAAATCTCCAAGACCCCAGTTGCTATTCTTCCTGATAGCTGGCACCACCTGATTTCTTTACCACGCTTTGCTACAGCAGCCCTATCACCAGTGATCGCTGCATGATCCTCCCATGCCACCTAAAACTAGTTGCCCTCAAGTGATGGTAATTCTGGCTCACGGTGACCTCATGTGAATCAGAGCAGAATTGTGCCCCATCTGGTTTTCAATGGCTGACTTCTGGAAACAGATTGCCAGGCCTTTCTTCTGAGGTGCCTTGGGATAGACCAAACTGCCAATCTTCCAGTTGCCAGCCAAGCTAGTTACCTGCTGGCACAACCAGGGGTGACATAACATGCCATCCTCCTTGCCTTGGCTTGCACAATTCCTTTGGTCATGAGTCTTTTCCCTCCCGCTCCAGCCTCCTTTACATCCTCTCCAAGTGTCTCTCCAGTGATGCCGGAGACTCCCCTCCAAAGAAGTCTTCACCGAGTCTGGCTTCTTTCAACTGTAAATGTTCTCCTCTCCCTCTTAAATCACCTGGGAGTTTCTGCGTGTATCTTGTGCGCGTTGTCACATTCCGTCTTTGATCAAGGGGGCATGTGTTCCAATTTCTGCCCTACGGTGGCACTGTGGGTGAGGTGCTGGGCTGCTAATGCCAAGGTCGGTGGTTCAACGCCTCAGCCACTCCGCAGAAGGAAGGTGAGGCTGGCTGTTCCCAAGGAGATCTCTAAGCTTCGAATTCCTATGTAGCATCACTGTGAGTCAGAACCATCACTTGTGTGTCAGCTTGTAAAACTACGATGCTTTGTGGGTTGCTCTGATGCTGGAAGCGATGTCACTGGTATCTCAGCAGAGCTTCCAGACGAAGAACAGACTATGAAGAAGGAATTAACTGCAGAACACCTACGGACAGCAGGTTAACCGAAATAGAAGCAGAGCATCGTCAGAGATGGTGGCAGGAGATGAGCTCCTCGGGTCAGAAGGCACGCAAAATACGACTGAGGAAGAGCTGCCTCCTCAAAGCAGAGTTGATCACAGCGAGGGGGGTGGAGCACAGTCTGTGAGCAAAGCCTTCAGCCCTTCCTTTGCTGTCGGGGCATGGCCCAGAATGAGAAGAAACAGCTGACCCATGCTGCAGCCATGCCAGGACAGTTGTGAGGATGTCACAGGATGGCCAGGTTTCCTTCTGTTGGCTATAGGGTCACCACCGTGAGTCGCAACAGACTGGACGGCACCTAACAGCACCATCGTGGGCAGAATCGACGCCATGGCGGTGGGTTTGGGTCCATCAGGAACCTCAAGAGACAATCACTTTGTCTGTTTACAGAAAATGCTGTATACGTGTATTACTGAGGGAGGTCCAATGGGTCTTAAAAGGAGATTGGAGAGGGGGCCAGCGGGTAACAGCCAGGCCCACGGCCAGGTGCAGGATCTGTGTTTGCCTCAGGCTGCAGGAATGAGGTTCTGATGGCTCTGAAGGGTTGCGTAGCCCAGATGGCAGGGAGACAGGGCACTCTTGTGCAGCTAAATGTGGCCATGGACCCCCTTCTAAACACTTAAGGCAGCCTGCTAGATTTGGGCAGGGTGGAGGGGAAGACAAGAAGGGGTGGGACCAGGGAGGCAGCTGCGACTGCTGAGTGTTTGTTTCCGCTTAAGAGAGAACTTGAACAAAGCAAGCGCTCTAAAAACCAACCCAGCAGCTTCTTACAGCAGGCAGCTCCCCACCTGTGACTTGAGGAAGTGGGGCTGCCTGACCATCTGAGGGGGGGAGGGTGGCAGCCTGGGAACACCGGCTTCTCTCACCTCTGGGAGTCTGATTCTCTGTCCATCCAAGCTAGTCTTCATAAAGCTCATCCACACGAGTGTTCCCACAGCTCTGCCCGGTACCCAGTAGGCAGTTAGTAAATATTTGAGGAGTGAGGCACCAGATGATCTGATGACCGTAGTGCTGACACCCATGTATTTTTCACTTCCGGACGAACTGTTACTTAATATAGGTTGACCACCAACAGTGCCCTTTGTCCTCCCCAAAAAACACCTTCTAAGAGTATTTTTGTTCTAGAATTTTCTCTTGCCTCCAGTCAACTGAAGACTTAAGAAGCACTCTTGGCTATCTGATGGCTCACCTTCTCCCTGGTAAAACTATTCTAAGAGAAGAACTAGGGCGATTCAAACAGTGTTCAGTAAGAAGTCCAGTTAACTGGAGGGGGAAATATGGTTTGGGTAATTTATATTGCGTTGTAACTGGCGCTGTGAGCTAGACAGTGAAAGCTAGGCATTGATTGTTCTGCGGACTGAAGAGTGGGTGGTTCAAACCCACCAGCTGCTCCACAGAAGGATGTCAATCGGCTCCCGTCAGACTGACAGTCCCAGAAAGCCCATGCAGGGGCCTCTAGGAGTCAGAACCCACTGGACAGCAGTGGGATGGGTAACTAAGCAAAGCAGAAGGGAACAAAGGTTTATTTAAACCAATGAAACTTGTTTCCGACTGTTTCGAATCTATAGCAAAGGTGCCATTCTAAAGAGAAAGTTAAGGCTTGTGTCTGGGAAAGAGGCAGTTCGAGTCTGACCCTCCTGAATGTCAGGGACTCTATATTTCCCCTAATATATATATATATATATATGATATGCATATTTACATATATACACTCCCCCTCACCCCCCAAACACAACTTATCCAAACAGGTGATCAAACTCATCTCAGAGGGTCCAGCACCCTTGGGGAATGCTGACGTTCCCAAGTGAGATGTGGGGTCTTGGCCAGAGAAATGGGCTTTGGTGACAGACAATGAGGAAGAATATTCTAGAGTGTTCCATAGTCAGTGTGCTTGCGAAAGAGGGCTTTGTAAACTACCTGTAAAAAACGAAACCCATTACCATGAGGTTGATTCCCACGGACCCCATAAGAGCGAGCAGATCTGCACCGCCCCCCACCCCCATCCCCCCGGGTTTCTGAGGCTCTACAACTTGATTCAGAAGCCTCCTCATTCTCCCTAGGAGTGGGCAGGTGGGTTTGAACCAGATCTTTCAGTGAGCAAGCAGTCCAGCTCTTAAGCACTACACACCACCAGGGCACCTTGTGAATTGTAAAACAAACACACACACACACACACACACACACACACAGTGCCATCAAGTGGTTTTAGCCTCAAAGTGACCCTATAGGGTGGGTAAAACAGCCCCTTTAGTTTTCTGGGACAGTCGCCCTTTGTGGGAGCACACAGTCTCATCTTTCTTCCACAGTGCCACTGATGGAGTCGAAGAGACAACCTTTCGTTTAACAGCCCAATGGTAAGGCGCTCAACTCTACTGAATTCTCAGACTGTCACTCTTTACATACCGGTAAGTAGAGAGCCCTGTCTTTCTCCCACGGAAGAGGGTGGGGCGGGAGGGAGGGGGAGGGAGGTTTTGAACTGCTGGTCTTGCAGATGGCAGCCCAATGTGTAACCACTATGCCACCAGGGCTCCAGGGCAGCACCGTATGTATGTTAAATGAGAGTCTGCGACTGCACACCAGGTTAGTGGAGTCCCCTGGGTGCTCACTCGCCATTCCTGGTGACTTCTGGGCCACACACCTGGCAGCTTCCAGTATCAAACAAGCAAAGGAGCGAACGGATCCCCACTCCTGGCGTTCCCAGGTGTTACACAGTAGAACTAACTGTTCCTGGCTATCATCTTAAGGTGGCGTTTCGGGCATGGGCCGAGTTGAATGCACTTGTGGCATTCTGAAGACGTCCTGAATAGTACCGTCGTAAACTTGGCATTGCGGGGTGGTGGGGGGTATGTTCCAGCTATTCGTCTTCGCCCACGCTTCAGGGAAGTCCGGGTGCCCGCCAGCGTCCCCCAGTCCGTTCAGCCAGCCCCCGACGACCCGGGCTAAAGTGGGCGCCTTCCCATCTGCCGTCGAAGCTCCAGGGGTGGGAGGGGGCGCCCCGAGTGCCCCCGACCCCTCGGCCCGCCCCCAGCTCCTCCCCGTGGCCAGGGCGCCCCGTCCAGTCCGCCCCGCGCGCCCCTGCCTACCTGGGTGTACAGCTCCGCCACCGCCATGGGCGAGGCTGTGCGGGCCCGGAGGCCCAGGTGACCGGGCGGCCCCGAGAGTGCAGCGCCGTCCGCGCGGGCGCAGCGCCAATCACCGCGGTGCCATCCGCGGGAGCTCCCCCGCACAACTCGCCCCAGTCCCACAGGCTGGCGGCGAGGAGGGGAAAGCCGCGGCCAGCCCCGCCCCCTCCTCCGCGGATTGGTCCTTACGGGCCCCGCGCGGCCAGTCCTCGCTGCTATTGGCCGGGGCCGGGGCGGAGCGGCCCTCCCCCCTGCAGGTGCTCGGCGGTCGAGGGGGTCCACCTGGCGGGAGGCGCCGCGCCGCGGGCCAACGAATCCCTGGGGCGCTGGTTCTTTCTCCCTGGGGAGAGAGGGAGCACACGCTCCTGAGGGCCCTAGCTTTCTAGCAAATTCTGAAATGGAGTCTGCCAACGCTGTTCTTTCCCAAGATTTTTATATTAGCCGCTTTGTGGCTCCCTCGAAATCTCAGATGATTTTAGAATTTTCTTGTCGGTTTTTAGAAGGAAGCCTGCTAGGATTCTGATGAGATTGCATAAATCTGTAGGTCAATTTGGGGTGTGTGCATTGCTAGCTAAAGGAGCCCTAGTGGCGCAGTCGGTAAGCATTAGACTTCTCATGGCAAGGTCAGCGGTTCCAACCCAGCTGCCGCTCCGGGGGAGATAAGGTTCTCTGCTCCCAAAGATGGACAGCCTCAGAAACTCTATGTAGGGAAGCTATCACTGGATATTGACGTGATGGTCATGGTTTTGGCTTAGTATTGCTAACTCTTGCACGTACTTATTATACATTAAGGATATAAAATTAGCAATTTGTTCAAAGTTTCGCTGTTCTCAGAATATGCTTCTCCCTTCTTTGGTTAAATTTATTCTTTTTTAAAAAAAATAAAAATATATTAAGTATTTTATTCTTTCTGATTCTATTGCAAATACAATTGTGTTCTTCACTAAAGGACTGGCCACTACAAGTGTATAAAAAGCACAACTGATGTTTGTATATTGATCTTGGATCTGCAACCTTGCTGATCCGGTTTATTGTTTCTAATAGTCCTTAGGTTGTCCCTACGCAAGGCCATGTCATCTACAAAAAGTTCCACTGCTTTCTTTCCAATGTGGATACTTAATGTCCCCTCCCCCCCCTTCCCGATTTCTCAGGCTCAGACCTTTAGTGTGGTGAAGAGGAAGCGGCACCCTTGAATTGTGCCTGATCTTAAGGGAAAACAGCCTTTCGCCATTACAAACATTGAGATGTTTAACGACCGCTGCCATTGGGCTGAGTCTGACTTGGGTTCCAAGATTTTGAATCTTACAGGAGCAGACAGCTTCATCTGTCTCCTGAGGAGCAGCTGGTAGATCGGAATTAACCACCTTGGCATTAGCAGCCAGCACAGCCCACTGCTCCACTGGGAGGCCTCAGTATGCTGCTAAAACTCAAAAAAGACCAAACCAATTGCCACCGAGTGGATTCCAGCTCATAGCGCCCCTGCAGCACAAAACAGAACTGCCCCTGTGGGTTTCTGTCTGATAAAAAGTCCCATCGTTCTCCCTTGAGCTGCTGGTGGGCTCAAACTGCAGACCTTTTTGGTTAGCCCAACCTGTAGCCCGCTATGCCAAGAGGTCCCCTCAGTGTGATGTGAGCTGTGGTTTTAAAAAAGTAGATTCCCTTTATCAGGTTGAGTCCCTTTTATACCTAGTTTGGTGGGTGTTTATGATAAGACATCTTTGGATTTTTGTTAAATGATCTTCTTCGATTTTGATGATTGTGTTGGCTTTGTACTTTATTCTAGCCATATGGTCCATTACTTTAACTCAGGAGGCCTGGTGTCCAGGGGATTGAGCAGTGGACTGTTCACCACGAAGTCACTGGTACAAACTCACCGGGCATTCCAGGAGAAAGAGGAGTCAGTCAGCTTCTGTCAAGATTTATAGCCCCAGAAATCTTTCCTATAGGATCAATCGCTACGAGTCAGACCGACTCCATGCCAGTGGTTACGAAGTTCATTGATTTTTAGACGATGATTCTACCTTGCAATCCCACGGGACATAGAAATCCTTTTATATGCGGTGGGTTCAGTTTGATAGCATTTTGTTAAGGATTATTTTCTCTACACTCATAAAGTATGTTACTTTTCTTATGTTGTCTAGTTTGGGTATTTATCAGGACAATATTGGCCTTGCAGAATGAGTTTGCAAACACCGATACTTAATTCCATATAACATCTTTGTGTCCCATCAGACACGGGGCTAGTGATTCAATCTAACTTGGCTGCTACGGTCACTCCAGAATAGTGCTTAATAAGCTAGCTGAATGAACGAACGACGGCAGAGAGGCTGCTGTTCTTGGTGGTTCTGACTCACAGCAACCCTGCGGTCTACAGGACTAAACACCGGCTGATCCTGTGCTCGCCTCACCATCACCATGTCTGCGATGCATAATCTACATGACTCCCCAGACTCTAAATGAAGATAAGGCTAATTCTACCACATAGCTGGACAACCTTGTTCTTTCTTACTGAGGCCAAATGAGTGCATCTCCTTACGTCTTTCAGCCTTAGCCTGTACTGCATTTGTTTTATAATTAAAATATACCATTTGATGCCGTCACATCTTCAGTCATTTGAAAGAGAAAGTCAACGATGTCATTCATTGCCATTGCCTGGCCCCACTCATGGCAGCTCCTGTCCAGTCCCGTGCCATCCACTGCAGCTGCGCTGTTGGGGTGCTTATTTGCACTGGCTGGTTTTCAGGGGGAAGGGGGCCTGGAGGTATAGTGGTTACACATTGGGCTGTGCTTTGCAAGGTCAGCAGTTTGAACCCACCAGGTGCAGAAAGATGAGGCTTTCTACTCCCGTAGTTACAGTCTCGGAAACCCACAGAGGCAGTTCTACCCTGTCCGGTAGGGACAGTAGGAGTCGGCAGCGACTCAATGGCCACCCGTTTGGTTTGGTTTTCGGCGGTACGTATGCCAAATTCCCCTTGGCTAAATCTATTCCTCTGTCGGAGAATTCTAAAACATCAACTGACTCAGAAGGGAAAATGTAGCCATTTCGCTAATTGCCTTTTTTGTTTAGAGCAGTGGTTCTCACCTTCCTAATGCTGGGACCCTTTAATACAGTTCCTCATACTGTGGTGACCCCCAACTATAAATTATTTTTGTTGCTACTTCATAACTGGCATTTTGCTACTGTATGAATCGGGCAACCCCTGGGAAAGGGTCGTTCGCCCTCCAAAGGGTCGCGACCCACAGGTTGAGAACTGCTGGTTTAGTGGTTTAGCAGTTCTCTTCTTCACCATGTTGTCCAGGACGAAAGTGCAGACTCACGGCCACCGTTCGGAAGAATGTGCTGTGGAGAAGTTAAGCGACACTGACAAGCCTTTATATCCATATCTTTATTTGAACAATTGTCTATCATAGCTAGGAGAGAACAGCGTCAATGGCACACATTTACTCGTACGACATGAGGCATCTACAAATTTGGAGCAGAAATGTCATCTGATTTTGTTTTGGATTTCATCTTAGCACTAGCTGATATCTAGTGAAAACCTGTATTTCCAAGGCCTTTATTTCTGTTGATCTGAGGCGATTAGTCAGGGTTTTGTCCAAACTTCCTTGAAGGTAAGCTGTAATGGGCACAACAGAAAACTAGAGTTGGCTTGATAGTGGCTTGCACTTCTCAGCACTTCTGCTTTTTTGATGGATGACTCTCTCCTAAGAACTTCTCACAGAACAACTGCACCACCACACGGGTTCTATGCACAGATCCAAGTGAAATTCCTTCTCCAGATTCAACAAGGGAAAACAGGCTGAAAAACTGTAACATTCAGTTTCCTTGTAGGTTATTTCACAGCGAAATTATGTTAAGTACAAAATATCACACGCTAAATGGTGTGAGCCCATTTCTCTGCAACATTGTTAAAGCAATTTAACAACAACAACAAACCCCAATAAGGATCAAGGAGCTCACAAAAATACATAAGAGGAATCACAAATTACAACATATATATCCACAGTTAAAGGAAAGCCAAAAACCAAACTCCATTTGTAGGGGCAACAATTAAGTGGATCGAGTGATTTAGAGAATCTGAAATGTGGGCTAATTTTTTAACACATGGTGATATTATATTTGAAGCTACTGACTTTTAAAAATACATTCAAAGTCTACTGAACTATGAAGGATTCAATGACATATACCAGTTTCAATTCAAAAAGCATGTTTCCTTTCTATTATAATATTATGGGAATGTTAGTCATTGTCAGACTCTAATGATGCCCTTTAGAGTAAGTTAATGAACATTTTAGCTACACCAAATTATAAAATACATTTTAGCAGACATTTTACCCAGTACTTTGCAGTGAGAAAGTGGATTGTGATTCCAGGTTGATTTGTTTAATACAAGAGGTTAGAACTTACAGCACTCAACCTTTTTTGTAGTCAAAGTTCTTATTCTTTCTAAAAGAATGCCCGTGAAAGGTTCTAGAGCAGCGGTTCTCAATCTGTGGGTCGTGACCCCTTTGGGGGTTGAACGACCCTTTCACAGGGGTCGCCCAATTCATAACATTAGCAAAATGACAGTTAGGAAGTAGCAACGGAAATAATTTCATGGTTGGGGGGTCACCACAACCTGAGGAACTGTATGAAAGGGTCCTGGCATTAGGAAGGTTGAGAACCACTGCTCTAGTCATACCTTCTATCAAAGATGGGTTAGTAGAAAAGAGGATACTGAAATATTACCAGTTATCTAACCGATCTAATGTTTCTTGCAGGTGTTTATTTGCTTACTTGGGGCAGATATCCCACTGAGTCAGGAACATGCTCTCACGTGGCATCTCATTGGTTTGGCCATTGGTGCTGCCCCTACTGCTGTTCCTTGTTTGCAAATAACAGAAAGCAGAAATAACAGGAGGGAGTGTGGGTCGTGCAAGAAGGAAGAAAGGGGCTGGTGGTGGGAGAGACGATATCCAACAAAAACCCTCACAACCCTGTAAGACACAGAGCAAGATTTCCTCTTCAGGCAAGAGATCCTTTGCAAAGAGAAAGCTCCAGAGAACTTAAGGCAGCTCTAGAAGGGAAGGGAGCAGGGGTTAAGGCGGCCCTCACAGCACTGCCTGAGAACAAACCACAACGCACTTATCCATGAACATAGGCCACAACACCACACAGCACATCTAGCGCAAACACTGCAGGCATGCACACGTTGCAATGTACAACCCCATGCTGATTTGGACTGGGTTGGCCTAGTGGACGGCCTCAGGAGGTACCTAGTGGCCTGGGCTACTCTGTGTTGAGGCCCTCGATCAGGGAAGGTGGCCAAGCCTGAATATCCCAGAGTCTGGCCAGCTCACCTGGTAACTCTCAAAGGGGCTCTGGGGAATGTGTAGGGAAGCTTTCACTGCTTCCTGTCTCTTCGGTTGAGACTGCCTGACACCGAATTAACATCCTACACACAGAGCATCGTGTGGACCTTCCAAGGGTCCAGACTCATCACAACCAGTTACTCTGACAGAAAAGAAAACCACCTGTGTCTGGGCCTTCATCCATCAGAACAAATCATACGGTACGCTACCCTTGCTCAGTCCCATGTCGGATGAAAACCAGGGAGCACCCCTTGCTGACCCTGCAGGACCCCACTAGTACCAGGAAGAGAATGCCGCCTCACCATGGCCATGTTTTAATCTCCTGCTTCTCATCTGCTCGCACTGCCTGCCCCCCACCCCACCCCCCATGGCTTTGGGCAAGTGGGAAGTTCAGGACTGTGCAACATCAGGTAGTTCTCGCTCATTGTCATCTGCCGGTCCTACCCTATCTACTGCTGCGAAGAAGAAATGAGGTAACAGAGAAAGAGCATCGAAGTCAAGCGCGTCTGGACATAAGGTGTGGTTTCTGTGTGACTTTCAACAGGAGAAATGAAGGGTCACTCACGCACTGTTTGCTTTCTGCTTTATCCAAAACAGCCCCGAATACCCAGAGGGTCTTGGCATATGCCTCCTGGGGAACGTGTGTGTGAGACAGAGAGAGAGAGAGAGAGAGAGACTGGAGACTGACTGAACACTACAAGGACTTCTCAGGATGATGGGGGCAGGTGCCCCTTTACCTAGGGTGACCAAGAAAGATATTTCTCACAAAAATCACTACATCGGAATTCAAATAAAGTGACGTATCTTCAGTCTTCCTCGCTATGTTAATAAAAAAAATCTGACCCATATTACCGATAAGTACTTACCAAGTAGGCATCAACTCTTATTAGTCATTGTAATGACAAAGCAAATCATCCAAACTGGCCCATGTCCCCTATCAACTGGCTTTGGAACATATTTTTGTTACTTGTTGAAAAAAAGTGTCGGGTAACATGGGGAGTTCCCGAGACTTCCAGTGTAGCAGGAAGCTACACTGTGTGAATCTGATCTCGGCCTCACCTCCCCCACCTCTCCTTAGTTACTTTTAGGCAAGGGGCCCTGCTTCCAAATTTCAGCTTTGCCTTCCTAGAGTGTGCAGAGAGGAGGTCTGGGGAACAAGACAATCAAGAAAGGGCTCGTAAGACAGGGATCTGCTGCGGGTTTGCATCTCTTCCCCTGAATCTCTGTGGTGCAGCAGAGAGGAATGAGGAAGAAGCAGAATAGGGATCATGTCACGGGTGTTTTGCAGAGAATGGGGAGAACTTGTGCAAAGATTGGCTGGCAGGTACGACAGTAGGCAGGCCAGCAGGGCACTGAGAATAAACAGCACCCACCTGCCTTCAAAGAGCAGCACGTGGGGGGCTCTGTGATTCAGCTGCGGGGCGAGGAAGAGGACTGGGTGCAGAGAGCTGGAGGAAGGTGGTAGAGCTGGGTCGAAAGCTGGGCAGAAGGAAACGTGGGCAGTGCTCCGCCTGGCCCAAGGATCCCAGAGCGAGCAGCGCATCATTGCATCCTCCAGGAAGCAGTGCACAGTCACTCGCTGCCTCCTTAGTCCCAGGGCTGCAAGCTAGTCACGTGACAACGCACCTTTTCCAGGTTACTGGGAAATTAATGAAGCTGCAGTTCGAGGCAGGCCTTGGAGGAAGTGGGAACCCTGGGATAGTAGAACCTTTGTGTTTAGAGTTGGCATGGGCACGAGTACAGAGCAGGGCTCTAGCATGCCACAGGGTGCCGAGGGAGCAGAAGGGAAGGCCCAGGCCCGAGAGGCTTCAGGGTATGATCTCTCTGTTGCATTGATGTCTTGAAGGCCCGATCTCCTAGACTGGACTAAGCTGGGGCAAGGGTCTTGGAGAGCTTCCACGTGTGAGGTGGGCAGCCTACATCAGGGTTGCACCCCCCTCCCCCCCTCTGTTTTTGCTAGCAGCTCCTTCATCCAATCCCCATCTCTGTTGTACTAGGGCCACATTCAGTAGTAACCGCAATTAGAAGCCTTAGTTAGAAGACTAATTGTTCCCTGAAAACCGCATTGCCAACCAGGGAAAAGGGAGACACGTTGAATCAGTTGTGTTTGGGGTTGATTTTGCAAATAAATAAATATAGTCAACAGAAGAGAGCAGTACATGATCCGGTAATAATCACCTACCAAATTAATGTTCAAATAATAAAAATATAGTAGGCCTCCTTAAAGGCATAAACGCAAATCATATCCACTTAAGTAAGGTTATGGCGACTAGATACCTGGGATTTTGTATTTTCAGAATCCCTGAACAGGTCCCAGAGACTGGGCTGTCCAGCAGAGGGAGCTCTGAAAGTGCAGCCTGCTGCTCTGGGATCCAAGTTCTGAGAGGGGAGGCTTTAGAGGGACAGGATCTCAAGAAGCAGCTGCTCAACCCTCTCATCTTAAAGACAAGGAAAATGAGGCCCAAATAAGGGAATAGGCAGTGTTTATCATCTAAGAATCTTTATCACAGGCCTGGAAGGGTTTGATTCTCCCGGAATATTGCACACGGCTAACACTTAAATGACATAAACCTATGATTGTAATTCTGATCCAGAGTTTCTAATGAAAACTAACGATTTGCTTTTGCACAACCTGATGATTTGTTGTATGAGACCCTGGGGGTGGGGCAGTCTGTTTAACTGGAATTTCAGAATGGAAACTTAACAGAATCTGGCTCTTAGGGAGCCAAATCCTCTGTAAAATTCAACAATCTTCTATATTTCATATATGTCTTCTTAAAGTATTTCTAATATGATGCTCTTTAAAGTATCTAGTAGTATCTGAGAACACTTATAGCCTACGAAAACGGAATCATAATTAAATATCTAGTCTACACCTTCATTTGCATAACCTGTAAGGATAATCAAGGTCTTCGGATTTGAATCATCAATGTTTCAATGATCCTTTCTAGAAGTGACAGATTGATTCTTAAATTAAGAAGAAGAAATAAAACCTGCTAAGATTGAGAATGTGCACTGCAGGAATCAAATCTGAAAATTAAAAAATAAGTCACTTCATAGAGCACTGTACCCTGATGTGATAGCCACCGGGGAAAATTAATGAGCGGATCACATAATGCATCCTGAATAAATAATGACATCTACAGTAGCCACTTTGTCTAATCAATCCTACCCCTAAAGGTCAAACCTTGTGTCAGGTGAGTACCACCCCGTCCAGTCAGTGTCTGCTACCACGTCTCCGGTTTCCTTGGCAGGTGAGCCGGTAGGTATTTGCACACAGTCCAGGTAAACTGTGATCTGATTGAATTGTAAACAGAGTCGGCACAGAAACGTTTTCTGCCTGATCGGAATGCCACTTACGTTCTCAAGACCACAGCACGTAGCAGCCATGGGAAACACTCAGAGAACTACCGTAGAGACAGACGGACAGCTACGCGACGGCTCTTTCGTATCTCTCTATAACAGCAACCCAAAGAAGGACGTTTCTTGACCAAGAACTTTACGTATTGCCCGTTTATTTCTTCACTCCAGTTTGACAGCGTCAAGAACGGACTCCTACCCGGAGGTGTGCTCAGTAGTGACCGCTCTTCCAGTTCTTCTGTTAAGCTCCATCACGGGTTCTGTTCAGACAACAGCTGATCGATGGAATTTAGGTTTTTGTCCCATTTAAATGCAATACTAAGGATCTAAAATAAATGCTGGCCGCTGAAGACACATTTTTCCTCCCGCCCTCTCCCTCCGACTTCCTTCCTTCCTTCACCTGTGTGTAAACTCGGAAGACCTAGCTGCTTAGGGCGGGGCGGTGCTAGAGAAGGTAGCACAACACAGGCCTTTCTCTTTCGTTCCCAGGTGAGCAAAGCCTTTTTCAAGAGATTTCCAGTTAAGACCCTTGCTGGGGAGATAATACGTGCTTTATCTTTAAAAATGTGTTTTCAGTAGCTGACCGGGAAGGAGGGGATCTTATTTCAGGCAAGCAACATATTGTCAATATTTCCCTAGACATCCATTTCAGACCCGTGAAATGAATCCCAGGCCCAGGCTGGTTGGAATCTGGATGGTTTCTAGTGCCAGGGAGGAAGGGTTAAACGGGAAGGTCACAGGAAAGGTATGTTTCGCATCCATGAGCAGCTGAGGAGAGTCTTTCCTGTCTCTCAAACGCACCTGGGAAGATTACAGAGAGAGACAAGCACGGCATCAGTTCTCTGACTCTACAAGGCTTTTTATTTTTCTGTCAAACATACTACCCGAAAAATCCCCGACGAGTAGAGAATGTTTCTCTTGGTTTTCAAAGCACTCAACTTTCCCAATAAGCTGTTATTTAAAAAGTTAACATATTATAAAAATAAGATAAACAAATCAAAGATTAAAAACATTACTTTTTAATCACTTAAAACATTTCCACTCAAAAGAGGGCATTGACGATGACGCTAAAAACAAAACAAAACAAAACAAAACAACAAACCTCACAGCCATTGAATCAATTTGGACTCATGGCCACCCTGCAGGACAGGGTAGAGCTGACCCTGTGAGGGTCCAACTGCTGCTCCATTAGGGTAGACATTTCACCCTTCTCTCAGCTGGTGGTTTTGGACTGCTGGTCCTGTGGTCTGTAGCCCAATTGGTAACCCAAAGGGGAAGGGGGAAGCGGAGGAACAGCTCTTACCTGTATAGTGCGAATAAATGATACGGAGACTCTTTCTTCAAACTCGTTGACCGGAGTGTACAAAAACAGCACTTTCACAATCTGTAAGAAAGGAGATGATCGCGGTTCTCAGTATATCAGCAAATGCGCCCGGAGAGCCAGTGATCTGGGGGGAGGGCCTGGGGTCTGCACACACATTCATCGGCTCTACGCAGGGAGAAGGGAGAGGGAGCTGGTCGGAGGGCAGGTTTACCTTTAATTACCTTAACTTTCATACGTATGTACTCTTTGTATGATTTATAAAGAGACATGAAATATTTTGGAGAATACCACACGAAACATGCCTCCACTCCCAATCGCCCGCCTCCCAAAGCAGCAATTGCCAACAGTGTCCTTAGTATTCATTTAGCTATTGTCTGTACAGCACACGTTCTGTTTTCCATATATGCTTTTGATGGCATTCTGCGATTGCTCATCTCTCTTCAAGTGGCACATTTCCAGCGAGAGTTAAAAATAAAGGAACTAAATAATATTTCTTTTAAATCATATTTTTACCCTTAGTATTCATTTAGCTATTGTCTGTACAGCACACGTTCTATTTTCCACATATGCTTTTGATGGCATTCTGCGATTGCTCATCTCTCTTCAAGTGGCACATTTCCAGCGAGAGTTAAAAAATAAAGGAACTAATTATTATTTCTTTTAAAACATATTTTTACAAAAGATAACTTATTATAAATAAATAATAACAAAGGCCTTTAAAATGAACCAATTCATTAGAGGCTAGGAAGGGCTTTAAAAGCCACTAAGAGACATAGTTTGGCCCTAGTGAAGGAGCAGTATTGTAATTTTTGCCTGGTGTCCAACTCTCATTGCTTTCTTAAACAATGTTCAGTCATACATTTTAAAATGGTGTAAGTGAATATTTTATGCATTTTAGTTTTAAAAGGTCTTTCTACACATGTATAATTTCCTTTTCTTAGTAGTATTTTTAAGTTCTATACCACTGAATTGATTAATGGTGTTCCTAGAACTACCAAATGGCCCACAGAGGTTATTTATATTAGTACCAAGAAACTGATAATGCTCCCTTAAACGAGAGCAGCCATGTTTGCAGACCACAGATGCGCAAATGCACTTTGAGCTCGCACTTAACTGCAGTCCTGCTCTGAGACCAATTCGGTCTCACAATGTGCCCTTGCTCCCTTCACGAGGGCAAGTAACACCCCTGCAGTGGGATGCCAGGATGATTAACAGGAACATCGATGATCAGAGCCAGATGGGAGCTGACAGGGAACTCTATATGAGCTTAAAATCAGAGCACCTGGTGTGTCGAAGGCTATGCACGACAGTACAAGTCCAGAACCCGTTACAGGGCGTCCACCTGGAAGAAGCCTTCAGGGAATTCCCTCGGTTAGCTGACCAAAGATGCGAACAGGCTTGTTCTCAGCGTGCACTGTCAAGTGGATCACTGCACTTCGGCGAAAATGTCACATTTTACCACTGGTTTCCCCGTTGGACCCATTTGTAACTTGTTCTACGTTTTGTTCTTTTCTGCTGTCTCCTGGATTGAGGGTTTCCTGTGTTTTATTCTGTTGTTGGGATCTGTTCTGTGTGGTTTTCTTCATATGAAATTCAAGACAGGAAAAGCTATAGGGACAATAACTAGATCGATACTTTCTCAGGGTTATGGCAAAGGAACTGGAAGGGAAATGGAAGCCAATAATAAGGGATACAAGAATTCACACAATGCTCTAAAACGGATTGTGGAGATGAATGCACGGCCTTTTCAATATATTTAAACCACTGACTCCTATGGTATGTGAATTATATGGCAATAAAATTATTTAAGAAGAACAAAGTATCATAGAGAGACCCAGAGTGGTACAGATCAGACATCCAATAAACAAATGTTTGAATTTTTTAAAACATCAAATCATTTTTTGGGGATAAAATCATTATATCTAATTAAATCATTGTTAAAATAAGGTAGAAAGATATTTCCATTTTTTTAAGGCATAGTCAGATGTGACCATTTAACTTAAAATAGAAAAAAATTTAATTAAATTGGACAGTGCTGATCTAGTAGCAAAGATGAAATCAAACCCCAGAGAGATGTGGACTAGAAAGTGGGAATGTTTATCATGCCGGTGAGCAATTATTGAAATCAAGAGCAAGTATTAGGAGTTTAAAGATGTAGGACCTTTGTGAAATAAAATTCGCCAAATGAATTATATTCTAACTTTCCATGGTTGTGGAAATCGCAAGAGGTGGGATTTAAAATTATAACACAGTAACGTAATTTTGCTGTATTACTAAGAATTAAGTAACTAGAAGTTCAGCATTTTGAAGCTGCAAATCTTGCATCTGACTCTACTGATTTGGGTTCTGATTGCAATACGGGGCACACCTGGAGAGCTCTAGGTTCTAAGATACGGGACAAATATTAAAGAAGTCCAGCAATCAACAGAAAATAACCCGGCAAAAGAAAACAAAAAAGGGGCTCATCCGTGCCTTCGTGCCTGGTCCTGCTTCGCGCTGTTGCCCTCGTCTTCCAAGGATTCCGCGCCTCAAATGCTGGGCATCCTTCAGCGTCTAGCTGGCTTTGCCCAGATCCTTCTCTGAACCGAGTCAGGTATCACGCCTGAGTTGCCTCACACCGCTTCCTCTACTCTAGAACTTGCCAGACCGAATGTGATGCACCACCTAGGCCCAGCTCTGTCTTCCCCACTAGCCTGTATGCGCCTTAAAGGCAGGGATTGCTCCTTATTGAAGTATCTCACTGAGCAACACTTGGGGCTTGGACATAAGACCCCCATCCGGTGTTTTATGGAAAGGAAACAAGGATTATCTGTCTTTGAAAAAGAGAAGCCTCAAGAATCATGCAGTTTTCAAATAACACAGCACGTTGTTGTTGTTTGATAGGACAGACACTTTAGGTACCCCACCTCATGCAAGCGGGGAGTTTTCTCTGTTCGTGGATGTAGCTCAGAGCCTGGGACATGACCAAACACTGTGGGCCCTCAATCTCTATGGGTGGAGCATGGAAGAAACAGATGACTGCAAGTAGCATGGAATGTGTGACATTCTGGACAACTCTCCAGTCTTCAGATCTGCAGAGGCCTACCGGCTTCTCCGCCACAGAGGAAGTCAAGTTAGTACAAAGGTAATAAGTACAGCGCCCCTTGACGATGCCAGCGATCAGGTGTGCTAACTGCTGACCCATTCCCCCTAGGCCATGGCTTTACCTGGGCAGTCGTTAGGGCATTGCACATGGAACAAATGGCTTCTGCGTCTTCATCGGTCTTCTTCTTCACTTGCAAAAGCTGAGCAGCTTGGATGAGCGGCTCCAGGGTTTCTTTCGCCCCGCTGTTCACCAGATTCTTGTCACGCAGCCATTCTTCCAGCTGGCTGACATTGTACCTGTGCCAAGCAGAGAGAGTCGGCGAGAGGAAGAATACCAATGTGCTGAACATTGTCAAAATGTCTTAATTTGGGGGGGCATGGCCTTGTCAGGATGTTATGCTAAAGTGACAGGCAGTATTTTTGTTCAATTCCCTTAAATCTCATCAGCTATGCTTGAAACTGTCCCATTATACATAGTTTAGAGGCTTATCATCATAATTATGTAAGATTAAATGGCTCGAGAATATTCTTTCACGGAAGGACCTGACACGGAGTCACCGTAACACGCAGTATGAAATAAAGCTTGCTCTTAAGCCAAACAGAGCACGCCATGTGGCTGTGCCCTGGTGGATCCGCCCACCAGGACACACTTCATAACATCTCGCTGCTTGAGAGACGAGTTCTTTTTGATCGGTGAGGATCGATAAGCCTTGACGTGCTTTCTCTTCCTTATGGCAAAGGCCAAGTCAGTGAACGGAAACATCGGCTGCCCCACGTGGACCTCGGGCCCACGCTCTGCCTGGGGAGGAGCCCGGCAGCGGAGAGCCTGGCCCGGGACAGCTCCGGAATGGAAGTAGAGGAAGACAACTGAGGAGAGGGCCTTGAAAGACAGACAGACAGACAGACAGACAGACAGACACACAGCGAGACCAAGAAACCGTGCTGAGGTCTCACGAGCTGACCAATCCAGTGAGCAAACCCAAACCCACTGCCTTCAAGTCGATTTAAACTCACACATATTTGAGGTTAAATACTTACAGGAGCAGACAGCCTCGTCTTGCTCCGGAGGAGCAGCTGGTGGGTTTAAACCACCAACCTCACATTTAATAGCTTAGTACTTGTACACGGCACCACCAAACCAACCACACCGAACCAAACTCACTGCCATCGAGTTCATTTTGACTCTACAGGACAGGGTAGAACCGCCCCTGTGGGTTTCCGACTCTGACTCTTTATGGAACTGGAAAGTCTCATCTTTCTTCCACGGAGCGGCTGGTGGTTTTGAACTGCTGGCCTTGTCGTAACTAA
>NW_022103905.1:10599958-10613767 GCF_000313985.2 Echinops telfairi
CTCCTGGCGATTATTCTAGCTGTTTTAAATGAAGTATTTGCAAAAATAAAATGATAAATGATCATAATGAGGTTATGCTTGGGAGGAGGAGTCGGGCAGGCAACTGAGTACAGCAGCAGTGCCACCCCCCACCCCAGCTGCTCTGTGGGAGAGATAGGGCTTTCTACTTCTGTCAGGAGTCACCATCTCAGAAACCCACAGGAGCAGGTCCACCTTGTCCTTTAGGGTCACTGTCAGTCAAAAAGGGGCTTGATTGTCATTGAGTTTGGTTTGGTTTACTGAGAAAAAAAACCAGAGAGGGCATATTTTAAGTGCTAGTTAAGCAGGGATTAACTTCGTTCTTATTGCCATAGGTACAAAGAGTCATTCTGTCACGATGTACTAGGCATTGTGATAGTTTGATGTTTGGCTACTTGATAACCTGCAGCACCCAAAGGCGGGAAGCAGTTATCCCAGTGCATTTTCCCGCCACCGGCACAAGTCTGCTTCTCAGGGGTGCAAGGTTTCCCACCGAGCAAAGAGAAGAGCCCATTGGCAGGCCCGGGCAAGGAGTAACTGCCGAAAAGAGCTAGAGGGGCCCTGTCAGGACCAGAGAAAGTGACGCCAAGCCAGGTCTTCCTCCGCTGCCGGGCAGTGGACTGCAGGTGCACTGACGTGCAGCCAGTAGCCGGCTGTCCGCCCCCCGAGGCCGGCAGGGGGGCGGACACTGGCTCACCTGATCTGCATGCCTTTGCTCCAGGAGCACATGTCCTTCCGCAGAAGCAGGTTGTTCAGGGTGATGGCCCCCACGATGTAGAACATCTGCTTGACCACCTGCTTGATCAGCTCGGGGTCCATGCCGTGCTGGCACATGACCGAGTGGAAGGAGCCGAGCTGCTGGAGGATGGAGTCCAGTGTGTAGGCGCCCTCGTCCGCGATGCTCGAGGTCCGCTTCCGCAGCCCCGTGGGCTTCACGCCGGACATGCCCTGAATCGTCTCGTGCTCCAGCATGCCTGAGACTGAGGAGAGGTCCACGGTTAAAGCCCGTTGTCATGTGCGCGCACGGCCACCCTCACCTACACACATACATCCGGAGTCTCGGAAAATAGGGGACCGATAGGGGACGAGGCATGTCACAGGATGAGGGCTTCTGGATTTTAAATAGGAGTGAAGGAATGACTCTTACGTAGGAAAGTCACTACGAAATGCAAAGTATGCATTTGGTGGAGTTTCCACAACAAGAGGTCTTTCAATAGCACACATATGGTGTCTTAGTTGGGGTTTTGAGAGAGGTGCATCAAAGGTATTTGGACCCCAGAGACAGACCCATCAAAGAGCAAGAAGGGCAAGATCCTGAGAGTGGACAGGTCTTGGGAGAGCACATGAGTGTGGCCTGGTGATCGGGCTCCCGTCCTAGGCTCCCCCCTGGCAGTTGGCTTTGGGCTAGCTTCAGCCTCCCAGGAATCGGCCTTCGCATCTGTGGCCCAGCTGCTGCTCCTCTGCTGTGTGCCCACAGCATGTGGGCAAGGCCCCTTGTAGGATGCTTTCAGGATGCCCACTGCTGGCAGAGCAGGAGTCATGCCCAACTCACGGTCCTAATCCTGAACGCCACGTCCATGGAACGTCACACTGGCTTTGTCCTCGTGGTTGTTGTCATGACTACTGTGAAGTGACTGGGAGATGGTGGTAGGGGTTTAGGATGGGCTGTTTGAATGAGCCTTGGTAGCACAATGGTTACGAGATGAGCTGTGATCCAAAAGGTCCACAGTTTGAAACCACCAGCCTCTCTGATGGGCCTTTTTATTGCCATAAACATACAGACCAGGGAAGCTCCGCGGCAGTTCTACCCTGCCCTGTAGGGTCACTGAGAGTCGGCATCGGTTCAGTGGCAATGAGATGAGATCTGAGAGGTAAGAGTCTTGTTTAGATGTTGAAAATGCACGTGCGGGTGCACGCATGCGTGTGTGTGTGTGTGTGTGTGTGTGTGTGTGTGTGTCCAGAAGAAGAAAGATCAGCTGACGCTGGCCTGCTTTACACCTGTGTTCCTGCTTGCATTTTGCTGACGTGTATTGCTTTAAATTCATCTGGGGGAGACAATGTTTTAAAAAGCATCGCCATCTCCTCCAGCTTTTCACGTTCTTCCTTGTTTAATTGTGGGTCTAGGATGGGCAATGAAACACTGCGAGCCCACAGGAGGGAAATGATGATGTTGTGGGGTGCACCGGGCTGGGGTTGGGAAAGGGTGGCTGGGAAGGTAAGGGGTTGGGATTAGCATGAAGAGCCTGCTGATAATTTGCCTGATCATAAGAAATTGGTAACTTAAAAAAAATGTTTCTTTTAACTCAATGTATTCCGAATTAACAGCCTGCAGTGTGGCTCTGCCAACAACCCCCCATCTCATACGTCTGACCTCCTTTCACATGCACGTTCTGACCTCCTTTCACATTCACTGCATGGGCGGATCATACAGTACATAAATTAACACCCAGAGCAAGTGCACGCATTTCGGGAGAGGCGCGTGGCGTCACACAATTAGCTGAGCACACAGATAGTCACATCGACCCCGCAGGCGCGCAGCAGCTGTCCTGAACATAGGGCTCGGCTCCGTTAGCCAAATTGCCTTGAGCCATTCCCAGCGTGGAGCATCTTCTCCACAGATGGGCCTGGAGAGCTGCTTCCGGGAAGGCGGTGGCCAGGCACACCTATGGAGCCGAAGTGCCGACCGACCCAGCAACAGGTCTGTTTTGCTTCGTTTTCTCCGGCAGCTAGTTCACTCTAGGGCACAGTGCACACATTCCTAACCCCACAGTTTACATGGGGGCCGAGGAAGCAGCCGTGAAGCGATCAAATGATGCATTGCACAGGGTAAATCTGCGGCCCAGGACCTCCTTAAGCAAGGGGGTGACTTGGAGGACTAAGGTGTGCCGGACCCCAGCCAGAGCATTCTTCAGTCACCTCATCTGCAGGAGGAAGTTGCGCACTCACTCCGAAAGACGTAAGGAGAATAGGCGCTTCTGAAAGGGAAGGGCACTGACAGTCCCGCGGGCCGTCGGAGAACCAACAACTCTGACTTGGGAAGCACAGCCAGAATGCTCCTTGAAGGAAAGGAAGGTGAGGCTCAGGCCTGGGAATTCGGACGCGCTGTCAGGAAAGACCAGTCCTTAGAACAGGAGGGGCAGCCGACAAGAGGAAGAGCCTCGGCAAGACAGATGGACACGCGGCTGCAACACCGGGCCCCACCACGTGAGGGCGGTGCAGGACCGGGCGGGCTCCCTTGGGCTGTGCCCACGGTCGCCATGGCACCTGAGGACAACAACTTCCACAACAGGAAGCCTACGCTAGTGCCCTCCCAGAGACCACAGTTAAAAATGAAATGCCGCTTCTCCAAAGCATTCCCTTCAATAAACTCACTCATTCTGTTCAAACCTTTAAAAAAAGGAAAAAAAGGAGTGCGATCCGCTGCGGAGCATAAAGCACAGCCTAATCTGAAAATAGGGGCCTCCTTGTGGCATAGTGGTGGTGCACTGGGTTGCTAACTACAAGGCCAGCAGTTGGAAACTACCAAGTGTCCGTGGGACAGTGAGAAGGCTTTCTACTGCCGTAAGGCGTTCCAGTGTGGGAACCCCCATGGGCAGTTCTAGGCGGTTGCTAGAAGGGTCGCTAAGCATCAGAATCGACTCAGTGGTGGTGGGTTTGATACAGGAGGGAGGCACGTGGAAGTTGAGATTTTGATGCATCCCCTGTTGGTCATGCCTGAGTTTCTGGGAGTTCTCAGCAGCTTTTAGGCCCATCTTCCACCCGAGTTCCCTTAATACTTTATGTTGTCCAGCATGAAACCAAACACAAACCCATAGCCATTGAGTTAATTCCAGCTCCCCGTGAAATAGAGCAGAACTGCTCCACAGGGTCTCCCCAAACTGGAAATCTTTATGGAGCCTCATCTTTCCCCTGAGGAGCAGCCGGTGGGTTTGAACCACTGACCTTGCGGTTCGCACTCCAATGCATAACCCACTGCACCACCCTGGCTCCTCCCTATGGGAATACATTGGCTCCGCAAACATGTGCTGCTGGAGGCCCTTTCCCATGGGCAGACTGCAGCGCGTCAGGGCCATGGGCTTACCAATCATCGGCTGCAGGATGTTCTCTAACACCCTCACGAGCTGCTGGTAGATCTGAATGGCCAGGTCACTCAGCACCTGCCGGTACTCAGCCAGGTCGAAATTGGTGAGGCAGTGTTCGTTCTGGCGAGACGTGTTGTGCTTCATAAAGCCCTAGGGTCGTAAGGCAGAGTTAAGAAGGCTAGGCGTGAGCCGAGCGAGCGTCTCTCCCGTTGAACACTCTTCAGGTTGATCCACCACCCCGTGCTCTTTCCAAATCTCTCCAAGGAGGGTGAAGTTTGTTCTCTGTCTTTCCCCGTTAGGAACCTCCCTGAGCCAGGTCTCTGCCAACACCTCTTACTAAAGGCTCCTCCCGTCCGGTGTTCCCAGACCACCCAACTCCCACAGCAACGCCAGGAGAGACACCCTCAAATGCTGGCGTCCGTCAGAGATTCCCCTTCCACTCCCTACTACCTTTCAGTCATACCTGAACTTCCCAAGCTAGGGCTTGAGCCTTTTCTAATAGCGATGACAAGAAACAAGCTGGGGAAACTTAACTAAGAAATCCCCAACACACACACATACACACACCCAAAAAACAAAAACAAAACACACAAAAAACTCTAAACCAAACAAACAAAACGAATGAATGCTTTTACTTATGAACCGGCAGGTTTACAGACAAACATGAAATGATCTGCTGTACTAATGCCTTCACCTCAGCCTTTAAATAGTCTACAGTGAACCCTCACCACTTCACGCTCCGACTTCCGCGGCTTCACTCTATCGCGGTTTTTGCGTAACAGCGCATGCTCTGTCATTACTGCCACTGATTGGCTCATACTGTACACGCTTGATGCCATAAATAATATAATAAATAATAAATGACAATTGTAACATCCAAAATGTTTTACTGTATTTTCCCTTTTTCGTTTAATAAATTGGGTAATATGAGTGTAATAGTGACTAAAGGGTGTTTTTTCATGTCCTCTATGCTCTAACTACGAAAATATTTGATTTACAAATAAGGAATCCTACTTCGTGGAATTTCATTTATCACGGTAGGGTCTAGAACTGATTGACCGCGATAAACGAGGGTTCACTGTAGTTCATAAAAAACTGTGCCCCAACTGATGTGTGTGTGGATTGGGATAACAGTTGTATGAGCCCCTAATAAAATGTTAAAAAAAAAAAAAAAGAACACTGAATGCAAGAACATTAAATAAACAAAAAAGGAAACTAAAATCAGATATTACTAAACTTTGTCTTCAAATGGAAATACCTATCTGATCTATGTTGGCTTTTAGCTTTGTTTCTGTTTCTATTTAATTAGGAATAAAATAAAATAAATTGAATGATTAAAAAAAAAAAAAAACTGTGCCCAAGGGGCATAATCATCTTAAAATAGAGCAAGTTCTCCAAAGATTGGCAAGCTAATCAAACACTCACTACACGTCATGGGATCCACACCTAAATTTGAGTCGGAATCCTTTGGGCAGTGTGTTAAAAATAGAGAGCCCTTTTACCCAGTCACTCGGCACTTTAACACTGTTAATTTCACACTGCCTGATAGAAGCTTATATGATGGATTCTGCCTATATATAAGCATCTGCCGCCCTACAACCTACTCAATGTCCTGACAGGACATCCATCCTTGGCGGTCCCATGGGGATTCTGGTCTGCTAGCCCTGTCTGCTCAGGGACTCCACCTTGCTGCCTTTGCATTTCTCGTTTGCCAGGACAGTCCTTTCCCCCATAAGCTGGGCACTCAGCTTCTCTGCCTGCCTGTGCTGAGTTCGGGGAAGGCAGACAGAGTAGGGGCTCGGACTCAGCGGCAGACAGACTCAGAATCTGCACTTTCTGGCTCAGTCGCTTTGGGAAAATTGATAGACACTGTTGAGCTTCAATTGTCTCATTTGTAAAACCGGGCTAATGAGTCCTACTTCACAGAGACGTGGTAAGAATTAAATGGCAAATTTGTGTACTAAATGCTGTTAGGCACATACCGAGCCAATATAAAGTCATTACTAACGTTCTACATCATTTTTGAAGTCTATTAAACCACTGATGAAGACACTATGACAAACACAATCAATAAAGATTTTGGGGGAAATCAATCTCCCAAAAGATCACCTTTAACACAGGTGGCAAGCCTAAATCAATTCGTTTCTTCAAATTGGGTCAGTATTTCTGGACTGTTATTTTGTTAAGCCCACTTCATCATAGTGACCCACAGCTTCACTCCGTCACTTCTCAGTGACCAGTGTCCACCTCCTCTCTCCTGCAGGTCCGCAGTACACAGATTCACAGAGGCAAAGCGCTGTTTCTCCCCACTCCGCAGTGACGGCGGAGAAAATGGAGATCGAACGGAGCTATGGACTTTGATGCCACCTCTGAGCTAGGGTCACTGAAATAGGAAACAGTTCAACCTCTCAGCATGTGGCCCCTGTCCTAAAACAGGGCAGGGGAAGTGCAGAATGCGGGCTGAGGCGCAGGGTCTTCTCACCTCTTCTCCGCTGTACTGCTTCAAGCAGTGCAGAAATCGGCAGGTGTTGGAAAGCCAGAAGGAGACAGTCTCAAAATCGTCCCCTCGTTTCTGAAACAGAGAGTAAGTCGAAATTTGCTTTTTTTCCTTAGGGAAATAAAATGAAGAAGACGAAGAAAAAACTCTAAACAGACACCAAAAGCCCATTCTGTCGGCCGCCCTTGGAAACCCTCGCAAAAATAAATCACACGGCAGGTGCAAAAGGCACCTCGTTGCGGACAGAACTCCAGGCACCGGGCTCGTGGTTTGTTTGCTCGCTATTTTGCTGGGCATCCGGTCTCTTGCCAGTAGACAAGTGATACCCACTCATTCGGTTGATGTTAATTTCCCTTTAAGTGGAAAAAAAAAATCACCAAGACTCCGCTCATCTAAACTCAGAAATGCTTGCCACTCACTAGGGGCGTAGCCCAGAGGAAGCGACTTACCATCCCTGCGCCTCGGGGTCTTCTGCTGAACAATAGGGTAAGACACGTGGCCTCCATGACAGAAGTCCTATACGAGCTGACTGAAATACTACGCAATATAATTTATTTGTGTCAGCGAGGGAGTTTTTTGTTTTTTTAATTTAAGAAAAATAGTAAGGGAACCAAGGGGGAGGGGAAAAAAAGGTCATTTTCAGTGATTAAAAAAGAAACCTAAAAACTGAATGCCGATTAGAGTCACTACATTAAATTTGCCACAATAATGCTTTTTACAGTGAACAAACTAAATTTGGTCAAAATTATACATCAATTTTATTTTTTTCTTATGTCGGAGGGAAAGCCGTTAGGATCCATGCAAAGCTATCTAAATAAAAATGACTTGCTGGTTATAAAAACGATCACGCATTTTCTATATACAGTTGGCTGTGTCTGCTGCTTTCCAGGCCAGGTGAGGAAAATCTGTCGCTAAAACCAAAACAGGGATGCAAGACACCAAGCCCCTCCAGCCAAATGCACGTTCTAAGTGGTGCCAGAGCCGTGCTGAGAACGGTCTAGGAGTCATGGCTTTTAAGTCTTGAGACAAGTTAGCCCAATGATCCCACCACATCGATGCCGTCTTCAACGAAGATCAGAGCGGGGAAAACTCGACGCTTTGGTTTTTCTTGTCTTTTGGGGTAGGAGTTGACTTCAGAGGTCACAAAACGTACACGTTAAGTGCACTATAGCATTAAAACATAAAAAATTGAACCAGTTCATTGGGAAGACGCCCATCCGCTTTTACTGGCAAAGTATCAGAAACACTGTGGTTTAGTCGCGGCCCGTGCAGTGCAGTTACACAGAGCGTGTGCCTGCACAACAGGACTGACTGCGAACCAGCACTTAGGGAAAGTTCACGGAAGGCCTCAGAGGGAGGCAGCCTACTGGGCATAGCCACCCAGCTCTCCACCTAGCTCCAGCCTCAAGGTTCGCCTGGGGTGGGCTCCCGAGCACACGTTAGCTCAGCTCCTCGCAGAAACACTCGGGTGGCAACGAAGCACCACACTCCTTCGCTGTGCTAAGCGTCACAAGGTGGATTATGCAGCATGACTCAGCGATGGTGTGGGCTCTTCTGCTCTGTTAGATAACGGGCCTCTTTCCTTGAAGACCCGTGTTTTGTTTTTCACGTGGTACCAGGCACTTCCGGTAACAAGGAACATTTGGGGGGGAGCTGGAGAAGAATACGGAGCACAGATGGAAGAAAGACGTTCCGGGTTTGATCAGCCATTCCTTTTCCTGTGAATGGGCTCCAGGAGGCTGCCTGGTTTATGGGGCCCGTCTACTATTTACTGTGATGACACCATGTTCCCTATAGATTGCTGACACTGACTCCTCTGAATAGTTTTCATTCTGATTCAGGCAGAACCCCAAAGCAGATGACTTCTGTCTGTGAAGGAACAATTCGCTTTATAATTCAGGGCAAGGATACCTGATTCATCTTGATTTCTGTTCAATTGGGACCCTGTATTGAAAGCAGGCAAATATTCACGTTGCAAGGCACATGCGGCTCACACAGGACGTTATTAGCTAAGACGGGAAACTTTCGTCTAAGAATGGAAAACCCTGTATCTGTACAGATCCCATCACCATTAATCGTCACTACGAGGATTCCGTTGACCGTGAACTGACCTTCAATACTTTTTTGATGCTGTTAATTGTTGATGTCAGCAACGACCGCACTTTCTGGTCGTCATTTAGGTAGTCGGCATGCCGAACGCACATGAACAGGATGTATGCCGGCAATCCTGGGATCAAATTGACGGCTACGCCACGTGGCTTCAGTTCTGGAAAAGAAAAGTGAACTTATATAATGTTGAAAGATTTCATGAGGATGTTTTGAGAGATATAAAAACACGGTGATCATGTAAACATTCAATTATTCCGAGGAAGTAGGTCACGCTAAAAAAAGATACCTTCATAGCTTACTGAGCGGAGAAATTCTCGAGGTTGGGGACCTAGGAACCTCAGGTGTCTGTACTGGGATGACCTCCAGCGTCACAGCTCCTGCTCTGGCGTTTCCTTGGAACTCCACACTCATGCAGCGACTGCCTTCTGCCATCCCTGCTCAGGTACATCTACCAGAGGCTATCCCACACCAAACGCCGGTTGCCTACGGAACCTGCTTTCGGACAGTTTCCCAGCTCCATCAAATAGGCCGCTCCAGTCTCCAGTCTTTCAGTTTTGCAGGCTGGAAACTCTGTGCTCATGTTTGACTCTTTTCTTTCACATCCCTCATCTAATCTATCAGCAAATCCTGTTGGCTAACCTACAAACGAGCTACAGAACCCAACTACTTCTCAACAATCCTACTCGCTTCTTTAGGCCACCATCACCTGGTGCCTCTATTTCTAACTGGTCTCCATGATCCACTCCTTGCTCCCCAATAGTGCACGTTCCCACACAACAATCAGGGCGATTCTTTAAGAAAATGTAGGTCAGATGATGTCACTGTTGCTCTGAACAACCTCTAGGTGTTCCTCATCCCACTCACGTAGAAAACGCAAAATCCGCACCAGGGTCTCCTAGCACCTTTGTGATGATCCTGACCCCTTACACACACACCTCAACCTGCCTCAGCTCACTGGCCACCAGTCAAACAGGTTGTTGTTGGAACGCACGGGCATGCTCTCGCCTGAAGGCCTCAATGTGCTGGCTGTTTCTACACAGAAAATCCTCTCCTCCGACATCAGCCGTGTTGCCTCATTTCCTCTGGTGTCTGCCCCACAATCGTTTATCGAAGGGGCCTGCCCTGAGAACTTTAGAGAAACCAGTATACCTGCCTTCTTCACTTTTTACCCCTATTCTATATGTTTTTGTTTTGTCTTTTTCTGGCCTCCCCACGCCCAAGCACACCCCAGAATATGTGCTGGGTGGGGCCAGGGACTTCACTTTGCTCATTATCTAGTACCTACAGTAGAACATGCCTGGCACAGGGGAGGAGTTTGGGAAATGATCAAGCACATGAATCTTCTGTTAGCTCTAGTATGTAAAACACGGTGGCTTCTTAATAGTTTTGCAAACTGAAGGTCATGTTGAATGTGTGTGCCTGCGCACAGTACCGAGTTGAACTCTGTGAACTCGGGAACATTAAATCGGTGCACTGGCAGTCACATGGCTGTCACCATGGCAACTGAGGGACAACACTATGCACAGTCTGAAGGGCTTTCCCAGAGCAGAGCCATGGGCTGTGTGCTCCCTGCTCACTCCCCACCGCTCACACACACCTCGCCTAGAGTTCTCACACCGCACTGAGATGCTACCACCCCCTGTCATGGATCTGCCTTTGACTTCCATGGCTGGAACCTTTTCTTTGATGCATTTTTTCTTCTCTATTAAATAACCTGTGTTCTCGGACACGTTAGAGATAGACTTTTCTGGAGAAGTCAGAAAAAAAAAAAAGGAAACCTAAGTATTTAAAGAGCCCAGAGCAGTGGTGTTCCACTGTGGCTACACTTACGAATCTATTGAGAGGTTTATGAAAAAACAAAGACACAAACAGCTACACAGGCCGGGCTCCTCCCGCAAAGTTTTGATTGGACTGGTCTAGTGGGTGGGTGGGGCACACAGAGAGTCCCCTTTCAAAGCTTCCCAGGTGATTCGAATGTGCACCAGGGCTGAAGCGTTCTAGTCTCAAAGCATGCTTCGGAGGGGGGCTTGTCTTACCCGTAATTTGTCTCTGTTGCTATAAGAAATGCCACCAGTTGGGGGCTGTAACAGACAGTCATTTATCTTCTCACAGTTGAGGTAGCAGGAAGCCTGAGTTTGGGGTGCTGGCTCGAAGGCAAGGCTGTCTCTCCCTGACAGCGCTGCTAGTCATGGTCTCAGCCTGTCTCCTGCTCCCTAGGGCTTAGCATCTGTTCCCCCAACACCTCTGCTGGCCTGCTTGTTTAATCTGAGGTGACCAGATTTTAACATTGGTAAAGTGGGACTCCATTGATAAAACTCATATCCTGGCGAAATAGCCACATGGCAGCTGAAAACCGTATACCCTAGCTTGTCGTGCATTCTTTCCAAAAATCGGGACTTCTTTAAAATGCCACGGGACATGGGACAATTTGTTAAAAATTGGGACTGTCCCACCAAAAGCAGGACATCTGGTCACCTTAGTTTAATCTCTTTTACATCGCCAAAGAGATCGGCTCAAAACACACTTACGAATCTAGCCTCCCTAACGTAAGAGAGGTAACCCCTTCCCAAATGGGATGATAGCCACAGGCGTGGGGTTAGAAATGACAGCAGAGAACTCAATCCAGGGCAAGGACTAGTCGCTGCCCCTGCAGCTCCCCTGAGCGGTGGGCAGGGCACCCCTTCAGCACTGCAGTGCAGCAGGATGTGTTGGGGCCTGCAAGAAACGCCAGGGTGGGTCATGGGAAGATTGGGGACTGGCGGCTGTGAAGGCCCAGCCAGACCGTCACCCCACGCAGGGAATACTTGCCCAGAATCAGATTCTTCACCAGTTTGGGCTCGTCCTCCTTCTTGTATTCCAGCATTCCTTGGAAATCCTTCTCTTTCCTGGGAATGTTGACTGGACGGATGGGCTCGTCAATGATCTGTCCTGGGGAGATGTTCTCCATCTGACCCACTTTGGGAGAAACAAAAGGGGGAAGAAAATGTTTTCCGGGGAGGAAGGATGAGTTTTCATGGCGTTTGCGGACATATATGATATAGGAAATAGGTTTTTAAGTCCTTTATCCACAGGACAAAGGAAGTAAGGCACAGATGAGGTTGGGTCTCGGAGACGTAAGACGCACACACATTAAGACGTGCCCTCTTGCTGGCCAACTCCTGGTTGGTCCTAAGAAGCCAGTTCTACAGGGAGAGGTTCCCACACAGAACACCTGTACCTGACAAGGTGCTTGCTCAGGCATGAATCACAACCACACGCAGAGACGGTGGCAGGGAGCCCGGTGATGGGTCACCTGCCCTATGATCCAGCACTGCACACTGAAGTTCTCCATACTGAAGATCTGGCCTAGGTAATGTCACCACTAGCCACCAACACATGCTGTTACTGGACACACCCAAGGCACGGCCAGCGCCCATTGCCTAGTGTCTCACGTGTGTGCTGTGGTCTGACAGTCAGGGAATTCACTGAAAAGTGTATTTCTCTATACAAGGGAGACACTGCTGGTAGCATAGTGGGTAGTGAGTTGGGCTGCTAGCCTAAAGTCAGCAGTTCAAACCCACCAACTACTCCATGGGATAAAGATGAGGCTTTCTGCACTTGTAAAGATCTGCAGCCTCAGAAACCCACAGGGCCAGTTCTACTCTCCCCTAGAGAGTCACTGTGAGTCAGAACTGGTGGTGAGCCCTATCCACAAGAATGGAAGACGCACACTGCGTAGTGTCACATAAATTACTCCTGGGGTCAGTTTAAATGCAGTAACACAGGGGTCAGTGCAGCAGCACAAAGCAGCACCTGTAACGTTAAAATAATAAGATCCCATTCATCTATGTTAGGAACCCTGGTGATGTCGTGGTTATGAGTTGGGCTGTAAACCTCAAGGTCGGCAGTTCAAAACCACCAGCAGCTCTTTGGGACAAAGACTGGGCTTTCAACTCCCATAAGCAGTTACAGTGTTGGAAACCCACAGGGGGCCGCTGTGAGCCAGCACTGACTGGATGGATGGCAGTTACTAAAACCACAGGGGTTACTTCCAAGAGGGAAACGTGAGAGGAAAGCTTTAGCTAGGCATTGATGACGAGGATGCATCAAAGCGCCTGGTGTCTTCTTCTCTAAGTGGCCACTGGCGGAGAGAAACATCAGTGTTTCATATAATAACTCTAAAAAACAGTATCGAACCCCCACCCGACAGCAACTTTTAAGACACTTCCCAACGTTAGAGATGTTCAGGTGTGAAAAACGATGCTTTGCTTTCCTTCTGAAATCTCTCTCGCTAGGCCATTTCTGGTTTTGGTAAAAGAGAGACATGTCCTTTGTCGCATGGTTTCTCTCTGCAAAAATGTCCAAGAGGCAATGTGCCAGCCTTTCGTGGAAACGTTACTCTCTGTCTGTCCTTCTCCCTGAGTGAGAGGGTTGACTCAAGATGAAATAAATCTGTCAGTTCATCACGACCTTGATAAGCAAAATCATCTACTACGGAAACCACATGTCGGCTCTCAGGTAGCAACAGGGGGATAGAAAGCGGAGAAGATGGGCCAGGACACCACCCAGGTGTCAAGGACCTAAGACTTGGGAGTCTTTCTGCCAAGGCCTCCTCGTCCAGACAATTTCCTTCTGAATGAGTGAGAAACCTCTCTGTATAGTTTCTAGATTCTTGATACTCGAAGAGGAAATAACTGTGAAACTTTTTGTCCTAAAGGAGAAAAACATGGGAGGAAAAATCTCCCTCCAATTTTCTTCACTTTGGCACCAGGAAGATCTGGATGCCAGGCTTAACCGAGTTTGCCCACAAGGACCGTATTTTCACATACATCGCAAAGCCTTGACAGGGAACTCCGCAGAGGCAGTGTGATCTGCACACTGAACCAAAACATGGAACACGTGGTCATCAGTTGTGTAAGAAACCGTAGCTAGATTCTGCGGACAGTATAGCACAAGGAGCTGCCCCTCAGAAGACCGGGCCTCTACCCCGGTCAGGCCACCGGCTGACTGAGAAACGCTTTGTAAGCTGCTCATTGTCTGGGCCTCAGTTTTTTCCCCCTCCTATAAAATAATTAACCGATTTCTAGAAGCCTTCCAGCCTAAATGTTCTCGACTCTATAAAAA
>NW_022103905.1:10614404-10638657 GCF_000313985.2 Echinops telfairi
AAAAAATGGCAAGTGGGTGGGAGGTGCAGAGGGGCAAGAGGAGAAACATGCTGAAAGAACTTGTCACTGTTAGTCTTTGCATAGGGACTACACCAGGCAAGCGCCCGAGTCACATTAATCTAGTTCATCTTCTTCCTACTCGGGTATCATTGAATTCACAACATAACTCTGCATAAGGATTCTTGGGCTAATTTTGTTTAGTCTATGTATTGCCCTCGCCAATGCTATTAGGCTTACAGACATAGGAGGCAGGGAGTTTAACTGATGACGCTGATTGCTGACTGACAATAGTTTGATATTCCTAAGATCTTGAAATATATTACCCCTTCTTTTTAATAAAAATATTGCATATCAAAGGAAGCTGGCAAAAGATGTAAAACTGTGACTGAATGAATAAATTGTCTGTGAATTATATGCCAATAAAACGGTTAAAAATGTAAAATAACAAATGGCTTTTCTACTGATCAGAGCGTACAAAAAGGAACACAGGAGGTTTGCTAAACTGAGGAATCTCACAAGTTAAAGCTTTACACTTGGTTTCTATGTCACACATGGGGGAGGTCGCCAAGGGATGGAGCAGACTTGGAGGCAATTGGTAATAAATGGAAGACCCAGGATTTGAACCCAAGTCATCCAGCTCTATCATCCACTCCCATAACTTCTATGCTATCTTGTACTGCTTTGTACAGTCAGTCCCTGGCACACAGAAAATGTTCCATAAATATTTATTGAATCAAAGAAATTAATTTCCTCCCTGTATAAAGTATTATGACTATATAAAAAAGCATTTCCTCCACCTAGTTATTTTTAGGCTATCATTCCTCATATTCTCAAGCAAATCGGGTGACTCATGTAGCCATGCAAAGCCAAGATTCATCAACAGTAAAAAATATGTTTAAATACCTTCCAATTCACCAATTTTCTTGGCAAATACTTTCAGTTGTTTTTTCAGTTTCCGGACAGTCTTATCCTGTTTTTCAAGTTGTTCCATTAAATCCTAAAGAATCAAAATGAAAAATGAAATAAAGAGATCAAAATAGGCTTTCTAAAATACACTGGGGAAGAGCCAGCACAAATACAGCAGTTAGTTTTACATAAAAGCTCTTGGTGGAGCCACCACCTGGCAGGCGTGGGAAATGCAGCTACAAGAAAAGCCAGTTAAAATGCACAGCGCAGTCAAATCCTTTACAGCGTGATGGACAGAGAGCTCACGCGGCAGTCTTTTCAAGAAGGCTTTGTATTAATAAAGAAACACAACACTTGTGAAATTTATTGTTACCCCGTGGAATGTTTTCTAGAAAGGGAGCAGACAAAAATAAATTTCGACAGATGCACAATACGTTTTGTGGGACATTTTAAGGACAGCTGGACTTTGGCTGACATACGATGTGTGTCAGTCAGGACAGGCACGGGTCCATGCGGCCCACCCTCTGGGGAAGCTAAAATTATCCCCGTCACTTAAGAAATGTCCAGAACTTTGGGGTACGGTGTACATAGAACCACAGGGCGGAGGGTAAAATACAGTGGCTGACTGAGGACCAAATTGAGAACCAAGTTCTCAGTAGCAGGGGGCAAAACACACCTATTATTATATTGGGGGATATAATTTTGGTTATAGAAAAAAAGTGATTTCAAACGTTTAATATGCAAAAAAGAGGGGCATGCAAAGGGGGAAGGGTGTGTTAAAAAAATACAAACCCCAAACACTTTGTGATTACCAATTGGCTTTCTAAATCATTAGGGGTTCTCCCAAATGACTGGCAACAGGTGCGCGACCACTCATTTGGAAGAAAGCAAGCAGCAGACTCAGGAAAATGCTTAGAAGGGAAATGAACCAGAGTCAGTTGTGGTTGTTATTCCGCTAATGGAGAAACTGGAGACCTCTGGTGGCGTAGTGGGCATAAGGATTGCATTGGGCTGCAGACCACAAGGTCAGCAGTTCAAAACCACCAACTGCGCCATGAGAGACAAAACGAGGCTTTGTACCCTTGTAAAGAATTACAGTTTCAGAAACTCATGGGGGCAGGTCTACCTTGTCCTATAGTGCCTCTGTGAGGCGGAATCGACTCCGTGCAGGGAGTTGAGTGGGAGAACGGAGAACAAAGGCATTTCAAAACATTTCACACCTACTCCTCCATCCTCCAGACCAGACAAGGTAGCACTGGGGACTAGGCCATCCAAAAGGCCCTAACAAGGGTTTGGTGGGGCTTCTTGGCTTTGGCTTCCATCACACTGTAAGTCTGGTGTTAATGACAGACTGACAAGACAATGGACGCAGGACGCTGACAGAGGTGACGCCGCTGGCTGAGAGAGAGCTGTGGGGAGAAACGGGTTTTGTGAGGGGTTGTGGAGAGACCCCTGGGAAGGGGCAGGCAGCCAGTTATCGAGCCTAGAAATAGCAAGACGGACAGCGGAAACACTGGGGGGGTTACATACAATCATCCGTTTGTAAAGTGAAATCCGATAGGCCTGATACTTCTTAGGGTCATCTGCATATAATTCCTCAAAATACTGAAAAAACAGGCACAGCAGGTGTTTGCTTTTCTCTGGGAGGGAAATGCTACTTCTCAGCAACGTCAACTTACAATAGCTTAAAACACAAATAATAAAACTGTACGTACTCAGAAGGCGCCAGCTCATCACCTCCCACTGCCCGTGCAGCCTGCTCATCTAGAAAGTATTATCAGTATTTTGCATGACCATCAAGGGGAGGCGGGGAAGGCAAGCCCTACAGCCAGGACGCCATTGCTCATGGGCCTCCGGCTTCCTCCCCGGGGCCTCCCCCATGGGTCATGACCACAGAGATGCTGTGCTTTGGCTTTGTTTCTTTTCTCTCTCTTTTTTTTTTCTGAAACAGCAGCACGGGTGGGGAAGGCAAATAAAAGGGATGATCCTGGCAGTGTTTGCACGCCTGCTTGAAGGTGGGGAGGCGGCACGAACCGGTGAGGCTTTCTCAGCTCAGCGGGAGCACGGGGCGGCCTGTGAAACCTGCTCAGGGGAGAGCAGTCGTGTTTGTGCTTGTGATGGGGCGCTGTGGGGGCGGGTTAGGTGGGGTGCAGTCTGGGAACCAGACCCCCAGGTCCACTGCGACTTTACAATCCTGCTCTAGTGCTTCCTCAGGAAACACACAGAGTTAGGACTGAGAAACCACAGCGGGTTAGGAAAAGAGCCACCCCTTCAATTATTCATCGACTGGGAGCCCACCTTCCCTGTGCTTCAGTCAGTGCGATGGCAGGAGAAGCGGGTGAGTCAGAAACATTCTCCCTCGGTGCAGGCAAACCCATCAACGAGAATCGAGAGTTTGGAATGTGGAGACTGGTGCATGTTTGTAGTATCATTTTCGTTTAAGTGCCAAGCAAATTAATACTGCGGACTAAGTTGCCAGGGAGCAATAGTTAATCAACCCGGCAAACTCACTCTATAGAGCTAGGGACCGGGCCCACAGGCCACCCTTTGTTTCACGGTTTTACCCTGTGTTTTCAAACCATCATTTATAAGCACAGAATGTATATGCTGATCAATCATTGTTATATTATTCAGTGTAGTAATCGATTCTTAGTCATCAAAGCATTGTTAGTTTAAGCGTCAATATACTCGAGGGTAATAAAACATTTAAAAATTATTCTCTGATTCAGAAGGACAGCCCCAATAAATCAACGAGATTTCAGCCTTTGGAAAGAGTCGAACATCACCCCAAGCCTCCCTCCCCGTCTGCACAAGAGCCTCACATAGAAAGCTGTCCTCAGAGGGGCAGACGACTATGAAAAGAATATTTAGATTCTGCTTCTAATTCGTTCAAGAAATCGCTGGACCAGTGGCACCAGAAAACAATCTGTCATGTAAACCATCAACTAAAGGGGTAACGGAGCGATGACTGTGATTGTTAAGTCAGCAGGGAAATTTCAAACTATTTTACTATAGGCCACTAAAATCATTAAATAAAAAAATAATATAGATGTAAATCATCATCAGTCCTACGCAGCTTTTCCCAAAGCCAAACTGACTGTGGAATATAGATAGAGC
Source organism: Echinops telfairi (assembly GCF_000313985.2). Taxonomy (NCBI): domain Eukaryota; kingdom Metazoa; phylum Chordata; class Mammalia; order Afrosoricida; family Tenrecidae; genus Echinops; species Echinops telfairi. The sequence goes on from NW_022103905.1 coordinate 10,618,428, forward strand.
TATGTAGAAATGCAGAATTATAACAGCCAATGATTTTTTAATATCATGAATACATCTGGTCAAACTAAGTTTAGATTTGTACAACTTTATCGATGTGTAATAAACGTTACGTGATTAAGGAAGAAAGCTCTGAGGAGATGTTTTCTGTAAAAATGTGAGCGGGTGAGGTGGAAGAAAGAGGGGTAAAAAAACAAAAGCTTGGGCTTCATTTAAGCTTCAGGTTCTGTCATAGAGAATACAAAATGTGGTATGCCTGAATCCTGACGACCCCCCCATCCTGGGAGCTACAGCCAAAGCCCTGGTGGGTTCTAGCACTGGCCACGCTCCTGGACTCAGCTCAACTCCTATTTGTCTGCCGCCCGCCTCGGGCTGCCAGAGATGGTGGGATATTCTCGGAGGCTGCTTGGGGTCTGTCATGGCAACAGCAAGACCACCTCCCAGAATGGCAGACCGTCTGCAGCAGAGGTGGCTGAAGCAGATCACCGGAGTCCTCTCGGACAGTAAGAGCCCAGTGCGTGGCCGGTGGCCACCCTCCAGCTCCGCCACGTTAGGTGTGCGAGAACACCCAGGCGCTCAAGAGCCTCCCGTGAGAAGCAGCATAATCCGCATGCCTCTCTAACTCCCACCAACACATGATGGCTTTCCTGGCTCTGTTCAGAGCAAGGGGGTAACCGTGTGGAGCAGTGAGTCTTTCGCAGCAAGGAAACAGGTGTTTGAAGAAAAGCAAAATCAACCCCAGGGCCCGAGCGTGGGACCCGAGCCACCTCCTCACCAAGTTTTCGTTGGTCAGCCGGGTGATCTCGTGTTGCAGGCTGGCCTCGATGCGGGCCTCCGGGGGCAGCTGCAGGTTCTGGGCCAGCAGTTGTTGCTGTCTGTTGTTCTCCTCCTTCAGGCTCTGGATCTCCCCACGGAGGGCCTCGGCCTCGTTCTCGTGGCTCCTCTTCTGGGACTGGAGCTGGGACTCCAGCAGCCTGCAGAGAAGCCACACGGGTAGGGAGCAGATGGCACGCCCAGTCCCCTGCCTGGCGGGGCGCAAGGCTTGGTGCTCACTAGCCAGGGGAGGGAAAGCAGATTGTCCTTAGCGCCTGGGTATCTCCTGACTCGATGAACATCCAGACACGTAAACAAGGGCTGGAAACGGAAGCCAGCGCTCTCGTGTGCGTCTTTCTGAATTGCGGTCTCTGCTGTCAAGTGCTCAAACGCCCAATAAACCTTTTGCAAACTTTACAGAAATGATGCCTACGCTCAATTAAGAAACAGCCTCTTGGGCACAAAATTATGACAGAGGGCCAGATGGCAACCTCTTCACTATTCTAAGTAATGCAATATGGATTTAAGAATCTCAGAGCTGCTCATTTCAGGGACATAGGGTCCCGTTTTTACTTTCTACTCCTACCTCTGAAGCACAGAGAGGCTGGGGCATGCGTTTTAAATAGACAGATTTACCTGTCTATTTATCTAAACAGCCCTAAAACTTAGGCATACCCACATATACATCTCTTTGCAGCATAAGCTGCCATATCAGTAACAGGATCTTAGCCAGATGTGGCTTTAGACTACAGCCGTCCACAGGACCGACAAAGCAGCTATGACTTCTCCAAGCACGGATAGCCAGGCAGCTGTGAGCACAAGGAAGCCATTGGCAGTGAGCATCCCGGCCTCAATAGCCTCCGTTTAGCACGCACCCTCAGTCTACATGAACCCCCTTCCCCCACACAAAACAAAATCACCATTAGTATTAGCCAGCAGGAAGAAGGAAAAGAGATTCTTATGTTCTCATCCCTTTGATTGCCAACTGCTCGGAGGACCCTGAGGGATGCCATTGCAAGCCAGTTCACAGGAGACAACACACTTTCACAGACTTTGAACTTCCGACACCCCCAGGTTAGTGACAATGGTTTGTGACACTGAAGAAATGAAGCAGAATTAGCAGACGTCCCTGGAACAAAGGGAGTACTTTATAGTTTTTTAAAATGTTAAAAGTCAAGTTGTGTTTTCTGAGTGTTTTAAGACTGAAATGTCACTAGAGCACATGAATGTTGAGAAAGGTGTAGCCTTTTCAACGGGATGCGCTTTCCCATGGAACAGGTTCTCTGTGCTGCCTTTGAATAAATGCGCCCATTCCTCACTTATGGACAGGAACTCGGGGGGTTTCCTGTTGGGCTGCTAATCACAAGGTCAACAGTTTGAAACCATCAGTCACTCCAAGGGAGAAAGAGGAGGCTTTCCACTCCCATCAAGAGCTACAGTCTTGGAAATCCATAGGGGCAGGTCTATTCTGCCTAGAGGGTTACTCTGAGCTGGAATTGACTCGATGGCAGTGAGTTTGGGTCACCTATGAACATGGTTGCACAGGTGTTTAAGAATGGGGGTGGGAGTAGAGTGGCTTGTCTTCCTGGCAATACCCCCCAACCCCGGCCCATTTGGTGCCCTAGGCACATGTCAAGATGCACTTTCCCCACCATACCTTCTTCACCGTCATGACACCTGGAGAGTCTGGGGTGACAATGGTGGTCAGGTGTTGCCATCTCCCCGAGCTTGCACTAGGTGAGCACTAGGTTCATGTTCCTTCATGTCCTTGCCCAGCTGACCTCCTGTGACCTTACATCCTCCCACTGGGACTCTAGGTCCCACATGGAGAGACGGAGGCAATACAGCCAAATGGGAGAATGGTCTCTTCATCTCTTGTGGCTGCGTCACTGCTAGAACCTTTAGCGTATCATTGGGGTGGCCCACTGAGGACGGCCTAGACTCACATGGGGCTGGGGTCACCGCCTGAAAATCTATTCAAAGTTACCATATGCGGTATGTTGGATAATGAGAGTGTCAGTCAGTAAGGGGTGGGTATATTCTGAACCACAGCAGTGGAAGGAATCACACACCTGAATTTCACAGAAATCATATGGAATGCTAAATCATGCCCTTAACATTACTTTCAGGCAATCTGACAATACTATATATCAATGTAGCCACATTGCTGCAGTCAGTATAGCATGTAGATTGATGAATAATCCCCCAAATAAATCACTACCTAAATGATAGGTATTAATCACCCCGTCCTCTGGGTCTTAGTCGTAACGTGTCATTTCCCTTCTAACTCCTGGAGAAAGATAATCCACACACCTTGTGCTGGAGCAGAATTCTAGAAAGTCCCTTCACTCAGAGTGGGCAACCTTTCTATCTATTTCTGCTTTAATGGCATCCTTAGACGTCTTAAAGGAGATGTTTGGCTGAATCTCTGTGTCACTACAAGGGATTTGCCCAGGAAGACAATTAATGTGTTAAGAAACATAGGCGTTAAAGTCAGGAGGCCACTGTTAGTAAGAAAACAACACAGTGAGAACGTTCCGTCTCGGAGGAGACAAATATAACCTGTTGGCTTGCTTTAACCCTTCATAAACCAGCCACAGCTCTCCGTCCTCATTCAACTCCTGGCAATCCAACGCAGGCCATCTTCCATGCAAAGGGAGCAACGATGCAAACCACAAAGGGAGACAGGGGGGTGGTGAGATGATGAGGGTCAAGAGCAACACAGGCACCAAACAGTTTACTGGGGGAACACGATGCTTTACTCATCACGTGACTACACTTACTCATCACGTGACTACATGACAACACCACAAACACAGCTCCTGCTTAATTTGATAAAGCGCTCAGTATCACCACGATCAATGACAGCAAAGCCATCGAGGCTCTAGAACTATTTTTTCCCACAAAATAAGAAAGGACTGGGAAGGTGAGAAGGGAGGTTCTGATGTTAATATTTTAATCCTTCATCTGACTAATCTTATATGAAACTTTGGGGAAACGTCCACGACCTTCCCATTCTGTTTTCCCATGACCTTTGCGGGCCCTCCCGATATGTCATGCATCGTCTTGGAGATTAATCGTGACCGCCACAGAACAGAATCAAACATCGACTGTTCTAGTCCGATGGCAATCTCCGTAAGCCACGTCAAAACAAAGGTTTAAATCTTTTGGACAGGAGCTAGATTGAGCACAATAAGCACCTCGGGGCTTCGCTGTTTCTCTGGTTTCTTCTCAGACGATGGCAGTTGGTGTATGGAGTGAAAAGACAGTGGAATTGTTTCCCACAAACTTTTTTGAAGGCCCCTACTTTGTATGCGTAATGTCACACATGTCTAATATAAAAGCAGTTTCATCCAGTTACACAGCTGGAAGGCCAGCGCTATGTGATTCCAGAGCCCAGGGGCGTGCTCAGCCCACTATCCTTTGGTTATTGTTCTCTTTGGATAAAACCAATTTTAGGGGATGCTCGGGATAAACTGAGCTACTGGTAAAGGTGTGAGGAGGCGTCACTCATCTGGTGACAGTACCCACCCTGTGCTCGCCACCGGCTCTCCAAGACTCCGTGAGAGCCACATGCCTCCTGCAACTTCATTCGTGTAAAAGAATACACGGGTTAAAGCCAGAGGTAAGATGTTCTCAGGAAACCTTAGAGAACCTGTCAGAAACGTGAGCTCCCACACCAGGGTCCCACTATGGAAGCCTAAGTGCCCTTTTAGAGCCGTGTGGCCAAAAAAGGATGTGACCCCGTAACTCCGACTCCCGCTTCACATGGTTCAATTGCGGAAAGTGGCCCTCTGCAGCTGGCCGTACAGACTGTCAGAAATGACCATACTGAATGACGACGTCAAGTGACAGCCCACGATGTCCAACACGACGTCCCCAAACCTGCGAACACGTCTTCCCCTGACGCAAAGGATAGTTCCCTGCTACCTCTCGTGATCGAGCATGCTACCTGACATGATGAGCTAGGTTCTAACTGGGAAGACATTGGAGAAAGACCAGGTGATGCCCAATAAAGCGGTGCCTCCGAGCTGTGATTTACGACGCCAGGGGCAGAGCAAGGACTAAGCCTACACGAACAAAGGGCGGTCCGTCCGACTTACCTGTTTGTTTCTTTCAAACCAATGTACGCTTGTGCTATCTCCCCTTTATCTTTCATCTTCTGCACATCTTCCAAGAGGATCGTGGAATCCGTCATTGTGTTCTGAAGGGGGACATGGCACATTTCCACATTAACATTCAACTCAGAGCACCCGCTTCTTTCCCCCACAGACAGGTTCATAGAGTCCCTAGGGGGAGGGGATGGCTAAACACTGGGCTCCTCAGTGAAAAGGGGTCATTTCAAATCCCCTCGCCCCCCGTGCCCCAGAGGCACCTTGAAGGACAGGCGTAGTGTCCTGCTTTCCAAAGGTCGCAGCCTTGAAATCTCTAAAACCCAGTTCCACTCTGTACACACAGGACTGCCATGAGTCAGCACGGATTCCACAGCCCTGGACAGCGTGGTGTGCCCCGCCACACCTCCGCCGCACCCACGGACCTTAGCCCTGTGTAACCACGGGGGCGATTGGAGCTCAGGCGAGAAAGAAGCGCTGGGATTCCCTCTCCACAAAGAGATTAAGATGCCAGAGGACCGCTGCCCTGTATGTAAAATCCCTGAGTCGCTACGTGTCTCACGGCATGTTAAATACACAAATAGATGAACGAACGACCTGGCTTTGTACAACAGGTACAACATGAAAAAACAACCAGGCAAGGACACCAAACATCTATCGAATGTCATGTTCCAAGAGGTTGTTTCTGCTCCTTATCCACCACTGAGAATGAAACAAACCCCTCCACACAGCATTAGAAGTCTGACACAGAATTCACTTTTCCATGAAAAACTCAGGACAGAGAAGGGGGGATTCAGATGATAAACGATTCATCAAACTTAAATGTTTTCTTCACATCATAGGGGATATTTAAATGGAAAGCATTTCGGTCCTTGTAAATAACTACCACCTGCTACCATTCAACTCACTCCCCCCTTGGTACAGTGTTGCACAGCACATCCGCGTGTGACTGGTCAGAAGTACTCACAAATGTGTATAAAACAACTTTCCACTATTATCTGTACTTTCTTTGTATTTATCCCTTTGGCCTAACCTGATTTCAAACCCTCACTTCCACTCAGCGACTCTGTCTCTTACCCAAGGCAAGCAGGGACCCGAACAATCGCTGCCTGTTAGACTTTTATGAGAATAGCTGACTTCGGAACCCGTGGCCCACTCTACTTGCTTAAATGTCATATAGCTGATCCTTTAGCCAACACCTGCTCCAAGGGCAAGTCTCCTGATGACGTGGACTGGACAGAAGACACTGCACATGCCATCATCCTAGACACAAATCTCAAGAGACGATTTTAATGCTCAATCAGGCTTTAAAAAGAAACATGCTTACTTCTGAATTTCACTGTTTACAGAAACATCCTGAAATATGTGTGTGCGTGCTTGCGTGTGCGTGCGTGTGCGCGTGCGTGTGTCCGCGCTCCTTCCTAACACTGTCCTGGGTGAGTTTATAACTGCAACCACTGTGAAGACCAAATAACACCTAACAAGAACAACTAGTTGAGCTGATGTTATATTGAATTTAAGAAATCTTCTTCGTAAAATCTTGACGCAGCATTTCTTTCATTATCTTTTATCAATATGTATTTCACAGAGGATTAATTTTTTTCTCTTTTCCTGAAAGGCAGAAACTCTATTCCAGAAGGAGCCACACGCAGATTCTCAAGATCCGCACGTAATAACTCTCAGAGACCCAGTTTCTATGTTCAGTAAAGTCACTTGTGTTCATGGATGACTGAGGAAGTGCATGGCCCAGGTTTGACCTTTCCATAAGCTGAGTAACTTAGTCTGAGTCCAAGAGAAAAGTAGGCTTCTTAGGACGCTGCTGTCCAAAGGAAATAGTCCTTTTCTTGTCCCACCAAAGAAGTGGCAGCGGAGGAGGTGGAAAGTGAGCAGGGAGGTATCAGACTCCAACCACCACCATTAGAAAGCCCCGGCTTCCCGGTCAGAGTTTAGCTCCCCCACCTCGGGGTGACTGACCAGAGGTTCTGTAAAGGGTTGTACCACTAGGAAAATCCTAGCCCGTCTACCGCTCCACAGCCGAACCCAGGTGTGGTACAGAAATTCGGCTTTGCAACCTCCTCAGGAGCGGGTCTGCATTCCTGAGGGGGCTCTTAACTCAGGGAAATGGCCATGGCAGCCGGGCTGCCATGACCCTCCTCCACCCCTCGGCCAACAAGCCCACAGCCGCCAGTAAAGCTCTGCTCTTACGTGTCTTCCAAGTTAAGGGGTCCCTCTCCACAGTCTGTGGGAAGCCCACCTTGACTGGTAGAATGAGTCACAGCGCTGCCTGTGCATTAGAAAGCAGGGGGACCCCGCTACAATCCAGACTGGCGCCTCGGACGTCCATTATGTCCCCACTGACTTCCCGAATTAGAAGGAGTCAAATACAACTCATTTGCAAAGGCCCAAATAGACTCTAAGGCCAGAAAACATCAATCACATCTATTCAAGGACCCTATCAACTAAAATTACGATTAAAGAGTAGTATTTACTCAACAACAAAAGGACAAACAACACAATTTTTAAAAGGGCCAAAGAGTTAAACGGACAAAAACAAATGTTTAAAGATATGCCAAAAGCCACTAAGCACATAAAAAGAGGCTCAAAATTACTAGCTATTAGCGAAATGCCAATCAAAACTACAACGAGCTATCACTTCCCACCCACTAGGATAGGTATTCCCAGGAAAGAACAAGTATGATAAGAATGTGGAGAAATTGGAACCCTTGTACAGTATTGGTGGAGACGCAAAATGGTACAGTCATTATGGAAAGCATTTTGGCGGTTCCTTAAAAAGTTAAACATGGGATTACATTATATGACATTATATAACCCAGCCATTCCACTCCTACACATACACCTGAGACCTGAAGCAGGGATTCAAATAGATATGTGTCCACCAATGTTCACCGCAGCATCGTTCACAAAAGCCCAAAGGTGGAAACCATCCAAGTGCCCGTGAACAGCGGAATGGATGAACCAAATGAGGCACACGCACAAAGAGAAACAAAGTCCTGAGACCGGCTATGATGCGGATGAACCTTGAAATGATTATGCTGCGTGAACTAACACAGACCCCAAAGGGCAAGTAGTCTATGAACCCACTTGCAAGTAACATCTAGACGAGGCAGAGGCACAGAGACAAACAGCAATTCTGATTGCCAGTGGCTGGCGGGGAGAAGGGAGCGGGTGGGAGTGATTGCGGAGGGGGTCCCCGAGTCTCTGCCTGGGGGGATGCACAACTTTTGGAAATGGGTAGTGGTGATGGCAACACAATGTGGTGGGCGTAAGGAACGTCACTGGTGGCATACTCAAAAATCGCTAAAATGGCCATTTTGGGTTATACACATTTCACATTTAGCAAGGTTTTTAAAAAGATGAATTTACTTAACGATGTTTACAAGCTAATAGTTACCTTGTCGTCCTGAAAATCACAAGCCAGCCAGCACAAGAAAACAAGGGAAAGAAAACAGTAAACCCTTAGTTCCACCATTTCCACCAAGCCCGCATCATCACAGATAAAACTGCCCCCAAAACCCCATGAGCGGTTTCTCCTAAAATTAGCTCAGTAAATAAATCCAGACTCGTGGAACTGATACGAGGTAGACATTCATCACACATATTTATGTGACGGCAGGTCTAACTTCTTGGGAACAAGTGCTTTGGAGTTATTTTGAGATAGATTTTTCAAAAGGTTGTACAATAGTTTTGCGCACGTGAGAGGATGCCCCTCCTGTTGATGTATATGGACGAAATGCTTGTCCCAGGCCTGTGTGCGTTACTGCAATGCCCCATTTGGAGCTACTTATCCCAGGGGAGCCTCCTGGGATATGAGTCCTGGGGGACACAGAGCAGACTCACTGACTGGAAACTGAGGAAGGGTACACAGCCTGGTGTGTCTGAGAGGTCTGCACCAGTCCTGGGCATTTGTCCTAGGAGAGAACAAGGTTACGGGGATACAGCAGTACAATGGCCTCTGCCATGTGGAGGCTGGGAGCTGGGAGACCAGGGACTCGGACTGGAGGCTAGAGAGTAGCGGTCTTCACGTGGGATATGTGAGTGGCGTAACTGAGAGTGTGTGTGGCCAGAGCTATGTGCTCTCTGAGCGACACTGATTTTATGTCCCTCGATTCATCTCTCTTCCCCTTTCCCTTAGCTTTTGTGGCAATGCCTCGTGAGAATATCAGTGTGCAGAAGGGAACCAGAGGCAAGAATATCAATTGGGAGCCCCAGGAATCAGCTGAGGTGGTCCTGGGGGGAGGAGAGAGCTTTGTGGACGTGCCAAAAGGAGAGCCCTGAACGCTGCTCACTGCAGACGTGAAAGGCCCATGATCTACAAGAGCGTCCATTTCTTTATATAGCTCTACTTGTGACTGAGACTCGTTCTAAGCGTCATGCGTACACTGTGATGTTTCCTGGGGGCATGGCCATCGCAGGTCTGAGTTGCCTTTATCTAAGTCTGAGCATGTGCACCAGGCCCAGCTTCTTAACCAGGTGCAGGAATGCCATTGCTTACGAGGAGCACGCTCAGCCTTCTAACGCATCCACTCTGTGGGCGTTTCAACATGCCAGGCCATGCAGGTGAGATGCTGGGCGGCTTCAGTGCCTGTGTACACATGCGTAGGGGCACAGGCCAGGTTTCCACAGCGATCGCTCTCAATACAGCCTCTGATGGGAAATGACAAAGGTCACTTCCGCATCAGCAGGCGGCTGGGCTTGGTCTTAGATTACCTGAGGACAGGGAAAGGCTTCAAAGGGCCACCTGGGCCCCCCATTGCTTGAGTCTTTTCTGTTACGCCCTTGAACATAGCTCCTCCCTGTTGGGACAGTGCCGGCCCCCCCATTAAACAGAGCCCCTGAAGCTGAAGATGAACAGTGTTCCTCTCCAGGTAACGTCCACTGGCCGTCACGTCTAACTCTTCCATAGCTGAGCAGGCGGCTTTCCACCTGTCACATTTCAGCTCACTTCAAAGCAGCATTTCATTCCTCCCACCACAAGTTAACTTTTCACATGCGATAGCAATCGCGGGGATTCTCGCATTGAATCGTATTTTACTTCAGACTGAAGTTTGTCTAATCGTATTTTACTTTAGACTGACGTCTGTCTCAGTTGTATGACTACTTTTAAAAAGGTTCCTCTCCAAAGCCCTTTGCTCCCGAGAGGCGAACTTTTGAAGAACGTCTGGGATTTCCCTGTGGCTTTGCTCCTGGTCAAAGTTTAAAGCAACAGAGATTCTTCTTTTCTAAAGATAACGGCTCTGCGCTTGGAATCCACAGGCGCTCCCAGGATGCTCCCTTACATGAGTAGGCTTACCTTGGGCTGGATGGCCTCTTTCTGGCTCACCAGCTGTGACCGCAGGATGAGGACCTCTTCCTTTCGGACATCCAGCTCCTCGCTGACCGAGGTCAGCTGCTCCATGAGGACGCGGTAAGCGGGGGCGCCCGGAGCGGTCACCTCGGGAGCGCCCTTCTCGCTCAGGGCCTGGCGTAACTCGTTGAGCTCATTCTTCAGCTTTTTGTTCTCTGACTCGAGTTCTTGGCGCTGTGTGAAGAGACAAAGAGGAGTTCGTTGCCGGCATCCTCAGCGTTACTTTAGGATGCTGAATTTCCTAATTTTCCCTCAGGCTGACAGAAGGATTCTGTTGGCAAAGGCCACCAGAACTGCCCAAGTGACTGGCTTCCTGCGTTCTGCTCAAAAAGCTGCCCTGCCTGTGCGTGAAGGAAGTCTTAGGTCACGTGGCACGGAGTAAGGTGGGTTGCTTCACCAACCCGCATGCCAGCATCACATTGATTCCAGGTCTGCCCTGGGTGTGTTAACAGGCCAGAGAGATGAGCACGTTCCGAAGGGTGAGGCCAGGCCAGTCCTGGGGAGCTCAACTTGGTTTGGAAGTCCATCCAAGGTCAAGTCTGGGGGGTCTAGCTGGCCACAGAGTTCCCTTACCTGGTTCAGAAGAGGCAGATTGTTGAAATCTTAAGCAGTATCCTAGTACTGACTTTGTAAAGCATAATGAAAAGACCACTGATATTTGAGGTTTGGTTTTCTACTTTAAAAAATTGCCATTCCATTCGAATGGATGAAATTCTCAAGTGTTTTAACAACAAATGATTCATTTTACAAGTTCCTTCTCTGTGTGTCCTGCTTTCAGAGTTGCTGAAAGAAGCCTTGGGAGGTGGAAGGGGAAGAGAGGCCACATCTCCCTAACACATCCAGACGGACACAGGTGTCCTTCATTCCTTGCATACTTCCACACACTCACTACAAGCCATCCTCATGCCATGGGGCGCCACACACTGCTCAAAGGCCTGGGAGCCAGGAGAGAATGGGGCTGACCCAAAAACCAAAGTGTCCCAAGAGACTGGTTGAGAAAGAGCGAAGTAGACAGGTCGTTAAAAGCACCACGGTGCCATAGCGGGCACAAGACAGAAGGTCTGTGATGGTGGAAATGAGACACGTCTACAGAGGAAATCTAATACTTTGCTGTTTATTTCTACAGATGCAATCTTGAGTTTGTCACACTGTATCATACATTGCATTATATGCTTTAGATTGTTAGATTGTCATATGTTAAGTATCATCTATTTTATGTCACATGTTATCTTAAAACGATGTAGTATCACACCATATTATACAATGTATATCATGTTATATTAAAATTATTTCAAGTCCTTATTTACTCTAGTATAAGAAGTCCTTCTTTCATGAATGAATCCATTGTACGAGAGAATAAGGAGCCCTGGGGTAGTGGTGGTTATGTGTTAGACTGCTAACCACCAGCCAATCTGTGTGGGGGGGTGGGGGTGGGGTGGGGGATGAAGCTTTCTACTCCCGTAAACAGTCAGTCTCAGAAACCTACAGGGACAGTTCTACCCTGTCCTGGAGGGTCTGTCTCCGCAGTGACTCTGGGTTTTTTTGGCTTATGCTATCTTTAATTCCCTGCTCGCTCTCATCTCCCACCGACTGGTAGTCAGGTTCCTCTCGCTCATTTCTATAACGGAAAACACACGAATGCCTTGACATGATGCCGAGGCTCTGGCACAGTGCTTCCCAGTCTTCAGGGTACGCCAGCACCCCCGGGATCTTGTGGAAGCACAGACTGCTGGGCTCCACACCCAGGTCTCGGCCCCACTAAATGTGGGCCAAGGTCTGCACATTTGCACTTGCAAGTCACCAGACGGTGCTGGTGCTTTGGGCTGGGGACCATGCTCTGAGAACCAGTGGTCTAATATTTAAGGAACCTTGGTGGCCTAGTGGGCTATATGTTGGGCTACTAACCACAAGGTGAGCAGTTTGAACCCACCAGGCCCTCCATGGGAGAAAAAAAGGCTCCTGTAAAGATTTACAGTCCCTAAAACCCAAAGGGATGGTTCTACTCTTATAAGGTCACTGTGAGTCAGCGCGGACTCAATAGCCCTGGGTTGGGTTTTCTGTTTTGTTTTGGTCTAGTACTTGGAAACTCTTGGTCTAGTACTTGGAAACTCTGTGCCTTGCGCTTCATTTTTGACATCTTTCAGAGAATGTCTCCATTTGTCCATTTCTGTGGGAGGTAGGCAGAGGGGGAAGAGCTGGAGAACAGGCTCCCATTGCCATCTCCTTGGCCTATCCCATCAAAGCCACACGGGAGGACTGAGAGGGGCAGAGGGGAGATGGGAGAGGCATTTGTCCATATGAGAGGGCTTCAAAAAGTACACAGAAAAAAATCCATTACCTTTCATTTGCATTTCCCCCATGACTTTTTGAAGCCTTCTCATATGGTAAGGGTAAAGGCCGTCAGCCCAACCGGACAGGGCACACATCGTGCCTTTAGCACTCATTCCTGCTTAGACACCAGGAATGTTCGCAGAGCCTTGACCCAGGGCCCGAAGGTCCCAATTCGACCACTCTGGACTTTGGGCAGGTTCAGCTATTGCTAAGCATGTTGCACACACTACCCACTCATGTGCCAGTTTCTCAATGTGGGCAGGCCGGGTTCTCTGTGGCGCCCAAAACGATGCTTATCAGTTCCAATTAAGTTAGTGAACAAAATCACAAGCAGGCCTTCTGAGCATGTGAACTACTGTTCAGAAAATGCTCTCATCTCTGTGGATGGCTGGGATCCCAGGGAGAGCAGCAGCCTAGATGTGTGGCATGCCAGTGGGATGTTCATTTGGGTTGAGTGGGTGTGTCTTCCAAAAATAGGATCATCTACTTGGTTTATGTGGGCGTTAATACATAACACACACACATCTATTTTAAAAAATAGGGTTAGCTGAAGGTATAATAAATGCTGATTTCAATAAGAGCTTGGACCAGGGGTTTGAATGACCAAATCTTTTTTTTTTAAAAAGCATAGATTAAAGAATTATCATTAGGATAGGCTGTACCCTATGCTGAAGACTGATCTGACTACAGGCATCATACAGTGCACTGCAGGTCTGAAAGTGGGAGGGCCCCACGGGGAAAAGGAGAAATCCCACTAGGATGCTGGACTGTTGGGCTTATTTTAAGATTTAGTCTCTAAACAAGTAATGATAGGAACCAGGATCTCGTGGAACGTTTCCTTAGTCAGGAGACCTGGATTCCAGATCCCCCTCTGTCCAATGTAATTGTTCTCAGTCTCAGTCCACTCACCTTTTAAAAGAGAATGAGAACGTGTATTTCAGAGATATGACAAAACACTGAACAGACTTCGGACTGTAAAATAAATACACGGCCTTATTAGTCAAATGTCTAAGTATCAGGAAAAGAGTCTGACCTCTTCAGAGGAAGGGGCTGATCTAAGAGAACGGTGGGCTTGGACTTAGGGTGGAGGGCAAGTGCTCTCGTTACACAAACGTGCCATGCAGCCTGGAGAGGAAGCAGGAATCAGCACTTGAGCCCAGGAAGTGGTGATCCCAGAGGACAGGGTCCTATTCGTGGCATGAATTATGTTCTAAATCACAATACCAGGAGGCTAGACTTACTGCAGTATTACTGAAAAGATACACAAAAGACGTCTTGGCAGTTCGGGCAGTGCCCAGGAATTCTCAAACACATGCTAAGGCTTTAAAATAACATTGAGTTTCCATAGGCTAGCTTGTGGCTTTTCTAATGTTTAGCTTTGTTTGGTTGTAATCAGGATCCTGAGTGTAACTTTCCAGCCATTGCAGCATATTTGTATAATTGGCAAAGGTGGAAGAAACCAGTAAAACGCTGATATGATGGTTAATCTTAAGGGAAGACTTCAAAAGTTTCTGGAATTTTTTTCATGGTCTTTTTATTTCACTTTTCCACACACTTGATGCAACTCCTTATGTGTCAGCTTATCTAGGCTCTGGGGCCAGCTGTGTGATCAAACACTGGTGGGACACACAGTGAGGGAGTCCTCACCCATGGTCACATCAGCGAGTCTTGAGCAAAGGCTGCACCAAGATGATGTGGGCCGTATCCCATTGGTGGCAGGTCTAAGAACCAACAGGGAGTTCTCCATCGGCCTCCCCAACCCCGAGGGTCCAAGAACTAGATGGTGTGCGGCTATCACTATCAACTGCTCTGAACTGGATCTAGAGTGGGGCGGAAACACATGGAACAAAACTCAAAGTTGGATAGAGACTGGTGAGACTTTCAAGACTATAGCCCTTTGCCATCCTTCAGGTCTGGGCATGAAATCACCCCTGAGGTACAATAATCAACCGCTTTAGGATGAAAGAGGCAGCATTTACTCAAGGACAAAACCCGGAGGGTTAGGAAAGAAGGAGCGATGGGAACAGGAAATAGAGGGAGGAAGTCGGGTGCATGACGGTAAAAGGAGGGGTGCCGTGGATGCATGGCAATAAAATGTGCGTGAACGGACGATTGTAAAACGAGTGTGCTCTGCAAACTTTCACCTGGTTTGCAATGGGGGGGCGGGGGTAGGGTGTTGGTTCCCTTGGGGTATATTCCACCTCCAGACTACAAACGTGGTTTACCAGAACCTTGTGACACAACCTTTCTGTCCTGGGACCCATGGTGTTTGGAACACTCCAAGCTCAAACCCCCAACTCACTGCTGTCGAGTCGGTGCTGACGCACGGTGAACCCCTGTGGGTTTCTGAGCCTAAGGCTTACAGGAGCAGAAAGTTCAGTCTTCCATCAGTGGCAGAGCTGCTCGGGGGTTCTGACTGCCGACCATCACGTAAGCACGGCACCACCCGGCCCCGTGTATGCAGCACACTGCCGAGGTTCGGGGGACACCAGACTGCAGGGGTCCCCGCCTGTTCCTTGACCTACAGGGTTTGGGCTTGCTGGTCCCTCATAACCACGAGAGGCGACTCCATCCATCTCTGTCCCCAGAGCCTATGGCTTTTATTCATCTCCACGGCCTCAGCCGGCAGTTGGCGCGCCTGCGCTGTGCGACTCAAGTGTAACTTGTATCAAATAGAATTTATAAAAGAAGTGATGCCCAAATCAGGCGTAAGGCCTTTGGGTGGAACCTTCAGCCCGACGGCTGTTTTTTGAGGAAGACTGAGGCTCTGGGCAGGTCAAATTGCCAAAGCAAGATAGTCAACATCCTGGGTAGACATTTCTCATTACCTTAAGTGATTCATACTCCAATTCAGCACCTCTAATTTGTGGTCTTTCTTGTTCCTAGGGGAAACAGAACGCAAACACTTTACATTTTCATCATCACATTACTTGCTCTCTAGCAAACACCAAGGAGAGTTTGGCCCTCCCTCCCCATCTGACCCCCACGCTGCTTGGTTAAGTTACTTGGGAGCTGGGTCCCCGGTAACAGGAGCCTGGAGAAGTAGGCAAGCCCCGGGCTCAGCAACAGGTTTGCAGGGGGCTGGGCGGCCTGCGCACCTTGGCCTTGCTGCGGAGCACCTGCTCCTCCCTGTGGTCCAGCTCGTCCTGCATCGCCTGCTTCTCCTGCTCCAACTCTGTGACCCGCTTCTGGAGCTTGAGGAACAAGGCCATGTCCTGAGGCACCTTCTTCTCACTCGGCTCCTAGAGCCCAGAAACCACAGCACGGTTAGAAGACAGGCGTCAGCCAGAAGACAGACGTCAGGGTGAACACGCTGAACAGGCCAGTAGGAAAATCTGTAAACTTCAGCAGAATTACAAATGGCCAAAAATAAAACAGGTGAACGCATGCTCAACCTTGCTAGGAACTGGAGAAATACACAGTAAACAATACTTTCCTCCTACTCGTTGGGTCCATGTAAAAGTCCTGTGGTGGCAGCATTATCTCAGTGAGACTCAAGTACACAAAAACATACACAGAAAAGGGTGTTCTCTGCCATGCTGCTTTATAGCTGTTCTGAAAACAACCCAAGTGTCAGTCAATGGGAGAGCTGCTTAATCAGCGGTTCTCAACCTGTGGGTCACGACCCCTTTGGGGATCCAATGACCCTTTCACAGGGGTCGCCCAATTCATAACAGTAGCAAAATGACAGTTATGAAGTAGCAACGAAAATAATGTTATGGTTGGGGGGGTCACCACCACATGAGGGACTACTGTATTAAAGGGTCACAGCATCAGGAAGGTTGAGAACCACTAGTTTAGGTAAATCACAGTAGAGCCAAAATCCACTTTACAGCCACAGAAAATGAAGATGATCTACGTGCGCACCTGAAAGTGCCCTGGATAAAGTATTAGGTGAAAAGAGAACTTACAGGAGATTATGAGTGTGATGATCTTGTGTTCGTTTAAAAACCAAGTACACGTGACTTCTAAAAGCGCATCGAGGACAAGGCCACCGTGGCTGTCTTGGAAAGCTGGGAGACTTAACGTGTGAGCCTCTGTCAGTTTCCACTTTGCATGTGTCTGTGTTTGAATGGCTTACAATGAGCATGCGTTCCTTTTGTTAAGTAGGACAAGAAACTTTTAACAGTGACCAGCCACCATGCATACATACTGAGATTAGACGGAAAGCTAGAAGTGGGATGACCAGGATGTCTCTATGCATTTTACTGAAATATACCCTAGCACAGTGGTTCTCAACCTTCCTCATGCTGCGACCCTTTCATACATTTCCTCATGTGGTGGTGACCCCCAACCATAAAATTATTTTTGCTGCTACTTCATAACTGTCATTTTGCTACTGTTATGAATCGGGAAATCCCTGTGAAAGGGTTATTCGACCCAGAAAGGGATCACGACCCACAGGTTGAGAGCCGTTGCCCGATCGTAGACATATGTCAGCGAGTTACAACACAGAATTAGAGTGGAACTGCTAGGATAAATAATGGTATAACAGTTAAAGCTTTAATTTTTAAAAAAAGAAAGAACTAAGGATCACTATTGAAGTCCTGTTGTTTCACCTTGTTTCCTTTAGGTTTTAATATTTAATGAGTTAAGAAGAGAAAACTATTGTCTCATTAGATTTAATGGAGAGAATGAAACCCCTTTTTCGTGAGTGAGAAAGGGAGGTGAGAAGAAAGAAGGCGGAGAGAAAAAGAACAAACAACCATTTATCTAACTGGTCAAAGTGTAATTTTTAAATAATTGGCAAACCTTATTTTTGTCATTTAAAAATGTTAAAAGGTGCTTATTTTTATTCTGATTGTAACAGCAAAACAAACTGATATAGACATTTAGGAAACAAAAAAGCCACAATATTTTCTCTGTGCATTTAAAAAACTGAAATAATATTTTCTCGATAATTTATTCTGTCTTTTCAGCTTATCAATGTATTATAATTGGTTGCCAAATTTACAATCCGCTATTTAAAACCATTATTTTAATGGCCATATAAACAGGCGTATCATCGTTTGCTGAGCTATCATCTTACTGATAGGCAGTGAGATTGTTTGTAACTTTTTGCTAATGAAATATTACTGGGATAAATTTTTTGCTACTGAAATACTAAAATTTTGGTTATTGAAATATGACTTTTTGCTCTTGACATGAACACCCAGCACACACATAGCCAAACATCCACGTTTTGAAATCTCTTGATGCCAAAAACCAAGCCCACTGCCAAGGAACCCATTCTGACTCGACGACGTTTCAGGGCTTCTACTCTTTCTCCCTCAGAGCAGCTGGGGGGTTGACATCACCAGCCTTGTGACTGGCAGATCAATGCCCAGCCCCCAGCTCCACCAGGGCTCCTGAAAGAATTGTGACAAACCCCAAAACCAAAGTCACTGCCCTCAAGGCAACTGTGATGGCCTGCAGGAACTGGCCCTGTGGGTTTCTAAGGTGCTCCATCTGGACAGGAGGGTAAGCCTCATCTTTCTCCAGCAGAACAGCTGGTGGGTTCAAACCGTGAACCTTGCAGTCAGCAGCCCAATGAGTAACCCACAATGCTACCCAATTGCTGCTGCGGCTGCTGTTGTTAGGTGCCACTGAGGTGGTTCCAACCCAAACCAACCCGGGCAAAACCGAAAGAAACCACGCCCCGAAGGCAACAACCCCAACCCTGGTCCCAAGCCGGGGGAGCCCATGATGGCAGACACCGTGCCAATTCATCTCACCGAGGAGCTTCCTATTTCCACGGCTCCTCTACCTCACCAAGCATGCTGTCCTTCTCCAGGAATTGGTCTTTCTTGATGGCATGTACTTTCACTATTCAATAGGCCAGTACCACAATTCAACTCCATCGATGCTCCTACGGTCTTTCTGATTCCATGCCCAACTTTTACATGCATCTGAGGCAAGAGAAAGCGCCATGGATCGGGTCAGGTGTATTTCAGTCCTCAAAGCAACCTCCTTGCTTTTCAAAAAGGAGTCAGTCTTGTTTAGCAGACTTGTGCAATACGATGCATCATTTAATCACTTGACTGCTGCTTCCAGGAGCATGGATTATGGATCCAAGAAAAGACAACTTCCTTTTCAACTTCATTTTTCTCTACTTCTCATGTTATCTATTGGTCCAGTCGTGAGGATTTTGGTCTTCTTTGCATTGAGGCGCAATCCACACGGAAGGCTGCAGTCCTTGATCGCATCAGCAAGTGCTTCACGTCCTCCTCACTTTCAGCAAGCACGGTTGTGGCATCTGCACATCTCAGGTTGTTAGTCCACTCCTGACGTCACATTCTT
The DNA here is from genome assembly GCF_000313985.2 of Echinops telfairi. NCBI lineage: Eukaryota > Metazoa > Chordata > Mammalia > Afrosoricida > Tenrecidae > Echinops > Echinops telfairi. The sequence continues at coordinate 10,637,325 of NW_022103905.1, forward strand.
CCTCATCTATCCCAGCTCACCTGATGATTAGCTCACACACAGATTGAGTACGTAAGGTGGGAGAATACAACTGGGACAGTTTAAACCATGATTTTAAACCATGCGGTATTACCTGGTTCTAGTCGCACAATTGCCTCTTTTTTTTTTTTAACTATTACAAAAGTTTACTTAACAAAAAAATGGAACATGAAAAACGCACATCGCCTCATTTTTACTCTGTAGTAAAACAGGTCCTTTGGAGAGCGGGGTGCGTAGAAGCAACTGCTGTAGACAGTTGAACACGGCTATTACTTATCCTCGCTCCAAGCCTTCTAACATGAAGATACTACTGCCTCTTTTCGCCACCATTCCAGTATTGCTCTGTTGTCCACTAGTTGCCGTCTCCACACATACATCTATCACAAGAGTCATAAAGGGATCAAATTCCAGAAGTATCCCTTGCACATGCCCGCCACCATTTAATTTCAATGATTACTTCTTGTCCGTAAATTTTTTCAATTCAGGCGGATGAGCTTTGCTCATTGTGTCTTCTCCGGAGGTTCAGCGTTGCCTTGACACAGAATTCACGGATTCCCTCACACTCCTGCGGTCGGCCGGTGTCTTTGCGGCTGCAAAATTGCCTCTTGATCCATGTACACGTTCTGCATGAGCACAATGAAGTGTTCCGGAATACCCATTCTTCTCAAGGCTATCCATCCTTTGTTATAATCCACACAGTTGTATCCATCCTTTGTTATGATCCACACAGTCGAATGCCTTTGCATAGCCAATGAAACACTAGTAAATATCTTTCCGGTGTTCTCTGCTTTCAGCCAAAATCCACTTGACATCAGCAATGATATCTCGTTTCACATCCTCTTCTGAATCTGGCCCGAACCTCTGGCAGCTCCCCGTCAATGTACGACTGCAAGGGTTGTTGGATAATCTCCAGCAAAATATTCCTTGCATGTGACATTAATGAAATTGTTCTGTAATTCGAGCATTCTGTGGGGTCCCCTTTCTTTGGCATGGGTACAAATGTGGATCTCTTCTAATCAGTTGGACAAGTAGCTGTCTCCCAGATGTCCTGGCATAGATGAACGAGTGCTTCCAGCGCGTCATCAAGCTTGCTGAAATCTCTCAATCGGTATTTGTCAGTTCCTGGAGCCTTGCGTTTAGCTCATGCTTTCAGTGCAGTTTGAACTTCTCCTTCAGCGTCCTTGGTTCTTGCTTCCTGAAATCATGGGATGCCGACTAGTTCTTTTTGATGCAGTGACTATGTGTGTCCTTCCCATCTTCTTTGGATGCTTCCTGCATCATTCAGTATTTTTCCCATACATTTTTCAATGTTGCA
>NW_022103905.1:10640444-10648387 GCF_000313985.2 Echinops telfairi
GGTATGGGTTAATGTTGGATTTGTGGGCTTGGGCAGCATTGGGTTGGGATGTTTTCGTGATGCACATTTTCTTTGCATAAAACTCTCTCTTATACGTGAGTTGCCATGGATTTGTTTCTCCAAAGTACCTAGACTAATACAATGACCGACCTAAAGTGGTATTTTATTATTATACTTATTGTATTTCTTTGACAGTTCGTGAGTTTGACTACACTTCATGTTCACTAATTATAGGGAGTCTTTTGTGAGTTGTGAGTAGAAGGAAGTTCAGTTTGTATCTGGATCTAAGGAAAACACGAAGAATCCACTGAACTAATGGAGCATCTTTAGGCTGCCAGGATTATTAACCTACAAATGAATCAGACCTAACTTTTTTTAGCTCTACTCTGTAATGCTCATCAGTAAGATGAAGTTTAGGTCTTGGGCCTAACACCTGTCTTGACTTAGCAGAACAGAGATAGTATCTTGCCTGAATATAAAATTAGCACAGAATTTCACACATAGAGAAACTTATTTCTATACACCTCACAAATAAACGTGTAACTCTATCCCTAGATTTGACAGATATGAAGTTGGACAGCAGAATCATCAATCAAAGGCCACCAGGACTAATGACACCATTCTAGTGAAAATAGTCAACCACGAATCTTCTCTTTTAGAAGCTTAGGTTTCCATGGGCTGCGGCGGCTCCGGACTGTCACCTAGCCTAGAGTTTCGGACTTCGCGTCCGCCCTCCAGAAATTGGCTTGTTCCCCGCGAGAGTTAGAACCATGTTCAATGGACTGAAGAAGCCTCACAAAGAGACAAAACAGCAGACAAACCGCTTTCCACCATGATTGTCATTACCACGCTCTGAAGCTTCACTTAACAGAAAGATTGCTTGCTTTAAAGAAATGTTTCCCATCGAAATAAGTAGAGCAAGAAAGCAATAAACTTTCGGTTTCTTCAGCTGGTCTGTCGGAAGCGGTCTATTTCTGACTTGGGCATTTTCTCAGAACATGGTATAAAAATAGAGGAGGTGTGCTCGAACCACCCATGACTGGAACGAGGTGTAGATTTGAAAAGAAGATGTGAACGTTGATTTGGGGGTAATTTAGTTTAAAATCTTATACTTAGAGCAATATGCCATGACATAAAACATTAAAGCAGGTTTCGAAATGATTTTCCACGCGTGTCTATGGGAGAAAATTATACTGGTGAAAACTGGCATTAAACAGAGGCAGCGGTTTTGCTAAAATTCAGGGCACTGGTATTAAAAATATTCAAACGAGAAGGGATTACTTTAAAAAAGTAATCTGAGTCTGAAATTCCTGACAGGCTCTATTCTTGGTACATGGGCTACATCAAGGTGTAAAAGCTAATGACAAAGGTCATCAAAATTATAATAAAATTAACCATAAAATAAATATATATTCACCAAAAATATAGGCGATGTGCATGCATGTACACAGCTAACGAAGCACCTAGAAGTCACCCATGAAGAAGAAACGATTCAGAACCAACACTGCGCGTATGGGCAACTGGGGTCCACTCCGCATCGGGAATGTTACCTGGGTGCTGCAAGTCACACCTGACCTTTAGGAACAGGTATCTAAATATTTACCTCTGTTCTCATTGGAGCATCTTCAGTTTCTGCATATTCAGAGCTAAAGGTGTATTCAGACTCATTGCTGCTGTGGGTGGAGTCTGTTCTTCTGTGTCCAGGCTTAGAGACATTCTGCAAGGCAATTACAGCAGGCAAGCATATTAGCTGGTGAAATTTACACGACAACAGGTAGACCTTGACTACCACTCACTGACTGGCTACACCGATGCCCAACTTGTCTCCACCAACCTGTTAAAGGAGGGCCACCGGCTGGGCCCCTCAAAAGAAGAGAAGGAAAGCCCAGAATGGTGTGTTCAGCAGTCACAAAACCTAACTCCTGATGAAAGTACCTGTGATCCTGAGCAGAGCCCCCTTTGGCTTTTGTAAGTTGTGAGTGGCCAGTCACCCTGGCTGAAGCACAGGGTCTGATACCTCAGTCTCCAAGGGCTGGCAGTAGTATTGTGATCAAATGAAAGTTCAAAGTTCAAAGAGCACAGGCGATGGCATGCAGTCATTTCCCTGCTCTGCTGTTGCCGTCAGCGGGTAGCTGCCCCCAGGTCAGCTCTGAGTCATGACTCAGGTATGCAACCGAATGAAACGCTGTTGGCTCTTGTGCCCTCTACACAATCTTTCACGTCTATTGTCGAGGCTCGGGGCCACTCCATCTCTCTAAGGCCCTTCCTTGTCTTTGCTGACCCTGACTTGGCCAATCGTGCTGGCCTCTTCTAGCGGTGGCTCTTTCCTGTACTGCGATGGAGCACGAATGGTTTTCCAGGGGGAGACGGGAGTGTGGGCTTCACATGGGTGACTATAGTTTCTGTCACTTTTATACAAGCATGAAGCTAAATCGCAGAGTGAGCTGTGGGAGGGATGGGCAGTGCAGAGATGAGAAAGCTGCTCTGAGAACCCATGGCAATCCCTGGGTTGTTAACGCCTGAGAGTCCAGAGGCCACTTTGTGGACACCCAGTATTGTCAGTATTCAAGAAGCTCCTGGGAAATAGAATATTACAGCAACTGCTAAAAAAGAGGTTAGAGAGTGACTTGGAGAAAGAAGGAATAAGAAAAGCTAGGTTGCGACCTTCATTCCTAAGACACCCCCCAGGATAAGAGGTCTGGCTCCCACAGCATTATAGATCATGAGAGTTTCACACAGGCCTCTGAGAACTTTCTGACCCGTCCAATTCCTTTACTCCCTCTTCCACTGCAGGGAAAGAGTCAGAAGCCACACAGAGTGGCTTTGTCTCTTTCCCGCCAGTATCCAGACTTACATAGAGCAGACGCAACCGTGTGGCAATAAGGAACCCAGCACGCAGGGTCAGTACATCACCAGTGCTGGCCCAACCCACACGTCAACGCCTAGGGAAGACCCCAGAGCAGCGAGACCGCTGAAAATACACAGAAGCGGGCAGTCCAGGTAACGAGTTTAGCGTAGTGCTAGTACAGGACCGGCATGCTGATCAGGTTAACTGCTGCTGCCATCGTGCCCCCTCTGGTGACTCAAATGGTTATCATGCTCATCTCCTGAATGACACACTGGAGGTTCAAGTTCACCCTAAGGTGCCTCAAAAGAAAGACCTGTGAGTCTACTTCAAGCATCAGCTATTGAAACCCCTATCAGCAGCAACCACGCCCACATGGAAGAAGCACACCAGCCTGTGCGATCACGAGGTGCCGAAGGGATCAGGTATCAGGCATCATCAGAACAAAAAATCTTACCATAGTGAATGATGGGGTAAGTGCGGAGTGGAGACCTAAAGCCCATTTGTAAGCCACTGGACATCCCCTTACAGAATGGTTGCGGGTAGGAGATAAGCCAGTCAGGGTGCGATGTAGCAACGATGAAACATACAACTTTCCTCTAGTTCCTAAATGCTTCCTCCCCTCCCCCACTATCATGATCCCAATTCTACCTTACAAATCTGGCTAGACCAGAGGATGTACACTGGTACAGATAGGAATGGGAAACACAGGGGATCCAGGGAGGATGATCCCTTCAGGACCAGTAGTGTGAGTGGTGATACTGGGTGGGTGGAGGGAGGGTGGGTTGGAAAGGGGGAACCGATTACAAGGATCTACACGTAACCTCCTCCCTGGGGGACGGACAACAGAAAAGTGGGTGAAGGGAGACATCGGACAGGGCAAGGTATGACAAAATAATAATTTATAAATTATCAAGAGTTCTTGAGGGAGGGGGGAGCGGGGAGGGAGGGGAAAAATGAGGAGCTGATGCCAGGAGCTTGGGTGGAGAGCAAATGTTTTGAGAACGATGAAGGCAATGAATGTACAAATGTGCTTTACACAATTGATGTGTGTATGGATTGTGATAAGATGTGTATGAGCCCCTAATAAAACGATTAAAAAAAAAAAAGAAGCCCCTATGCGGCCCAGTGGTACTCTGACACGCGTGGGTCACTGGGAGTTGGAGCGGATCAGCAACTACTGGCTGGTTTGGGGTGGGCTGCAGCTCTAACACGTAGGTCCCTGCAGTCATTTTGTAACACATCCCTGTTTCAGGACTCTGTTTCCCTGTCTGCGTGCGACTCCATGACAAGGACACACCATTGACGTGATGAGTGATCTGCACCTCACTCATCCTCTTCCTCGACTTCGATTTCTCCCGTAACTCTTTCTCCTCTGGAACCTGTTGTATCCGTGTTGCCAAGGCTTACGAAGCCACTGCTGGCATGCTGGATTCCACCCTTACTCTAGAAGTCATGTCCCTTCAAACACGTCGCAAACGTGGATTGCCCTGACGCATTATCCTTTCACGGTTGCGGTGACACTCCTTAGCACGGATCAGTCTTCTCCTTAGCCTCTGCCCTTGCGTTCCCTGTGCAGACGAATGGTCACAGGGTGAACTTCCGTAACGCAGTCTGGTACCAGGAACCACTACGCTGGCTGCCAGGGGCACTCTTTGCTCACTACTCTTTTTCACACACACATCGCATGAATTACAGGAAGCCTTAGAAGCAGCCCGTCCATTCCTAAAATGTCCTGCTATCCATTTGCCAAGTTAGTTTACTCTAAAATGCTTCGATAGCTCCAGGTTGCGGAGCGAGAGTTCAGTTTGCAGAACAACGTCAGTGTCATATGAGCCAGCCAGCCAAATTTTAGCTGTGACGTTCTAGCCAAAGAATAAAATAAGATAGTGCTCTCTTGTGACATACACGTTCGTTACAAAAAGAAAAACAATTCTTTAAAAGAGATAACGTTATCAGTGTGTTAATTTGGTTATATATCACATAGCCAAATTTTAAAATCCTTTGTCCAAAGACTATAATTCTGGTTCTATCTGAAGCTAGACAATGAGATCTAATAAAAAAAAAAGTGAGTCAACACAGTTGTTTCTAACCCCAATGTAAAGCAATTTGTTCTTATGACCCGGCCCTGCTTGATGCTCACCCTCCTGAAGAGACCACTAAAGATATATAGGTGCCATAGCAAAGTGTGGTTAAGAAATTAGATGGTGCCCAGCTATCAGAAAGAATAGTGTCTGGGGTTTTAAAGACCTCTTCAAACAAGCAACTATCTAAGTGAGGTGTCAACAAAGTCCACATGGAAGAAGCACACCAGCCTGTGTGATCCAAGGATTGTAAATAATAAATCCAAACTCAGAGGCGGGGACGCCAAGCGCTTAAACTGTGAACACCTGGTTTGCAGAAGGCTATGGATGACAGTGAAAGCCCCAAATCCATTTGCAGGGTCCATACATGGATTAAGTTTCTGATGAAGCCCCTCCGTGAACAGCATTGCTATCATGCAGAGTGCATTGGAAAATGGATTATGGCAGATACAGGTAGGCTAAAATTTAATACCTTATCATTTGATCTTTTGACTCATTAAAATTTTTTAAAAAGTTTTTAATATTTTCTGCTTCTTTTCGAACAAGGTTTTTACTTTGTTGTACTTTACTATTGTTGTTAGTGGGGAAGGGGGGTGGGCTGTATATTTTTCTATATATGAAATTTACCGGGATAGGTAAATCTATAGAAACAGTAACTGGGGTAATAGTTTTGTGGGGGTATGGCAGGAGAGGTTGGTTGTAGGGAAATGGGGTGCTAATAACAAGGAGTTTAAGAAACAAGAAAATGCTCTAAAATTGATTGTGGTGATGATCTTACAGCTCTTTATTATGACTGCACTATTGGATTGTATGATCTGTGAATTATATGCCAATAAAACTGTTAAAAAAAAAACAACCAAAAAAAAAAGAACTGCCAACAACAACCAAAAAAGTAAGTGTAAAGCAAAATAATTCCCAATCTCCCTTCTATTTTCCTTTTCCTCTGACCATTTGCATAACAATGGTGAGTCAAGTGGATGAAGAAACAAGAAGTCAAGCAGCTGCAGTGCTCCCTGCATATCTTCCTGCAACAGAAGGGAAAGGGGGAGGAGACTTGACTAGCAGGAAGGGTGCTGGCCCTAAGGAACTGGAGAAAGGCGGTTACTGGTGGGTCTTTATCAAAGAGACTGCTGTCTCTCTTACTGCAAGGGCTTTGGCCTCAGAAAGGTCTCTGGAATGTGCTCATCTAGTGATGGATAGAAGGCTGCTCCAGAAAACTCCATTATCTTTCCCGTCTATTTTCCCACCCACTTTTTGGCATCTTCTCCAATACAAGGTACACAATGATCTCTCCTACTTTTCCAAGATTCACACAGCACTTCTTACTGAAGTCTCCAAGGAATTCTGTAGAGAAAAGCTCCGCCTTCACTCTGTCTCAGCTGGTCGATTCCGCATTTATTTGGAGTGCAGAATCGCTTTTCCCAACCTCATTTGTTAACACCCTAAGGAACCTCAGAAAAAACCCTGTGAGTCACAAAGCTTGGCACCAGCTCTACAGGAAGCATGGATGAACTGTGAATGTGGGTGAGGCTGTCTCACAGCAGGAGGAAAAAAATACACCCAAGAACTCTGCAGAGGGAGGATGAATGCTGAAAGGCAGAGGGAAAGGATTTGGTAGAGAAAGCTGGGAATGGGAGCAAGGCGAAAGAGACGCCTCAAGGAGGTCACATGCAATAAGCCAATCAAGAGAGGCAAGACTAACGAAGTCAAGACTTCAATTTGTCAATTACAGTCGGATCCTAACCACCCATGCCTATGGCTCATTGCTCTGTCACATATGAGCTAGAGGCAGAGTAGTAAAGATATTTGAAATAATGTGCAACTCTACAATCTACATTAGCCTCTCTTCATCCGCAAGGGGCTAGATTTATGTCCTTTGTTGCATATCTCTTTTCCTTTTAACTTTGAAAATGTCACTTATATTTTAAATAACCTGGTAAGGAGATTCAGAGAGTAGGGAAGGCTCTCCTCCACACATACCAAATCAGCTTGCTCTTTGCAAGAGAGATTTCAGAACATTTCTGGCCATTTGCACCAGAAGGTTACCTTAAAGATGGATACTTGCAGAGAACAAGCGAGCTAGAGAACTCTTGGTTCTCTGATAGCAGGACAAGTAGAAAAGGGAGGGCCAGCAGAACAGTTAAAGTACAAAAAAGGTACATTTGCCAATGCAGAAGTGTCCTTGAGATAGAAATTCTTAAGTAACTTTTATTACAAGTAGAGGCTTCTTGTCTCTGAAGATATTTTTGAAATTACAAGGAAACCAGGAAGAAGAAAAACTCAACTATATAAATATTTCTTCCACAGGTAAAATTTGGATCATGACATTCAATCCATAAAACAATATCCAGTTGTATTCAATTTAAACGATGTCATAAGCTAGTCTTAAACGTGTTTGACTATGTATTTTAAGATGAACGTATTTGACTTCTAGTACTTGCTTTAAAATAACCCATGGGATGCAGGTAGGGCTGTGTTGACCATATTGGAAGTGAGTGATTGGTATGGGTAAATAGGAGTGAGTCAGTGGCAGCGTTCTCCCCTTCCATACAGGAGACCTGGTTCAACGCCCAGCCAATGCCTCAGTGCAGCCACCACCCATCTGTCAGTGGAAGCTTGCACACTGCTATAAGGCTGAACAGGTTTAAGTAGAGCTTCTAGCCTGAGAGCGAGGTGGAAGAAAGAGCTGCCAATCTATTTGTGAAGATCAACCAGAGCAAACCCTATGGACCCTAACAGTCCCATTCTATTGCCCCGGGTGTCAAGGTTTGAAGACAATTAACAACCATCCACAGGGCATGGGGGCTCATTCTACTATTTTAACAACCTTTTTATACCTTTGGAATGTTTTTTTTTTTAATCAATTTATTGGGGCTCTGAGTTAGTTAATTGTGCCAGCCTGGCCGATAATCACATGTGGGGCTGGATGAAAGGCGGAGGGATAAATGGGTGGTGAAGCCTCGCCTTTCTAGTTCTCGGGTCTCTTGTTTTGTGATGGTTGCACCGGGTGCAGC
>NW_022103905.1:10649242-10669123 GCF_000313985.2 Echinops telfairi
GTTTAAGAACTAGAGGAAGGTTGTGGGTTTTATCTCACATAAAGAAAGAAAGCAAGCCATCGTGCTTGACTCACCAACATCAGGGTCATCTCCTCCTTGAGGTCATCGTATCGCTCTTCTAGGCGACTGAACTCATTTAGAAGGTTCTGATACCTCAGCCTCTCATCATTCAGATCGAGTTCCAGTTGTTTCGTTTCTTCTATTAACTTCTTCTCCATTGTCTCTGAAAGAAGGAAGAGAGATTGCACCTGCTAAAGATGACGCCACAAAACCCCAACCAAACTCAACGCCACTGAGCGGATTCTGACTCATCGCGACCCGCTGTGGGCCGGGGCTCCTCAAGACGGCCCCCCAGAAGGCAAGCGCGGAAACATGCACATTGATTTCCAGGTTCCCTGCCTGGGGGGGTTATTTCTAGTATCACGGTGATCTGTCATGAGTCTCTTAGTGACTGTAGAAGAAGGGAAAAATCACGACGAAAAAGTCGCCAATTACTCATAACGACTATAATCGATTGCATTCTTCTGTGTACATCCTTGGGCGGTATTCTCAGTCCCATTCCAAAATTGATCCTCATTTTTACTTGTTTTCTGGGGTCTAAGCTGTTTCAGAGTGTTCGGGGCCATTTGGACTATAAGATTCTCTCTAAGACTAATACTTCTAGGGAACAAGAGAGATAGGAGCCTTTTTGCTTCTTGATAGCAAGCCAAGGGAGTGCTAGAGAAACTTAAAGATGTCACGCAGCTAGAACGGGACAGCATTCACATCTGTCTGTTTCAAGGGTTACGCATGCTGCATCATCACCACGCTATGGGGCCACTGCAGTACCCATGGACAGCTCATACACTGATTTCAGCATATCCTTGATAGACATTGAGCAGTCATTGTCTATTAAATAAGACCTACTTTTCTATTCCATTAATTTTCTGCATCAGGCTATTCAAGACATTGTGTTGTCAAAGTCAACGTTGTCCTCTCAAGTCTGCTGGAACGGCAGTTTCTCTGTTAACACTCCACTGTCTGTCTGTCTCTGCTTGTCCTCAGTCCCATGGCTCTATCTTACTATTATCTGGCACTCTAAACTTTTCTTGCTGCTTTGTTAGCCACCTCCATTTCTAATTAGATAAAATCCTTAGAGCAGGTCATCTGAGTGGTTTGCATTTTTGGTACTAAAAGAATTCTGACCTTTCCATCACCCACCCACTCCACGTGAGTGGCTTGCATTTGTATGGCACATGGATTGGAGATTAAGCCTAGCCCAACTGCAGATGAAATAACAAAAACAAAAAACCCCTCACTACCATAGAGGTGATTCTCACTCATAACAACCCTACAGAGCAGGGTAGAGCTGCCCCCTACGCAAAATAAGACTCAGATCTTGGCTATATGCTTTTATTCAATGGTATTGTCAACCTCCTCATACGCATGTGAAAGCTGAACAATGAATAAGGAAATGCAAAAAAGAATTAAAGCCCTTGCACCATGGTGTGGGCGAGAAACACTGAAAGTACACGAACTACCAGAGAAATAAACAAATCTATCAGATTGCCCATTAGAAACGTGGATGCCAAGGCTTCGCCTTAAGTGTTGTGAACATGCTATCTATCAGGAGGGGTTAGGCCTGGAGAGGTCATCATGCTTGGTCAAGTAGAGGAGCAGGAAGATGGGCTCACAGCAGATACAACAATGGGCTCAAACAACCTCAATTGTGAGGCTGGGACAAGACTGGACAGACAGTGTTTTGTTCCGTTGTACACAAGGAAGCTATGAGTCTGGAATGACTCTGGCATTTATATCCCATCTAAAATGACAGCATTCTATCGATTCTTTTCATAGAATATAGCCTCACTCCAACCTACCTGTTCCCTACCAGTAATCACTGCCGTTCAGAACGCTATCTTCTTAGTCTGTATTTGTATGTAGGTAGATTCCTTGTAAACCATCTCCATTCTTATCTGTCCTGCTAAGAGCAACTGAACTCCCCACATCTGACTAATAAGTTCTCTCAAGAAGCTTTGGTGAGACTGGAGTTAAACTCCAAACTGCTAACTGAAAGGTCAGCAGTTCAAAGCCACCAGCTGGCCTGGGAGAGAAAGACGTGGCAGGCCACTCCCATATAGATTTACAGCCTTGGGATCCCTAGAAAGCAGGCTCTACTCTTTCCTATAGGGTTATTATGAGGAAGCATCTACCCAATGGCAGTGGGTTTGATTTGCTTGGGGAGGTTTCTGTTGAAAATATTATGTATGGATTTTTTTTGTTTTCTAAAATTTAGTGGCAAGGAGTGGTTGCTGTTGGAAAAACAGGACCCACTGGCTTCGCAGTAAATGCATACATGCTAGTTCAAGAATTATTCCTGAATCAACAGGAGCCTTAGATGTTATGACTGCTAAATCATATTCAAAACAAATCACTTTTTAATTAGACATGCTATTGCTTAGCATTAATTTAGAATTATAGAGAGGGCAGCTTTACAAGTTCATCAATAAATTCAGCCAAATCACTGGGAGCTCTTGCCTTTTGGAACTTTGTATACTTACTGATGACAGCCAGGTCGTTACAGCCTCAGCTGTGAAGCAGAGCTGAACTCCAGAGCTGAACTGCTGCGTCTTATGAGATATGACTGCAGCTTATGAAAATGTAGTGCACGGTGGGCTGGCCCGCAGTCGCGGTGGCCCGTGCGAAGCTCACCTGTCATCTCCTTAGCCTGCTCCACGATACGGCGGTTGAGGGTCTCTTTTTCCTGTTTCAGCAAAGTGTTTTCTTCCGTCAGATTTGATACCAGCTGTAAGATGAAACGGCCCATTGAGGTGGTCAGAATAAAGTCCGATTGCTAAGGGCGAAGACGACGTGGCCTCTAAGATTCCTTGCTCTCAGGGTCTCTGCTTCAGCTGTTTGCCTGGTCAGTCCAGACTGTCTGTGCCCCTTTGTCAGGCCCAGCCTCTTCCCACCCTATTACTATGGTCCACTCTCGAAAGGCCCGTCTTGCAGTGGTCTCTGGGGAGAACCTGCTGCCTGTTGGGGTGTGCAACCACTCACCAGCGATGCTTTTTTCCAAATAAATGTGCATGGGCCACACTTCCAGAGCTTGGGCAGGGGTCTTTGTAGAACTCTCCAGCAGGTCCTATCAGACCTGGCAAAGCACCACAGCCCGAGGCTGGTCTTCCAGATCAAGCTGACTGGGCATGTCATTTTCCCAGCCATAAAGGTGGCTGTCACAATGACACACTCTCAATCTTCTCCTGTCTGTCACTACACTCCATCCTAGTGCTGGAGTACCCAAAGGTAATCTCATGTTTTCATATTCCCCCACCACATCAAAGATTCTGCTTTTAGGGGTAGCTGGCCTTCATCTCTCTCCCCATTGCACAGCACCTTCCTACAGAATCAAAGCCTCTTTTTAAATGTATAATCCCCGACAGGGACAGAGTCACCAATAAGCAAGCTAAGCATAGGGTTACTTGTGCCTACTTACTAATCTGATGTGTGCAACCCGTGTGAAATTATTCACTACAGATAGTTAAGCAAGCACAAGTCAGCCCGTGTTAACCTCGCTTATTGAGGAATCTGCCTCTGTGCCATTCAGAGGAACCGAGAGCAGGGTCTACGGGTACATGTGTGAAAAACAGGAGGGAACCAAATGAGACACCTGGCTCTGTTCCTGTACGTTGTTTATCACACCAGAACAGCAAGGTCATGGCTACGAAGAGGAAGGGGCATCTTCCCACGGAGCTTAAATGCTTTGCTTCCATGGACTGAGGAGATGTCCCAGACAAGGAGAGCTCTTAGCCCCTCCTGATGATCACTTTGAACCCCCAGAACACTGTGTGCTGATAGAAAAAGCTTGCTATGCCAAAGGGACGACACATAACAGTGCTGGTTTTTCCTCGTGCAGACCCCAGGGCATCGACTAGCAAGAGAGGAGGGATGCTTTGATTAGGACTCTGAAGGCCACAAAAGGATCTCCTTTATTAGGGACACTATCCTGCCGGAACTGTACCTTCAATCCTGCTGACGCTCCCCCTGTAGCTGCGGCTATTAATATCCAAATGCCAGTTTAGATAGAGCATCCTGGGGAGTTTGCCAGCAGTGAGAGCCGACAGAGTCAATCTTGTTTTCGCTTACAGATGGTAATACTAGGGAACTTTGAAAATTGCTTTTTTTTTAAAGTAAGTCTTATGTTGAAGTACTTTGACAATTGTTTAAACAGTACCTCTCACTCATGCTTGAGCTCTGAGTACAATTTTTATACCATCCCATGGAAATGTGGAGTGTGGAAGCCCTGATGAACTGACTGGTGTTTTTGTTTGACTGCTGTTCCATCTGCACAGTAGCTCTTTGGCTGCTGTCAGTCTGACAGGACAGACATTTGGCTTCCTCTGCTTGGGAATAACCAAGCTTCAGCGCAAGTATCTACAGAGATCTTACTAACTGGAATTGACTGCTCACTGTTTGAATGGCTTTTTAACCGTTCTAATGCTACTGAAGAAAACGAAATCTACATTACATCTAGTCAAACACATTTACAGAAAAAGGGATAGTAAGTCTTTGGTTAATTTCCTTCCTAGAATACGGCTTTGATTGCCCTCTTATTAGAATCCAACGTTTCTCCTAAGACACTCGTAGCTACTCATTGATCACATGCGAGAAAATGCTTGGGAATTCCTGATAAAGAACAGTAAACCACTTGAAATTGTGTTATCACTTTAGACTAAAACCCACACTGCGCCACAGAGGCTAAGTCAAGACAAGACACGTTGCCTTTGTCTACACAAAAGTACCCGGGAAGATGAACATTAGCTCCCACCTTGCCGGTTTCCTGTTTGTATCTATCTGCACTCTCCTCAATAGATTTTTTCTCTGACCGAGTTTGTTCCAAGTCTTTCCGGAGCTTGGCAATTTCTTCCTGCAGGCTGAGGACCCGTTTGGTGGCGACCTTAGCTTCTTCCTCACTTAGCTGCAGGCGTTCCAGGTCATTCCGGAGTTTCTCAGTCTCAGTGTTATACGTTCCTTCGAGACTGGTCAGCTTCTCCATGAGGGACTTGTAGTCTTTGTTCTTTAAATGCACACAAATGAAACAGTAAGTACATATACATATCAGCCGATATAGTTAAGAGAAAGCCATGCTTATCTGTGGGTTCCGCATCGGTAGGATATTGGATCAAAATACCCAATCACAACATTTACAATAATACAACCAATATCCTCTTCGTAACACCAGAAGAGAGCAGAAACAATTAATTTTGTTTGACGCAGTGGGCAACAGAGGTCTCATTTTCTCACAGACATATTTCCATACAAAATCCTTAATTTTGCGGCTCTTAATCCAGAAACAGGAAATCTAGGCTTGCTACAGAAAATAGGTCACGTTGTCATCAACAGCCATATCCTAGCCAGGTGGTACGTGTGCCAAAATAGGACTTAGTAACTCTTCCAGTAATCTCTGCAAGCAGAGTGCGGGCTCCTCGGAGGTAGGAACGTCAGCCTGCAGCCCATGCCAGGTCAAGTGCTAGTCAGAGCAAATATCGCAGTGGACAGTCCATGGTGCGGAGGCTCACCTGCAGCCGGGCTCTCATCGTGTTTCAATTGAGCCCGTCTCTGGGGCCCCTCCTTCCACCTCTCCCTGCCCACAGACGCTGGTCACTTCCTGAGATTATTTGTGTGTCTATCATCCTTCACCATGGATCGCACTCTCTTTCAGAAAGGGTGGAAGTGGTGGCTTCTGTATCTTTATATTCCTTACCAGGCTCTGCCTCCTAGAACAGAGCTTCACCCATAGGAAGGGTGCAAGAAATGCTGGCTACAAATGTTTTAACTATGATCTTATACCTGTCACTCTCCAATTCTTTCAGTTTACGTGAGGAATAAAATACAAATGAAAAGGCACTTAGGTACAAGGGCGCATGGGTCCTATGGTTGAATTCTCTCTGACCACTCGTGTCTTTCAGAGAAAAACACAGAAACACAAGGAATTTCAGCCATGTTAATTTGGGGATTAACTCATAGGCTGACGGATAAAGTCGGTGGGAGACAGTTCAACAAGCCCCCTGGACTTCTTCCGGGGTGTGTGCTACCTCTGGCGCCTGCCCACCCAAGATGCTCGCACCTGCTCGTCCACTTTGCGCTGCAGCTGCATGATCTTGTTCTCCATGCCGACGTGCAGCTTCTTGTAGCGCTCCACAGAGCGGGCCTCAATCTTGAGCTTCTTGAGCTCGCGCTTGGCCATCATCCGCCGGAAGCAGCACTGCAGGTAGATGATGGCATGCAGGCTCCTCTTGTAGTGTGTCCGGGCCAGCCAGCCACGGACCCACTTCTGAATGATGGTCACTTTGTGCGCCCGGAGGATCTGCAGAGAAGGACAGGGCAAGTCATCCCCGGCCCTGGACTGGATTCCAGGTCCACCTCTATCCACTCGTGTCAAGCTGAGCATCTCTGTGATGCCTGAGCATCAACAATCTATTGTGTGCTATTACACACCCTACAGACACAGAGGGAGGTCAGCATTATTTTTTAAGAGATCTGAAAAGGTCTATTTTGAAAGGCAACTTTGGGAAAACTACCTGAAAATATGTTACCTTTCTAGTTATGCATAGCTGAAAGCAAAATATTGAGTTGGCAGTTCTCTACATGGAAGATACCAGATTGATTACTACAAGGAGGAAAGTCTAAAAAGAAAGACAATAACATATTAGGACTATGGCAGGGGAGGCTGAGGGGAAATGGGGAGCTAACAGCGATGAGTCCAAGAATGAGTGAGAAACTGTTCTAAAACCGATCATGGTGATTGTGCAACTTTTCTTGATGTGACTGAATGATTGACTTGTGTCGTATGCGAATTACATGTAGACCAGTTCCTATTTTCAGGTCTGCACCTGGGGGAAGAGCAATGGGGGGGAAGCATCGTCCTGAAGTGGTATTTAGGAAACGTGTGGTTCAATTTTAAATGATCGAATAGGAAACAAGCATGGGTGCTTAGGAGCCATGCACAGCAGCATCTTCAGCCTGCGCCAGCCTGCCTTTGGGGCTTGCCTCCCTTCAGCTCTCAGGATGTGCGGTCACTGGGCATCAAGCCGCCGACAGATGGGCACTGGGAGCAGCACACACTCGGGGGAGGCCCTTCTTATCCAGACGCAGGAAGGGCACACCGAAGGCTTTCAGACTTTAAAGCTCAAGCTGCACACAGTGACACAGCTATTAACGACATTTCCTGCTCCAGTTCCGTTCCCCATGTCCCCACATGACTTCAGACACTGGTCCACCGCTATAGTTCAATCCCATGGAAACAGGGTGTCATTAGCGCTCTCCTTCTGAATCTCATTTCCATCAGCGAGGCAAGAGCAATCAAGGAGCGCCTGCTCTTCCTCTAAACCCCTCCAGTCCCATGAAGACCACCTTGGCTCCGACACACAGGAATACTAAAGGGATGCTGGCTGCTGGCCTCCTGCCGGGCACCCCCATCGTGCTGAGTCACGGCTGCCATTACCAAACCAACCGCTTCCAACCACCTTCAGAGGCTGCTGAGGGAGGACGGGGAGAAACAGAAGGGGAAGGGATGACCAAGCTTCGGGCTCTTCCATCCCCTGAAAGCTCACGCTTCCACTGAAAGAGCCAGATGATAGAGCAGGCACGGACAAAGAAAGCGCTGCCGTAACTAGCCTCCAATGTTTTTTCGAAGCACAGCTATAGAATACACTCACTTAAGGCTCACTGGTTTTGTTTTGTGGTTGGTAAGCTTAACTTTTTTTTTTAATTAAAAGTAGGTAATAAAAGACGGTCAAGGGCATGCTCATGTATTGCCATGTGACTAGAGACCCATCTCCAAGTCAGCCCAGTGATGTTCCTTCAAACCGTGATCCCCAGAGAACTCGGGCCCAGAAGGCATATGTGCGGGTGGTTAAGAGTCTATCCTCAACCAAAGGGGGTCAACAGTAAGTTCATCCACTGGGCCCAGGCCCTGTGCTCCAGTCGATAACAAAGAGCAACTATGGTGACCCGCTATCTGCAGAACGTGTGGATTACTGCTAAATAGAGTGACTGTTTTTCTACATGCCTAAGTCAACATTTTAACTATGGCAAGTGCTTGGGTGATGAATGTCTGGGATGTCCATCTTATCGACAACCCACACTTGCCCTTCAATAGGATATAAACTTGCCCTCACTGCAAAAACAGGGAACCAACCTCTACTTGCAAAAAATTCTGCATCACAATCACCTTGAGTTGCTGGACATGAAACTTCTAAACCACTGAAAAGGCTCTGAACCATTCCGTGTACTAAAGTGAAGCTTATTGAAAACTGTATACCCCCGTTCCAATTTACCTACAAATTAAAGACTCACTTAGGAACAGATCTAGTGTGTCCCTGGGACCTGCCTGTATTTAATGTAATTTATTTCGTTTTTACCACAGTAAATCCGCCCAAGGTTCTTTCTTGGGACAATCATCTATCATCCATCTGTTATATTCAAAGCTCACTATAATAGGTTGAGTAAAGGCCCCAAAGGTATCAAGGCCTAACCTCTGGAACATGTTAATGTCTGTTTACAGATCTGCAGGGTCTTTGCAGATCTGATTCAATTAAAGGTCTTGAGATGAGAAAATTACTTGAAAACATCTGGATAGGCCTAACTACTCTACTAAGTGTTCTTTAAAGAGACAGAAGATGAGAAGGTGCTGTGAAGACAGAAGCAGAGGGTGGGTGATGATGCACAAGCCAAAGCCTGTGGGCAGCCGTCAGGAGGCAAGAATGCAAAGTCTCCTAGTGCCTCCGGAGGGAATTTGGCTGTGCTCAAACCTTAACTTCAGCGCAATGGTACTGAATTTCTGGAGTTTATAATGGTGAAAGAATGAATTTCTGTTGTTTTAAAACACCAAATGTGTGGTTGTTACAGTGATCACAGGATAGTAATATATAAAGTTGTTGCTGTTTTTCCTGAACTACCCAAACCAAGGAAAACGAGACAAATCTTATTTTTCCATTATTTCCTTAATAAACATGTACTTTGTTATGAAATACTTCATAATTAATTGAATATTAATTGTAATACTACAATATTGTAATTGTAATATTAATTAATTGCATATTAAATGTTGGCTCAATTCATGTGACTCCTATTTCCAGAGTAATCCTTGTGGTTCTTTGCAAAGACATGTGATTCATGTTGATGGAGAGAATCAATAAAGTTGGAAAACAGCGCCTCACCTTGCGATACCTATTTCTGGCCAAGTAGCCTCGCAAATAAGACTGAAGAACGATCGTGGCCGCACGTGTAATCTTGTATCTCCTGTGGACCACATACATGCGCCAGTACTTCTGAATGATGGTGGCTGCCTTGGTTCTGCGCAGAAACGCAGCATAGCTGGTGACGGCAAACAGATAGTTAGTCCTCAGGAAAACCCGGGGACACGTTTCGGAGAGGCGTGCAGGGTAGTACATGTTAAATCAAAGTTCATGTTCACGTGTTACACGCACAGCATATTATGGCTTCCCACAGTGTTCTGACCTTCATGATCTCCTTAGAGCGTCCCCAGCCCTGACCAGGGGGGGGTCCCGTATTACCCACATGTTATGACACAGAGTGTGAAGGCTCACCAAGGTGCATTCCTTCCTTCCATCACCCCAGGCTCCGTCCCCTCTATAGAATACTCCAGATGTATACAATGGCACACTTACCATGGTATCACCAGCTTTCTCACCTCTATCATTCACGCACATTTGTCTCAAAGTATAAACGCAGCATTGATTCATTTCTGACAATATGCCTGGATTAAAAGCTTCCTAACGGGTGAACCCACTCAGTCTAAGTCTTTTCTTGACTCTCTCAATTTATTTGTTCCCCAAAACTCCTACTTTACTTAAGCACAATTTCTCCAAATATTAACAAATAAAAGAATGCTGAGAACAGGAGCGGGTGGTGATTTACCTTTCTCGCTCTCTTTTTATTTTGTAGGCTGACTCAGAATTCCTAAGACTGGTGAAACTGTATTCTATACAACTGCTTTGTGAGTCAATTTGCTAGCCCCTGCAATTAAGAAAGGGTGAGGTGTCGCCTTCTCCGGCAGGGTGACCACTTCACATGGTACCAGGCGGGACAATAAATATACACAGGCAACCTAATCCTGAGAGCTGCAAATCTGAGTAGGCAAGCCCGGGGCACTTACCATCGCGCCTGGTAGCCTCGCACGTATCTCTGCACGGCAATGGCTGCCTTCCGCATGCGCAGGTACTTCTTCCGCAGCAGCCATCCCCGAATGGTCTTCTGGATGCGGATGCAGGCAGCCCTCAGCTTGTCCGCCCTCAGTTTTTCTAGATAGGCTACTTGGCCAGCGCGGAAAAAGATCTTGGTCTTACCAAACTGGTACTTGTCTTTGTCCTATGGTTGGAGGAAATTGTATATGTAGCAGTAGAAATCATGTTCACATAACAAATACGTAAAAGAGGGGGAGACAGGGCTAAAAGCAGAATCAGGGACGGGCTGAATCTAGAAGAGCTAAAACTCGGGCTACATTGCAATCAACTAATGGCGCCAGATTTTCCGATCTTATTCAAGTTGAGCAAACAGAGGGCTTTGAAGGGAAATTGAAGTCGAAGAGTTATTTTCCGGAATCATTCTACCTGGAATTATTACATGTGGCCAAAAAGCTTGGTGGTGGTGCATAGGCAGTTATGATAGACTGGTTTGCATTTTCAGCATCTCAAGCAAGTGGCCGTGCTGACACTGCCTCGGCCTGACCCGGGCTGTCTATTCCACGAGAAAGCTGAAGGACAAAAACAGCAGGCTGAAGGGGAACCAAAGCAATCACGGCACGACAGCAAAACTGCCCTGGGCCTCGAGAGGAGGACTGACGTTTTCAGTAGTTCTCTGTGGGGCTTATCAGCGGTATTTGAGAAGAGATACAAAACCCCTACGATGTGCCCTAAATCATGCTATACATTCCAATATGTATTTTACCAAAAATGTATGCAATCGCTCACTGCCGTTTGATCCTGTGCAGAGTGGAGCAGTAAGCGCAGACGCACACGTGATTTCTAGTCCACGACACTGTGGTTCACCGTATCAAGAAGTGTGCAGGCCATTAACCATTTGCAAATACAAAGAAGAGTGAAATGTTCTTGCAATAACCACTAGGATCTGAAATTCCAAACAATAGCTGAAAAGAAATCACTTTACACCATAAGCAGATTACCTCCTATTTCCAACATGAAACCAGAAAATTGGACAGATTTTGCCACATGTATAAAAAAAACAACAACAAAACTTCAATGTAAATCAGTGACATTTACATAGGAATCCTAGTTGAAGATGTAAAAGGAGATAGAAAGTGATTCTGTCTCCCTTCTCCTACTCCTGTCCGCATGCCTGTCCCACCTCATCCTTCCCTACGCCACTCCTCACAAACCTGGGACTCCTGTCTTGTAGCCTCGTTTGCAGCGTCCCCTACAAAGGATGGTTCCAGGCAGAGTGGTCTGATTGAGGAACCTAGGCACAGGGGTGTCCCCATTTCCTGCTCCACACTGCTGTCTGAAACCACAGTGGACCAACGCGGGCCACTCAAAACGCACCTCCTTTCACAGCGCATTGCTAACAAAGTCTCAGTTCTTTCTAAAGGGGGGCAAAATTACCCTGAGACATGGTATCCTCACCCCCTCCACTCCCATTTCCCAGATATCAATCGACATTACTGGTATTTTATATGGAAGGCCCAGGGTTTGCAAAAATCAGAACCATAAGGCCCTAGATCAACCCGTTGCCGTCAAGACTATTTGAATCCATCGTGACCCAGAGGACGCAGTAGAACTGCCCTGAGGGTTTGCAAGCTTCTACATCTTCATGGGAGCAGCCCGACTCATCCTCCTGGAGACAGGCGGGTGGCATCTCAACGAACAGCCGAGAGTGCTTCACCACTGCACCTTGAGAGCGCCCGGCTCGGCTGGAAGTAGGTGAAAAGGCTTCTTACCAGTATCAGCTTCTCTAATACATTCTTACAGGTCTGCTTTCGGTCACTCAGCACATCTTTTTGCTTCATTAGGACACGGTAGCGGCTGAAAAATTCTTGGTAAGTCCACCTACCAAGAGAAGCTCACATCAGCTGATTTGAAGAACTGGAGGAACGCTTCCACTAGGACTCCTTGACTGAAACTGCCAGGCTTACCGAGAGGGGAAACCGGCCGCGCTGATTCGAATGGTTTCCAGCACGCCACACGCCCGCAGCTGCTGCACTGCCCTCTTCTCGTCAAACCTACGCAAGAACAAGGACCATGAACACCCAGAGGCCTGGCTGTCGCCGCAAATCACGCTCCCCTGTCCAGAAAGTAAATTCTTGTGGAAGGAGACAAACAGAACACTTGGGGGGCGGGGGGAAGCCTTCCAAAGTTAACAGTAATCGAAGTGATCATGTCCGTGGGGGAGTGGGGCGCTGACAATTAGCAGTGAAAAGAAAGATCTTTTTACTCATGAGATATACTTGTGAGCATATTTTTTTCAATGAGATTCCTCTGCATTTTTTTTTTTAATGTAAAAGGGTTTTTAGTTGATTTAATTGGCAGATTTAAGAGTTCTTCCACACACTACTGAGGGGAGTGGCATGGGATCAATGATAGAGATAAAAGATGATGTACTTTTGCACACAGGTGTGGTTCAAAAAGCCAAACTTAACTGCCATCGAGACTCCTCTGCATTTCGTTAGCCAATAAGTGTTAGGTGGACGGCCCTCTCTAAGTGGTCTCAGACTTCTCCGCCCCATTTAATCTAGGGTAGGATAAAGATGGGCCAGCCCTCAGATTTCTCTAGGAAGAAGGGCAAATGCACATGAAAGGGAATCAAACAGCTATTTGCATACCAATGTCCATTGCCATACTATTCACAATAGTTAAAAAGTGGAAACCCCTACAGGCCCGTCATCGGATAAACGGATCAACAAAATGCCGTGCATACATACAGTACTACTTGGCCGGCAAGAGGAATGAAATCTTTGATACGGGATCCAATGTGGATGAACAAGAGCAGGCAGCTCTACAGAGACCAAAGTTCATTTGTGGTTATCTGAGGCAGATGGGAGGAAGAAAGAGCAGATCTTGTTTGTGGAGTACTGAGTTTCAGTTAATGGTGATGGGAAAATCACACTGATTCAAGGCCAAGTTGTTGCAACTCTTGTCAGCAAGCTCGATATCTACAAAAAGCTGAACTGATTAAAGTTGGTAATAGATATATTTACAACAGTGACAAAAAAGAAGAAACTGCTGAGAGTGCTTATGTCCAACCAACCAACCAACCGGACAAACAAATAAAAACCCGCCTCCAAACCCCTGAGACACAACAATGAATCAATTAATTCACTTGGAGCATAACGAAAGTAAGAAATATGAGAAGATAAAATGTGTGACTTATTTCTCCATGAACAACTGCTCCTTTCGCCATGACACCAGGAGAATTGGATGGTACCTGACCACCTTTACTGAACAATTTAAGCAAAGCTGCCATAGAGGGATCCTGATTAAAGGGGGGAAATTCAGGATAAGTTTCAAATTCTCATGAAGGACAGATTTTTTGGAGCCAGAGAGGGTGAATGGACATCTGAAACTATTGCCCTGAAATTATCGTTAAGCTTTATATTAAAATTATCCCCTGACCGGGCCCAAAGCAGAGAAGGACAGAAAGATGTTCACTTGAGTTCCATTGACTGCAAAGGTATTCAACTGTGCGGATCATAACGAGTGACTGACAGCCTCGAGGAGAATGGGAGCTCCTGAACACTTGATTGTTCTCATAAAGAACCTGGATGTGGATCAAGAGGCACTTGTGTGAACAGATCCAGGGCATACTGTGGGCGTCCTCAAACAACAGCCCGTGGGCCACATGCGCCCCGCCGAGGACATTTATCTGGCCCGCCGGGTGTTTTTGCCCCATTTGGTTTTTCACTTCAACATAAGATATGTGCAGTGTGCATAGGAATTTGTTCATAGTTTGTTTGTTTTTT
The DNA here is from genome assembly GCF_000313985.2 of Echinops telfairi. NCBI lineage: Eukaryota > Metazoa > Chordata > Mammalia > Afrosoricida > Tenrecidae > Echinops > Echinops telfairi. The sequence continues at coordinate 10,663,218 of NW_022103905.1, forward strand.
TAATTATAGTCCGGTCCTCCAACAGGTCTGAGGGACAGTAAACTGGCCCCCTGTTTAAAAAGTATGAGGAGCCCTGGCATACTGCATGGTTTAAAATCAAGACAGGTCTGTGGCAGGGTTGTAGCCTCTCACAGTATGTATTCAATTTGTGTGTGCCAAGGCAGTCATCAGAGAAGCTGGATTATATGAAGAAGAATGTGGCGGCAGGATAGGAGGAAGGCTTATTAACAGCCTGCAATATGCAGATGGTACAATCTTGTTAGGAGCGGTCAGGGCCTGGAGAAGGACACCAGGCTTGGTACAGTAGGGGAGCAATGAAAAAGAGGAACTCCCTTGGCAAGACGGATTGACACAGTGGCTGTCACGGTGGGCGCAAATCTAAGAACAACTGTGAGGATGGTACAGGACCACGCAGCGTTTCATTCTGTTGTGCACAGGGTCACTATGAGTGAGAACTGACCCGATGGCACCTAACAATAACAACAAACAACTATCTATCTAAGGCAAAGGACATTTACAGAGGCCTAAATGCAGGCATGTACATATATAAATTATATATATATATATATATATATATATATATATATATATATATATATATACACACACACATATATATATAATGAGAGGGGAATAGAACTATGTACTCATATCTATATGTTAAGAATTAAAGTTGCAGATGGACATTGGGACTCGACTCAAGTACTCCCTTAACACAAGAACACTGTTATAACAATCCGACATTCCGTGATGCTCACCTTCCCAACACGATCGCTGAAGACAAATGTGTGCAAAAGCAAACGTGGTGAAGAAAGCTGATGGTGCCCGGCTATCACAAGATATAGCATCTGGGGACTTAAAGGGTTGAAGATAAACAAGCAGTCACCTAGCTCAAAAGCGGCAAAGCCCACATGAAAGAAGCATACCAGCCTGCGTGATCACAAGGTGTCCATGGGATCAGGTATCAGGCATCTAAGACCCAGAATAAAACCATACCGAAGGTGAATGGGGTGAGGGCATGGAATGGAGATCCAATGCCCATGTGTAAACAACTGGACATCCCCTCGCAAAGGGGTCACGGGATGAAACACACAATTTGCCTCTCGTCCTTTATTTTTAATCCGGTGGTTGAGAAGTACTTACGTGAATGGGAACTTGAAGTCATTCGGCTTGATGCAGCGCACGTAGTGAGGGGTGGTGGCATTGAGGGTCTCCATCAGCAAGTGAAGGGAGTTCCGGAACTGTGTGGAAAAAGCACCAAGGGGCATCAAGATCTTGTCAAGAGTCAGAGATGAAGCTGGTCAATTTAATATTCTCCTCTGACGGCACACACATAAAATGACCTTGATGCCTATAAACCTGACCCATCATCAATGGCAGAGCTGCGACTGAATGGGAATGAAAGAGCTTTAGGCTAAAACTGCCTTAATCTTACAACCCCAGATGCTTAATCGGCTACCTATACATTCATTCTCCTGACACCCATTTTTCCCATTCCACTTAAAAAAATATAAGTCTGCAGAGCTTACTGTTGTAGCTCGGAATTTTGATTAAAAATAGCTCCTCACTTTAAGACTCTGAAGGTCACTTAGACATAGGGAGCAAGAATTTGGCTGTAAGATCCTGAAAAAGCAGCAATGACTTAAAAAGCACAGTGAATGAGCCGCTGAATGGGAGCGTGCAGTCGGTCGTGGGGTTACAATGAGGGAAGTGGCATCAGGGTGGAGGGTATGGGCCTGCGTCAGATCCTGATTCGGGTCCACACTGGGCACATGCATGGGGAAGCAAGCAGACTGGTACTCAGCCTGTGGTCCATGGGCCCGCTGCTGAACAGGCACTGAGCTTGTGTGTCCTGTCTCCCACTCCCCTAGACCAGGAGACTCCCAATAAAGGTGAGGGCAGCATGCCTGCCCGGAAGGAAAGAAAGGGCTGGTGCTCTGTACCAAAGAGTCAGAGAGCCAAGTGGGCATCAGCAGCCCGGGGAAGATGAGCTGCACTAGGGGGATGAAGACACAGAGGAAGTGATTTGGGGAGAGACTCAAGCAGAGTCACAGCCCGGAAGCAGGGTGACTTGCTCCAGCAACCTTGGCGATTTGAGGCCTCAGGACACCAGAGGGGCAGGGGCGCTGCAGCAGCTGCACGGGCTCACCTGGAGCCCCACGGTTTTCTTGTGCTCTTTGGCCGCTTGGCCCGGCCGGCCTTTGGTGGCCTTTGCAGGCATGCGGGTGAGGAGGGTGCGCCCCGAAGAGCTGGCGGAAGTCGGGCTGATGGTCTTCTCGTCATCTTGAAACAGCTCCGGCAGCATCTTGAACTGGGTCGGGAACAGTGAAAGGAGATTACGCTCAAACCGAACCGCCAGTGTAAGCCGTCACAGAAGAACCATGCTGACGGCATTGCCCCCTTCCTTCAAGAACCCCTTTCAGATTCACAGCCCAGAAATAATGGAAACCGGGGTAAGAACACAAACAAAAAAGAAAGCCAAGGCAAACCCCAAAAAAAAAAGCAAAAAAAAAAAAAACGTAAAGGGGAAAATCGAATTTAAGGAGGAAAACAAAAAACAAACCCTAACCCACAAGAAAAGACCTCTCCAAACCGATGACTGGTTCTGAACGATGATTATTTTTAAAATATTAAATTTCAACAATGTTATATGCTAATCATCACTATTATTATTTTACATACTATTTTAGCGACACCCTAATTGGAAGTCCTGTATTATTATCTCAGCTCCATAAACCGTTTCCGCATCTGGGGGAGAACTAGTTCGAGACTGAGCACTATTTCAAACATATGGCTGAAAGTCTCCGCAGGAAAGGTGTCCTGAGTTTGTTCTATAATCTTCTAAGAATATAAAATAAGCATTAGTTAAGTGATAATTTTAAGAAAATTATTCAGATTCTAGGTACAAAACAGAAGGCTAAAAAAAAGACTGCCATTTCCTATCAGTTTTTTATGTTTGTTTTCCAGGAATTTAAAAGTTGACTATATAATTCCAATACTCTATTTTGGATTTTACTGGACTATCAAAAGCTCCAGTACCTAATGTGTGGAACGATGACCCTGGCAAACGTGAGTGAAAGAAAGTTATGGAACGAAAGAGACTTCAAACTAATCCACAAGAGCATATTAATATTAGCATAGCATATATTTGTACAATAGTGTCACAGCCCTTACAAAGAACATAAAATCCTCCTAATGAGCAAAATTACATTTGCAGTTGTCATTTAACTAATAATCTCGGAATAGGTCCAGATTAAAAACTTTTGCTTCAGAGTTTTTATATTGTGTTTTGTTTTACCAAAAAGTAAAGTCAGATCCCTTCATCTGCTTTTCAGGTGTGCATCGATCATAAGAACGATTGAGGAAGTAATTCATGATGTGGCTAACAGAGTGTGATGCAGAACCTACCAATAGTAGTTGCTTGCTACACAAACGGACATATTCCTATTTCACATAATAAATAACATCTTGCTGCATGGCTGGCTACAAGGAGAAAAAGAGAAGCAAACCGAACGCAAGAACCGTGTGGCCACTGCCTCGTATTAAGTTAAAGCCGTGCTCCTCAGGGGGAAGCAGAAATGCCCGAGAGACTGCCCTGACACCTCAGCCAGTTTAGAGCGACAGGTCAGCCACGTACCTCTCTGCCACATGACCCCACCATTGCCAAATGAACTGCCAGCTCTCCATTAGCAGTGGCCAAGCTTCCCTTTTTTTTTTTTTAAGAGTGAAAGAGTTAATAGAGTTGTGCCATGATCTTATTTTCATCCCTAAACTTTCGACCTATACTATCTACCAGAAAACACATTCAAAGGTCAGGTACACATACACGTACATGCACAGATATGTGTGTACGTCTTTCTCTGTCTGCATCAAAAAACCCAACAAAGTCCCTGCCGCTGAGTCAGTTCTGACTCATAGTGACCCCGGAGGGCAGTGTAGAACTGCTCCCAGGGCTTCGGAAAGGGCCATGTCTCCTCAGCCTTCTCTTCTGGCTCCCTCCCTGGGCAGCTTCTGAAGCTGGGAAGGAAGATGATAAAGCCCCAACTGTCTTCTCGTTTTCATTTCTTCGTGTTTTTAACCTTTTCATCGCGAATTGGGGAACAACTTGGGAAAAACGGAAATGGTCACACTACTGAAAGCCTGGCACCAACGTCATGGGGTGATACACGCAGAACCTGTTCGGTTGATGTGCTTTGCTGTGGAGAGTCTCAAGAACAACAAAATGAATAAGGTTTGGGGGCAAATAAAAGCAAAGTGCTTAGGCCACATGCAAAACAGCGTGCGATGATGCAAATATTAATCTCCATCTGGATGATGGAGTGCATGAGGCTATGTCTCTTGAACGCCCCTTCAAAATGGCAAAGCAGAAAAACGATCTTCTACCATAATCTCTCACCAAGGCTCAGGAGAGTCTAGAACATCTGAGGAAGAAGTAGTCCAGGTTTCTCAATTTTAAGTTGTTGTTCTTGACATAGAACTGAGAGGCAGCGTTGTGTGCTGCCTGAGAGTACAAGCTCTCAGCTAGATGCCTGATTTTTAATTTGGCTCTAAAAGCTATGTAGTCTCTGGGCCTACGTTGCTCCAGCTGTAAAATGGGAGTAATGAGAATGTGACCTCATTATCAGAATTAGCAGCGTGAACATTTCTTTGTAAAGGATTGAGAACTGGACTTAACACACAGCATTGTGTGTTGGCTAAATAAAAACAAAAAACCAATTTTGCTAGAAATAGCATTCTTGCTGAAAAGTCCTTTTTATGATATTAACTTATTATTGAATATGTCCCAAGGTTATGCAGGTTTACCTTGCTTGATTTAAGAACTTTAATTTGTTCTTCAAAAACGGTGTCTTTATTCTTTTCAAGAAAGCCTTCACACTGGTATTCCACCTGAAAACACACGGGAAAATCTCTTTAACTGAAAGGACTTTCGACTAGATATCATCATCATAAGCAACAAAAATAGGCCCCCGGAGCACTCCCCAAAGTGGTGTCATCCGTGTTACTCTGAGAAACAAGTACAGTTCCTAATAGAGTAGGAAATGTTATTAACTTTACAGTGCAAGTTCCCAAATGCTGTCTTCTCTAGAAACAGAGGGAGTGCTGACGAATTGTGTCCAGAAGATTCTCCCAGTTCCTGGCTAAGCTGACTCATAAGAAGTTGATGCTCTCTCTCCTGCCATGCTCCCAAAGAGAGAGCCCTGGAGGCTGATCCAATGTGTCTCCTTCAGTACCAGGTCACTGTGCAGCAAGGGTGAGGGGAGATTAGGCAGGAGTGAGGATCAGGAGGAACAGTTGGCTCTCTGGCAGGGAGGACAATGAAGAACTCATGATGGATAGCAGGAGTATGAGGGTAATGTAGGACCACTCAAGAATGGCTTATTCTATTTCTGATTCCAAAATTATAGCAGCTTCAGCCATTTGCCACGCGAGGAGTTCTGTAGACTGTCCCTCACAGTCCAGGCCACTCAGGTTTCCAGTCAGGAAGAAAGCAGACTTGAAGAACTCTCAAACTCTAAAGGAGGTCTCGGGAAGTTTACCCAGGCCTGTCCTATAAATCCGCCTTGTGGCTCCTGAGTTCCTGAGCAGACTCTGGAGCTGGTGGCGCAGTGAGCATGCGTGCCTTTGTAGGAAGGACCCTGAGACCTAACCACTGACAGTAACACAGCTCAATTTGGAAACCTTAGTGGTCAGGTGAGCTTTTGTGGTAGTTACATAATGTGGTGTCAATTTGGGACTTGAGAGGATTAAGAGTGAAGGGGTGGAGTCTAGTCTGTCAATTGGGTTATAGCCAATGAGGCCTCTGCATGGGCATGACCTTCTCCTGAGAATTCTGGGAAATTCGGTATTTTCTCCTTGGTGGTGGGAGACACCTCTCTCTCTCTCTCTCTGCTCACTCCCTGGGAGAC
>NW_022103905.1:10669449-10670842 GCF_000313985.2 Echinops telfairi
ATGTTTTCTCAATATTCAACTGCTCTTGTATATAAACCTCTTTCTTAAATACTTATGAGTGCTTATGAATTTGTTTCTTTAGTCTACCCAGACTAGCACAGCTTTAGAATTAAAATTTTTTCAGAAGATTAGGTGTAGTATGTACACATACCGCTTTGTAACACCTCCAGCAGAACCTGAGGCAGCTATCTGTAGTCACATGATTAGTATGTCTACACTGAAATATGTGGAAATCCCTTATGTGAGGTAAATGAAGACTACAGGTAACCTCATGTTAGCTCAGGTCTGAGGTCAGGGCTAGCCACCAAACAAGTTAGAACAAGACTTGATTTTCAGAGCTTCCTTGATACTAGAGTAACAGAGGATTGTAGACCCACATTCATTTCATAATGCGATTCAATTTAATTTAAAAGAAGAGAAAAACAATAAGTCAACACTAAAGATTGTGTTTCCTATTAGGTCCTAAAGAATGCGATAGCATCCCTTCCTTGTAACCCTTCTGTGTGGGCTGTCCAGCTGTCTACAGATGGGCTTTGGGTCTCTTCTCCAAACCCCTTCTTTTGCATGGATGTGATTGTTTGTTTTGGATCTTCTGATAATTGATAACTGAACCCGCAGACACCTCATGATCACACAGGCTGGTGTGCTTCTTCCATGTGGGCTTATTTGGTGCCCTGCTAGATGACTGCTTGTTTAACTTCAAACCTTTAAGACCACAGATGATATATCTTTTGATAGCTGTGCACTCTTCACTTTCTTCACCACATTTGCTTATGCACCCATTTTGTCTTCAGTGATCATGTCGGAAAGGTGAGTATCAAGCCAGGTTTTAGAACAAAGTGTTCTTATGTTTAGGGAGGCCTTGAGTAGAGGCCCAAAGTCTGTCTGCTATCTTTATACTTAACATATAAATATATGTACATTTAATCTTAAGGCTTAAGATTAAATGTATATCTTAATAGTTAACATATACATATATGTACATATATGTGCAGTATAGCACCGATGAAACACACATCATTCCTCTGGTTCCTGAATGCTTCCACACACCCCCACCCCTACCGTGACCTAGTTCTACCTTACAAATCCAGCTAGTCCAGAGTACACATATTGGTATAGAAAAGAGCTCCAGACATATGGAATTCAGGACAGATAAAACCCTCAGGAATAGTAGTGGGACTAGCGGTATCATGAAGGTAGGGGAATGGTAGGGGCAGGAGAGGTGAAGGGGAGCCGAGCCCATCATAAGGTTGGATATATTGCCCCCCACCCCTGAGGGAGATGAACAACAGAAATGTGGGTGAAGGGAGACAACGGGCAATGTAAGACACGAAATAACAATAATAATATATAATTGATCAAGGATTCATAAGGGTGGGAAGGTGGGGGAGGG
>NW_022103905.1:10670942-10677224 GCF_000313985.2 Echinops telfairi
GAAATGTTGATGGCAACATATGTACAAGTGTGCTTAATACAATTGAATGATGGATTGTTATAAGATTTGTAAGAGCCCTCCAATAAAATGATTAATAAAAAATAAAAATAATGCAGTACCAGCAAAGAAAAAAAACAAAAGACCAATATCGCTATACTTTTGAATTTTTTTCTCCTTCATTTTACTTAAATATTCCAAAGGGAAAAATTAATAATGCTTCCTTACTTTATCAGCAAAATGTTGGATGATGAAGGCTTTATTTGAGAGGCGGGGCTTTTCGAAAAGTGCACATTTGTTCAAATGCGTGTTGTACAGTTTTTGGGCCCAAGTGTCATCTGAACCTTTTGGCATCTACACACAGCGGGGGAAGAAAGATGAGAGAAAACAAGGCAAATGCTGCTAAGAAATCTAGTATTTATTTATTTTTATGTATCAGCTTCCAAAAGACCATTTTCTGGCTTTATCTAACAGTTTTATATTCATTTCTCCCTAACGGGTCAAAAATCAGTTACTAATAAAAAGTGCATGCTTGAGACCTTTCCTCTGCCATTGAACCCATTCCGACTCATAGCGACTGCGTGAGACTCCTCACGGGAGCAGACGACCCGCCTTCCTGCTGGGGAGCTGTCAGTGGGTTTGAACGACCTACCTGGTGGGGCTCTGTCTGCTTGGGTCAGGCATCATCAAATAAGTATGTGATATGATTTCACGGCAATACTAACGCAAGCAAGCCCTCACGCATTAAAATAAAATACGATAGTTATCATGTATTTTTAATTCGTTAAAGCATAACATCTGCACCTACTGAAACATTTAAATGATTCAGAAAGAAACAAAAGGGAGGGTAGCTCCCTGTAGTCAGTTCTCTAACCTAATGATCAGTTCCTACTTCCAAAGCTTGTTCATGAATGGGGTCATTCTATAAATTCCTCATACTTTCTCTTTCTTCTCCTTAGTCATGGAATTCTCCTGTTTATGGACACGAGGCTGTCCCTGGCTTTTATTGTTATGGAGACTGAAACAGTGACTTCTTATGTCCACGCACGTTCTATACTTTTGCAAGTTGATGCCCAAGGTGGAACTGGGTCAAAGGTTTTTGTATTTCTGATTTTGATAAACACTGTCAAATTACCTCTAAAACAGGCTGCTCTTCGTCAAGAGTGTCAGTGCAATCAAGCATTATCAAAAGTTAAACCATGCCAACCGAATAGCTAAAATTTAAATTTAAACTTTGCCAACCTGATAGCCCATTTTCAGTTTGATTTGTATTTATTGTCTAGTCTTGAATGAGAGTGAAAAATCTCTCCATTACAGGCACTGTTAATGTGGTAGGGTATCTGGATGCTTAGGAGATAACCTCTGGCAAGCTTTACTTTACGCTCAACAGAAATGAAGAGAAACAACAGGCTGTTTGCCTAAGGGTGGGGGGCAATTCAGTTAGGCAGAGGTCAAGCAGGCAATCCACAGTTTGATCCAACACCCTGCATCTTCACCAAATGTTAAAGTTGGAACTCCAGGCCTGCCTTGTAGAGCAGTAATAAAGAACTAACTAACCAATTTTGAAAGCATAGCTCTTTAGAGCTATTATTCAAAATCTCTTGCCAAATGTCTTGCATTTCTTTAAATATATCCTATTGCTGAACAAAAAAAAAATTAACTAGAAGCATGCCGACAACAAATGTGATGCTTTCGTTTTAAAGCCACAGAAGTACTAACATTGGTAGTGGTTGCATCCAACGCAAATATTTCACAAAACTTGGAATCATCCAGAAGGGAAAGAAAAAATCTAATTGCATTTGTAATTGGAAACCTGGAGGTCTAGTGACCCTTCAGAACACAAGTTAGTGTGGTCCCCCTTATTGCCACAGAGGAACTTCGTGGTTTATTAATGAATCACTGCTTAAATCCACTTATCTTCTGCCCTTGACAGGTATAGTGAGTGGTAGACTAAGCATGCCAGGAAATCGTACTTACCTTGCATTCCTCATCTAGCAAATCCAGAATGCCCAGTTTAGATTCAATAAGATTTATACAAGGCTGATTATCATAAAAATCTATGAGCGTCCATGGGATTTGTTCCTTCATATATTCCTCTTGTTCTAATTTGAAGACATGCTAAAGACATAAAGAAAACACCAAGCATTTTGGATTATTAACATTTTTTAAATGCTAGTCAAGAAACATTTAAGTACAGCACGCTGAGGGGATACCAACAAGCTTTGAGATGGTCCATGCTTTCCATCAACAACAATCCTGTGAGAGAACTGTGATTTATGCACAAGTAGACAAATAAAGAGCCTTCCTGGTCACCACTGACTTGGTGAACCAGTAAATCTAGTAAGTGAATGCTTTAAATAGCTGATAAACGAAGCAGATCTTTCTGAGTTTTTGATATGTATATCCCCAACAATGTACTGTGTACTTAAACTATCTTAAACGATCACACAGCGACTGATGGTAATAACCCGGGACATAGCAACATCTTAACTGATGTCCTATGCTGTGCCGCACGCTCTGCCTAACAAAGTCACTCTCTAAAGCGACTGTGGTCCAAGTGCCTCAGAATTCCATGGTGGTCTATCGTTTCTCCGTGCCTGGGTTCTTCTCCAGGAGTCCTGATGATGTATGGGTTACATGTTGGGTTACAAACCGTGAGGTCAACAGTTTGAAACCACCAGCTGCTCCGTGGGAGAGAGATGAGGCTTCCCACTCCTGTAAAAACTAGTTACAGTTACAGTTTAGCAACCCACAGGGCAGTCTTAGTCTGTCCGTGAGTCAGAATTGACTCGATGGCAGTGAGTCTCGTTCGCCTGGTTTTTGTTTCGTTATTCTCCAATATGTGGGATTCCGTAGGTAGCTGCCACCGCCATCAATCCATCACTCTTTCGGCTAAAGGCTCCAATCACCCTCATCACAACGGCATCACCCTCCACCACTCATTTCAGCAAAATAATGTCCACTACGTGCTCAGGCGGCCACACGGACCTGGACAGGAATCGACCAGTCCCTAGGCATAGCATGACAAGCCACCACGATGCAGGCAGAGACCAGGAGAGCCGCAAGAACACACACCAGAAGTCCTGACGACAGGGAAAGACGACGTGGCCGGGAAAGAAGGAGGCTGTGAGGCCAGTTCAGAAGATGAACCGCGCTAAGCAAGTCCAGGAGGGAAAGGCTGCTCCCGGCTGCCGTGGGCAGCGCTGCTGACCCCACACTGGCAGTATGGGCAGACCACGGGCCCTTCCTCCGGGATTTCGTTTTCCTTCGCTTGTCTCTTGCCTCTCCTTTGTCTCGCTCAGGTATGTTGCTGCTTTTCCGCCAAGGCCTGTCTATTGTGTCGACGACCAGACCTCCCCACCCCCCACGGCCCCCTGTTCTAGGACCCAAAATACCATGCCACTTTGGTGCCACGGAGGTCTGAGAGACTCCAGACACACCCCTCCTTCCATTGCGCCCGGGCCATTCCCGCTTTGTTCTCTTGTTGCCGTGCCACCCTTGGATGGTTTGCAGTGTGTGCAATCTGACCAGCTGCAATAAGCTTGAGACAAGAATGTTTCTCTCCTGCTAATTGGAAAGCACATTTCTCCTTTTCTTTAGATGACTGAGAAGGTGAATAGGGCACAGCGTGTCAGCAGGATGCTCTGACTGACGGTACCAACATTTTCTAAAACAATGAGCTCTGTCATTTTCCATTTCATTAATTTAGATGCGGCCTCACCATTAACAAGAGAAGCACCGCTCCAGATGTTAAACAGAAATTGTTGCTTAGCCACATCTCTATGTATAGCTTGTGTGTGTGTGGAGGAGGGGGGTAGAGAACGTGCAAAAATGTTAGATGTTCAATTGCAACAAAGTGATTATGGACACGCGGTTCAATAAGGCCAGGGACCCTGGCTCCATACCATGCATCCAGCACCAAGCATGCCCATCACAGTGCTTATTAAGCCCGCTGCCCCACCAACAGCCCTGGCTGAGGGCCCAGCCCTGTGCGGGCATGTCTTGACTTTGAGACCCATGTTCCCGGTCACAGCTGACCAAGCCAAGTGTGGGTTGCGGTGGGGTGAAATTTCTGAATATGGCTCTTCTCGCCACGTCTGCCACTCCCACCAAATGACTAGCCAGGACTATGCAAACAGGGCCTGTGCCACACTTCCAGAGGGGATTGGTCAGTTTTTGTTACCGCCGCCCTGGCTGTAAAGACGAGCCATCTTGGGAGCAGTGAAGAAGAGAGAGAGCCGAGGACCCTGCGCGAACACGTTCACGCTCTCTGTCTGAGACCAGACGCATCACAGACTGGGCACAGAGACGCCGAGGACGAGCACCAAGACTGTGGACAGCGTGACAGGTGGGCGGTCTTTTGACTCATGGAGGCAAAGGGCAAGGGCTCACAGACAAAGAACTGGAGAGAGACTTGACGACCAGGTGGCTGAGAGACTGAGAACCAGAGAGAGGCTTGACAACGGGCTGAGCAGAGCACTGACTGTATCCTCACTGTTTGCTGATCCTGACTTGTGGTAACCTATTCACTTCCCTAATAACCCCACTGATAATTGTCTTTGAATTGTACTGTCTTTGAATTCCGTGTGGCCCTTGCAGCGGATTGTGGGACCCAGCATCCGTGCACAGGGCCTTGGGAGGAACGGCGGGTGTTACAATGGGGAAGGAAGGTGGGCCATGGAGACGCGCCACACTCCTGGCTTGGGAAGCGAGAGGAGGTCGGGTATGTCCACTTCCATGGCCAGGCTTTGCACAGGTCCCAAGGGCACACTACTGAACAGGACTGGGTCCAGTCGAGCACTTGGCTCAGGAATCTGAAGGAGAAACTAGGAGCGAGGAAGGGCTTTAGCCGTGCGAGCAGAAACACCGATGCAGGCAGGCTAAGTAAGTCGGAAGAAGAGGAGAACCTTTTCAGCACTGCTTTCTTTGCAGGACGTTTGACGTGAATGACACAGCAGGAACTGAGGACGCAGATACAGACACACCCCGTGCCATCCCACAAAGAGGCAGTTGTGCAGGGAGATGCCGGCTAAGATGCCGTGGGGGAGGGGGGGGGCTGTGCACAGGCACATACGTGTACATTTGTGTAAGGTGGAAAAACAAATGGATACAGCCGAACAGAGAGCACGGAAAGCTATAAGGGGGAACAGAAACACCTGGGGAAACTAGCTAGACCCCCAGGTGGCTGTGGCTTCTTATACTGGTCACCTTGAGCCAAAATATCCTGAGCAAAAGCTAAAGGCGGTGACACTGAAGAAAGAATTGAGACACCCATTAGAACTTGAAAGATGAGATTGCTCGCTTTCGTCTTTGAGGTTTTCATGAATTTACCTATGAAGATAAGCAAATGGCACCCATCACAGGATTACAGAAACAATTGGAAGCCTGAAATTTCAAGACCATCCTCACAGTCCACTGTGCTCAGCTGAATTTGCTATACACAGATGCTAGACGCAAATATTGGAAACTGTTGCTCAAAGTAAAAAATGTACACTTAAAACAAAATCAAACAAGCTAAAAGGTTTTATAACGCCAAGTAACAACCCTGTCCCACCCCCCACCTACTCCCAGCCCTCCCCTGGTTCTCCAGAGGCAACCATTTTTAAAAGTTCTTAAGTTATTTCTTCTCTTTTTGCCTCAGTATTTCGCTTTAAACATGGTTACTGATACATTTTGATGTATCATTTTGAAATGGATTTCCTGCTAAGGTTAGAAAAACAAAAACAAACTCTCGTTTCCATCCATTGATTCCAACTCCTAGTGACCCTACAGGGCAGCACACCTGCCCTCGTGAGCTTCTGCAGCTCTCACTCGTTGTCGGAGCACATCGTCCTCCCACAGTGACGGGGTTTGAACTGCTGACCTTGGGGTTAGCGGCCCCACACGTAACCCACTACACCACCAGGGCTCTATCCTGCTAAGGCAGATGAAGTTACACGCACACATACCATCCACCTCTCCACTGTACCTCACTGTCCTCGATATTGATCATTTTAGATGCTCCTGGGTTGTTTTTTAACTTTTGAAACTTAAGTGATTTTAGACTTAGCATATATATATTTTTTAATTTTTTTCTTTTAAAAATCACTTTATTGGGGGCTTGTGTAACTCACTATCCATCCATCCATTGTGTCAAGCACAATTGTACATTTGTTGCCATCATCATTCTCAAAACATTTGCTTTCTACTTGAGCCCTTGGTATTGACTCCTCATTTTTCCCCTCCCTTGCCGTCCCACCTCCCTCACGATCCTTTAATAATTTATAAATTATTATTATCTTGTCA
>NW_022103905.1:10679075-10681073 GCF_000313985.2 Echinops telfairi
TATATATCACAATTACATGAGGGTAAGGCAACAAGTTTTGCTATAAAATAACAGAAACCTTCATTCAACAAAAATATCAACACATGCAGTTATTGCTTCTTCACATAGCCTTCATCTAGAAGCATCCATTTCTGAAGGCAGGGTTTGCATCCCTCTAGCCCTTCTCTACAGCATTCTGCATTCTTCCACCTAGACCGCATCAAAACAGTTTTCATGCTCCTGAGGAACTCACATTATGTTCCATTTCAATGTTCTCTGAGTTTGGAGACCAAAAGAAGCCCAAGGGGCAAGGTTGGGGCTGTAGGGTGGATGAGATAGGGAGGGGAGAGGGGGATTCCTTGGCCAAATTCCCCAAGCTTTTTCCCCACCAATTCAGTTTTCCGTTCTCTTAACATTTTTCGTACTATGTCCCAGGATCATCCTGTGTCCTTGATGAAAATCTACCGAGAAGATCCCTGTGGTACTAGTAGCCCCCAAATGACTGCCACAACCTTCTGGCCCAGCAGATCCTCTCAGAAGCCAGTTTTGATTGAACCTCGTTTTGACGGCACCCCCAGAGACCAAGATAAGTGTGCTACCGAAAGAAGTGTCTGCAGCAATCCACTGGTCACCAGTGTGTTCACACTGGGTGCATGTCTGAGCCGGAACCCTAGCAGCAACACTTCCTGACATCCCCATCATCAAGGCTTGAATTGCTACAGGCAGTCGGAGAGCTAGAATCCAATTTCCATTTAGGGGAAAACTCTAGAAATACGCATAAGCCAAATATCCTTACCCATAAATGTCCAGCACGCCAATGAAGGAATGCTGCTTGACGGTAGAATGGAGGGCCTGATTGACATGATCAACAATCCAGGTAAAGAGCTTGGCGTAGATATGTTTGGCCAAAGCATCGCGGGCATTTGTGGCCTGCAGCTTGGAGATGGGCTTGATGTACGTCTCTGCGGCGGTAGCCAGCTTCCGATGGCAGAGCCAGTGACTCATCTCCTCGCAGTCCACGCCCATGAGATCACAGAAGATGATGAGAGGCTCGTGTTTGGGCTGCCAAGAGAAAGTGGAGTGTTTCCTATGGCAAGGTCAGTCAAATGAGAGTTTCCTGGAAAAGGCTAACAAGAGGTCACAAACGCAGCAATTTCTTTATTATAATAAACACTACGAACCCCTGAAGCTGAGCAACGATCATAATCACAACCACTCATCAGACCGGCCTCGAGGCAGCAGTGTGGTAATCTTATGTCAGGCTCATTTCAAAAATTAAATCTTTTCGGGGGGCTCTTTAAAGCATTTCATTTGCAGCTATCTGAGGGCGTATGCAGTCAGTCAACCAGAAGACCAGTTAGCTTGTCAGCCAGTATTTACTGAATGACTATTATGTGCCAGTCAACACAGATGCAGTTCCTGCAGCCCTGGAGTTACAGTCCTGGGGGAATGGCTATTCATCACACGACTCTTCCCTGCCATGTCGAACGACCACAGAGGAAGACGCTGTGCTCTGGTGCCATGTGAGAGAAGGGGCTCCTCTGAAAGGCTGGAGGTCTCGCCATCCTCACTTCTAAGGGCTGTATTTTCTCTAAGATCAGTTCACTCATTCTTCTGGCAGTGGACAATACACTCAACAGTCATCCCCAACACCACAGTTCAGACGTATCAATTCTTCAGTCTCCTTTGTCCATTGCCTGGTGTTCATATGCATATGCGATCACGGAAAAGACCACGGCTTGGGTCAGGTCCACCTTCGTCCTCAAAGTGATCTTTTTGCTTTTTAAAACCCTCAAGAAAACCTTTGCCGCAGATATGCCCAACATGATATGTCACTGAACTTCTTGACTGATGATGGGTACATGAATGTTGATCCAAGTAAAATGAAATCACCTCCTCTCCTAAATAGTAACACTGCAGTGCTTCTTGTTACATCAACACAGTTGACAAGTGCTGGTTAAACATGTAAAAACCACAGAATTACAAGGATTAAGGAACTAGACTGAAGTACTACAGGCT
>NW_022103905.1:10681528-10693747 GCF_000313985.2 Echinops telfairi
AAGGATTAAGGAACTAGACTGAAGTACTACAGGCTTTCTCCCTCCAAGATGATCACTTCGGACATCTCACAGAGGAAAACCGTGTCTTGAAATTGTCGGAAAAGTTGGGAGTGGAGGAGAGTGTCTTTAATGTTAGGGATGGCTTTCCAGAAGAAGAGATTCTGACAATTGGGGGGAAGGTCACATGTGTGAAGATGGGCCTGGAATGTGGAATCAATGAGCTCAATTGAAAAAAAACCCAACAATCTGTACAGGAATTTTCCTATCACCATTATCCACAATTGCCAGAGTGTCAAAACAACCCAAATGTCCGTCAACCGATGAAGGGATTAACAGAATGTTGTATGGGCATACGATGGAATAAGAGTCAGCCATAAAAAGGAATGTTGTATTTATAAATGCTACAACATGAATGAAACTTTGAAGACATGATGCTAAGTGAGATATGTTGGTCACGAGTCTACACATTAAAAAAAGTTCCTTTGTATGAGTGGTCCAGTATAGGCAAATGCATACAGACGGGAAACAGACTAGTGGTGCTGAGGGCTGCAGGGAGGAGGGGGGTGGGAGGGTGGTAACTACAGGCTGCAGAGCTCCTTTTCAAAGCAATGAAAGGTCCTAAAATGGCCTGTGGCGGCGGATGCCGTCTCTGTGGATGTACTAGGGACCAGTGGACAGCACGCTGAAAGTGGGTAAAGGGGATGGCATGTGAACCTCTCAGTGAGCTGGTAAATTAAAATAGGTCAGGCTAGAATATTTCCTCAGAAGAAATCAGCGCTTCAGTCAAAGTCATCACTGTGTCCTTAAAAACGAAAAGGCGTTAGGAAAAGAGATTGGTTGGAGGTGAGAGCAGAGAGATCATGCTTCCAAAGTTAGGATTTATGGCTCAGGGTAATTGCACATCAACGATTCATAAAACTCAAACATTCTGCTAACCGAGTTTCCTGCCCATTTAGCTCTTATCCCTTTGCGTAGTAAATCACTTATTGGATAAGGTTTCTCTCTAAATCATAAACTCCTTTATTTGATAATCTATCTCAAAGTTACTATATTCAGAAAAGGTTGGGACTAGATTTGCTCCTTGTAAGAGCAGGACCTCCTTTGTTTTGTTTTTACACAAAGGGGAGTGGATCAACAAGGAGTTAATCCACAGCACCAGAGACAATTCAAGAAACCACCTTGAGTTAAAAGTCCTAGGAATACGAAATTAAACAGTAACACTTAATCTTCAAAGGGAAAGGGAAGCAAGTGACAGCTGTATTGAACAATGTCGTATGTGTTGAGATAAAGGTAAGCAGAAGGGGCAGCAGCTACCTTGAAGAAGTGATCTCAGCAGCATACCGGATCCCTATGGCAGAAGGTGGATTAGAGCTGATCAGGGGAGAAGCACATCAACCTACATCATCAGGGAGAGTCTGAGCAAAGCAGGAGACTGAGGCCGTGTGGCGTGTAGATAGCCGGAGAGTGGAGCGTGAGAAGCGGTGGGAGAGAAACTGGACAGGAAGCGAGGTGTCCTCAAGGAGGTAAGCAAGGGCAGAGCATGACCCTCCCTAACGCTAACTTCCTGGCCATTTACATCCCAGTCACTAATCATTAGGTAGAGAGCTAAAGATGGTAGTGATGTGTTTTAACAAGTTATACAGGTACATTTACCACACTGAACCTATCAGTTCCTTGCCCACTGCCCTCCCTCGCTTTTCCCAGCAGTCATTAATGAATGTTGGTTTCTTCCATCATTTTAAAAGATCGCATTCATGAAGTTTCTTCAATAATTTTAAAATCCTATCATACTACACATCCGAAACAAGTTTACCAAATTCGGGTACTTGTGTCATGGGTCCAATAGAGCTTTAGCTCTAGACCAGAGTTGGGGGGCATTAGCCTACGAGCTGTATGAAGCCTGTGTATCCATCCCACACTTCGTCAATGAGAAGTAGTTCTGGCCGCTCCATTAGTGAGGAGATGATTGAATGTTTGACCAACTAGAGCAGGGTACTTTTTAAGTTGGGAATTTTGTATGGCCCTCGAATGATGGAAGAAACAGCCAAATGGCCCTGGGGAGAAAAAAGGGCCATTCTCTAGACACACTGATCCAACCATCGTGTCCAACGTTTCCCACCTCTGACAGACAGAGACGCTGTACCCAGGGCCACACACATGCACACAAACACAACCACTGTGGCCCAGATAGTAGGGTCCATGTGGCTTCACTCACACTGCAGTGTTCTCTCTTGGAGAATAGAGCTCTTGGATGACCATCACCCAGGTTAAATCTTTTGTTTCCATGTAAAAAACCCAGCAAGCCACAAACTATAACTCAACTGCCACCACACGATGGTTATCCTGAACTTACAGGTATTGTGCAGCTGTCTGAATCTCGAGATGTGAATCCAACATTGCCTAAGTGAAGGATGCCAGCAAGTATTCGGAAAATCCCCATCTGGTAAGACTCGCTAATTCCTAAAACAATGGAGTAAATGAGCAAGTGGTTAATTTCAGAAGAGGAAGTAAACTGTAACAGCAGACAAGGCTCAGTCTGTGGTTAACCTTGAACGCTGTCAGATGTTGTGCCTATTAAGGGTCATAGTTAACAACACGTTCATCCTTTTTGACATTAACGCACAAGGCGGTTTAACATCATGACAGAGAGGACACGGGCTACAGGGTTTGATGCCTGCCTCTGCTACCCAACTGCTGTCTTACATGGGAATAATAATAAGTGACTAACTTACAGGGTAAGGAGCCCTGGTGGTGTAGTGGTGCCGTATTGGGCTGCAATCCACGTGGTAGGCAGTTCGAAACCACCAATAGCTCCTCGGGAGAAAGGCTGGTGTCCAACTTCCTTAAACAGTGACAGTCTCAGGAACCCACAGGGGTTGCTACGAGTCAGCAGTGATGCAATGGCAGTGTGTGTGTGTGTGTGTTTGTGTGTTTTTATCTTAAAGGGTAGTTGTGATGATTAAATGAGATGTGTTTCGCATACTTCGTGCATATGGTAAGTGCTAAAAAAATGATCAATGTCATTGTCATGCACTGGAGTTAAGTAATTTATTAATATCATTATCATTTCTATTTATTTCTACTCCAATTTATAACCCAATTGAACTGTTTTAAGTCGGATTACTTCCAACTATAAATGCAAAAGACCAAACTCACTGCCGTCAAGTTGATTCTGGCTCAGGGAGATCCTGCAGGACAGAGTAGAACTGCCCCTGTGGGTTTCTGAGACTCTTTTCTGGCGGTAGAAAGTCTTGTCTTTCTCTCTCTTCTAACTATAGATTATAAGTAAACCAAGTATGTCTCAAGATTAGAAGTGTTCACACTGCTGGCGTACTTCCGTTTGAAAATGGATTTTGTTAAGAAGTTAAGCAGTAGTTTTTCAAACGTTAATGAGCATGTGACTCACCAATGGCCCTTGTTACAAAGCAGGCTCTGATTCAGGCGGTCAGGGGAAGGATAGTGCATTTCTAACAAGCTCCCTACTGGTCTGCACCATGCCCTGATTAACCAAGTAAAGCACATGCTTTCAGTTAAATCGATTCATGTGTGGCACTCCTCAAAGGACCAGCATACTTTGATCTTTGAGGTACCTCTACTCAGATTTTATGAAATTGGGTTCACCTCCAGAAGATGTCACTAAGGTTCTAAAGATTAATTTAGTCACACGTAAAGCCAACATTTTTTAAGTCCCCAAAATAAGACGAGTGATATCTGAGCAGTGACAAAAATGTTACAAGAAACCGTATGTGATGCAATGTTCTGTCACATGGCCAGCTCAGCCGCGTTTCTCAGGCTCCCTCCTTTTACACACACACACACACACACACACACACACACACACACACACACACACACACACACACACCGGTGTGCCACAGAGGACAGCTGCCCCAGAAGGACACACTTACAAGAAGAACCAACTCAAAAGCATAGAAACAAAATCAGACCCTGATGGAACCCATCTTATTTAGACCCAGGCTTCGGATTGCATAAAAAGGCAAGCGCAGGATTATAGTTCGTGCTGCCTTTCCTACTGCCTCATTGAATCATGTAAGACCGCTTGTATACTTCACCTACCATAAACCCAGCCATTTTAAATCCATGGTTTCTAGTAAGTGTGCAGAGTTGTACATCCCTTACCCACAACTAATTTTAGAACAGTTTCTCGTCACTCCCCAAAGAAGCCTCAGGCCACTTGCAACCCGAAAGTATCTTAAGAAATGTTAAATTCCCCAGGAACCCTCACACAAAACCCAGCCGGTATAATCCAGGCAAATGCTGCCTGCGTCAGAAAGCTGTAGCTCACAGACGGAGGAGGACTGCAATTACCTAGCAAAGTGCAGGCCTGCCTGGTGTGGGCCATCTCCTTGGCATCGTCAATTCCGTCAATCACAGGGCTGCCTCCTTGCTTCGTGTAATGGAAGTAACTCGCGTTTCCTGCAGTTAAGGGAAAGGAAAGTTCGGCCGTCCGTGAAAGAGCCTCAACATTTGCCCTTGTGTCCACTCTGACGGAGAGGCCGTGGGCGCACAGGGAAGCTGCCGGGCCGGAGTCCGACGGCCTGTGATTTCAGCCATTATACGCCTTTTAATATAAAATGCCCTATCAATCAACTAAGCCATATATGTCCTTAATTGATGAGATGAGGGTCCTTTCCTAAACGCTTTACTCCATTCTGAGCGTCAGGCAAATCCCCTCAAACACTTCACTCCACTCCTCAGGAACCTGATAGAGTTCCATCAAATGAAGCCCTTTAAACGTTTCTTCTTTAACTAAGGAAAACTCCAAATGCTGTGAACGGAGGAAGGCTAGTGTACTAATCCCCACACACTCATCACCCATCTTAAACAAGTACCAACTCAAATCCAGTCTTGTTCACCCCTGGCTCCTCCCATAACCCACTGGGCTATGTTGTAGCCAACTGCAGACTTAGCATTTCATCCTTAACAACTTCAGTAGGAGACAAGTGCCTTTTTACCAAGTAAGTGTATGAACTCAAAAGTTAACAGAAAACAACACCAGCACAACAAACCCAACACCAGAGCCATACCTAACCGCAGCGTTTTAAATTCAGGTAACTTTGCTGAGGCACAGAGCTGATAGAAGATATGATAGTTTCTCTCCTCTTCTGCCTTTAAATAAGAACAGAGTTCAATTACAGCATCTTACTCTGAAACTCAGAAAATTAAAATTTAACATTTCATTATCTCGGTTAGTGAAATAAATTGTCCAAGTACCTATTCATTATTAAACCTTATGATTCATTCAGATATAGATATAGATAGATATAGATAAGCCCTGTTGGCATAGTGGATTAAGTGTTGGGCTGCCAACCACAAGGTAAATCGTTCAAATCCACCACGGGGGAAAAGATACGAACTTCTGCTCCTATTAAAGAGCTAAAATCTCAGGCACCCAATGGGGAAGTTCTACTCGATCATACAGGGTCACCATGAGTTGGAATCAACCCAATGGCAGTGGGTTTGGGAGCATACGTGTGAGGGGATACCTGCTGTTCACATTCAATATGAAATGTTTGATAGTAATTCTTTTTGAACTTGTAATATATGCCCACAGTCAAAAAAGTTCAGTGTTTTGAGGCTGTCAGACCATTTTGTGACATACAATACTACTTTCTACAAGTGCCTCTTTACTTATGGTTTCCCTAATACTTTGACTGAAAAACATCCTTCCATCTTTGCCATATTTTACAGTGGGCCCTTAGCTGGTGCGGTTTGTTAAGAAATCTACAACTTAACTTACGGTTTCCCTAATACTCTGACTGAAAAACATCCTTCCATCTTTGCCATATTTTACAGTGGGCCTTTAGCTGGTGAGGTTTGTTAAGAAATCTACAAATATCCCCTGAGTTATTTGTGTTTATATATTGCAAAATCAATGATAATATTTTAGAAAAAAGAAAAGAAGTTATAGAAAAATTTAAGATTATTTAAAAAAATATTTCCTGGAGGTCTTTCTCCATGTATGTACTTGAAAAAAATAATAGATCATTCTGACAATACAGTCACATAAAATCAAATCCTGATACTCTAAAATTCCATAGTGGCTACATAGTTCTAATAAAGCCGTTGGGCCAAATAAATAAATAAAGCCGCTGCACCCTCCCAGGGGGCTGATACTTGGTAAAGAAACTGTTTCAGGTGCAGAAGCCACTGAGCAACTTGCCGTGTGATCACAAGAACACGGAGGCAAGAGGTCAGGTGGCTCGACACACAGAAAACTTTTCTGGGAAAGCGGATGACTCGGCAGAAATGCTTTGGTCTTCTGTCCAGAGGGCAGGATGATGAATGCTTTTTCTGGTCTTCCAAACGTCTTTCATGAGCTACAGCCCCGGAGAGCTGGTGAACAGCTAGAATTGCTTCAGCGTTGCTAGACAAAGCACTAAGATTTAGGCCTTCTCTTCTACGAAGGCATGCTCATCAGGAGAAAGATGAGATGCTCCTAGAAAGACCGCGTCTCAGAAACCACAGGGGCAGTGGTTCTAAGCTGCCCTGTAGGACAGGTATGAATCAGAATGAACTCAGTGGCCATGCGTCTGGTTCGGGTTTAGCTTATTGTCACTTTGTTAGCCCTCTTTCCTACTCACTGTCCCTTTAATCATGTATTTACCAATGGTCTTAATGTTCTCTGACTTGCCTATGTTTGCCTAATATATATATATATTAGGAGCCAGAAGAAAAGATGAGTGTGTGTGTGTGTGTGTGTGTGTATGTGTTTAAAAACATATATTTTTAAACCTATGCAAGCATGCATGTGTGTGCAGTAACTGCTCTCTGTGTAACTAGGTATAAGCACAAGAGAGGAAGACTAGCTATTGCCTTACTATATAAATCAAGTATTATACTTCAAGTGATGACCGCAAATCAGACACATCTTTAAAGTCAAAGCACCAAAAGGCCTAGACTGTTTAAAATGTATATTTAGAGGTGTGAAAATATCAGAGCAGCTGCCGGAAACACCTCAGGGAAACCTCAGTCAAGAAATCAAAGGACACACCGCACTGGGCAAGTCTGTGCCCAAGACCTCTCTTTGTGAGAGCACAACGGTCTCACTTTTAGGATTAATGTGCTCCTGGCCCCAGTCGTGGTATTTCCGGTCACCTCATATGTATGTGAAAGCGAGACACAAAGGAAGCCTGAGGAAGAACTGATGCCTTTGAAGTACGGGGTTGGGGAAGAATATTGAATATCCACGGGCAACCAGAAGAACACACATCCCACTTAGAGGGAGTAGAGCCGGAATGCTCCTTGAAAGCCAGGACGGTGAGGCTTCATTTCTTCTATTTATATGGAGAGACCAGTCCTTGGAAAAGGGTCTCGTGCTTGGGAAAGCAGAGGGTCAAAAAAAGGAGGAAGACCTTACAGGAGATGGGCTGAGGCGACAATGGCCTTACATCTAGCTGTTACAGCGGGGACAGCATAAGACCGGCCCTGCTTAGCTCTGTTGTACACGGGGCTGCGGTGACTTGGAACGGACTTGAGGGTACCTCCCAACAGCTTCTTCCGATGCTTCTTGCATCCTTCAATATCGTGCCCATAGAACCTTTCAAGATTGCAACTCGAGGTTTGCCTTTTTCCTTTATTTCTTTGAGTTTAAGACATGCTGAGTGTGCTCTTCCCGTTGGGTTTTCTAACTCCGTCTTGGAAGAAATACAGCCAGAATGCCTTTAGGGGCAAGGACGCAGACGGTGTCTCCTCTACTCTGGACATGTTGTTAAGAGAGACCATCCCTGGACCGGTCAAGAAGCGTGCTACATCATGCTTGAAAAAGAGGAAGACCCTGGAGGAGACGGCCTGACACCCCGGCTGCACACAAGGGCGCAAACGTAAGAAGGATTGTGAGGAAGGCCCAGAACTGTGCTGCGCTTCCTTCTGGACCACAGAGTTGTACCCCTAACAACAGCACAACAACAGCATGCCAAAGGCTGCCAGACTCCTGACACCTGTCCCAAACACACGGGGGAGATGTAAGGGCAGACCCGGCTACATGTCAATGCCAGGGATGTACTCAGCACTTGGTGCTGGGGGTATTCCAGGAAGGGGCTATTGGATGAAGCCTTGAATCTCCAGCCTGAGGAGCCCTCCCTTGGGAGTTTTCCAGTTGTAACTCCACCCTCTCTTACTTTACCTGTCAGTTCATTAAGGGTTGCTGGCCAGGGTTGTCTAGTATTTCACACTTCAAGGAAAAAGTTACAGGGGCACAGCTGCGATCGCAAACCCCACAGAAGGGCACCAGAATAATGTGTATCGGATGAGGGCATTAGTGCACAGCCGGGTGGTGAAGATGTCTGTTTGTTTTTCACCTTCACGATTCTATCCAAATAGTTTTATATTCTAAGAGGAGGAAAAAGGAAAGAGGACGACAATTTTCTTTTTCTTGAACTATGTTCAGACCATGATCCTTTGAAGACACGAGGCCTTCGCGGTCGATCAGAAAATGTGGCAACACAACGAAACCAAACTCACGACCATCAGTCGATTCTAACTCACAGCAACCCTATCGGGGCTTCTGAGACCGCAAGTCTTTGTGGGATCAGAGAGCCTTGTCTTTCTCCCAGAGTGCGGAGTGAGCTCAGGTCTTCAGGGAAAGGTGTCGCACGACGAGTCTGCACCTATGGCCCCTCTTCTTAACTAATCTTGTCCTAACGCACCGATCGTCAAAATCACTAGACCCGCATAAAGACCCAGTGCCAAAAATCGAACAAGTGCTCTAACAGGATACTCTAGCTGGATTATAAGCATAATCATCCGTTCAAATGGGGTTTGTAGTCATCTTGTCAATGGCATCTTCAAAAGTATTCGAAAGCAAAATGCCTGTCCACACACATGCCATTGTGTGACCGTGTAGCGCAGTGTTACGTGTGCATGTGCCCATCTTACCTGGAACACCACTCTGGATTTCTCTAGGAGGTAAGTTCTCATATTGGCACCAATGATTCGATATCTCTTATCAAATCCAATCTCAATGTACTTTCCAAAACGGCTGCTGTTATCATTCCTGGTTGTTTTAGCATTTCCAATGGACTAAGGAGCAAGGGTGAAAATAACAATTCAGAGGTGCAATTCCATGTCATGGCATTTACAGAACTTGTTCAGGGAGAGAAAGGATCAAGTAGACCACAACTTAAAAAAAAAAAAAAAAAAGCCTATAAGAACAGGACTAATTGCCCCCCCCCTCCCGCCACACCCCCAGTGCAGGCAGAGGCTCTGCCCACTACACAACCACAAAGATGGTATTAGCAGTTCTTATCACACCAGCAAAGAAAGAATGGATGGTGTTAGGAACTATCCATACATGATCTCCTTAAAAATGTAGGCACTTCATGGTAATTAAAGTAGTTCAGACAAATAAGCATTTTCCTGGAAATTTGGTCTGGTGTTCAGGCTTTCTTTAACCAGAAGGTTCCATTCCATCATCTTATCCTAGGGACCTCTGGCTATGCTAGTCTGGTAAGTCCCAAACAGTGATCGAGGGGGATTATTCGAATAAGCCAACTATGGCCTGCCAAAGGGAGTGGACAGTTTACTAATAGTGCAATAAAATGTATAAAACCCCTGTGGGGTGAGATGATGCAAATAAGGTATATGATACCCTAAAGGTGAGATCTGGTGTAAGAGAGAGCCAGTCACAGAGTAGAAGGGGGACCTCCCTGCCACCAGAAAGAAGAGCTGGGAAGGGGGTACACCCTTTGGACCCAGGATCCCTATTCTGAGAGCCTCTTACACCCAGGGGACAGAGCACTGTCACACCAGAGACACACAGTGGGCTGCCCAGACTACCCAGCAAGGTGGCTGCAGTGGGTCTACTGACCCACAGAATCGGAGACCTGAGCACCTCCAGACACTTCATGAGTGAAGCTGAAGAAGTCTGCAACACGCTTTCAGTGAGGCGGGCGTGGACTAAGAGACAGGCCTGGCTACAAGCACAGGTAAGAAGCTCTCCTGACTGAAGTAATGCACCTCGAGGAGCCATTACAGACCCTGAGTTATAACCTGTCTCGTCCCCAATAAGCCCCACGGCTTGAGCATGATCTGTGAGCTCTGTGTGGCCATGACAGCAGGTGTTTGACCCCAACAGAGGGCTGTAGGAGGGACTGGTTGGGGTCAGAATTGGTTGGAGGGTGAAGGTTTGTGTGACTTCCACATCAGAGCAATCAGTCTTCTGTAGTATTGAGAATGGTTTGCCCCACCCGTGAGGAGGTGCCACCATTTTTCCACTGGCCCAGTTGACCTGTCTATTAGCAGAAGCCATTTTCAGAAATCAGAGAGAGTAAAAAGTGTTAAGATTTTGATAGCTGAATCTAATTTGCAAAACATCTGCTACAGAATGCAGAGAATGTGACTCTCTGCTAACATTTTTATATAAGTATCAAAATTTAAATAGCATATGCACTGCTCTTCTGACTTCAGTATCATGCTTCCATACATTTTTCTTTTAGGGTAGGGCAAGGCAAAAAAAAAATTAAAGTGCCATTGCAAAAGCAAATGTTCCCTTGATGCATACTTTAGATATTTAATCAAATGATTTCATAGAAGATGAACATATTTCACTTGTACAAAGCCTGTGACGATCAAGATTAGTCTATAGAGCAGGATGTGAAAATGCTCTGGGGTGTGAAATAGATGATATGAATGTATGCGATGAAAACAGTAGTAACTGAGCCATGAAGGTCGGTGCGCTCAGTGTCCTGACCAAGGAAAGAAAAGGCCTTCTCACTCCCTGAAGGAGCGAAGGTCTGAACCTGGCTTGTTTGTTTGGCACTGAGACCTGGTTATGGTTCAGGCTAATATTTTAAAATTTCGAGGGAGGAAAAAGAGGAGCTGATACCAAGGGTTCAATAGAAAGTAACTGTCTAGAAATGAATGATAGCAACATATGTACAAATATGCCTGAAACAACTGATGTATGGATTGTAATAAGCATTATAAGCGCTCTCAATAAGATGATTTTTTTAAAGACAGTTAGCAAGTACCAATGGGAAATATATGTTTTTAAAAAATTTTTGCATATTTTTAAAAATTAAATGATTCTACAGAAAAATATGAATGACTAGAAACTGTCTTTCCAGCAAAATTGCAGAATGATGTAATGTAGCCTGAGATAATTTAACTATGCAGACATTTACTCAGATGCTCCCTTTCGACACTACCAGAGAGGAAAAGGGAAAACGTCTCCAATGGGCCCATTATTTTTCTTCTGTTGTTCTTCTTCGGTTTAATAAATCATTTAAAATGCAGAATTTTTAATACACAATACACTGTGTGCCAAAGACCACAGGCAGGGCTAACCAGTAACAGCAGCAGCAGCAGCAGCACCAAAAAAAAGGGTGTTTAGTACGCACCACTCTATGCTTTTTCCCATCAGTAACTCATCCAGGTGGGAAATGGTGAGACGGCTTCTCCTCTCTCCCCATCTCTTATCCCACATGCCATCTCTCCCCCCCTCCTCAGGGGGCCGACCTCCCAAAGCCACACTTGCCTCCCTGAGAGGAGGCAGTGAGTGGGCTCCGACCGAAGAAGGCCTTTTCGCCTCTGACGGAAACAGATTCATTTAAACACAGACTGAGTGAGAGAAGGAAGAAATGAAATAGAAGTCTGAAGACCCGAGAGTCACAAGTCCAACTACCGAGGGGCCATGGCTCACTCACTGAGCACCTACAGTAGATCCACCGGTGAATTCACTGGGATGCAAGAGCTCCAGGGTCCATTAAAAACGAAATGAAATGATATGATCCGACGCCCTGAACCAATGTGGAAAAAAGGATTCTCTCTATAAAGTGTCTTTTGTTCATGCACACTCCCTACGTGCTCACTCGCTCTTAGAAACGCTGGCTTCACAACTGTCCCCGGTATTGCTATTTTCCATCCATTCAGTCCACAATAAATTGCTAAAGGAAAGGAGAAACTTCGTGACTGTGATTTTATTATTGACTTGATTAAATGGAGATGTAAATCTTCAAGCACGGTTATCAGGGGTGACAACGAGCCCCCAAGACCTGGTTGGTCCCAGGAATCTTCTCTGGCCCTATCTTAGGATAAAAGTTTCCAAGAAAAGAGGAATAAAAAGAAAACATAAAAAAGGTGCCGAGAACCACTTCTCTGCCCGTTATTCATATTTTGCAAAGCGATTCAATGTTAAGGATGAGGAGTTTGCTTATCCCTTGGACTCTAGGCTGGGAACTCATTATCCAATTAGAAGTG
>NW_022103905.1:10694545-10715496 GCF_000313985.2 Echinops telfairi
CACTTGGTAAGGGGCTCTGATAGAGAGGCACTTGGTAAGGGGCTCTGATAGAGAGAACTGAGATAGATTAAAAGCTCCCAAATTTTTTCTGGTTTATTCTTTTTAGGCCCCAATAGTTTATCATGTCCCCCTCCCCCCGTAACTGAAGCCCCTTTGTCACGATTCTTCAGACCCACAACCCCATATGCCACTTAAACCCTTCATTGAGATGCCCTCTTGCTGTTGTTGAAATTTAATTTTCCAACTCTTTGCCAAATTTTTCTTAGATCCAAGTTCCTGCAGATGGGCATAACAATAAAACAGAAGGAAGTAGCTAAGCATAAGTGACCCGTCTTTTGTTGTTTTAATTCTAGCAGACAGGGGACATTCCTTATAAATACACATTAGAAAGTAGTATCTGTGGCTATTCTAAACTTTTAATATCAATCCTACTCACACAACTCAAATCTATCTTACAGAAAAATCGATGTAGCTGTGTTTGAAAAGGAATGTCGCATGGCCCTGAAATCTTACATTCCAGTTTTAAGCTACCTTCAACACAGCTTCAAATCCTGGTCCAGCCCTAGACATGGGTCTCTGGTAGCATTACAATCAAGCCTTTGGTAGATTCTAGCCTTAGTGGAGGGCCAGAATAGCACGAACAATTGCAAAATAACAAGACTTTGTTGCCATGACCCCAAACAGTCCAAACAAGGATATACAGCAAAGTGCCCTTGTTTCCTAACCCAAACTGGCTCCCCAGCTAACAGGAACACCACTGACAGAGACCATGGAGCCTACAGCTCAAATTCTCCCCAAATCACAATAGTTGCTTAAAATCATCACCACTCCCTTTTGGCACAACCTTCTGTTTCCTTTGCCCGTGCTATTTCACAAAACCTTTCCAGTTCTCTTTCCATAGAGGGCCCAGCCCAGGAGGCCTCTCAACTTCCTCAACATATCTTGGCCTCTTCATGCCAAGAGCAAAAATCCTGCTGATTGGGGGGTCAGTCCTGCAGGCAAAGGGACACAGCATTCTGTTTTGAAGAGACAACACAGCACTGCAAACCAGGCACAATTACCTCTGCAGAGATAACTGCAAAACCCACTGTACAACAGGTGCACCGGGCCAGTTCTAATTCCATCTGTGTTTACGTGACAAATGAGGCTTAACAAAGAAAAAACACAAATCAACACAAGAATAAACAGGGTGCTTTAAATCTTTCTTGCTTTAAAACTTTCTTTCTGCATGCTGAAAGCAATTTGTCTCCATTTAAAAGACTGACTCCTCCCACATTGAACAGGAATTCCTATAGAGCTGCAGCTTTCTTAAAGTCCTACTAAAACACAAATAATTTTCTAGCTAGAAATCTTAAAATGCTCAAATTCTTACCAGCACACTAGTTCCATTTCCTCTAGCATACACACGTCTACATTATAAAATGTTTTTCTTTTGAAAGGACATTCTCTCATCGTCTGCCCCGCTCATTAATTTATTGTTACTGAATCACTTTCTCTAAGCCAGTGGTTCTCATCTTCCTAATGCCGTGACCCTTTAATACAGCTCCTCATGTTGTGGCGACCCCACAAGCATAAAATTATTTTCGATACTACTTCATAACTAATTTTGCTACTGTGATGAATTGGGCCACCCCCGTGAAAGGGCCGTTCGACCCCCAAAGGGGTCACGACCCACAGGTTGAGAACCGCTGCCAAGCTAATTCTTGTGTATTGTGCTTTTCAGAAACAAAGTGAAAATGTGTATGGATCTTGGTGACATTGAGATCATGACTTCAGCATCAAGTTCAAATAAAATAAATTGAAAATTTAGGGCTAAACAGGTTGGACTAAGTACAAAAGGGGGAATGTAAATAAAGGACTAAGGGGCTTCATTGATGCTTGAGGGCAGTACAGCTTCTGGTTTGGAAGACGCACAAATAGTAACTCTGGACTGGTAGGAAATAGGAACTTGCGCTTCTAGTGCAAGGAGCAATAGAAACGAGTCATTAATCAGGAGACAAGAAACTGAAGATAAAATACCTTTACTTTCTATGGAGAGACAGCAAATCAGTAGTTGCTTAAAAACACACAAACAGTAATATGCAGTAAAGAAAATTCCTCTTATAGCTGGGCTGTGCGCCAAAGGTCTACTTTGCTGAATGGTCACTTTTCCTGGCTCTCTTACTAACTTGTGGAAAAGTATTTCTTGTCGAGGCTAGAAGATCCCAGACTTTCTGACAAGTGCTCCATTAATCCATTTTTGAGCATGTTTCTTAAGCAGAGCAGAATACAGAAGATGGTCTGACATCGTATAAGAAGAAGGGAGCCACAGGAAGAGGGCTGAGGATGCTGATGTCTTACCTCCATGATGGGATTGGAGGCCAACACCTTTTCCTCCACATTGGCCTCGCTGGCAGAACCACTTACAGTTGCAAAGTACCGCATGGCGTACTTAGCCGAGACGGTTTTTCCGGCCCCGGACTCTCCGCTTACAATGATGGACTGATTTCGCTCGTCTCTATAAAACAAAGAAGAGTAACGGTCAGTACTACCCATTTCTTAATGTGATTCACACGAATTCACCTTTGTTGCCATCAATAAGGCACAGTGGCATATTGATCCTGGTTCATAAGTACAAACTATGGAAAGGAACAGAGAACAACAGTTTTATTAAACAGCTATTTACAGTACAGTTATGCTTAAATTACAGTTAGTCAACAGGGAACAGAGAGAGTGGAAAGGAAGATATCAAACATGAAATTAGAATACATCACCCTTAAGCATTAATCTGTAATAAAGAACTTGGGGTTTTTTTGCATGTGTACATATGTCAAACATATTATTTTATTCCTAGATAATTACTTTGGTATTTTATAATCCTTCTATCAACTGCGTCCGAAGAGCAAGGAGATATTCCCTGGAGTCCCAGCAAAGAAAATTAAAAGAAAATTCTATTTAACTTAAACTAATAAATCCAAATATAAATGAAACTCCATTTCAAATTGTCCATTAGTTAAGAACCCCATAAATCTGAGCTCTTATAAAGTCCAGCTCCCCCTAAAGTACCCTCATAGCCAGGTGGGGTGGAGATTTTCCATATTCTGCCTGGTTTCACTCAAATAGATCAAGGTACAATTCATGTCTGAAGTTGTAGTGATGGAAATTATTATAAGTAACCATCTAGTGTTTGCCTAGTACTGATCGTTTTAGAATTCAAAGACCATCTATGATTATACTTTTAATTCATTCACCCAATGACTCAAAAACTCTAAGTGGGCTCTTAAAAATAAATGGTGCCAGTAACTAGCTGGATCTCCACATGTAAAAGAAGGATTCTGGCTCTAATCCTCACACCATGTATAAAAACTAACTCGAAATGAATTAGTAATCTAAATATAAGACCTAAAGCCATAAAACGTTTAGAAGAAAGTGGAGTCTTCGATAAAACACCAAAACACAAGCTTGCCTGTAATCTCATTGTTAGGAAACTCCTTCAACCTCCTATCACCATCTCCTCTGCTATTTTATTTTAATTTCAAGACTGAAATGGATACTTGCTTTGCCTCTGTTCATTCATGCCTGGACTCAAGACAAATCACTTGAGCAACACAGTTCACATTATGGTGTCAATGTCCTTTGCTCTGCCATTTAAAATCTCCTCCGAATTTACCCGGTTCAATACGTCAGGGCTACCTCAGCAGTCTTCAACAGTGAGACCCAAAAATGAACTCTTCCTTAATCCCTGCATCATCGGTGCTGTCACCATGCCCATTCAGACACGTAATTTGACAAAAGTCTCCCAGCAACCGTTCCACCAGCAACGGTGAAATGCCTGTCACCAGTTAGATGAAGAAAACAATCCTAATGGAGCCATATTCTATATTTTACTGCCTTTGAAAAGCTATTTGAAATGTGAACGGCAAAACATTGGAGCACAAAAATCTGAAAATTCCTTTGTTAACAGTCCTTTCCAATAAGTAATATGAGGGCAAATAAAAATATTAAAAGCTGTAAAATCAAGGACTGTTCAGACGAATCACGTTCACTCACTGAGGTCAAGCACTCGCAGCAGACATGTTTCTCCCCTAGGACTGAAGCATCTGATCCATGATGGATTTTTTTTTTTTACTGTCATTAAGGGATCATTATTCTACTTATATTATGGGGTAAAGAGGCTTCCCTTGTCCTCCAAATCTGGTGGAATATGTCAGTATATAAATAAAATAAGTACCATTCTTCCATTATATCAACCTCTGAGTTCAGACTTAACAGTTTCATGGCTTCGAGGCTCTCTGAGCCACCTTTGTGATATCTTTAAGATTAAAGGACACCGACGGTCCCCTTATAGTGGGTTACATGCTGGGCTGCTACTCACAAGATCAGCGGTTTGAAACCTCCAGCCACTCTGCAGAAGAAAGACGAGGCTTTCTACTCCTGGAAAGATTTGCAGACTCAGAAACCCACAGGGGCAGTTCTACTCTGTCGTACAGGGTCTCTATGACTTGTGGCCTCTCTGAGGAAGATGGAAAGGTACTGAGTTCAAATACAGTGGAGTAATTGCTATCAGTGATGTCTACCCAGGACACTACCAAAACATGGCAGAAGGGCATAAAACCAATGGGCAATGTGATCAGGGGATATTAAAGAAGACTCTCTAACAGCCTCCTGTGAATTGACGCTGTCATGGCAACAGGAGAGGAGCAGGTTGTGTGGGAACCAACCTATTTTTTCCATGAGGACCCTCAGTGATCACATTGATTTGCTCTGAGCAGCCTTTCTTATAAAGCTTTGTTTTGCACCATGTTTTCCTTTTGAACTTTACCCATATAAAAATGCAACCACTCTAGTTTACTGTGGTCATAATAGATGCTATGCAGATCTACCAAGACCACTTGTGCTCTGCAAACTGAATGAGCACACTTCTACTTCATAGCAGGGCGTGCTGGTTGGAGGACTGAGTCACGCAGAACACGAGGGAATATATATAGCCAGCCATTTGATGCTGATTCTGATAAGCACTCACCACTGTTGCCAGGTACCTTGCTCAACTAGAATCACCTGTGCCTACATCTTTAGCTGATAGGTTATAGGTGAACATGTTCATGTGAAATAAAACTTACAGTTTTCAATCTACCAATGCGACCAATCTCCTTTGTTTCTCTCTCTATAGTTGATCCTTTGTTCAAAATAGAAAATATTTCGTGTAAAATAGTGGCTCTTCCTCACCTGTGCTGCTCCCATGGTGCCTTACAGATGTGGCTACACTTACGAGTCTACTCCCCAGCCCTCTCATGAAAGGTATGCTAGGCTTCGCACACTAGT
Organism: Echinops telfairi; assembly: GCF_000313985.2. Classification (NCBI taxonomy): domain Eukaryota; kingdom Metazoa; phylum Chordata; class Mammalia; order Afrosoricida; family Tenrecidae; genus Echinops; species Echinops telfairi. The sequence goes on from NW_022103905.1 coordinate 10,699,847, forward strand.
ACCACTCTCCCAAATCAAGCTGATCTGTGCTCGAAGATTTCTGCTTCTGCTTAGTTCTGAGAAGAAAAGATTTCAACCCCAAAGCTGGTAGTAGACTCTGAGTTCGCAATTGCAATATACAACTGTATCTCTTGAAGTACAAACACTTATTATACAAGACGATGCTGGCACCAGTGAAAGGCAGGCTTTATGGAGGCAGAAACTGGGATCAGGAAATGAGAATGAGCATTCCCTAGAGATTTGTACTGGGGTCATCCAGTTCCCGGTGAGACGCTTGGCACATGGCCTATCAGGTCATCTCGTGTCAGCCTGAGTTTCTGTTCCATCAGTCCATGGCCTGCACAATACCAGACAGAACCAATTATATGTTTTTAACTTCCACAGCTGTTAGTCCTCTTATTAAACTAAAACCAAGCCCAGTGCTGTTGAGTAGAAGCTGACTCATCCCTGCTGCAACCTGTGGGGCAGATAATACTCCGTGAGGCTCTAATGAATAGCTCAGATAATACAGCATTTTTAAGAGGGGTCATTTACTGTGAGCTGAGGGGGTTTGCAAGTAAAACTTAGCGGGATAATGAAGATGAAGTGGAAATCGGGCAGATAAGAGAACATGCAACACAGGGTACAGAAACAGAGCACAGCAGGAACTGACCTGTTGGACTACAGCCGGCAGTTCAAAGGTTAAAAATTACATGGCCAAGACAAAAAGCTTGGGACTCTCAGAAGGAGAATCCAACCCTAACTCCCAGGGGTCATTTAGTAGCTCTCTTCCCTGAACAAGTTACTTTCCTCAGTTTTATTGCGAGTACAACAGGGGTGGTGATGGCTGCTCTGAGGGATTTAATGAGGATTTAAGGTCAACCGGAAAGCATGTTGGCACAGTAGTAGGCACCCCAAAGTGACAGTCATTATAATATATATCCGCTCACCTTTACATCACATATATAAAACCATTCTTGTTGTGTAACCAGAAGACCCATTGCGACATAGTCGATTTTGATACTGACTGTATGAGAGACACTAGACCTGCCCCATAGTGTCCACAGCTGTCATCTGTACAGAAGCAGAACCCTAACTTTCTCCTGCGGAGCAACTAGTGGGTTTGAATAGCTGGCCTATTAGTTAGCACCCACGTGTTTAACCATTGTGCCATAAATAAAATCCTTGGCACCACACACCGGGCTCAGGAAACGAAAATGAGCGTTCCCTAGAGATAGGTGCTGAGGTCATCCAGGTCCCAGTGAGGCGGTCGATGCACAGTTAGTAACAGGAAATACTTCAGAACCTGTAACAGCTGGCATCCACCTGGCCAATGAACTTCAGATCATAATTAAAGCATCTCCAGACCACATAACAAACAAAATAAGAGATGCCCCTAATGAAAAGGGCAGCAATAAATCAGGAGTGACAAAACCAGATAGAATACGGACAGCAGACTATAAAAACAATGGCTGTTGTGGTTACAAGTGCCTTGCAGTTGGTTCTGACTCATAGTGACTATGTTCCACAAAGCAAACCATGCCCTATCTTGTGCCACCCTCACAATCGTGACCTTTGAGCCCACTGTTGGAGCCACGGTGTCAAATCTCACTGACCATCTTCCTCTTTTCACCGACCCTTGACCAAGCATGTAATTTCCCAGGAATTGATACCCAACAAATATGAGATGAATTCGCACTTCGAAGGCGCATTCTTGCTGTCCTCCTTCCAAGGTAGATTTGTTTGCTCTTCTGGTAGTCCCTGGGATAGCCAATAGTCTTCAGTAGCACCATCGTTCAAGTCCAACAATTCTTCTTCAGACTTCCTTATTCAACGTCCAACTTTCACAGGCATACGAAACCAGAGGAAATGACCAGAGGAAATGCCGTGGCTTGAGACAGGAGCACCTTAAGTCCTCCAAGTGACTTCCTTGCTCTTCAACACTTTAAAGCAGGGGTCCTCAAACTTTTTAAACAGGGGGCCAGTTCACTGTCCCTCAGACCGTTGGAGGACTGGACTATAATTTGAAAAAAAACTATGAACAAATTCCTATGGGCCCAGGACGAGTTGGCTGTTAAGCAGGGCAGGCAGCGGCAGCAAAAACACCTGGTGGGCCAGATAAATGTCCTTGGCGGGCCGCATGTGGCCCGCGGGCTGTAGTTTAAGGACGCCTGCTTTAAAAAGTGTCTTTTGCATCAGATTTGCCCAATGCAGTTTGTTGTTTTAACTTCTTTACTGCTGCTTCCACGAGCATTGATTGTGGATCCAAATAAAATCAAATCCTTAGCCTTCCAATCGTCTATTTATCATAGTGCTGTCCAGTTTTGAGGATGCTGGTTTTCTTGACATTGAGTTGCAATCCATGATGAAGGCTGTAGTCTTTGATTTTCTTCAGCAAGTGCTTCAAGTCCTCCTCAGTGTAAGCAAGGAAGGTCTGTCATCTGCATATTGCAAGTTGTTAATGAGTCACCTTCACACACCCCCACATTGTTCAGCTTCTTGGATTATTCGCTCAGCAACAGATGGAATAAATATAGAAAATGGATACAACCCTGATGCACACCTTTCCTGATTTTAAGCCTTGTTCTGTTCAAAAAATCCCTCTTGGTCCACATGCAGGTTTTTCTCCATAAAACAAAACTGTTCTGAAATTTCCACTTTTCACAGGGTTATCCACACTTTGTTATGATCCACACAGTTGAAAGCCTTAGCACAGTCAAGGAAACAAGTAATTATCTTTCTGGTATTTCAGCTTTCAGCCAAGGTTCATCTCATTCCAGCCATAATATCCCTTGTTCCACATCCTCTTCCAGTTCCTGTTTGAATTTGTGTAGCTCCCTGTTGGCGGACTGCTCTAACAGTTTTGGACTTATTTTCAGCAAAACTTTACTTCCGTGTAGTATCAGTAATATTATTTGATAATGTCTGCATTCTGTTGAGTTTTCTTTTTTGAAATGGGCATACTTATGTATCACTTCCAGTTGATGGCCAAATAGACTTATGAGAGCTTCCAGCACTGCATCGGTTGTTGAAACATTCCATTAATTCCTATAGCCTTGTTTTTGTGTTTGTTTTTAAATCATTTTACTGGGGGGCTCTTATATGTCTTATGGCAATCCATCATTCAAAAGCACACTTGTATATATGTTGCCATCAACATTTCCAAAACATGTTCTTTCTTTTTTAAAAAAATCATTTTATTGGGGGCTCCTACAACTCTTATCACAATCCATATATTACATGTACTGTGTCAAGCACATTTGTACATTTGTTGCCATCATCAGTCTCAAAACATTTGCTTTCTACTTGAGCCCTTCGTATCAAATCATTTTTCCACTCCCTCCCCCACCTTCCCACCCTCGTGAATCCTTGAGCAATTATATATTATTGTTGTTATTTGTCTCCTTTCACCCACATTTCTGTTATTCATCTCCCTGGGGAGTGGACTATATTTCCAACCCTGTGATGGGGTCCCCCTGTCTCCCCCACCCCATCATCCCCCTAGCCTCATGATATCACTACTCCCACTACTGTTCCTATGCTGTACTGCACCCTGGTTGATCCTCCCTTCCTTGTAACCCTTCTGTGCGGGGATGTCCAATTGTCTGCAGATGGGCTTTGCTTCTCCACTCTAACCCCCCTCATTCACATTGGTATAATTGTTTGTTTTGGATCTTTTGATACCTGATACATGATCCCTTTGACACCTCCTGATCACCTATAGCCGTGTTTTTGAAAAGTGCCTCCATTGCAGCTTGGACCTCTTCCTTCAAGACCATTGGTTCTGGATCACATGCTACCTCTTGAAATGGATGGACGTTAACCAGTTCTTTCCGGTACAGGGACTATATTTATTTCTTCCATCTTCTTTTGATGCTTTCTGCATTGTACAGTATTCAGCTCATAGAATCCTTCAGTATTTCAACTCAAGCCTCAGTTCTTTCAGCGTGATCCATGCTGAACATGTTTGTCCTTCTGGGTTTTCTAACTCCAGATCTTCTCACATTTCTTTTTAATATTCTACTTTGCCTTTTGAAGCCGCCCTTTATTGTGCTTGAGTTTCTTCATTTTCCGTTTAACTGACAATCCGACATAGGTCGTCGGTTCAGGTTATGCATTTGGGGCAGGAATATGCAATCTGTTCTTCCCATAGCTGCCAGGCCATACCACTCCTCTACTTGAAGTCCTCACTCAAAGGAAACATCTAACTCGTTGTGATTAACTCACAAGGTCTTGTGCAGTGTTTCGATCGCTGTTCTCTGTCAAGAATATTCTTCCTGAAGATATGTGAATGATTTTCTTTCTCTCTTTCCTGATATTATTAATTAAATGTTAGCTTTTTTTCTAATGGAGTTAGATAAGGATAGCAGGCAAACACTGAAATAGATAAACTCTGCGGGGCTCTAACCACATCATTGAACATACTATAAAACCTGAAACTCATTGCCATCAAGTTGATTCTGACTCATAGTGACCCTACAGTAAGGCGACCAGACGTCCCGCTTTTGGCGGGACAGTCCCGATTTTTAACAACTTTTTGAAAGTTCCGCGTCCCGCGCATTTTGAAAGTGTCCTGATTTTTGGAAAGAATGCAAGACAAGCTAGGGTATACGGTTTTCGGCTGCCATGTGGCTATTTTGCCAGGGTATGAGTTTTATCAATGGTGTCCCGCTTTACCAATGTTAAAATCTGGCCACCTATAGGGCAGGGTAGAAGTTTAATTCTGGATTTCTGAGACTATAATGCTTTAGAGGAGTGGAAAGCCTCACCTTTCTCCTGCCGAGCTGCTGGTGGTTTCACACTGTCAACCTTGAGGTTAGCAGCCCAATGCGTAACCACTACACCACCAGGGCTCCTACACATACTATAAAGGCACTGTAATTAAAAGACTGTGGTACTGACACAGGGAGTAGGGGAAAAGAAAAAAAGACTCCCAGAAACAGACCTGAGATCATGCAAGCAATTAGCATATCAATTAAGCAGTGCCCCAGATAGATGTGGCTGTATAAAGAGTGCTGGGATGGCTGGGCAGCCATTTGGAAAGAAAAAAATAAATTTAGATCCATACTTATCATACAAAAGAATACACTTCAAATGGATCAGGGCCGTAAGTGTAAAATATGCAACAATATAAAATAAGAACAAAACAGATGAATTTTTCTTTTGCCTTGGAGAAAGGTTTCCGACACTAAAATCAACAGATTGATCTATTTGCATAGAAAAAAACACCATAAAATAAAAATAAGAGGGAAAATATTTGAGATATGTACACACATACACACACACACACACACACACACACGGTGGGGGGGTTCAGAAGTTTATGGAAATTTTAAAAATTTTTATTAAAATTTTTAATTCCATTTTTCTACAAACATTTTGAAGCCTGGTCATATGTATGTATATATATGTATGTACACATATGCACACACATATATATACATACATACATACACACACACACGAGGGAGTACCCCCCAAAAAACGGAAACTTTTTTTCAAAGCTATGTATTTAATTTTTTTTCCTTTTCAAAGCTATGTATTTAACTTTTTTTACAAACAACCTTCAAAATACTGTCCATTACACTTAATACATTTGTCAAATCTGAGATTACCTTCTTTTTTATTTTATTGGGAGCTCATACAACTCATCACAATCCATACATGCATCAATTGTGTAAAGCACATTTGTACATTCATTGCCCTCATCATTCTCAAAACATTTGCTCTCCACTTAAGCCCCTGGCATTAGGTCCTCATTTTTCCCCCCTCCCTCCCTGCTGCCTCCTCCCTCATGAACCCTTGATAATTTATAATTTATTATTTTGTCATATCTTACACTGTCCAACGTCTCCCTTCACCCACTTTTCTGTTGTCCATCCCCCAGGGAGGAGGTTATATGTAGATCCTTATAATCGATTTCCCCTTTCCACCCCACCCTCTCTTCACCCTCCTGGTATCGCCACTCTCACCACTGGTCCTCAAGGGGTCATCTATCCTGGATTCCCTGTGTTTCCAGTTCCTATCTGTACCAGTGTACATCCTCTGGCCTAGCCAGATTTGTAAGGTAGAATTGGGATCATGATAGTGGGGCGGGGAGGGGAAGGAAGCATTTAGGAACTAGAGGAAAGTTGTATGTTTCATCGTTGCTACACTGCACCTTGTAACCCTTCTGTGAGGGGATGTCCAGTTGCCTACAGATGGGCTTTGGGTCTGCACTCTGCACTCCCCCTCATTCACAATGATATGATTTTTTGTTCTTTGGTGCCTGATAACTGATCCCTTCAGCACCTCGTGATCACACAAGCTGGTGTGCTTCTTCCATGTGGGCTTTGTTGCGTCTCAGCTTGTTTATCTTCAAGCCTTTAAGACCCCAGACGCTTTAGCTTTTGATAGCCGGGCACCATCAGCTTTCTTCGCCAAATTTGATGCCCCCCATTTGTCTTCAGTGATCATGTCGGGAAGGTGAGCATCATAGAATGCCAGGTTAATAGAATAAAGTATTCTTGCCTGGAGGGAGTACTTGAGTGGAGGTCCAATGTCCTCAAGGGCAGTTTTAAAACTGTATATCCTTCTACTGTTGCCTGGAGCTGAGGAGCATGGGGTGGGATGACTGATTACAAAGGGATATGAAGGAACTTTCTAATGTGATGTAAGTCTGCCACACCTTGACTGTGTTGGTGTGACATGGATGTGTACACGTTTAAAAACAAACCAAACTGTATACTTACAACGAAAGCTTTTACTTGCAGGTAAAATCCACTTCAATAAAGCTGACTACTAAGAAAAAAACAAATCTGGATGTCCTTTTATAAATGTGAGGCTCGTTTAAAGATAACCTGGACCTTCTGAGAGAAACAGATCAGAGCTTACTCTGTAATGATTTTCAAGTTGCCAAGCACTGCGTTTTTAAATGTCTGTGATAAAAAAGAATTACCACAGCTAACAAGACCCATCAAATAACAAAGCTTCACCAACCTGGCCATTTGCTTGTATGCTTCTTCAGCTACTGCGAAGATATGTGGATCCATATCGCCCATGTTCTGGCCACTGTACGCGTTGATGATATCCTCTCCATAAATAGGCAGCTGTTCATAGGGATTTATAGCGACTAGAACTATCCCTGGGGGAGGAGAGCAAGTAAAGCCAGCAATGTTATTCTTGGTATGTTGTGAAGCAACTTGATATTGTAAAAATTCATCAATAATTTCACTGTCTCCTATCTGACCTATTTGTCTCCACTTGACATCAGTGGTGATCAGACGGGAATGTCGAATTTGGTAAAGTGAGAATTATGACAAACACAAAACCTCCTTTCAATTACTATTAAACAAACAAAACTTTGTGTCTAAGTACAAAATATGTCATCGCCTTTGCCTCTGAACCCATTGTACCAAAACAACAACAACAACAAAACCCGCTGTGCCAAGTAGATTCCAGCTCATGTTAACCCTATCGGACAGCGTAAATCTGCCCCATAGATTTCCAAGGCTGTTCGTCTTTACAGAAATAAGCTGTCACGTCTTTTTATCTGTGGAGCATTTTAGACTCTGCACTACACGTGACTCCATCCCATTACACCTCGTCTTAACTAACACACCATTCAGAAATTAGACTACCACACACACTGCCACGTTTCTGACTTAGGTAAACCCTAGGTAGGGTTTCTGAGACTGTCCATCTTTATGGGAACAGAGAGACGCAGCTTCCTCCATTGGAGCAGCGGACAGGTTTAAACCACTGATGTTGTGATTGTCTGTCCAGCACCTCAATCATAGCACCATCAATGCTAGAAGCTCTGGCAATGTTATAAGACCGTTAAATAGTTCTGTAATATTTAAACCAGAACTCGCACTTCTACACATTTATCTAAGTGATAAAATCAGAGAGTATGCTCCTTTACAAAGACATGTATCATAATACTATTCTTGCAGGTGAAAAGTAAAGACACGTTGAACCTGTAATCAAGGGAGAGCGGGAGAAAACATTCTGCTGCATTATTGTGCTACCACCAAAAAGAGAATTTCTGAAGAATATTAACTGTCATTTGAAAGGAAGACATAAAACTACAACGGAATGATTCTAATTATATATATACATACCCTGTCTACATACACAGAGAAATAACGGCTTATTATAGTTTTTCTTTTATAAAAAATATGTCATTAAGGATGTCTTCATTGCATAAGTCAGTTCATTTGACAAGTACTGAATGAGTTATAACTATACATCTAGCATCATCTCAATGCTGGGTTTGCAACAGTAAATTTAAAAAGGCAGACCTTTACATTCATGGAACTTATGTCCTACTGGAGAATTCAAGCAATTAACAAGACAATTCATTTAAACACACACTACAAATGAGGGAGCTTTAACACATTTGCAGGAACATTTTATTATCTTTTCAGTCCATGTTTCCATAAACTTTTTGAAGTCTCTTCCTGGAGACATATGTATGTATATCATAGGTCGTAGTAAGAAAAAAGAAAAAACGAGGCAGCGAAGTTAAAATAATCAGGAAGGAGAGGAAGGCGGGTTATGATGGTAGACAGGGCAACCAGGGAAGGCGGCACTGAGAAAGCTACATATGTGCAAGAAAAAATTAAACGGAAGGACAATGACAATGGGAGACAGAAACAATCAGCGTTCGTAGGGACAAGGAAGAGTCACTATCAAGGACATAAAGAATGCCAATTCTCTTACAAAGAACAGACGCCGTCTCTTTCCAAAACCAGAGGGCGAATGAAGAGGATGAGTCCTGAGTTTGTTCCACTGCCCAACTGAATTTGTGGAGACAAATAGAAATCTTCTGGAATAGAATGGAAATGCCTGGAAATTCCAAAAATGGATGGGCGTCTCAGACCTGTGCCTTGGAAAAGAGTGGCTGGTCAAGGAGACGTCCGTGGGGAAAGGAAGAGGGAGACAATAAAGTGTAAGAAGAAATCGAGAGAAAAGGCGGAAACAAGGACGGTGAAAGGGAACGCACGGGTACAAACATGGACACACTTCACTTCTAAGAGAGAGGCTAAGACTCATGAGCGGGGTCTCTGGCCACTAACGCTGCAATAAGCAGGACCCAGGAGAGCAGAATCGAGCAAAAATAGCCATGGCGGGTCAAGTGCTTATTTTAAATAACTGAGAAAGAGAGAAAACACTAAACTTCCTGAGCCAGCCTCAAAGCTAAGACCTTCTGCGTCTTGCGCTTCAGGCAGTAGTGTTTGTAAGAGGAGAAAATAAAGGTAAACAGGGCATTGAAGGTGGCACACGGCTTCAGTAGAGGGGAAAATAATCCGAAAGACAGACCCAGGTCTTTTTATTCCCGGCCAAATAAATTCAGGGAAGACTCTACTCAACATAAAATGCAACTTGGCTAATCGACACTGACGAATTTTTTTGCTACCTTGAAGAGAGCAAGCCACTCAGCCCATAGCCTGTCTCCCTCTCGGCCATCAGAGGAAAGCGTCCACAGGCTTTGGCAGGCGGCGAGGCACACTTACCACAGTATGTGTAAATCAGCTTGGAATCAATGAAGCGGACTCTGAGATTGTGCAGCACAGCAGGCTCATGGAGATAGCTGAGGGCGGTGAGGTCATTCTCACCCACAAGGATGTCAGGGTTCCGTAAGTGGGGCAGCTCCTTGGTCTTGGGGTCTAGACGGTATTCCAAATCCTAGAAAGATACAGGACCCGGCGTGAGGGTAGATCAGGCCCATGCATGTTCACTATCGCTCCTGACTCCTGATTTGCTCCTCAGACGTTAAAAGGATGACTCTCCTGGTACCTTCCAATACCACAGAAAATTGGTAGAAAGATGTAGTAACTTGTGTTGCTATTCGGTAACTAAAGTTTGAGAAGCCAGAGTCTAGACCTTTGTTTCACCTTTTAGATCTGTATAGTGCGATATGCTTTTTAATTCTCCCTTCACCTCTGACAAGCAAGAAGTAGTGGAAGAGAGTGGTCAGAGCGCAGCTCTAGCATCAGATAAACCTGGCTTCCAATCCTGAAAGTGGAACTTTCTTCCTATGCAGCCGTGAGTACTTTATTTAACCTTAATCCCTAGTCCCTCGGCTAGAAAATGGCCATAATAAAAACAGCTGCCAGGGTTGTGGTGACAATTAAGTGAGGCGACGCCTAACAGACAGTAAGGAGTTGGAAACACCTCTGTCATAAGAAAGCCAAAGGTTCCCAGGAATTACGTACGTTTATGTGTATTGTGTGAATATAGATGTATGTAGGATTTAAAAATATATAATCCACAGTTTTCATTAGACTTTAGTAGGTACCTGTCTCAATAAATAAATAAATAATGAGTACTATTCACTTTAAAGCCAGAGGGATACAGTTTTACGCCAAAAGTCAACCATGAAAAAAAAATACACACACTATGTAATCAGGACAAATGATCTAGGGCACATGAAAAGAAACAGAACACACTGCCCCTGTGATTTCTGAGACGGGAGCTCTTTCTGTTTGTTTTATGAAAGGGTTATTATCCACATCACTGAAATAATCCCCTAAGAACAATATACTCCGTGTTCATTTAAAGGGATAGATTGCTTTCAAATACAGTAATTCTATAAAGCAATACTGTCAAGGCAAAACTGGTTGAATTACATCTCTATACTGCAGGCTTAAGCAATGCAATTTTTTATTCCAATGGTGATATGAGGCTGTAATTCTTTTTTAAAGAGTTTTATTAACCCTTTATCCATATGCCCTACAATTCAATAATTCATTCATATCAAGAAGAGTTTACCATTGTCATCATATTCTGTTCCAGAACATTTTCTTCTTCATCGTAGTCATTGTTATTCATGCAAGTATTATTTTTTCTAATTGTGGCAAATATACAAAACAGAACACTCTTCAATTCCACAACTTCTACTTGTAGAATTCAGTGTCACTGATTATACTCTCTGTGCTGTACAGCCACTATTGATATCCTTGTCCATATGTTTCTACCACCATTGACACAAACTCAAAGCCCCCTACAAACAACTCTTTCCCCTTCTCCTGTGGTAACCATTGGTCAGGTCTGGTCTTTCCTTTCGTATTCTTCTTCTTTTTCTCATGGTTTTCTTGATATGTACTCACCGATCATATACTTCCATTGTTAAATCACTTTTAAAGTGAATTGTGTGATCACAATCAGTTCTAGTGCTCCCTCCCCACTCCCGCACTCATTGTTTGCTCCCCAAATCCCCTCCTCATCTCACCCCCTATCCCTATATTCCCTAAAAACCCTTGAATCAGTTTTTATCTCCATGTATCTACTCCTTCTGCGCATCACAAACTGAGAAACCCAACAGAAACAATAAAAAACAAAATAAAGTGGAAGGATAAAATAGTAATATAAAGATAAAACTACAAATTCAAATAATGAATAAGAAAGAAAAGACCACCATCAATATTTTAAAAGCCAGGGAAGAAATTCTTGTCATAGAACAAGTAAGAAATACTTGTGCATAGAACATTCAGGTTGGGTCAAGAGGAGGTCAGCTGACCAAGTATCGAGTTTGATCCAGCCTAATCAAGTTTACAATGATCGCTATCTGATAGTAAAGCTGTGACACCCTTGCCCGTGGCTAGAGGGGATCTGCCAGAGACTTAATCTGACTAGATATGCTGCAGATGGGTTTTGGGCTCCCACTGTCCTCCACAGCCTTCTAAAAATTGTGTGTTCACAATTTAAGCTCTGATACTTTTCCCTACATCATATTTGAATTTTGTTATTGTCATCGTTGGGTCACACAAGCTGGTGTGCTTTTTCCATGTGGACTTGGTTGAGTTCTCACTTACATGGCTGCTTGTTTGAATATAAGCTTTTAAAACCCCAGGCACTATTGCGATTGATAGCCAGGCACCATCTGCTTTCTTCACCACCCTTTGCTATAGCACCTTATCTTCAGTGATCATTTCATGAAGGTGAGTATCAAGCAGGGCCATGTGATCAGAACTAACTGTCCTTGGATTGGAGTTAAGTTGGAGCCCAGAATCCACCTGCTTGTCCAAGGGATATGCACGACTCAGGCTTACTTTGGCAGTCATATTATGACAAAAATCACAACCCAGAAGATCAACAACACCAACAATAACAACAAACCAGTCAGCAAACAAAGAAACATGCTTAAGGCAGGAAAAACAAAAATCCGTAGAAACAAGGAAGTAAAACACTGTCAATCATCCCACTGGGGTATAAAGCGATTGCACTGACAACATCACCAATTTTTCCAATAACTCATCACCCTGGACACTGTCAGTATGAGGAGTGCATGCCAGTACAGTTTCAACCATGAGTTGTTGTCCTGCACAGTTCCATCTTCCATTCAATTGGGCTCTAGTTACCCTACGCATGGGGATTGGTGCCAGAGGGAAATTTCCTGGATCATTTTTTCCAAGTGCAGATCCCAGCACCATAGATCAACTCCTGTCATATCACTTCAAGGGGGGCGGGAGGTAGAAGCATCGAGGTACTTAATATATGGTGAGTCTGGGTCCCTTTTTATTGGTCACCCTCCAAGCTGGGCCCCCCCTAAGGTCTAATGACCACCACTTTCACAACGCCAGGGTGGCCACTCTCTGCTTCCTCTCCCATCCCCATCCCTAATCCTCAGCCCAAGGGTGCAGGCAGCTCAAGGCGGGGCTCAGGTCATTCAGCAGGGCCTCTTTGTTAAGTTCTTCTGGTGTAGCCCGGGGGGATGCCATGCTGCCTGCAAGGTCAGCTTCCACGATATTCACAGTGCTTAGTCCATGGCCTGGCTCATCGAGGGTTGGGTATAAACATATTCGTAGTGTCTACCCAGGAATATCAAATCGGGTCCATTGCCCCGTAGGTTCCCTACGATCATTGCTTCGCATCCCTTCGCTGTGTGAGGTTACTTCTCCCCAATCACCCAGCATACTCTCCAACAGAACTATCAGTGTCTCCTCCAAAATGTAGATGCTCCCCTTCCCTGGTCTTAACTTGATTTTCCAGCAAGGTTCTCCTTCTATTTCTGTAGGGGGGGCCCCATTGATTTGTCCCAGTTTATCTCAATGTTGTCAAACCTCAAGATGGCTTTCTCCCATCTCCCCCCTCTTGAAGGAGTGACTCCAGACAACGTGAGGTGTCCTCCTTCAAAGTGCTACTTGTGAAGTGCGCATAAGAGAGGTCAAGTATGGTTCATGGCCAGTAGATAGCCTGAGACTGTGACTCTTTATGAAAGCCCAGGTTTTGTCTCACAAAACTGCTGGTGGTTTCGAACTGCCAACCATGCTGATCGCAGCCCAACAGGTAACCACTACACCACCAGGGCTCCTTCGTGAAAAGAAAAATAAATATGATTTAAATGTAGAGAGGGACAAGTTATTTTGCAAAATGCCACTTTTGTTGACATCAAAGAGCTATACAGAAGTCAAATACTAAAGTCAGATGGGAATTAACTATGTGAGAAGGAGAGAAAATTCTAGCATCTGCCCTGTGGCCTGCCTCTTTGGTTGGACGTACCTCCTTAAGGTGGAGGAATCCTTGCATTGGTTCCTTCCACACACAATTGCCTTTCTTTGCTTTCCTTCGCCAATTGCTTAAAGTGCCCACACGACACTCTCCTTTTCTACTCATTTACGACATGGAAATATAGCGTTAGCTCTTAGATGGTGAGACCAGATGATGCAGAATCTTTAGAAATGTCCAGAACTCCATCGATTCATTGATAATTCAGTTGTCTTTTCAACCACGTAGTTTTGACATACATAGGACCACTTATGAGGATATCATTTTAAACACTATATGACCCCCATAATTTCCTTATTAGCAGTTCGTCTCTCTAGTATATTGAAGATTGAAGGTTAAAAAATGATCTTTTATGGCTCTCGTGCAGTTTTCCTCCTGTTGACTGTACTCCATAAACCTTGAATACCCCCATGAGACCCATTGGACGTGCCACTAGCGATGCAGGAAGTGCTCCCAAGAGGCAGAGAGGAATCATGCCATTACAAGAAAGAGTTGAGTTGTTTGGTATGTAGCCTGAGATCTGTAGCCGTGGCTGCCCAGCATTTCAAGACATGAATCCAACATAAAGACCAACGTGAAAGAAAAAATAACGGAACTCAGGAAGTCATTGTTGCAGATGCATCAGCAAGCAACAAAAACCTTGGCCTTTTTGCTAAATACTTTATCTCACATTGAAAATGCGGCTTTTAGGTGGATGTAACATATATGAGAAAATGGGCTGCTTTGTGTTATCAGTCACACTGCCAGCCAACTGTAAGTCATAGGTAGTGTTCAAGGAGTCAGAACAGATTTTCAACGACACACGGTGTCCACAGCCCCAGCCCCCACGTTCAAGCGTCAACCGCACTGCTGTCCCGGCGGTGTTACCAAGACGAAGCCAGAAGGGCAACATATCAGACGCTCTCAACAGTTTTCATTCGAGGATTTGGTCTGTAATTAACTTATTTCAACAAACATGCATTCAAACCCCATCGGTACTGTGACTTCATGTATTGAGACTTCAATTCTCCTACTGGCTAAGTAGTATTGCGTTTTATATACGTGCCACATTTTGTTTATCCGTTCATCTGTTGATGGGCCTTTGGGTTACTTCTATCTGCAGTGAATGTTACTATAGAGAACCATTTTCTAATCTGTGTCCAAGTCTTTCTGGCACATACCTAGAAGTAGGATTTCTGAGTCAGGCAGTAGGTCTATTTTCAATTTTTACAGGAACCGCCACACTATTTTTCAGATGAGTTGTACCATTTTGCAATCCTAATAGCAATTGATAAGGGTTCCAATTGCTTTACCTCCTTGCCAATAGTTATTATTTCCCTTTATTAACCGAAAAAATCTTAGCCATCCTGGTGGGACTATGAAGGTCTCTCACTATGATTTTGACATTTCTCTCTCTGATGGCTAATGATAAGCATCTTTTCGTGTATTTGGTGGTTATTTGAATGTCCTCTGATGAAATGTCTATTCAAGTCCTTTGCCCATTTATGATTCTTTGGCTTTTAGTTGTTCAGATGTTGAAGTTTTATACACACACAACCACACACATATATTTATTATATGATTCCCAAAGATATTCTCCCAATTGTTAGCTCACCTTTTCACTGTGTTTATAATATGGTCTTTTGATAAAATTTTCAAATTTTATGAGGTCTCATTCATTTGTTTTCTATTTTGAGCTTTTTACTTGTGTTTTGCACTAGATAATCCATTGTTGAAAGGTAGACCTGACGACACTGCTCTCACAGCTTGTTCTTCTGAGAACTTTGTGGTTTCTGTGTGCATGTTCAGTTCCTTAGTCTATTTTAAACTTTGACTTTGTGTGTGGTGTGCGGCATGCAGCCTGTTTCACTTTTCTGCAGGTGGAACGCTAATGTTCCAGCACCATTTGTTGAAGAGGCTCTTCTTTCCCAAGAGACTGGACTTAGCACCCTTGTCAAAATCTAGTCCTGGGCATCCCCTTACAGAAGGGTCGTGGGGAGGAGATGAGCCAGTCAGGGCACAGTGTAGCAACAATGAAACATACAACTTTCCTCTGGTTCCTAAATGCTTCCTCCCCTCCACTATCATGATCCCAGTTCTACCTTACAATCTGGCTAGACCAGAGGATGTACACTGGTACAGATAGGAACTGGAAATACAGGGAAACCAGGACGGATGATCCCTTCAGGACCAGTGCTGAG
>NW_022103905.1:10715828-10720012 GCF_000313985.2 Echinops telfairi
GGTTATTTTATTCTCTTAGATACTATTGTTACTCAGTGGTAGCAGGTGACAGGCCTTTCCTCTCGGAGCATCTGGTGGGTTCACACTGCTGACTTTTCAGTTAGCAGAGTGTTTAACCATGGAGCTACCAAGAATTAGTCTCCCACAAATATCAACTCTTAAACTGGTTCCTTAGATAATGTATTCTTAGGTAATATTACATCACTTTAATTCTAGTCGACACAGAATAACCTGGGGAGGATTAGATGTGAATCTAATCTTAATCATAATAAAATTGAACCAAAAATCATGGCTTTTAAATGATCTGCTACTTTCACTGACATGTTAATAGTAGTTCACTTAGGACAAAAAATTGAGCTTACAATTTTTTATCAAGTTAGTAAATAAATACCATATATACTCGAGTATAAGCCAACCCAACCATCAGCCGAGGCACCTAATTTTACCACAAAAACTGCATAAAATATGTGCTGAAAAACTCGGCGTATACACGAGTCTATACGGTATATGCATTTGGCTTAAATGTAACTTCCAGTTGAGGTCAACTATGTCACAGGCAACTTACACTTTTGAACTCCCATCACTTGATCCCAAAGCAAGAAGTGAAAGGAAAATTCTTACCTTTCCTTCCTCGAGGCGAAGCTGGAGGACTGTATCTCCTGGTTTATAATCCCTGAGCAGCTCCGCTGACTTCCAAACTTCTTCAGGATCAGGTATCCAAACTCTGGCAAACTAAAAGACACAAAGGAAAGGTGAACTAGTGAATCGATGGCTTTAGACGGAAAGATACCACACAGCGTGAATTTAGCTGTCATCAAATCTGTGACAGAGAAATCTGGGCCAGTCTGAAATTTAATTTTTATATTAGTAGAAGGAAAGTATTTTAGTCCCAGTAGCAACCTCGCGCCTAAGTGATATAGAAAGTGTGCTAGGAAGCAAAACGCACAGAACTAAAGGTTGACTCTGCTCTATATAGTAAATGCCACCTGAAAATGTCAGTTGAGATAAAAAAAAAAAAAAGGCACTTGTGGCAATCACATAATCTCCTGTCAACTTGAGCAGAGGTGGCATCTAGCCTGTCAATCAGGTTGCAGCTTGATGACCTTGTCTTGGAGGAGCAATGGAGACAAACAGCTCACTGGAGGCCAGACCCACTCTCCCTGCCTTCCCTTGCCTGCTGTTGAGACATTCTGATTGACAAGCCACATGGAGCTACGCTGATGGAGCCAGAGCCCTGGAGCTGGAGGAGCCACGTGGAGACCCATGCCAGCGCTGAGATGCTTCCACCGCCACTGGATCCACAAGACTTTCCACCTACTGGCCTGTGATTTTCCTGCATTCAGCATCATTGCGTGTGTTGCGTGAGTCTGAAGAGGTCTTTATAGACAGGTATGGGACATATGGGCTAATACTGGACTTAAGACCTTGATCTGGACTGGGCTGGAATGTTTTCTCAATTATAATTGCTCTTTTATATAAATCTATTTCTTATACACCTATGACTGTCTTTGGATTTGTTCCTCCAGTCAACTCAAACTAACACAATATAGTTGGCAAGGGACAGACTGTGATAGGTTTATTGTGCCAACCTGGCCAATAGGAACATGTGGGATTAATCAGGTCGCAGTTTGATTGGAGGGCGAAGAGATAAATGGCTCTGCAAGGCCCACTCCCCTCTCTCTTGCTCTCTGGTGATTGGAGCCTGTATGCTGCTGCTTTAGCTAGTTCTCTGCCTCAACCTATGAGCTACACTACCTGTGGGTCAGGGCAACCATGGATCGTGTTACTAGAACTTGAGGCTCCTTTGAGACCTGCTTCACCAAGCTACTTATGAGCAGCTCACTTGAGCTTGAGGCTGGTGGAGCCAGTCTCCTTGCATTGCTTGTGTTCGAAATCCCATCTGGGCCTGCTTTGCTAAGCTCCCCAGTTACTGACCCTGGCTGACCCACCTTGCTGCTTGCTGCCTGTGGGCACACTCTACTTGTCTTGCCCCAGGGAGGACTCTGCTGTCTTTCCTTGACCTTGGATCCGGCAGCCCACGTGAGTTGAAGGACTTCCAGTATATTAACTGTTCCATGGAAGTGAGTTGAACTGAACCCTCTGTACCGCTGTATGGACTAATTAGATGTTATATATAAACCTATCCATATATATATAGATGTAGATATATAGAAATAATCATAAGTGGCCTGGTTTTGTTTCTCTAGGGAACCCGGCCTAACACAGGGTTAACATATAAAATCTATCCACTCAACATGGACTTTCATGGACCCACTGTCAAACATGACTGGGAAGCTCTGGTACAATGGTTTGACCAGTTTCCACAGGAAGGTCATTTTTTACATCAGGGTTTACAGTTTGAATTTTCCTTGTGGCTTTCATTCAGTGATCTACAGAGCCTTAGTGATTTCTCAGCTGTCCCTAAGGAGCCATTGTGCAGGGAGAAGCTGCAGCTGGCTTAACACTTGGGATTTTCTTTGAAAGAAAAGTCCCAATGCTTTTTTTTTTTTAATTTGAAAAAGCATTGTTGGTCTGCTTAGTTGTTTGCTTTCATTGCTTTTTGCAAAGATGAGTGGAAAATGGGGAGCGGGGGTGGGGTGGGGGTGCACACAGAACATTTGGCCAGCAATAAGCTTGGCTCTTGTGGCCTAGATACCATGAAAGAGGCAGAGTCCTTATCAGAGGTTCACAAAGCCCCAACTGGACACTCTGGATTTAAGCCAGTTGATGATATGATTGGATTTGAAAGAAAGGAACAAGCTATATTGATGCGCATGAATTCTTCCCACACTGCACCCAAAAGGAGTTTCATGAGGACCCTCCTGGTGTGCTCACCCTCCCCGCCATCGTCAACTCCGACTCACAGACACCTTACAGGGCAAGGTAGACCTGTGTGTTTCCTGGACAGAGACTCTACGGGAATAGAAAACCTCACCTTTCTCCTGAGCTGCTTTCGAACTGCTAGCCTGACTTTTAAGAACAACTATGACGGCCTTGACCACCGCGAATGTGGTCCTGGGCCTACATTTGTGTCTTCATTCCACATAAACTCAGCTCTAGGTTCCCCTTTTAAGAATGACCAGGGCGCTAACTCAGTTGGAGCTTGAAGGTTAAGGAACATTGGGATTTGGGTATGCGCTATCTATGGTGCCACTTCCTGACCAGCTGGGATGATGCCATGGGCGGTCTAAGGACTGGGCCCAACCAAGTCCTAGGAGCTGAAAACATGTAACAAGGGTCTACTCCCAATGCCAGAGAAAGTTACACGACCTGGGGCAGGACTGAAAACAGAGAGGCCAGAAAGAGCAGAAAGAAAGGAGAAAAAGGGAAAATCGAGGACAGAGATCAAGAAGTTCTGAGGTTTAAGTTAAATGTATTTCCCGTCAAACTTTTCAACGGGCCACTATCCCCTTTCCCGACAAAGATTCTCAGACTTCATGTTGGAAAGCAGCTGTGGTGCGGGGCAGTGGTTTCCAAACTAAGGGATTTCATGGCTCCTAAAATGACAACAACAACAAGTTCTTTTTTTTTTTTTAAGCACATAATTTTTATTTTACGGAATTTTAAGTTATAGAGGAGTGGCGCTGCTTGCTGAAAGTCTCCTGATCTTTAGTTCATATCCCAGAACTCAAAATGTATCTCTTGACTATCAGGCTGTGGTTGTTCTCATAGAATTACAGGTATTCCTTGTACATGCGGTGTGGGGTATAGGATAAAATGTTTGCAGATGAGATACTCCCCCGTGACTGGGAGAGGATGGAAACCACTCTGATAGCATTCATACAGACTTGTCGAGCTGCTGCTACATGCCTTCTAGCAGATTAGACTCACCATGACCCACGTGCAATAGAAGGAACACTGCCCTGTCCTGAGTCATGCAAGGTCTGTGCCCATTGTCTCTGTCTCTTTTGAGTCTCTTTTATTGAGGGACTTCCATGCTGTTGAAAGTCTTCCTCTTTTTCACTACTTCTCTGCTTTACAAGCATGATTCTGTGTATAAGGACGGGTCATTCCCCATAACAGGTCTAAAGTATGTGAGACAAAATTTCACAGCATCGTTTCTCAGGAATATTCTGCCTGTACTTCTTCCAAGACAGAACTGTTCTTTCATCTGGAAGTCCATGGTACTTAATAAACTTTGCAAATACTGTAATTCAAAAACATCATTTCTTTGGTGACTTTTT
>NW_022103905.1:10720215-10721347 GCF_000313985.2 Echinops telfairi
CCCCCCTGACGTGATGGCTGGGACTGCCTCTTTGGTCAGGCGTGTGATGTTAGCTGGTACTGATGATTTCACAGACCTTACAGCAGTGCAGGGGCAGGATGCTCCCCATCATTCCTGCTTTAATGAGATCATTTGTAGTAGAATTGCCCATGCAATACAACAACAAGTTCTTAAACACTGACATAGACATAGTAATTTTTTGTCTGGACAAGCAAAGAGGTTACCCAAACCAGTAAGTACTGCCTAACATCACCATCATTTTGTAAAATGAAGGATTTTTTTAAAGTAGGGCAATTTGACATTGCAGTCATATCTGAATGTCATTGGGAGTCTTCGTATTCCCATGAAACTGAAACAGCCACACAGACCTTGTCTCGGCGGGGCGGCAGGAGCCTGGGTTTGTTCAGCCCCAGGGCCTTTGCCGCTGGCATCCCTCGGCCTGCAATGTGCTTCTCCTAGATCTTGCCATGCCTGCCTCCTCCACATCAGTTAGCTTTTAGTTACAATGTAACCTCTTCAGAAAAGCCCATCTACTACCCGCCTTCCTGCACAGGATTTTCTTTACAGCTCTCGTTACCCTCTGAAGTTGTTATTACTGCTTGTTTACGAAGTTTATGATCTCTCTTCCTCTATTGCACGATAGCGGAAACATGTTTACTTGTATTTTATTGACGGTGCTAAGGCATTCGACTACGGGGACCATAACAAACCATGGATGGCCTTGAGAAAAGGTAACTCCAGACCCCTGGTTGTTGTGTTAACAGAACAAGGGAAAGGTGTGTGTCCGGGTTGCATCTTCTCGCCATATTTATTCAACCTGTAGGCGAGCAAATCTTGTTCATCTGATGAAGAACGTGGTATCAGGATTGGAGGAAGTTCTTTTTAACAACCTGCTGCAGATGACACATCCTTGCTTGCTTAAAATGAGGAAAACTTCGACCACTTGTTGATGAAGATTGAGGATTTCAGATTTCAGTGTGGATTACAACTCAATGTAAAGAAAACCAAAATTCTCACAACTGGACCAGTAGGTCACATGATTAAACAGAGACAAAGTTGAAATTGCAAAGGATTTTATCTTGCCTGTGTACATGGAAACGGATCAAATAATGCCTTGCAGTGGGTAAATCTG
>NW_022103905.1:10723185-10741702 GCF_000313985.2 Echinops telfairi
CCATACACACATCAATTGTGTAAAGCGCATTTGTACATCGTTTCTCAAAACATTTTCTCTCCATTTAAACCCCCGACATTAGGTCATTTTTCCCCTCCCTCCCCGCTCCCGCTACTCTTTGTTTTCTATAAAGAGATGGCTAATCATCAAATTACTGAAATTTGTCTAGAACTTTTCCCCAAGTACACAGCCTATAAAGTGAGTCATACTTGTAACACACTAGTAAACTCGTAGGCAATAAACACTTCTATGTACCCATTGTTGCCTCTCCAACGCTTACCTTACAAAGCTAGTGTTGTTGTGACTTTGTCTAGGAAGAATAAGCCGGTTCCACAAATAGACACGTCATACGGAAGACTGAGTCAAGGAATGACCTGTTGCTCTAAAGGATGATGACATTAAAAAAGCAAATGGGTCCAAGTGAATCGGTGGGAAGCAGGGCTGATTTTGTGCTTACACACGATGAGGCTCTAATTCGTTACCACATTAGTTTCTGTTTGTCGATTTCGTAGGTAGACTATTTGGTAATGGACTGCATGCGGAGTCAGTGTTTGAATTTGGGATGGATTTTGGGAAGTAGTGACCGACTCTGGTGGAAGGATGGGCAACAGGAGGCAGGAAGAAAACCCCTCTTGAGCCTTCCCTAGTCCTCAAGCCCTGGTTTCCTGATCACACACAGACAACTGTCAACAGACTTGGCTCACTGTGCAGAAGCTCAAAATGACAAAGGTCGTACACAAAACCCTGCTCCGGGATTCACCACCTCATGCAAGAACTTCTCACCACAGCGCTACGTGGTCAAGACACTGCCTCCTGCTTTGACTCAGCTTCGCAAGTCCCCATCCTGACGCCAGCTGGGACTATTTGCAGGGGAAAGCCTCACACTTATTTGTACCACTGGACACAAAAGAGTTACACTAAAGCTAGAGGGAGCTCCAGGAGTTTCTGTGTCCGTAGCAAACTCCAGCATGGCTTTTCACAAGGATTTTGGCTATAGATGAGTAGGTACTTTTCCAAAAGCCAGATTCCCACAAGCTAGATGTGAACAGCACGTTCATATTAGAGCAGAGGGGTTAAGGTGTTCAAACTCATCAGGAGCAAGGCATTGAAACCCCGCCTGGATAAGCAACTTCCCGTCTACCTTATTTATCTCTACCTCTGGGGAAAGTATCCAGGGAGAAATAGGTCACAAACCAGTCTATAATTATCATTGGCCTTTTGTACTTCTTTCCCAGCTTAACCTATAAGATCAGAGCCTTTGCAGAAACAATACTCCAAACTGGGTCAAATTGGGACAATATACATTAGGTGGTCAAACAGCGGAACCTTACAGCGCCCCTTCCTACTGCCTTGGTCACTGCCTACCCTGTCTCCCATTCTTCTTCCAGGCCCCAGGGCACAGACACAGGCAGCCCTGAGGAACAGGATTAAACCTGTCTGGTCACGTACAGTGTGATGACTGTGGGAAGAAAGCCACGCGGGCAAGGACCCATGATCACGTGAGAAACGCAGAACTGGGAGACAGCGGCAAGAGTCAGACAGAGGTCAGAAACAGGTCTGCCCAGCTCATGATGATGAAGGAGGACAGAGGGAAGCGCAGACATGGACACATGCCCACAAGCTGATTTAGAAGCCATCGGCAAAATATAACCCTAGCCAAAACGAACCAGAGTAGACCTAACCCCCAGCTGATAAAGAAAGGAGCCAGCTTCTGATAGCTCAGCTCTATCACAATTTGCTCATAGCAGGTCATGCTTCCCCAGCCTCTCCTTTCCACTCACACTACTCTCCTCTTACCCACACTCTGTGAGTCGATTACAACTCATTGTGATCCTAAGGGGGAGCTCAGGGGCTATCAATCTTTAGGTTTGCAGAGAACCTCATCTTTCTCCCTGGAAGCAGCTGTTGAGTTTGAACTGCCATCCTTGCGACTAGCCATCCAATGTTCACCCAACAGTGAGAGCTCCCCAAATGTATCACCTGTTAAACCTCGGACATCATTTCACGTAGGGGTGGCTCTTACCTAAGGGAGCCTGGTACTGCAACAGTAAGAGTTGGTTACTGACCCAAAAGTCCGTGGTTCGAACTCACCAAGCAGCTCTGTAGGAGAAAGCCCTGGTAACGTGTTTCCAGAAAGGTTACAGTTGAGAAAACCCTATGGGACTGTTCTACTCTGTCACATGGGGTTGCTGTGAATCAGAATTGACTCAATAACACCCAACAACATGGCTCTACCTATGTCCCCCATTAGACCATACACTCCATAAACCATCTTCGAATTCCCAACAAGGTTCGCCATATATGTGTCGATTTTGCTTAAGGCAGAGGTGGGTCCCGGGAACAAAAGATGGCGAGAATCTGCCTGAGAGGTGGTAAAGCAACCTTCACTGGTTTAGCGCAGAATTTTCCCTGGCGTTGCATCAGTGTTTAGGGATACCGAGCACGGTGGAGATTGGGTGTGAGTCAGAGAGTGGGAGAAGACGGGTTCATGAAATAACAGGCACAGGAAGAGTAAGCATGAATACAGGAGCTGGGAGGAGACGGAGAAACAAAGGTTTGAGAGCTGAGGTTGCCGTGAGTCAAGCAGAAGACACCACTTTAGAGATGACGAGAAAGAGGCTTAAAATAGATACCATTAAAATGTAAACATCCATCAGGGATCTGTGGCAACCCAAATGAATCACTTGATTAGAAAGAGAGCAAGAACGAAACGGTGATTGGCTGGGTTTCACAGCCCCAGTTAAAATCCGGGAGAACAGTGCTCGTGCATATTCAAAGGGCTTAGCAGGCTTACAAGGAAAATACAAGCCATCTGTCCTTACAAGATACAATTTAATCAAGTCTCTTTGGCAATGATAGGTCAGTTCTGACAGAGACCCCTGGAAGACCCTGGCAAGGAGGGTTTGGGGGACGTGCTTGCTCTGGTCTTGCCACAGAGGAGAGCCGAACAACGCTGGCTCAACCCAGGGCAGGCCGTGCACCTGTCCCTCCCTGCATATGGGGGCACCTGGCATGTTTTTCTTTTGGCATCCCACCCCAGAATGAACGTTCCAGAGGCCCTCCAATAATGCAGGTGGCTCACTGG
This sequence comes from Echinops telfairi, assembly GCF_000313985.2. Lineage (NCBI taxonomy): Eukaryota > Metazoa > Chordata > Mammalia > Afrosoricida > Tenrecidae > Echinops > Echinops telfairi. Next base: position 10,726,271 of record NW_022103905.1, read on the forward strand.
AGGTTTTGCCAACGTGTCTTTCTTTAGTCCAGGTAACCCGGAGTTGTAAGCACCACAAGCTGTTGTTTCTGATGCTTCACACACTCTGGGAACAAGACTGACAGCCTTCGGAGAGTAAGTAGCTGGCCTCTGAATCCTAACAAATCTGACTATGTGACTCTGTCTCCTCCTCCCCCACCATTACCACAGACACACACTGGGTTTCATCAGCAGGTGAGCACATCTTCCTCTTAGTCATCGTCGCTTGACAGCACACCATCGACCAGGCTTGCTTTTCTAATGTTCCACTGAGAATGTCTTCAAAACTAAATGCTTGATGGGACAACGTAACTGAGCCCATTATAAAACCAAGTATCCCTCTGTGAACTGTGAACTGTGAACTGAAGAAGAGACATCCTAAATCATCATCATCAATACCCGGTCCCCTGAACCCTGACATTAACAGTGATACTCCACATGGTAACTCAATCATTCACATAACACTGAAGGGACTTGTGGTAGTTACATAATTGTCGATTTAAGGATCAAGAGTGTAGGGGTGGAGTCTAGCCTGTCAATCAGATCATAGGCCTCTGGGTGGGCATGGCCTACTCCTGAGAATTCTGGGAAATCCTGATCTTTCCTCCTTGGAGGTGGGAGACTCTCTGCCACTCCCTGGGAGACATTGCACCTGACAAGACGCATGGAACTACCTAGTGCCCTAAGTTGGAGAAGCCACATGAACCTACCCTGATGCAACCAGACCTCTGAAGCCGGAGAAGCCCTGCCAGCGCTGCGATGCTTACAATGCCACTGGATCCAAAGACTTTCCACCCACTGGCCTGTGATCTTCTACATTCAGCATCAGTGCACGTGTTTCGTGAGTCTGAAGAGGACTTTATAGATTGGTATCGGACATACGGGCTAATATCAGACTTACGGCCTTGATCTGGACTGGGCTGGGATGTTTTCTCAATGTTCAATTGCTCTTGTATATAACACTCTTTCTTATACACATAAGGATTTGTTTCTCTAGTCTACCCAGACGAACACAGGGCTGTTTGGTAAAATACATCCAGAAATGACTACTGTAAAAGAAAACAATGAGGTTTTTCTTCCCCCGAGGAAAGGAACAACAATTATTAAAGAAACTAGGAGATCTAGAAAATTTTCACTGCTGGTATTTTGTGTTTTTAATTTATTATTAAATATGTCATATATAAAGATATATGTACACACACATGCATACACATATACAAGAGGGGTTCAAAAAGGTTGTGAGGAAAACAGAATTAAAAAATAATGGAATTTTCCCACAAACTTTTTGAAGCTCCCTCATATACACACATAAATATTCATTGCATGGGAGAATGGTATGAAGAACTACTGTATACATACCACTGAGTTTCATAACTAATTCTGGTGACCATATTGCAATGGATTATAATCCATCTCTCCATCCGGCCCCATTTTTCACATTCCATTGAGAATCTGCAAAACTGAACGTTAGGGCTTTGTGTGCACTCAATACCACTTTTCTCCAATTATACCAAACCACAGGGTAACTATTGGCAGTGCTAGGTTGTGCGTGAGTTATGTTCCCAAGTCTGTCTTCAATTTGAATGTGTACTTAGTCGGAACAGCTGCATATGGCTCTTACTCAGCCCTGTGGCGGAGCATTACAGAGCTCGAGTGGTGAGTGAATGACGCTCGGGCCCCAAGACTGCGGGTTCCAGTGCCTCAGTTGCTCTGCAGGAGCAAGATGAAGTTACCTGCTCCTGGCAGGTCACACCTTAGAAAACCAGACCGTTGTACTTTGCCCTGCAGGGCTACTGTAGGACACAAAACCAACTCGATGGCAGTGAGTTTAATTTCGTTTGCGTTTAGTGCAAGGGAGAGACTCGGTGGTGCAGTGGTCAACGTGTTTGGCTGCTAACCAAAAGATATGCTACTCAAACCCACCAGGTTCCCCACAGGACAAAGATGAGGTTGCCTGCTTCTGTGGAGATTCCTATCCTGGGAAACCCCCCCGGGGCAGCTCCACTCTGTCCGAGAGGGTCCCTATGAGTCAGAATTGACTCCACCGTAATGAAGTGTGGTTTGATTTTAGTGCTAGAAAAGGCCTTTTTGGTGATTTACTGCACATGCAAGAGATGAAGATGACTGTCATGAATATCCCGTTTCATTTAAACGGTTCAAAGAGAGGGCAAATTTACATACCATAAAGGGCAAGTAAGGGTTGTCTATAAATGTGGGCGTTCGTACCCCTGAGGACGTACTGGCCTCCCACACTGCCATGCTGCCTCACGCTTCTGTGGCTTTGCCCTTGCTACCTCCTCTCTGAAACACCACAGCTCCTTTTGCCCAGCCGGCCGACTCCCACTTTTCCTTCACATGTGTGTCACAGTGTCTGCTAAGGTAGGGAGCGTTTCCTGACTTCTCATCATCATTTGGCACTCCAGCCTCGTTGCCCCCATTACCTCCTTCAATCCTCTACTCAAACCCTTATTCCATTACATTATGATTTTGTGTGTCTCTGGAGACTTGAATGAAAGGCTGTTCTTCTTCGTCTCTTTAGCACTAAATTCAGAGCCTGCCCCTAAGAGTTCCTCAGTCAAGTCTCTTTATATGACTGTCCTTGGCCCCAAACATTTCATGCCAAGAGGAAGTAGAGGAAATATTGGTCTTGCCAAACTATGATTTGCCAACAAGAGGTTCTCAGAATCTTCTGAAAGGCTCTATATTTCCAGAAAGAATTTTTTTTAATGCAGGCAACCTTAGAGAGTTGAGTCAACAGGGAATTTTGATGGAACAGAAAGAAAAATAAAAAGGTTTCAGAAAGTGGAGAAGCAATAAAATCTGCCCTCTCCCTTCTACTCCACCCCCCACCCAAACTCATACTTCCAGACAACTAATAATTAATGTGTTTAGGGTAGAAGCTAATCTCATCTCCAGAACTTGGATTAGCCCCCGACACCCCCACCTCCCAGCACCACCACAAATTCCTCACATAGAAAGCAAAAAAGTATTTTAACCACCACCTCCACCATACATGTCCTGGAGCAGCCAAGGAGGGAAGAGATAAGGTAAAAGGTAAGCCAGGAGGCCTAGAGGTGGGGAAGGGGTCACACAAAATAGAGGAACAGAGGAAAGAAAGCCATGTAGGTGCTGAACACATACTGCATTCTGGCTAGGGTTGGTGAGGTAGTTAGTTTATTGTGCCAACCTGGCCGATAAACACATGTGGGGTTAATTGAAGAGCAGAGGGATAAATGGCTCTGTCAACCTTCCCCTTTTAGTTCTCGGGTCTCTTGCTTTCTGATAGTCGGACCAGGGTGCAGCTGCCTTAGCCAGTTCCCTGCTTTAGCTGGCAAGGTTCACTTCCTGCAAGACATCCCTGAGGAGAAGCCACATGGACCTAGCCCGATACAGCCCTGGGTGCTTGAGCAGCCGTGTGGAGACCCCTGCCAGCACTGAGATGCTTACACACTCCCTGACTCAGCTTTCCTCCTGCACAGTCGGCATCATTACCTCTGTTTTGTGAGATGGAGGAGGACTTTGTGGATTGGTGTGGGACATATGGGTTAATGTTGGACTTGTGGGCTTGGGCAGCACTGGGTTGGGATGTTTCTTGATGCACACTTAACCTTTACATACAACTCTGTCTTATACATGAGTTTCTGTGGATTTGTTTCTCTAAAGTACCCAGACTAATACAGTTGGAGACCAAGCAAGGGCGCCTCTGTCCTGTGTATCCACTGTGCAGCGCTCAGTAATGCTGCTGGTGAGCCAAATCGCTTATCACTGACTGTGTCCCTTCTGTGTGCCAGCAGATAGTCTACATGCATAGTTTCACTTACTCACAATAACCCCTTGCCAACCCACTTCAACAGAAATTGAGTCTTTAAAAAATAAGCTGCCATTGAGTTCGTGCGGATTCAAGGCCACCCTGTCAGACCTTCCCCATATAGTTTCCACTGTGGTGACTCTTTGCAGATGGCCACACACATCATGCTCCCTCGGGGTGGCTGGAAAGTTGGCTAGGATGGCCTTTCCGTTCCCAGTCCAGTCCTGTAACAACTGCACCACGATGGCGCCTCACATTGAGGCTTCAACCTTTAAAAGTGGAGGAGCTCAGATTCAAATTTATATCTATTTCAAAAGCCATATCCCAGCTGCCCCCGCCCCCTGCCACGCCAACTTCCATCACGCTTTTCCTCTCTGAATAGAGCAGACGAAGACTCTTTCCCACACACATATCTCCAAAAGTGCTCCTCGTGGTTTCAGGATGGCAGGTTAATAAACTGGTGCATGTCATTAGGCGAGAGAGACTGAGAACATCTGATTAAGACGCTGTGCTAACGTCGCAGCCATCAGCCCAGCATGCAGCAGCAGGTGCTCAAATCGGCTCCGACTGCAGAGCGAGGAGGCAATGACCAAATGAGAGTAAAGAATGGCAGCTAAAAACAATCGGACGAGTCCAAGGACTACAATGTTAATAAATTAATCATTCTAAGCCTATGAACTTCTATAACTGAACAAAATGATGAGATGACTTATTTTTTTAAAAACTCTTAAATTATCCTGCATATACTGTGAAATGTGCATGGCTTAAAGGTAAGTCAAGTTCAAGGTTGCTTCCAGTAGATACTGACATTATTTTAAATTTATGAAGAAAACATGAGCTTATCAATTAATGAATAGGTTTTATCACCATCAAGGAGCAAAATTGAAACAATTTTATTCTTCCTCGTTTTATGAGATGGCAAAGCTCTGGAATGAATATTTTTAGATACTGCAGCTCTTTAATATTCCTGTAAAGATTATTCTGGGAACTAGCTCTCACTTTTTAAGCACCTTCTTAATATGCACATCAAGAAAAAAATGGCTGCTTACTTCTGTCTATAAATAGCTAGTGATATTAGAGGGTAAGCCATAAAATCCTAAATAAGTAAAACAGTAAGAGGTAGAATTACCAAAGCAGTTGGAGAGAGGTTGAATAACTTGCCCCACAGTCTCTCCAGCTGATCAATGGCAAAGACAAGATTCAACCCAAGGTCAGTCTCTGACTTCAAAATGTTTAGAACAGAAAAGGAAGAGGAAAACAAGCATTATTCCGATAAATCACTTTCTCCCGACTGTGGCCAACGTTGCCCAATTAAGCAAAAACAACTCGACTCGTCTATTTAAAACAAAACTTTTACTGTAATTTGGATGAAAGTTTATAGAGCAAATTGGTTTCCCATTCAATAGTTCGTACACATCTTGTTTGGAGCCCTGGACTGCATCCCCACAGTGCAACAGCACTCTTCCGCTTCCTCCCTCTGCTTCCTACTTCCTTGCTGCCTCTGCCGGCCCACTGAGCTTTAGCCCTGGGCAACGGCTGTCCTTTTGCTCTCCTACGGGACATTGTCCTAAAGAGAGCTCCCCTCTGTGGTGTGATTGTTCACCTTGTATGCCAAAACATTGTTTGGCTAAAAGTCGAGCCATGGTGGTGAGTTCTACTCTAGACCTGACGAGGGCGGAAGGGCCATCGTCTCCGGGGTCCGTGAGTCTCTGACAGATGAGCAAGCCTTGTCTTTTTATATGATTCTGAGCTGTGTTGAACTTTTTTCTGCCCTCTATCCAGGGCCTTCCACTGGGTTCCCTTTCAAAGGAGTCAGCAGTGGTAGCCAGACACCATGGATCTCAAGGTCATGGAAGCTCAAGGTCATAGGGTTTACACGCTCCATTCGTCCTTTATGTTCATACTTCTTTGCCCCTCTCCAGGTTTGCCAATCATTTTCAACATTTACCCCCAAGATAGAGAAAATACTAAAGAGAGGGTCAAGTTAAACATGTACAGCCCTCTGTATCTGGATCGGATGTCTTCCTCCCGCACAGAACATCTCTCACCCTGATTAGGGAATTCATTCTGAGTAAGTCACGGGGATTTAAAAAATACTGTAAATAAAGGGAATCGATTACAGGGATCTCCATATAACCTCCTCCCTGGGGGACGGACAACAGAAAAGCGGGTGAAGGGAGACATCGGACAGTGTAAGACATGACAAAATAGTAATAATTTATAAATTATCAAGGGTTCATGAGGGAGGGAGAAGCGGGGAGGGAGGGGGGAAAATGAGGAGCTGATGCCAGGGGCTTAAGTGGAGACCAAATGTTTTGAGAATGATGAGGGCAACGAATGTACAAATGTGCTTTACACAATTGATGTATGTATGGATTGTGATAAGAGTTGTATGAGGCCCCAATAAAATGATCTTTAAAAATGTAAATAAAATGTCTCAGCGTAGTAAACTTGAAAGGAGCCAGAATGAACCATCAAATAGCATCTATATTGAAGAAAAAACATATGAGAGTGTTTTTAAAAGTTTGTCGAAAAATGGAGCTCAAGGATAATGGATTTTTTCCATGAACTCTCTGGAGGCCCCTCATGGAGAACACGGCCTGGCAAACACTAGGCAGGCACCAGGGTCTCGTTGCTTTCTGTCTGTAACAGGTGGCTCCCTCGTGTCACTTCCCAGCTTTGGAGACAGACACTTGTTAGGCTGATATTTGGTGCTGACTGGGGGACAAAATACAGACCTTGCACCATCTGGTCCCTGCCTCCTTCTCCGTCTCATCTGTCATCTCCTTGGCCTTGCACTTAACTCCCTGAGCAACTCCAAACAGCAGCGGGTTCCTTAATACCTCCCACCCCATCTCTCTTTCACTCAGATCCTCCCCAAGTTTGGCTAACTCATCCCTTGTCCTCGTCACCCACTGGATGCCTACGTGTCCTCTAAGCCTGCCTCCCCCACCCACGCCCCCCATCATACTTTCTCACAGAACCCTCTATTTTGTCTTCAGTAGACAGACTATCTGGGATTGTGTCTGTTTTGCTTAAAACTGATGTCCAGAGCTCAGCTTATATAACAGATGCCTGATCTATAACACTAAAAAAAATAAACCCCCCACAAATTCATGGCCATCCAGTCAAGTGCAACTCATAGCACCCCTGTAGGACGGGGTAGGAAGGACTGCCCGTGTTGGTTGCTGGGGCTGTAACTGTTGACGGGAACAGAGTTTCCTCTTTCTCCTGTGGAACCGCTGGGGCTTTCAAACTGTTGACCTTGTGGTTTGCAGCCCAATGTGCAACCCACTACGCCACCGAGGCTCATGATACCTGACGAGCACACGAATACCTGAACACTCTCGGAGATTCAGAGAGCTTTTAAAATGAATCCGCCCATTTTTTAAATGCCCTTTCAAAGGGACTCTGGTGGCCCAAGGATTAAGCGTTCGGTAGCTAACCCAAAGATCGGTGGTTCAAACCTACCAGAAGCCCTGCAGGCGAGGAGACCTGACAATCTGCTCCCATCAAGATTTCAGGCTAAAGAGCCCGATGGGGCAGGTCTACTCTGTGCTATCGGGTCGCCGTGAGTTGGCATGGGCTTGATGTGACAATGACACGCAGCAGACTCAATAGAGGACTTGTATTCAGAATAGATCCGACATTCTTCAATGCAAGAAACAGGAACAAACAAATGTCAGTGTTGTGACCCCAAAGAAGCCTTTCTTGGCCGCCAAGGCAAGGGGAGGGCGCCTATTTGGTGCTTCGGCAACATTTGGCCTTTGCCTCCAGCTTGTGTACTTGCCACATCCTACTGCTATTAGCTTCTCATGGGTCTGCCTCCCAGACTCGGCCGTGACCTTGTTGAGGATAAGATCTGTGGCTCATCCATGGCCCCACATCTCGCCCAGCACTTAGTGGAGCAGATGCTCCAGAGATGTCTGGGGAGGGAGTGACTGGGTGAATCTCCAGGGTCCACAGGGTGCCGGCAGTTTTGAAATGGGCCGGAATGTTACGGTAAAACAGAAAAATCAGTCATGGCAGAAGCCATAGAAGAGAACCGAAAATAATTTAATTAGCTTCCAATTGCAAGCCTGAGAGAAAAACAGTAACCCAGTCATTCATGCATAAAAATGTCGGGCTAGCTTGCCCGAATGAAACAGCAGGTCTCAACAGCAGGTTGCTTTGAAGACGTTGAGCAGAACATGTGTGAACATGAAGGGCCACTAGGTTGGTAAAAGACTCCTATTTACATCTTATGGGCTGCCTCACCTTCGCCCTAGAGCTTGAGTAGCCTTTGATCAGCAGAATTCTCGTAAAAACTGTCTAAGCAAAACCCACAATTTGTACTTTCTATCATTAGTATTTCTAAATGCACTTACAACAGGTTAAGCTAATAAGAGTATTTCTAAGTGCATACACAATCGGTTAGGCTAATAAGAGCAGGCTACAGTGTTCATCTGATATATTTAAGGGACAACTAGATGGATGCTGAGAACCTAGGAGGCAGGTGCCCCAGAATTACCTTACAGGGAGACCAGAACTACAGACGACATGGTGTCAGGGCCAATACTAAAGATCGAAGAAGTAAAAGTGGCTGGATCTGAGGTTATAAACTCTGGTTTAGAAACCCCTAACCTCTGAAGAAAGCAAACTCCACTTGACTTTCCTCGGCTCTGACAGCACTAGGACAGACACCAGTAAACTAGAGATCTGCTGAATGAGCAGTCTCAGTAGGGCTGCTAGGACAATGGAGAACATCACAGGAAGGTCAAAATTGAGTGACAGTCCATTGGTTGTTGCAAAGATGTCACAGGTCCTGAAACAGTACACATTCGTTCCTGAACAAGAGCTACTCCGATGGCGTACGCTGAGGGGAGTCTTTTAAAAGAGGCAAGTGGGTCAGGCAAGCAGAGGCTGACCTTTCAGTCTTTCCTCTGACATCAGGTCAGCGTCTCGGCAGTGCCTGGACCACGGCTCTGGCAAATGAAAATGGATTCCCGTGGAAATACCAATTTCATTCCTTCTGTGACGGCTGAGAAAGGGTATATCACTACTGCCTGTCCTGGGGGTCCGGGCTTGGGCTGCTAACTGGAAGGCTGGCAGTTGGAGCGCACTGGCCACCACTCTGCCGGTGGAAGATGCAGCTGTCTGCTTCCTACAGGGCATTTCCCAGCTTCAGAAACTTGGTGGGGGCAGCTCCGCTCTCTTCTGTCCTACAGGGGCGCTGTGAGGCGGAATCCACTCGTGGCAGCAGACTGGATGTGTGCTCAGAGGACTTTCTTTGACTTGCCCTTGGAAACTTCCAAAGATGGCCGCCTTTTAGTTCCTATTTATATAGCGAATAAATCCATCTTGCCCTCCCTCATGCTTCATCGCTTTCTAATAAAAAACACTTATTCTTGACCTTTCCAGGTGGAAGAGTCCAGAGTTTTGGAACCGTGTCTCACTTATTCATTATGGTTTATTGGTTAAACTTCTCTGCAGCTGAATTTTCTCATAAAGCAATGCAGTTAGACAGTGTTGGACAAACAGGCAAGGTGATTGGGGTCACACAAGGCCAGCGGTGGCCTCCAGAGTTTGCAGCTGTGTCACCTTGAGCAAAGTCCCCAACTTCCTTTGCTTCACAATCCTCATCCAGAAAACCAGTTAATAATAACACCGCAAAGTATTTTAAATGAGTCAGCTCAACTTTAAAGACGATGACATAATACTGTTCCCATCACCTTTCCCTCCCCGCCACTCAACACCCAGGTCTAAATCCCATCGTGTTTCATCTGAATTCTATGTCTAGATCCTACATCGCACAGTCTGATTTGGTCTATGCTCATGGGCTTAATTATCACCTGACTGCTAATCTTGAGATCAATAGTTCAAAACCACCCAAAGGTAGGGCTTTCTACTCCCATAAAGAATTACAATATGCCAACAAAACTGTTTTTGGTTGTTAATTTTTAGATAAGTTCGGGTCTCATAAACCAATAGGGGCAGTTCTACTCTTACAGGGTCACTATGAGTTAGAATCGACTCAATGCAGTGAGTCGGAGTTTGGAGATCTTCTCCTTTCCTCTGAGCTCTGCTGCAAGCTTTCTACTGTCCCTAGAACCCCTCAAGGCCACTGCCTTGTCCTCTGCCTAGAATTTTGGTTTTCTTGACATAATTTTGGTCTATATTGAAGGATGCAATCTTTGACCTTCATCAGCAAGTGCTTCGAGTCCTCCTCACTTTCGGCAAGCAAGGTTGTGGCATCTGCACATCGCAGATGTTGTTTGTAAGCCTTCCTCCAATGCTGACGCAGCAGCCTTCTTCATATAATCCAGCTTATCTGATTATTTTGTCCAGCATATAGACTGAATAAGTATGATGAGAGGATACAATCCTAACGTTCATACGTGTTCAGAAATTCTTGTTCTTCTCAAGGCCTTTGTTATAATCCACACAGCCGAATGCCTTTGCATAGCCAATGAAACATGAGTAAACATCTTTCTGGTATTCTCTGCTGTCAGCCATGATCCATCTGACATCAGCAATGATATCCCTTGTTCCATAACCTCTTCTGAATCTGGCCTGAATCTCTGGAAACTCCCTGTCAGTGTATTTCGGCAGCTATTGTTGGATGATCTCCAGCAAAATTTTACTTGCATGTGATATCAATGATATTGTTCTATAATTTGAGCATTCTGTTGGGTCCTCTTTCTTTGGAATGCTTCTCTGATTATTTGCTCAGCTTACACAATGACTAATGATGAGATGATATAACCTCGCCACACTCCTTCCCTGATTTTGAACCATGAAGCCCCCCTGTTCTGTTTGAACAACTGCCTCCTGGTCTATGTTCAGGTGTTCAATAAACACTTGTTAGCGAAAGAATTGATTCGCGTTTTCATCAGGTAAAAGGTATGAGCATATAGTTATGCATATTGGGCATAGTTTTGTAAGTTACATATGGTTAGTGGAAACGGAATCTGATGCTTCAGTAAGATTACAAGACCTTGACGCGGCCATCAGGAACATGGCTCGCTCAGCATGATTCTTGGAGACGCAGGCATGATAAAGAAGAGGTGGCCGCATAGTTTTGCTAGTCATATGATCCCGAGAGAGAGGAGAGAGCTGGCTGGGTATCTGTCCAGGAGACATTGGCTGAGATCCTATGAAGAACGGAGAAAACAGTTCAGGGTCTCTGAGCCTGAGAACTTCTTAGCCCTAACAACTATCTTCTTTTTTCTCCTTTGTATTGGCCTAGACATACCCAATTAAGTAAAGCAAATATCTCTGCCTACACCTTCAGAGGGAAGAGGAAAGGGCATCATTACAATCCACACTACAAAAACCCCGCATGAAACACACAGGAATAGCGGGCCAGAGTAGGTTTTTAGTAGGTATAAGGAAAGCAAAAACAGTGCGCTAAATAAGAGCTGCAGACACGATCACTATTAGTCACAAATTCAAAAGTGTTCTCATCGCACACCGATCCAACACACTGAATGCGGTAAAATGTAGCTTCCTGATTTCTCAACGTGTCTGCTCGTTGTCTTATTCCCTTCTTATTAAAAAGTTAAACTGGTCCGAGGTATAGAGGTTGTAGCAGATCAAGGTCGGGCAAGGTCGGGCTGTGCAATTCAGATTCTCCATCCCTGACCTCTGATTTGTGACTCTGGTTCCTGCTTGCTCCACTGGTTCCTGGCCTCTCTGGGCATGGAGGGCTCCCTTTTTATAGTAGAAACTTAGGATTTCAAAGGGCTGAAACTCACTTGAGCTGGGCATGAGTGGGAAGGAGGTAAGAATACAGGGAAAATGGGAGGCTAAGGAAACAGGAGGGCTGTTTCTCACAGGGGCAAAAACTGAGGCATAATGGTGGCTCCAGGACAGAACCCAGAAGCTCAGCTGTAGGACTCTGGATTTGCGGCACCACTATTGATGAGGTTGTTACTCTCCTTGCGTCTACATCACTCTTTTCTGGCTTTTTTTTTACACTGCTTGGTTGCAACCCTCAAAACAGAACATCTAAATGGTTTTGTTAAATAGCATTGGCTCTACCAAGGGCTGAAGTAGAAAAGAAATGCGTGGAAAATGACGATGGCCGCATATGTCCAAATGGGCTTGATACAGTTGATGGATGGATTGTTATAAGAGCTGCAAGTGCCCCCAATAAAATGATTTAGAAAAACAATAATATTGATTCATTTTAAAGCTAGCACTGACTCTGCTAAGGACTTTTGGAACCCGGTCACATCATCAGGCCTGATCCAGGAGTGAGGGTTTGCCTGTGGGCCAGGAACTTCCCCTGCCCCAGTCAGCTTGGGCAAAGGGTTGGGGTCATGCGATTCCTCAGCTGCGGGGGGCTAGGGTAGTTACCCCTAGAAGGGGCTGTGGGTATGGCAAACACTGTGAACTCCTTTACGCCACAGTGATAGTGGCATTGCCTTAGCAGAAGTCTCTGGAGTAGGGAACGGAACAAAGTGATATCTGGGTGGTGGGAGGGCACTAGCAAAGGTAGGTGGGTGTACAAGACTTTTGATAGTCAGGTCATTCCTGAAAAATCCATTCCCAGCACTGAGCATGCCTTCCTCATTCTCGCTAATCCTGTAATATACAAAGGTGTCTGCCTCGTTCGCCAACAATCTAGGGACTGAAGGAGTTTTAATTGAGCGAATGAGACCGCAAAAGACATCATGGCAAAGATTTCAAAGTCCACCTCCAACCAGGAAGGATCGTTTCCTCAGCTCTGGCTGTGTCCGTACCTTTAGCACGGCCTTCTTTGCAGTTCTTTAATGTCTGTCATTATAGATCACATAGTGCTGGGGGCTGGGGGGGCGCGGGCAGCCTGGTGTAGCTATACAGCCAATGTCACATAATAAAACTCAACAAAATCAAAACGCACTATTATTGAGTTGATTCCAACTCATAGCAACTCTGTAGAAGTCCTGTGGGCTTCTGAGACAGTACCTCATCCTTCTGCATCACATGATACTCAACCTTAAAAACACACTGTCATCAGGTTCATTCTGACTCGCAGCGACCCTAAACTGAGTCTGTGAGGTTGTAAATCTTTATAAGAGCAGTCTGCCTCGCCTTTCTCTCAGGGAGCAGCTGGTGGGTTTGAACTACCGTTGGCCTTGCAGGTGGGAGCCCAATGTGTAACCCACTGAGCCACCAGCGTTTATTTTTGCAGTTCTAATCCCTTCTAAAAGGGACTGCAGGGAAGCACTGCACCCCACCCTCCAAAAATACTGGGACGCATCCTAGGTAGCTAGAGCCCTGGAAGCTTCCCCAGGAAGACCATCAGAATTAGGGAGCCCACTTCTCCAGCTGTCTTCAAACACTTGTTAGTGGGCACTGAAACTACTGAGCTCCAACACATGAACAACTAGGCAAAGGAAAGAGCTAACTAATCTTTGGAACCATGTTTTTGGAGGATTTCTTTTTAATTGGAAAGTGATTAACTTTATTCACTACATGAGAATACAAACAACCAAACTACTTGATGACCCATAATTATTAAGACTTGAACATTTTGTAGACATGCCTTGCTTTTTACACATCACATTTTCCTGGAACGTATACTCAGATTAGAACACACAGACCTGGAATAGAGAGGCGCTGGCTGGTTGGTTGCCTATGGTAGAAAACACACACACACACACACACACACACATATATAAGAAAAATAATATGGATCTGTTCCGACAGCTAGGGAAGGAGGGTTTGGCTACTCAGGGGAAAATATTTTACATTTCTAATTTTTTTTACTACCCAAAAAAGATCAGTCTTTACAGACGTAAATATCAGCAAGTAGTAAGAGCCACCAAGAAACACCTAGTGTGTTTGAATATTCCTAAATTAACAAAACAGCTTTGGAAACAGGGCCAGAAATAGTGGGTCCTCCTTAAGTCCCTAACAGGCTTCCTGATTTCAATATTGTCTTTTTTAACTAAGCAAGCTTTCTGTTCTTTTAAACAGTCACCAAAAAAACAACAAACAAAACAGACACATGTAATCAAGTAATTAATTACCAACTTTTCATAGCTGAGAATTTCCTTAAGTTATCCCAGATGGTCTTCATTTCGAATTAATCTTCATCTGACCCTGAAATCCCTAATACTTTAAATTACTCTTCCCGTTCCTAATGACTATCCAGATGAGAACACTGATCTCTGAAAGAAAAGAAAGAGCAACTGTGACAAAGATAGCCAGGTGATCAGTCTGAGTGTAAAACTAAATGTCTGGGAACCTTACATTTGCACCAAGTAGAGCAAGTTCAGAATCACTCCTCAAGTTAAAGGGCAATCACTCTTAGGGAGTTCAAGTTTTCTGTCACATGAGTTACGAAGCCTGTTTAAAAGAAGTCAGTTGATCTCTACATGAATCGTCTGATTAGATCATGCGATACTAACGTCTAGAACAACAAGGTCTCTTTTCAGAAATCCTTTCCCGAGGTCGGACTGGCCAATGCTAATGAAATGAAAGGAGAAACAAAAACCACCAAAACCTTAGGCTCTTTTCATTTTATCAATAAATAATCTTTTTAAGGATCCTGGTTGGTAAGAAGGTTACAGTAAGGCTGCTAACCACAAGGTTCCTGCGGCTCCCCGGAGAAAGCTGAGGCTCTTTCCACTCCCATAAGGCCCCTGTGCTGCCGGGTCATGATGAGTTGAATCCTCTGGACAGCAGTGAGTCCAGCGCTGCGCATTTCTATAGAGCCAGGAAAGGACTCTGGTGGGTGCATTGCTAAAGAACTTTTGGGGGCGCCAAGCCCTGGCCCCAAAGTCGATTTTTGGTATTCCCTGGGGACTTCGTTGCTCTGTTCCTCTGGCTGTTCTGGTGCACGCCCTTAGTGTTTGGGCTCAGTGTGCTGGGATCAGATCAGACTCAACCGGAAAACACCTCTAAAGGCCAACAAACAGTCCTTGAACTAACTACAAGCTTTCCTTTCTTGTAGTTGTGTTTTTTTGTGTGTCATTGGCTGGTTGTTTCTGTTGTTTTGTTGTATATTGTTGCTTGGTTTTGCTCTGTCTTGTATTTGCGCATGTTATTAGCTCCACAGGTCTGTCTAAATAAGATAGGCCGGATGAACAATCTGGAGGAGAAAACAACGGGACGGACAGTTCCTGGGGGACATGGGAGAGGGGAAGGTGGGGGGAAAGGTAGTGGTGTTAACAAACCCAGGGACAAGGGAACAACAAGTGACCCAAATCAGTGGTGAGGAGGGTGTAGGAGGTCTGGTAGGGTGTGACTAAGTGTAATGTAACTGAGAGGAATTACTGACACCCAAATGAAGGCAGAACATGATAGTGGGACAAGAACAAGGTAAAAGGAAATAGAGGAAAGAGCTAGAAGGCAAAGGGCTTATATAGCGGTCTAAATAAAGGCATGTACATATGTAAATATATTATATATTAGGATGTGGAAATAGATCTATGTGCATACATGTATAGGTTCATATATGTATAAGTTCAGTATTATGGTAGCAGATGGACATTGGGCCTCCTCTCAAGGACTCCCTCAATGCAAGAATACTTTGTTCTATTAAACTGGCATTCCATGTTGCTCACCTTCCCGACACAATTGCTGAAGACAAAGTGGGTGCATAAGCAAATGTGGTGAAGAAAGCTGATGGTGCC